>NC_140594.1:705552505-706152505 GCF_964204655.1 Triturus cristatus | reverse complement strand
CCTCGGATAGGGTTGCCAACCATAAGGTAATAAAAGGCTTTTTTCAATTTGGAATGCCTCTTCTTTGGTAATACTTAACAGTCATACACCCATTACCCAGGTAATAACATGAGTCATAAGTCTCACTGTTTTATTTGTTTTATTTGTATTTATTTATTTGCAGAGTTTTATATAGCGCTGGCTAGACCCGGAGGTAGCAGAGCGCTTTACATGAGGATCAGCGTGTTACAAGTTACAAAATTACGACAGTTACTGGAACATAGGAAAACAGGAAAAATAAACAGTGATACAAAGTAAAACATAAGTTACTAGAGCATAGTATAACAAAGACACTTCATAAGTTACTGGAGCATAGCATTACAAAGACACATGTCCTATGGCTCATAGAAAAGGATAGGGGGAGAGAAAAGGGGGTAAGGAATGCAGATCGGAACAGGCAGACCAGCAATGGGTAAAGTTCTTCAGGGGGACAAAGCAGACAAAGTGAAAAACAGACAAACCGGCTGGGCAAAGGCAATCTCAAACATCCAGTGACTACGTGACTGTACATGATGAGAGGAGTGTAGGAGACTTAAGGGTGAAGGTCAGACAGGCGGACAGGGAGCAGTCCAGTGGCAAAGAGGATCCGGTCGAAGCTACCAACATGGAGGACCCCGGTCCCGGGCACTGATAGCAATATCCCAAAATGGAGGGATACACAAAAATCCAATCAAGAGAAACCACAGGGTAGCTGGCTCCACGGAGCAGGGCAAGATGGGGGATGCAGCCACAAGGTCAAGGAGGGTGGAGGGTAGAAGAACGCCACTCAAAATCATGTTATCAATGTGCACAGGTTCATGGCTACAGTGCAGACGTGTCGTCGTTAAGTATGCCACAAAAGTCAGGGGAAGTCAGCTCGGGCGCCAAGGCAGCAGCCCCGGAGAAGGGAGGCTGCAGCGGGAACCAGGAGGGTGTGCCTCCCCAGGCTTGAAAAGTAAAAGTAAAAATAAGTTCCAGGGCACCAGACCGCAATGCCGCGGTACTCACCGCCGCTGCACCCTCGCCGTGGGGAACAAGACTCGTTCAAGTTTTTTTTCAGGAGGCGAAGCAGGAGGTTAAAACAGCAGCGGTTAAACCCGGAAAGCAGAGGGACGTCTAGGAGGGGAGGACCCCAACCCATCCCAACCGCAGCCATCCAGACATCTTCACCAGGCACCGGCCGCGTTGAAATAGGCTCTGTTGTCAGCAAATCTTCAGTGTTTTGTCGGAAATGAGGGGGCGGAAGGGGTCACAGCGGAAAGACAAGGAGAACAGTGCCCAATGTCCAGCTGGGTAGCTGACGGCCGAGGCGATAAACCAGAGACAATCTCCTCTATAGCTGTCGAGGCAGCTCCACCGGGCATCAGCCATGTTTCTCTCTTTTCCAACTCTTGCTCTTTCGGCACCTCGGATTGGGACAGCTGAAACGAGTCACATCTTTGTCTAGAATTGCAGGAAAACTGCACAATGGACACCTTTGCTGAGCCAAATACTGCTTCCTGAGCATATCTAATGGGGCACTCCTTGCAGAACAGGTGGCCATCTGCACACTGTGTCAGCTCAAGCTGCATGATTTATCACTCCAATATCATATTTAAATAGATTTCTCAATGTCTTCCATTTTTCTCAAAACATGAGCTTAAGAGTTTTGAACATTTTTATCTTGAATGCATGCTTTTCAATTTTGGTATACATATATTAATTCAACAAAGCAAAAACATTTAATTTAATAGGCTGGGCTGCACACAGGAGAGTTAACTACAAATAGATGGAAATGTACTCTTTGAAGCCTGCATTGGAATCAAGCTACACCGACTGAAGGCCCTCATTCAGGGTGAAACCGGTCTTGGGTTGCTGGTGTTCATGTTCAGGGAGGACCTTGCCTAGCAGTTCAGGCTGGGTTATTGCAATTGGAGCAGGGTCTAGAGTGGTTTACATATGACTGGGTCCAAATTGAGGTGTCATGTGGGCAAAAGAACGATAGGTTGGAATGCTTCCATGAGCGATTGCCCTGGTTAGGCTTATTGCCAGCATGCCTCCCTTCACTTTTCGAGTGTAAGTTATTACATGTGGGATCCTGATGGTCCCCTGAAAAATTAGGAATTACAGGGGTAATCAGTAATTTCCTTTTCAGTTATCCTCGTTGTTCCTGAATCTACCCCACACACCTCTTAATTTCACCAGAAATTCTACCTGCTACTAGGAAGTGTTCAAGGGAAATACTCATGATTAGCTTGGTTATCATGGATGTTACGATCCCTATTTAGCCTGTAACCTCTGTTACTGTCCAAATCAGGATTAATTTGGAAATCGTAATGAGGTCCTTCATGGTTTTCCTTGTAAGCATACACATTTGAGGTTTTGGTTTTGCCATGGAGAATCGTCCGAGGAGTTAGTTGGGAAAAGAACATTTTTATTATAGGAAGATTGGTTTTATGTTGGAGTTTTAATTTCCTTGTGGTTGCATTCTGTGGATAAGTGAGATCTCCTTTGCAAATGTGTGTGTGGATAAGATGGTGTTTGGACACAATATCAGAAAAAAATATTGTGATACAAAAATATACTGTCAAGAATATCAGGATGTCAAAAATATCACAAACAAGAATACCAAATGTATTTGTTTTTTTAGTTAGATAATGTATTAGTTGTGAAATTGTTGAAATGTGTACTTTTATTTGTATGACTGTATATACAAAACGATTGTATACAATTTTTTAGTAGCAGTATTTGGGTTTTTTGGAGGATAAGGGTGGGAAGATTTTTGTAAAGTTTATGTTTTAAAGTGAAAATGATGGTAATAATTTTAATGATATGCAAATGAATATTTTACAATTTTTAAATTCATATTGTTACATAAATGTATTTAATACACTTTAATTTAGTATTAATTAAAATATATATTAATAGTATTACATTTTAAATATTAAAATAATTTTAAAAAGAAAAATATTTTACCATTTATTTTAATGAACAATATAATTAGACATTACTTTCTATAAAAGTTTAAAATTGCAGAAATGTTCTTGAAAATCATTTTTAATTTTACATTTTCTTCTTTTATTATTTTTGATCAATTTCAATGTAATATTAAATCAAACGAATGTAAAGTAATACACATTTCTTTATTAAAAATATTTTAAAATTAATTTTAATATAGTAAAATAATTAGAAAATATTTCTATTTTATAAATCAATTCAATTCAATTCAATGAAACTTTATTCGGATCGTTGAGAATCCATAAAAGTACAAAAAGACAATTATAAAATCGTACAATAAAATAAAATACTATTTGCACATGAGAAATAATCCATCTAAACTTTAAGACATAGTAGACCGGGCACGAACCGCAGTTTTATTGTACGATTTTATAATTGTCTTTTTATAATTGTCTTTTTGTACTTTTATGGATTTTATAAATCTTTAATTTCTTTGAAAAAATTATTTAACATAATACAAATATTTTAATTCGTTTGGTAAAAATTTATATCAAATTCATGAAAAAAAGCGCCTGGTGTTGTGTTCATCATATAATCAGGATGGGACGATCCGTGTTATTTACTCTTCAAATTCGCATTGAGTGCGACCCGCTAATTCAGCGTGTCTATCGGCGATGTGTCTAGTGCGTAGCGTATTAAAAGTGCGGGGTTGGTCTTATCGAGTAGATGTATGCAAGTATCGTATTGTTAAGCGCTGAGTTTAGTACTCGAGGGGACGCCGCGGGTAAGACGCCATTAGTAACTGGTGAATAGATGTTACCTTGTGTGTGTTTTAAATGGTCTGAACAAGATGCGTACCTTAAAAGTCCATATTAGGGCTTCTTCAGGAATCGGGGGAGCAAAACACTGCTGTGGGGTTTAAAGAAAAAGTAATTCAGCGTTATTCAGAGGCAATACGTTACGTGAACTTGCACTGTAACGAAGTCTTCCAGTCCGTCGTACCCATTGTAGCAGCTTTTCACAACTTGTGCTAACGCTGCCCATAGCATCCCAGGATTATAGAGAGCTGGAGGGAGCAGTCATTAAATGTTAAGTGATTGGTTGGTTGTGAGGAAAGACTATACAATGTTGGCGTTTATGGGTCTTCCGGTGAAGTTAGTAAAACAGGTTTTGTAAAAAGGAGAAACTTAGGAAAATTAATGTTCTGGCATCTCGTTAGTTGTGATACTGGTAAAAATGGGGGGGAGTCAGTCTTGGAAAGGACGGTTCCATTCTTATACTGGGCATTATTGTACTTCTTGACATTGAGAATTTCTCATGTGATGCTAAGCCAAGGGATATTATCATTTAATCCTATGAAATTGGTTTTAAGGCGGTGTACCCATCTTTGCTCTCTTTCAAAGAGTATTCTTTTGGCATTATGAGTGATTCCAGTTAATGATTCAATGAAAACTCAGCGTAGATCATCAATGATATGTTGTTGTTAAATATAGTGATTACTCATTTTGGTCGTTCCTCTTTTACACCTCATATTGCTCCTGTGCTCACAGATACTTTGTTTTATTTTGCGACAGGTCATTCCGACATATCTGGGGTTGCAGGGGCACGTAATCATGTAGATTACATGTGTCGAGTTGCAGTTAGTATGTTGCCTCATGGTCCATTTCAGTTCAGTTGTTAGTTCAATTGATTTAGTAATGGTGGTCAATTTGCATACTGAGCAATTTCCACAGGGGTAGTGGCCAATTACTGGTTGCATGTTCTATAGAGTGTTGGTTGTTTCTCTCACTCTTGGTTCTCGAGGTCGTGTATGGACCAGGATATTTTTTTAATTTTTTGTTTTTTTGTTAGCAAACCTTGGTTTGGGCCAATCCAGTGATTCTGATGTTAATATTCTCCAGTTCTTATTTATGATCTTCTTTACTGCGTTGCTTGCTATGCGGTACGTAGTGACGCAGGTCAAGGTGTCCTGTGTAGGTGTCTTTGGTGTTGTTTCAAGGCGACTCTCTCTCGGTTGGTTCCTTTCCCTCATTTGGCATTTCGCCACTGTTTTTGCTGGATAATCCCGTTTCGATAGTTTTGAGCAGAGGTCATTGGCTTGTGTCTTATACTCTGTTAGTTCACTACAATTTATTTTAAGGAGAAGGAACTGGATGCATGGTAAATTATCCCTGAGTGGACGTGGATGGAAGCTATTGTAGGAAAGTAAGCTGTTCTTGGCAGTTGGCTTGAAGAAGGTCTTTATTCTAATGACGTTGTTCTCCACATATATGGTTAGGTCTAAGAAATCTAGCTGTTTTTGTCAGCAGTGTAAGTGAATTTGAGGCATTGGTCTTGTGTGTTAATCCACTCGTGGAAACTGTATAGAAGAGTATGACACAAGCCAACAACCTTTGCTCAAAACTATCAACATAGTGTGGTGTGATGTGCATGTGAGTAGTGAGTAAAAGGGATAAAAACCCTCTATAAGATCAGGGCAGGCCAAAACTGTGAACCCTACAGTTAGGCAGTACTGACTTTCGGGCAGGCATATGGATGGGGTAGGTGCTAATGAGCCGGTACCCGAGCTAAACTCCCAGTAAGGTGCGGGTACCCTGGTAACTAGCCCTTGGAGCACTTCTCCTCCTCTCATTAGGTCACGATTGGGAGCGTTATCAACTATTTAGTTGTAGCCTAACTGTAGGGTTCACAGTTTTGGCCTGCCCTGATCTTATAGAGGGTTTTTATCCCTTTTACTCACTACTCACATGCACATTACACCACACCATGTTTTTCTGGTCCTGATGAAGCACCTCGAATCCCTGTGACCACACAGGCACGAAAACTGTTGACCTTCTAGTTACCTGGGCACATTACGCCTATTGGGGTAACATTTAACCTACGGGTTTTTGACTCTGACAAGGGTAACGTCACATTAAATACACCTTTTCTGGTAACCCTTAGTCAGTTTCAAACCATTGCACACACTTCAACACCCTCCACATAGAACTCACCCCACACACCCGCATGCATCAAATGGCTGTTTTCAAAAGTTATCCGATTAAGTGACCCTTCGGGGGACCCGTAGGGCATTGCAGTGCCGGCCCGATGAGGAGCACATGCCCGATGATGAAGCATGACATCCTTTGGGGTGTGTGAGGGCAACAAAAGGCAAGACTTGCTCTTCCCTCTTACTAGTGGGTTCTAGGCATAGGATCCCTTCCTTCCTTCTTCCTCCTTTCTTATTGAGTGGTGACACGATGCACCACTTCTCAGGAACAGTGTCCCCCTTTTTGACTTCACATCTAGTGCTTGGAGCACGGGCATTGGACCTTAACTGGCTCCTGGTCCCCCCTCTCTTTATTGATAGGTGTCAACCCACAAATACATTCATCCTACAATCCCCCTTGTCCTGTCTAACTCCAGTGCTGGATCCAAGGGTACATCATACTAACCACTTCAACTGGAGCAGCAATCAGGAATCAAACAAACACATCTGTACTCACATATCACTAAGTAAACAAGAACATTAAATACAAATGTAATGGTAGGACCAATGTCTTCCAAAAGGAGATCAGTTTTATTCAAACTCAAACAACCCATCAAGGGAAATAAAGGCCAATGCCCAATCCATATAAACAAGATGTACCACTGCACAAGGCTGTGAGACATAACTTGCCTTTGCTCATACTGCCAGGGAACCTCCTCACAAAGGGGCATCCATTGTGCACAGCAGGCACCTTGAAAATGGTACTTGGGAAGGGGGACAGAGGTTTAGGGAGGGGTGGTTTTATCCTTGGGAGGAGCTTTTTGGGTTTGGGGCTTTTTGAGGTGGGTTTAGCAGGTATTTTCCCTTTTTTTCTTTAGGGTTGGGTTTAGGGGGTGGGGAGACTGTTTTCAGGGGTGGTGTGGGAAGTGAAAGGGATGGGTTTGATTGTGGGAGAGGCTTTTGGGACTTTAAAGGGCAGATTTCTAAGGGTTAAGGACAAGGGCAAATTTGTTAGATTCACGGGGAAAATGGGTAGGGTGTTCGGGACGGAGTTTGGTTTGGGAGGAAGAGGGAGAGGAAGTGTGTGGTGGGTCTCCTGTTTACACTGTGTGTTGTGATGGTAGCTGTTGTATGACAGTCAGCAGAGCGTTTTTTGGGTGGGAATGTTGTGCATGAGCTGGGTGTTGTGGATACAGGTATGGATGTGTCTGTAGGGGTCTGTGGATGTTGCTGTAATGTCTGCTGGTATGGGTGAGTCTGTGGCTGCTCATTGCACATTGATGACACTTTGAACTCCAAATAACATCATTTGACCACTACCTGAAAAGTCTATTGAAATTTCTACACATGTAGTTTAGCTACGTAACACATTTCACAGATAAAGTTCCCTGAAAACATTGAGGTCCAAACATATGGGAGATAGATACTCTGAATTCCCACAGCACAAGACTCCATATAGCCATAAGGACACCCCAGTCCTGCTTTGTACAGGTTATGATGCCAGTTAGAGATTGTATATCCACATGCCAATACATCTTTGAAGGTTTTGGATGTCCCTGAACATCTATGACATGAAGATGTGGGATCATTAGAGTCCCAATGGACAGGCACATCACACCACTCTTTGGTATTACATACTCAGATTGCCTAGTAAGAATCAGTGTAGGCACTCACATAGGATCCCCACAGTTATACATCTCACTCACTCATGCATTTTGCCAGTCAGTGAATGAGTGTTTAGGAACACTATTGGAGATGAACCATCAACAGCCAAATGCGCACTGGTCAACATGTGGGAATTAATGCTGATGTTTGTACTCTCATTTCACTGTATAACCAGTTCTTACCAATGGGAACTGTTGTACAGTCACTGCATGTACTCTGAACTCAGTTGTGTCACATGCACTAGGGCCACCATCAAATGAGAGGTAGTAGTGAGGGTGCATCACTCCTCACACAAGCATGATCAGTTGCCTATGTGGTACAATTGGCACCCAGATTTACACAGAACATGAGATGATTACTCACTTTCCTCAGCCAGGTGTCTGCTCAAAGAGAGAGAATTGGATGTGGACAGAACTCTGCTGTCTTCCAGGTCAGAAAGATCAATAGGCACAACACAGCAGCATGCACCTATTACCACACTTAAACTAACTATGACTCAACTTGTGTGTGGCACATCGGCCACCTCTAATCTTTATTTGGACATGACTGCCTGTAACATGCAAAGTTGGCAGAGTAACATGTATGACTCTGGCCATGACTCTCCCCTTGTCGCCTCCGTTGGGCTCTCAACTGCCCATTAATGTCTGTGTTGATCACCACCAGTATAAGGGTCATCACAGGGGTCAGGGTCCGGCACACACCCCTTCCATGTTGGGAGGACTACCAAGCTGGACCTCTGTGATCTTCCGGGTCCAGCGCCGCAGGTCCTACCACCTCTTCCTGCAGTGGTCACTACACCAGTTGTAGACCCTCAGGGTCTGCACCTTCTGGGCGATGGCCTTCCAAATGGAATTCTTCTGATGGGCGTTGACCTGTATGGATGCAATAGATGTAGTAACAGATTGTAAATGGAAGTTTGAGGAGAACTTTAGGGTTGATACACATCACGTTGACATCTAGCACAAGCCTTTATCAAGAGTTAACATATTACATGTATCCATGTCACATGCTACACACACCTAAAGCATGTGTATACACTTTTATGGTCATCTGATGATTAACCTCAACCCAGTCATGACCTACACTGTCTGAGGCAGCCCACTAACATCATGTAGGCCAGGCAATCCTACATGGAAAGGGACATACCATGACACACAACACAACATTCTGACCTTCTGTAGGGTAAACTACCTGTCTATGACTGTCCAGACACATTTACTGCCAGGCCCATTGTATTGATGCATATGGTCTATAGAGGCTAGTACCGTAGTATACACAGAGTCTTAAGACTAAGCTCACAAGGTAAGGGCTGGTATGTGTGACACTCAGGGCTAACTCTCTGGGGGCTGTGTGGACATGTGGACTACTTATTTGAGTATCGTAGTAAGTCAACATAAGTTTGTGTGGTATATACTCCCATCATAGGACACCCCTTTTGCCACGTGAGGCTCTATAACAGGGATGACAATCAACATATCATATGTGTTGTGTGATAGGGAGCCAAACTCTCCTGGTGCCTTGTTTCGACCACTTGTGCCGCCACCGCCAACAGAGTCACTTGGGCATTCCTGAAGGTCCCGGCCGTGAGCGAGGACGCTGGCCGGGGACTACAAGCCCCAGCAGCCCTAGCGCCACCCACACCGATTCTCGAGTGCGGGGAGGCGCTTAAGAAGAGAGCAGGGCTCCCGCAGTGCGGGAGCCAAACTCTCCTAGTGCCTTGTTTCCGCCACTTGTGCCACCACTGCCAACAGAGTCACTTGGTCATTCCTGAAGGTCCCAGCCGTGAGCGAGGACGCCGACCAGGGACTACAAGCCCCAGCAGCCCTAGCGCCGCCCGCGCCGGTTCTCGAATGCCGGGAGGCGCTTAAGAAGAGAGCAGGGCTCCCGCAGCGCGGGAGCCAAACTCACCTGGTGCCTTGTTTCCACCACTTGTGCCGCCACCGCCAACAGAGTCACTTGGGCATTCTTGAAGGTCCCGGCCAAGAGCGAGGATGCCGGCCAGGGGCTACAAGCCCTAGCAGCCCTAGCCCTCCCGCAGCACAGGCCGTGCCCGGGCGAAGCCTGGGCCAAGGGCGGGCCCGTCTGCGCCCGTCAGCGCCCGAAGGAGGCTGGGCTGAGCCACCCCACTGAAATCTGGATCTATTGTTGGACATCGACTTGACAACTCATGTGGGAAGGTACTGTGGAACTGTATGTGATATATTAAATACAATTGTGTGTCTGTAGGTTCCCTCTTTGGCAAATAGCTCATGTATTCCAATATGGACAAGACAAAGGGTGTTGTGGGTACTCTAGGTGCATTTCTAGTTAGAGCAGAGTTACTACTGACGCACAAAATAGAAATAACTGAGCGGCGTCTTTCCTGAGACCCTTCTATTCTCCAGAGACGACTATCATTGGGTAATCCGGGAGACTTTGAACATACATGCCCGCGCACAACTCCTACAAATGTGCTACCCACCTCTTCTGCGCCAGACTTAAACCCTCCACCACCTGTTGCACTAGAAGTATCCCGTAGAGCTACCAGGACACGGACTTTAAATAACCCAGATGCGAGAAAGGTGGCAGAACCACCAGCAAAACGGATACGGGGGGTCGGGGCACAAAAGTCAAAGAATGCAAAGAGATCTCATGTGATAAATCGTGCTAATAATGTGAAAGCTGATTTACCGAGAAGTAATTCTGTTGGTACTCAAACTGATGTGGTCTTATTACCCTCTGTTCACTCTGTACCTAGGAATATTAATAATGTGGATGTTATGACTGAAACCTTAGCCACCATGGATTACTCTGCATTAGGTTTAGGGTTAGCCCGTGTCCATGATATGGTCGAAAAGAACTTGGCCCTTTTATGGGGTAAATTAGATCAAGTGGATATTGCTATAACAAATTTAAGTAGTGAAATATTAGGTAAACAATTGAATGAAACAGAAAGAAAAGAACTGAGAGTAACGGTGGATAGGACTCTATCTGTAGCTCCAGATGGGAAAACTAAAGAAAATCATATGTTAAATTCTACTCATACTGGTACGGAAGGCAGAGTGCAAGATATATTCAAGGGGCTGAAATGTGTGGGTACACAAAATAATACTGAACGTTTAGCTCTAGGAATTGTACCAAGTCCCTCAAATAATGATATAAGAGTTGATCTAACTAGTAACCGTTTGAAACCTAATGAAGATGTGTTGAGCTTACCCACTGCCTCATGCCCTTATGTCTTAATTTTGGCTGGTGTTCCTGCCCTTAGGGAGGAGCAGAGAGAGACGTGGGTTGATTTGTGTAATAAAGATGCCACCCATCTAATATAAAGGAAATTTTAATGGTTCGTAGAGTGGGACGGGTGGGACAATCATCTAAGGGTATAAATGGCGACTGCATTGTAATTCATTTCTGCAGGCCACAGATGGTTCGCTCTTTACTAAATTGCTATGAGTCAACCTGTAGCTTATATACTTGTATCTGTGCACTCCCCTTGGGATATTTCTATAAACCACCAACCGGGCCTTTTGTAAGTAAACCTACTCCGATCTCCATGCTTAATAGATTTCAGATTTTGTCAGATCTAGATGCCCAAGACTGACAACTACCCATACTGAAATGGTTCCTGTGGATAATGTACAAGTTGTGGTGCCCACTTTTCTTGACTATGATGAAGATGCTAAATTTACTACAGAGGATACCAACGTAGGCATTGACTCAGGTACCTAAATGAGGATGTAGGAAGAATTTATAAAAGGATTAGTCATCAGGATGTAACAAATATCAGAAAGCTACAGTATGCAACACTTTAGACGTACCGCTAGCACTCTTCCCTGATGAGATTGAGGTAATAACTGAGACTATTTATCCACTTCAGAATTATGGAGGAGATATTGTTAACTGTAACAATAATCTTAATTCTGCTGGTGATTTTCAGGAAGCTCAAGGACCTATAAATGAAATGGAAGGATTATTTAATGAGCAAAGCATGGAGGAAAGTCAAACAGAGGTAAGATTGACATCCTGGAATATTGCAGGGCTGAAAAAACCCAATGGGATGTAGTGTGGCAGGAATACATCAGGCAAAGCGAGATTATTTTATTACAAGGAACATGGGCTTTGGAAACACCACACAAAGTGGGATTTAAAACATATATTGTAGCTGCGACTCCTTCGGTTAGAGGGAGGCCCTAAGGTGGTCTCGTTATTCGGGTAAAAGTTACTCTAGGCATTGAAATAAGTCAGGTGGATTTTTTAACCAAGGATATAGCGGGGGTAAAGATCATAACTCCAGAAAAAAATGAATTGTACATTATAAATATCTATAATAGACCAAGCCCAGCGAGTAATGAATCTGTGGTTATTGAACACTTAGACCAACTTTTATGTTCAATTAACCCAAGGACAATGGTAGTTGTGGGGGGTGATTATAATCGTAAATTCGAACATGTGGCAGGACTCAAAAATATCTTCAAAGAAGAAGATATGGCTAACAATATTCCCATGTTGGAAAGTAGTCCGATAGTACCCTGTATATGTGCCATCGCACAATTGATAAGCCTTGTTTCAGAACATGGACTTCGGGATTGTAATGGTCGCCTGCCCTCTGACAGTCCGAATGCTGCCACGTTTAGTAGGAGCAACTCTAAGAGTTATATAGACTACATATTGGTATCTATTGGCCTGTGGCCAATTATACATGATTTGGTAATGGAAGATAGATCTGAGAGCGATCATTTTCCCTTATGTTTGATGCTTGTGGTACATTTTTTCCATCCAGTACCTGTGAAGAGTGGAGATATCAATGGTAGTATCATTGAACCTCTAATTAGCAATAACCGCAGAGCGTTAAAATGGCCTTTCATAGTGGGAAATGAGGTGGCCATGAAGCAGATTTACGATAATTTTGTGGAGATTATTTCTCCGTTTTCCAATTTGTCGGCTTCAGAGATCCCAATTATAAAAATACATCATGTACTAGCAGAAGCTTTGATACCTATATTAAGTAGGATTCCCAAAGAACGTAATAAGGGAATAACAGATGAGATTAATCCGGATAATCCCTGGTATAATAAGGACTGCAGGGAGGCAAAAAAAGAATTTATCCTGGCAACAAAAGCAAAAAATGTAGAGGCTCTAAGGGAGAAAAGGAGTAAATACAAAAAGATTCTAGCCCAAACTAAAAAACATTGGGATGATAGCATCTGGACTGAACTAATTAGGGCAGCCAAAGATCATTTGGGATTTTGGCGCCTAATATCTACAGGTAACAAAACAGGGAGATGTAGTAAGGACATCTTTCTAGATGCTAAAACGTGGGTAAGCCATTTCTCCAGCCTATACGCAGCATCTATGTGCGATGTAGAACTTAACCCACAAGATTATGTAACAGGTTTGACTATAACATCTCTGCACTTTAGCTTGGATGAAACGTTGGCTGCAATAGATGTAGTAAAACAGGGGAAGGCACCGGGGCCAGATAAGATACCAGGAGATCTATGGAAACATGATAAAGAAGTTTGGGGCCCTTATATCAATCTTTTATGTAATTCAGTCGCCGCAGATGCGTCCATTCCAGAATCATGGAAAGGGCTGAAATTACAACTATTTTAAAAAAAGGTAATCACCAAGACCCTTCGCATTATCGACCGATTAGTTTAATAGATGTTTTACAGAAAATATATGCTCGGCAAATTTAAAAAAAATTAAATGATTGGATTGAGGAGAACAACATTTAATAATGTATCAGGTGGGCTTTTGAACCAAAACCAGCACAATTGACCAGGTTTTTAGATTTCTCTGCATGTGTTGGAAATACACAATATTTAAGAAGGGCCATCTTTACACCGCCTTTGTTGACCTGAAGGCTGCCTTCGACCTCATCCCTAGAAATCTCTTTTGGAAATCTCTAAAAAATCAAGGGGTACCGGGAGAAATTCTCTTGCATATAATAAGATTGCATGAAGATAATTTTACAAGGGTTAGATGGGGTCCAAGGGGAGAACCTATTGAACCAATTCAGGTAAACAGGGGCATAAGGCAGGGATGTGTACTGGCACCCAAACTATTTTCACTATATGTAAATTATATTCCTGAATATCTATTGGGTTGCGAACACGATTCTCCCAAACTAGGGGGGTGCCAGTACCTGCGCTCTTATTTGCAGACGATACTATTCTGATTTCCCAAACGCCCAAAGGTTTACAATGTCTAATAAACACATTTGGGGTATATTGTGAAGTTAAGGGTCTGGAAATAAACTCTAGCAAAGCAAAATATATGGCAATTAATCCACACAAGTCTTTTAAAAATAACTTAACTGTCAAAAATCAGAAGCTAGAGTATGTGCAGAGTTTTAACTATCTAGGTATTACTTTGGACACCAAAATTACTTGGAAACCGCAATTGGAGAAAAGTAAGTCTACCCTACTCCAAAACGCTCTACCAATAGTAAAGCAATATGAGAGTAGTTTATCTAAAGCGGTATCCCCTGCCCTTGAGGTATACAAGTATAGGGCACAATCTGCAGCCCTATATGGGGCAGAGCTATGGGGACCTTCAAGCACTAATACGTTTGTGGTGGGAGAAAATACGTTTTTAAGAAAATTGTTATGCCTTCCAGTGCGCACACCACTCATACCTGTAATGGACTTAAATATACGCCGTATAGACTACCAGGCAATTTTACGACCACTATTGTTCTGGGTGTGACTGTGGTCAACAGTAGAGCTCGTCCACTATAAGGAAGGGCTGGAGGAAATTCTAAGGTTAAAAAATGGTGCATGGTTGCCATGGCTGAAGCATGTAAATACCTGGGTTCATAATTCAGGACTTAAGCATTATATACAAGTAAGTGGATCAAACCCATCTGCTGGTTGTTGGGTATAAGATCCTGCTATGAGTCAGAAAGAATATTAAAAACTAACACATCTCAAACTGTGGTTTTTAGTGTTAGTAGGTACTTGTTTGGAGTAAGTTTCTTAGGAAGAAAGGAAGGCTTGGAATTTTAACTCAATATCCAAATATCACACTGGTCTTTTACACTTGCACTTTAGTTAGTACATGAAGAATACTATTAGCATTATTATATTTACTATACAGTATTAAAAAGAAAAATCAGTTGGAATATTATATAGGGCATATATATTTTTCTTTGTATTAATAGTATTTTAAAATTCAGGAAGTAAGGTTGGTTGCTGGTATTTTATAACGAAAACTGTTGTAACCCCTCCATGTTTTATTGTTTTTATGATCTCCCTAAAACTTTTAAAAAGAGTTTTAATTATATTTATATTTTATGGGTTAACAAAGGTCTTTGATAAGAAACACAATTCTAAAATGTATGCATTGTCTAGCGGTACCTTTTTGAAAGATTATGTTCTGGCCATTGTGTTTTTATTGGTAAACAGCCATTAGTGCGCGGCTGTTTGTACGCATGCCACTACTTCACAAGCGTTACTACGCATGCGATGTAGCAACTCACTGTCGCATTCTGTTACATCGCATGCGTATTAACGCCGCATGCGTAGGGGGCAGGCGCCGCTCTTGGAGCTCGTCATGGCGGCCATTTGCTCAAACAGGTTTATATCCTGAGTGGCAACGACGGAGGAAGCCGGAAGGGAGAGAAGAAGGGAACCACGCATGGTAAGAGGTAAGTGGGGCTGTGTAGGCTCGTACTGATAGAGGCAGGGTCGTGCTGGGGTAGTGTTTTAGGGTTAAGAGTAGTGTTGTGGGGGTAGTGTATGGTTTTAGGGTTCAGGGAAGTAGGGGGTTGTTTGGGGTAGTGTTTGTCAGTAGTGAGAGGACTGGGCCTAGGGGCAGGGTCGTGCTGGGGGTAGAGTATTAGGTTTTAGGGTAGTGTTTTAGTGTTAGTGTAGTGTAGTTTACTGTTTAAGTGTTTTGTGTAGTGTCGGGGGTTGTGATGGGTAGTGAAAGAGTGTATGTAGCGGAGTAGGGGAAAGTGTATGTTAGTAAATGGTGAAGTGATTTAGGGTTTAGGGTAGTGTAGTGGTGTTTCAATAGTGTAAGGTAGTGTAGTTTATTAGTGTTTTAGTTTACTTCCCCACCCAAAACCCCTTATTTGCTTGCATCCCGCTCCAGGGGAATGGTAAATGTTTGAGAAAAAATTCATAATAAATAAAAATATTTATCGTTTTGGAGTAATGGGAACATAATCATTTATAAAAAATGTCTTCCTATTGAGAAGTAGAAGCAGATGCGAAGTAAAAGCATGCAAAGTATTAATATGCGTAGTAACAACATATGCGAAGTAAAAATTGCGTACTAACAGTATGCGCACTAATGCTTTGCGAAGTAAGAACACATATTCGTTTTTATTGTGATGTGATACTTGTTAATGTGACTGATAGAGAAGATTGTAGCCAAGCAAATGATTTACATTACTAAAAATCTTCAACAGTAACCCACTGTCTACATTGTTTATGGCACAGATATGCAATAGGTTTTACAGTGGAAGCAACACTATTAGAAAAGAGCCAACATGCCTGTGTTAGTAAAGGGACAGTCATTGGTGACAGACACACATTGAAACTGTTGTTCAATGGAAATAAGTATCAGGTCCTGGGATCACCTCAGTCACCATGCCTCATAATAATTATGTTACAGCTATCAGGGCTACTAGTGGGACAGATCACTTTTCTGGGAACATCCATGGATCACAGGCTCTACAGGGATATTACTCTGTGCATCAGTTCTCCTGCCACAGTACCTCTGGCCCAGGCTGGGCCATGGCCAGACTGCCCACATATCAGTGTGAGGCCTTGCTCTCTGCAGGCCAAGGCTACTTATCCCACGTGAACCTCACTTTTCTATCCAATCAAATGTAAAAAATTCAAACTTCTGCCCATTTTATATGTGAACATATGTTTGTCTGTTACATTGAAGGGGTGTGTGAGGTATAGCTACCTCCCAAACAACTGTTTCCCAAAGTTTGTTGTGGGCTGAGTATTAAGTGGCTAACATCATCCTCAAATGCTTCTCACAGTATACAGACATGGCTTACGGTGTGAACCCATACATTACACATTCATAGATATCATGGGGCTTATTTATGAGCCCTTTGAGCTGCTGTTTCATCACTTTTTGTGATTCTGTGGTGGCTTAAAAAATTTGCTAAGTTGCGCCATATTTACAAAGTGACACATCAAAGCAGATGCCTCATTTTGTATAGCCCTGCACTGCATTATACATTATACCAGGTCAGGAAGGTGCACTGGTGGATCGACCTGTTGAGAGATAGGGAACATTGTTAATGTTGGAAGTGAGGTATCTGCATCCACGTTGTTTGTTTCAAGGTAAATTGGGACCAACAATGGTACAAAATAGATAGAGATTAGTATTGTGATCTATTTCAATGGAGTTGAAGTTGTTTACTAGACATTTGTAGACATCCATTAGATGCAGTAGATTTCATCAGCTTATTATCTGTGCAGAAATGTGGCATTTTGGCTTTAGGGATAGACATGACAACTCTAAAACTCTGCGCCAACCACAATGTGGTCCTAACATGTGTATTTGTCCATTCCAAGGCCTGGTTGTGGCTAATACATGCAAACACCCAGCTCGGTTATATATATCTTTAGCATTGTTCCTCATGTGAGAAGTGCAAGTCAGGGGTCACCTGGCACTGTTAATAAGCTGAGCTTCCTTCATGGCTAACATATATTGGGTTACACTGTTGTAATGGTATCACTGATGCCATCATTAAATTCAGTTGATGGGTTCAAGACACCATCGAGCACAGTATTCAGACGTATATCTGAGTGGAACATAGTACATTGCACAGTCCATAATGAGTGAAGATCAGTAGTAACCTGGGAGGCAAGTGAAAATGGACAAAAGGAGTGTAGTATCTTGGTTAGAGTTACAGTCACAGGGACTCATGGTAGTAGTGATAGCTTTTGTATCTGAACTTACCAAGACTTGACACATGGTAACCTGCATGACTAGTGAAGATTAGTAGTGAACTTGGTGACAAGTGAAAAGGAGCAAAAGAAGTGTAGAATCTTGGTTAGAGTTACAATGACAAGGCCCCCTGGTAGTTGTAGTCACTTCAATGTCACTTTAGCATAACTGGCCAAATGGTAACCTGCATGAACAGTTCACATCAGTTGAAACTGGGGAGACAAGTGAGAAGGGGCAGGAGGAGTGTAGCATCTTGGTTTGAGTTACTGTCACAGGGCCTCATGGTAGTAGTGGTAGCTTTTCAATGTCACTTTAGCAACACTTGACAAATGGTAACCAGCATGAAAACTTAACATCCGTTGTAACATGGGACACAAGTGAGTAGGAGCAAGAGGAGTGTAGCATCTTGGCCAGTTGTAACATGGGAGACAAGTGAGTAGGGGCAAGAGGGGTGTAGCATCTTGGTTAGAATTCGAGTGACAAGGCCTCATTGTAGTGGCAGTCAGTTCACCCTCACTTTAGCAACATTTGAGTAATGGTAAGCTGTCTGACTAGTAAACTTCAGTAGTAACATGGCAGACAAGGGAGAAAGGGTATAAGGAGTGTAGCATCCTGGTTAGAGTTGGAGTAACAAGGCCTCATGGTAGTCAGTTCAATCTCACTTTAGCAACCCTTGAGTAATGGTAAGCTGTCTGACTAGTGAACGTCAGTAGTAACATGGCAGACAAGTCAGAAGGGGTAAAAGGAGCGTAGCATCTTGGTTAGAGTTTGCATGACAGGGCCTCATGGTAGTTGTTGTCACTTCTATCTCACTTTAGCAACACTTGACAAATGATCAGTATACCATAGCTGTTGGAAACATGCACTTGGGATGGACCATACATTTACATTTTGACACATTTAATGGGTCCTGGATAGATATTTTGATGGAAATTGCACAAGATCTCATGATTCATTTCTAATTCAGGATTGATCCAGGTCGTTATCCATTTAAGTAAGGGGATCATTCCGATCAAATCTGACACAAAACCAATGCCGGTTTCCTGGTGAAAATATAGGAAGGTGTTGATTGTGGAAGTGATAGCAGATTTCTCAAAAATGTATTTTCCACTGTTTGGATATCCTTAACTTCCTTATATCCTCAGATTTCCAAGCCGTAATTTGAGATAGCAATACATTTTTCTCTGTATATGTCTAACATAGCTTGCACCGGCTTCACCCCTAAACTACGTGCGAGAACCGCTACTGTCAATCTTACCATAGCGTTTCTTTTGGCTTTCTTTTTCAGTGGCCATGTGCCCCTATCATTGAATAGACCACCTAAGTACGAAAATTTAGTTACCCTAGATATTTTGTTTCCTTCACATTATTGCATTTGGGGATTTCTATGTCTAGAGCCCATAATCATTGTGTGAGATTTAGAAAAATGTACATTTAAATCCAGCGATCTCATAAAATCTGCAAAGGAACTTAGGAGACACTGTAGGCCGACCACTGTTCGTGCTAATAAGGCGGCATCATCTGCATATAAAAGTTCTGGTATCAGCAACTACCCCACTCATAGAATATCTTTGCTGGCTGCACCCAGAACTGAGTCTAAATTATTAATATATAGGGTGAACAATAGAGGAGCTAAAATACATCCCTGTCTAACTCCTCTAATGATGTGCATTCCCTGCGTATGGTTGTCCTTTTGATCAAATCTTACTGTGGCAGTGAGGTTCCAATGCAGATCGGACAAAAATTTTACAATTTTCCAATCCATGCCCCTTTCAAGTAATAAAACCCATAATTTGGATCTGTTTACTCGGTCAAAGGCCACGGCCACGGCCAGAACCATAATGGGCCAGTTGTAGTGTCCCTTTCTAGGCAATGGTGTACTTCCAGCTAACAAATGCAGGTTGATGCACTGGTCCGTAGTACCCCTACCTTTCCTAAAACCATATTGCAGGTTTGATAATACATTACACTCATATAGCCAGTCTGTCAGTTTACTGAGAATCACTCTTCCTAACACTTTAACTGCTGAGTCAATCAACGATATTGGCCTGTAACAACGTGGGTCTCTTCTCTGCCCTTTTTTAAAAACTGGGACACTAATTGACTGGGAACAGGATCTTGGCAGACCATACTGACAAGCCATGTTAAATACATGTGATAGTACTTTGGATCATAATGTCACATTTAGCTAAAAAAGGTCAGCTGGAATGCCGTCTGGTCCGAGATCTTTGTTACTTGTCATTTGTGTAATAGCCACGGCTACTTCCTTTTCCGTGAAAGCCAGACTGTAAGCCTTGACCGTGGGCTGTGTGCTTAAGACTCCCTGATCATCCTGGTCACCATATATATGTTTAAAGTGGCTAAACCACTGCTCCTCTGGTATATTATAGTCCAATGTACTACCATTAAAGCCAGAGAAGAATGGTTTATTAACAATTTCCCAGAACTTGTCACTATTCTTGATGAAGTCCACGGGCAGTAAATTGTTCCAGGCATCATGTTGATTTCCGTTTCGCATGTGCATATGGCCTGTTTATACATTTTCCTAAGTGCAGCTATTAAAGATTTGTCTTGGGGTTTTTGTTTTAATGCAGAGATTAGCTTTTGGTGGGCAAATGTATAGTTATGATCAAACCACCTCTTTCGACTATTTATGTATTCCCTGTTAGGATATGTGAGAGCTCTGGCCACCTGTTTGCAGATCCTATCATAAGCTGTGAGAATTTCTGCTTCCCTTTTCGTGCCATCTAGACAGAGATCAATCTCATTCCCAACGGTATCTAATAGATCATTTATAAAATGATGCAGGACTACCTTACACCATTTAAGTCTACTGCCTTGATCCTTTACCTTTAAGTTTGGGGCAGTAATGATTTTCCCCATGTTGGGGGTGACCCTAATTCCCCCCGCTAATATGAGATATATAGGATCATGATAATTAAAGTGTGACCATTGGGCAGCATTACCAAGAGTAACAAGGATGTGTTGATTAGGATGTAATCAATTGTGGCATTCACGCCCCTTAACTTAAAGTAGGGGATAGTAACCATGTCACTCATGGAATTAGGGTATGATAGGCTGAATTCCGCTTAAGTGTCCTCCAAAAACCCTCCTTATTGCATATGTTCAAAATGTGTCTATCATTGAATACGGGGGCCAAGATTGTCAGTGACATGGCAGTTCCTTGTACACAAGTATATATTAAAATCACCTAAAATATTAACCAAATATGGTGTAGTTTGCTTTTTCCTGTATGAGTCTAGAAAGCGATTCAAACTGCATAAATGTTCATTCCCAGAGGATCTTTCAAATGAGTTATAAAAGTTAACAAAAAATACTTTAGGTACATTATTAGGTATAATCTGAACCACAAGACAATTACAGGACCCAGAATCCAATTTACAATGGTTACCTGAGACATTTAAGGAAATTAGGGTAGCTAAACCGCCCTTTGCTCTACCAGCTGAGGAAGGCCGTGCGGCTCAGAATAAGTTGTATAGCATCCATCCAAAGAGTATTATCAATTTCCCAAGTCTCTTGAAGCCCAACCATATCGTACTCCCTTCATATATCTCACCACCTGAGTCATCTGTTTTTATTTCTTACACCCACTATGTTCCAGCTGAGTACCTTGCAGTATTTGTTTGTTCCAGCTTCCTCCCCCATTATAGGGCAAGTAGTAGAAGTGCTAGAGTTGACCATGTACTGTCTTTGCTTAGGGGAGGAATTTCTAAGTCAGTGGTTAACAACTAGCTGACTCAATGGGGAACATCTATTTCTTAATTCAATTCTGTTTTCTACTGCCCTCTCTCTGAGTTTGGGTAACATATAGGTGGGTTGTAATCTTATACCTGACCCATATCTGACTAACCCTGAAGGCTTTCTCAACAGAGCTTTGGGGTCTTTGGCCTGACTCTCCAATACTGGGGGATAGAAATAACCAAGAGGGAGTGCTTTAATACCAGCTGGGCCTTGATTAAGACCTTCTTGGAATAGCCAACCAGCTGAATTAATCTGGCCAAAATTGATGACGATACTATCACCCCCCTTATGATTTAAAATGCCGACTGACCCATCCCACCTGTCTGGCCTTTATGATGTGCAAAGATGCTCTAGTCCCCCTGTCCGTCAGTTTTTTACACCAGAATTTTGCTTAACGGATGAGCTCTTCTGTGGTTTCGGTGGTGTTATCTTTGAGAGGGGGTACCCCTATTAGTACTGCTACCAGAGGGGTAGCCTCAGATGGCAAATGCAGCCTACATCTATTACCAGACCAAAGTATGGGTGATTTACTGGGCTCTGTCTGGGATGGATTTTCTAACAATAGGTGGCACCCCAGGTAATTTGGATTGGTGACCGCCTGTCTAGTTTCTATGTTTTTCCCCAAGGTATCCTTATCAGGCTTAGATGCCCCAGGGTGTAGGGTATTATATCGTTCCCCCCTCGCGGACACCACCATTTGTGTGTGTTGGGCATTTTGGATGCTATTAGGCACGTTATGCGTAACATTCTTGTCCTTGACCCTGGGGCTAGAGTCCGCCAGTTCAGCCTCCCGGAACATCCCAAAGAATGTCTCAAAATGTGATTGAATAAGGGGTCCCACAGTTGTATTGAGGTGGAAAAACAAACAATCTTCCTGGGCCAAAGTTCTTCCAATCAATCAATCATGGAATTTATATCGCGCACTACTCACCCGGAAGGGTCTCAAGGCGCCTGGGGGAGGAGGTCTGCTACTGCTCGAACAGCCAGGTCTTGAGCTGTTTCCTGAAGGCGAGGTGGTCCTGGGTCAGCCGCAGGTGGACGGGCAGGGAGTTCCATGTCTTAGCCGCCAGGTAGGAGAAGGATCTTCCTCCGGCGGTGGCTCTCTGGATGCGAGGGACGACGGCGAGGGCGAGGTTCGCGGATCGTAGCTGGCGGGTGGGCGTGTAGAAGGTCAGGCGGTCGTTGAGGTACCTTGGGCCTCATGGTAGTTGTAGTCAGTTCAATCTCACTTTAGCAACCCTTGAGTAATGGTAAGCTGTCTGACTAGTGAACGTCAGTAGTAACATGGCAGACAAGTCAGAAGGGGTAATAGGAGCGTAGCATCTTGGTTAGAGTTTGCATGACAGGGCCTCATGGTAGTTGTTGTCACTTCTATCTCACTTTAGCAACACTTGACAAATGATCAGTATACCATAGCTGTTGGAAACATGCACTTGGGATGGACCATACATTTACATTTTGACACATTTAATGGGTCCTGGATAGATATTTTGATGGAAATTGCACAAGATCTCACGATTCATTTCTAATTCAGGATTGATCCAGGTCGTTATCCATTTAAGTAAGGGGACCATTCCGATCAAATCTGACACAAAACCAATGCCGGTTTCCTGGTGAAAATATAGGAAGGTGTTGATTGTGGAAGTGATAGCAGATTTCTCAAAAATGTATTTTCCACTGTTTGGATATCCTTAACTTCCTTATATCCTCAGATTTCCAAGCCGTAATTTGAGATAGCAATACATTTTTCTCTGTATATGTCTAACATAGCTTGCACCGGCTTCACCCCTAAACTACGTGCGAGAACCGCTACTGTCAATCTTACCATAGCGTTTCTTTTGGCTTTCTTTTTCAGTGGCCATGTGCCCCTATCATTGAATAGACCACCTAAGTACGAAAATTTAGTTACCCTAGATATTTTGTTTCCTTCACATTATTGCATTTGGGGATTTCTATGTCTAGAGCCCATAATCATTGTGTGAGATTTAGAAAAATGTACATTTAAATCCAGCGATCTCATAAAATCTGCAAAGGAACTTAGGAGACACTGTAGGCCGACCACTGTTCGTGCTAATAAGGCGGCATCATCTGCATATAAAAGTTCTGGTATCAGCAACTACCCCACTCATAGAATATCTTTGCTGGCTGCACCCAGAACTGAGTCTAAATTATTAATATATAGGGTGAACAATAGAGGAGCTAAAATACATCCCTGTCTAACTCCTCTAATGATGTGCATTCCCTGCGTATGGTTGTCCTTTTGATCAAATCTTACTGTGGCAGTGAGGTTCCAATGCAGATCGGACAAAAATTTTACAATTTTCCAATCCATGCCCCTTTCAAGTAATAAAACCCATAATTTGGATCTGTTTACTCGGTCAAAGGCCACGGCCACGGCCAGAACCATAATGGGCCAGTTGTAGTGTCCCTTTCTAGGCAATGGTGTACTTCCAGCTAACAAATGCAGGTTGATGCACTGGTCCGTAGTACCCCTACCTTTCCTAAAACCATATTGCAGGTTTGATAATACATTACACTCATATAGCCAGTCTGTCAGTTTACTGAGAATCACTCTTCCTAACACTTTAACTGCTGAGTCAATCAACGATATTGGCCTGTAACAACGTGGGTCTCTTCTCTGCCCTTTTTTAAAAACTGGGACACTAATTGACTGGGAACAGGATCTTGGCAGACCATACTGACAAGCCATGTTAAATACATGTGATAGTATTTATGTATTCCCTGTTAGGATATGTGAGAGCTCTGGCCACCTGTTTGCAGATCCTATCATAAGCTGTGAGAATTTCTGCTTCCCTTTTCGTGCCATCTAGACAGAGATCAATCTCATTCCCAACGGTATCTAATAGATCATTTATAAAATGATGCAGGACTACCTTACACCATTTAAGTCTACTGCCTTGATCCTTTACCTTTAAGTTTGGGGCAGTAATGATTTTCCCCATGTTGGGGGTGACCCTAATTCCCCCCGCTAATATGAGATATATAGGATCATGATAATTAAAGTGTGACCATTGGGCAGCATTACCAAGAGTAACAAGGATGTGTTGATTAGGATGTAATCAATTGTGGCATTCACGCCCCTTAACTTAAAGTAGGGGATAGTAACCATGTCACTCATGGAATTAGGGTATGATAGGCTCGTACATTCACATTCTACACTGTGAATTGTAGATCACTGCCTCAACATAAAGCTGATATCTACCACCTCCTAGCTGAAGAAAAACCTTGTGCGCTATTTCTAACAGAGACCTGGTTGCAAGATGGTGCAGGTCCCGATGTAGCCGCTGCCTTACCCTCTAACTATGCCATTGTTAGAGTAGACAGAGATAAACAAGTAGGAGGGGGCATCGCTGTGATCTTTAACAGGGATTTTAATTGTGATTTTGAAACAGTAAATATTCCTGGATGTGAAGCAGCTTTTTTTAAAATTTCATTGAATCCAAATTTTATGTTTTCTGGATTTCTAATTTATCGTCCTCCGGGAAACAGCAGTGGTTGGGCTGCGAACTTGGCTAATTTCATTTCGCCTTACTTTCTGAATGCCCAAAACTTGACCATACTGGGGGATTTAAATCTTCATTTGGATGACAAATCTAATAGCATAGCTGTTAACCTGTTAGAGGACTTTAATACTTTGAATATGTCTCTACGAAATGAGGGTCCCACTCATAAAGCTGGGCATCTGTTAGACCCCATTATTTCTAGTGTACAGGAGCTAAAATGGTTGAAAACAGACCCTATCTGTTGGTCGGACCATTTTTTAACGCTTTTTAGTATTACTCTTGAACAATTTAATTCGTCAAGCTCTGCTTGCCCTCCAATTTTTATGAGAAATTGGAAAAAGCTAGATCTAACTGAGTTACAGAACGCGTTACAGGCATCCCTCCCTGTTCTGGGTGCTGATATGGAAAGAAATGCGCTGGAAGCCCACACTTGGCTAGAGAGAGCAGTTGACATCTGTCTGCCCGCTACCAGGTGTAGAGGGAATGTCCATCGTCCCCCGGCCCCCTGGTATACGGAAGCACTGAAACTAGAAAAAACCAAGTGTAAGGGACTTGAGAGGAAATGGCGCAAACAGTATGATCCTCTTAAAAAGGAAGCATATCGTAAGGCCAGAAACCTCTATCACACGGCCTGTGCTAGAGCTAAAGCATCCTATGTAACAGAGACCATTAATACTGCTGCCAATAAAGCACGGACCCTTTTTAACACAGTTAAAGAATTAGCCGGAGCTAATTCTATGGCAGTTGCACGTCCCCTGACCCCTCAAAAATGTCAAGACCTTGCCACATATTTTGTGGAAAAGATCGAGACTATTCTTGCCAACATTAATGTTCCGGTGAGGGATGACAGGAAAGTTCCTCCCTTAGAAAGCCTACCAGGAAACCGGCTTGTCTCCTGGCCATCCATCTCCCTGGACACCTTGAAATCTTTAGCCATCTCTATCAAGTCGGGCTCTCCATGTGACCCTCTCCCAATTAATATTCTGAGCCAACTGGACGACAGTGCTTTGAGGATTATTGCCGAGACACTAAACGCCTCCATTCATCTGGCAACTGTCCCAGCGTCCTGGAAGCACGCCATGGTCAGCCCTCTGCTGAAAAAGCCGTCAGCTGATCCAGAGGTACTGGCCAACTATCGTCCGATTTCCCTGCTGCCAGCATTCTCAAAAATACTGGAGAAGCACATCCATGGTGTACTTTCAACTTTCACAGAGAATAACAACCTACTCCATTTTTCCCAATCGGGTTTTAGGGCAGGCCACTCCACCGAATCTGCCCTCCTGGGAGTCACGGAGAAGATCAGGGGACTTTTGGACGACGGGCAAACGGTTGCTCTTGTTCTGCTTGATTTAAGCGCAGCCTTCGACACCATCTCACACAACAGACTGCTTGTCAGGCTGAGTGAGGATGGTGTCGGAGGGGCAGCGCTGGACTGGATTAGATCTTACTTGAGCAACAGGACGTTTCAGATCTCGTCCTCACAGGCCCAGTCGGACATTTTTCTGTTACCCCACGGTGTGCCTCAGGGCTCAATTTTGAGCCCGCTATTTTTCAATCTGTATCTCCGCCCCCTTGCCGACTTGGCAGAACGGGTAGGTCTGGAACTTATGACCTATGCGGACGATTCGCAGATTATTTTTTCCCTTACTAACTCAGAATCTTCATCCCCCTCTGTGCTGAAACTAGGCCTTCAGGAAATTTTCAGCTGGATGTCTACGAACCAGCTAAAGCTCAATGGGGAGAAGACAGAGATTCTTCTCCTGGGGAAAAATAAAGATCTGTGGCAGGATACCCATTGGCCACCATCTTTGGGCGCCTTCCCCACCCCGGCTACCCAAGCTAGAAATTTGGGGGTGTGCATTGATGATTCATTATCAATGAAACAGCAGGCCAACAAAGTGGCTGGTATCTGCTTCACGATCCTTAAATGGCTGCGGAAGATTATCTGGATGCTGCCTGTGGATACCCAGAAGACCGTAGTCAATGCATTAATTACATCTAGGCTTGACTACGGTAACATCTTATACCTGGGTTCCAATCTAGCCATGATCAGGAGATTGCAGCTGGTCCAGAACTCCGCAGCCAGGTTGCTGTGCAAGATTCCTAGGACAGCAAGGATCTCGAAGCATCTGAGGAACCTGCATTGGTTGAGGGTAGAGAACCGAGTTCGGTTCAAAGCCTTGACACACATGTTCAAGATCAGGGCAGGAACTGCACCAAAATACCTGCAAAAATTGGTTAGGCCCCATGTTCCTACACGCAATCTCCGTTCTTTAAATGAAGCAAATTTCGTGGTTCCCAGGTTTAAACTGGCCCGAATGGGGGGGAAATCTTTCTCCCATCTGGGACCAGTTCTTTGGAATTCCCTCCCCTTAGCCTTACGGAAGGAGGAGAATTTTGCCAGTTTTAAGAAAAATGTTAAAACTTGGCTTTTTAATAAATAATTGTGGTCCTTGACAGTCACTGCCTCTATGTTTTGACCTCTTAGCCCTGGCGCCGGGAAACCCTTTGTGGGTATCTGTGCGCATTACAAATGCAAAAAATAAATAAATAAATAAATAAATAAATAGGCTGAATTCCGCTTAAGTGTCCTCCAAAAACCCTCCTTATTGCATATGTTCGAAATGTGTCTATCATTGAATACGGGGGCCAAGATTGTCAGTGACATGGCAGTTCCTTGTACACAAGTATATATTAAAATCACCTAAAATATTAACCAAATATGGTGTAGTTTGCTTTTTCCTGTATGAGTCTAGAAAGCGATTCAAACTGCATAAATGTTCATTCCCAGAGGATCTTTCAAATGAGTTATAAAAGTTAACAAAAAGTACTTTAGGTACATTATTAGGTATAATCTGAACCACAAGACAATTACAGGACCCAGAATCCAATTTACAATGGTTACCTGAGACATTTAAGGAAATTAGGGTAGCTAAACCGCCCTTTGCTCTACCAGCTGAGGAAGGCCGTGCGGCTCAGAATAAGTTGTATAGCATCCATCCAAAGAGTATTATCAATTTCCCAAGTCTCTTGAAGCCCAACCATATCGTACTCCCTTCATATATCTCACCACCTGAGTCATCTGTTTTTATTTCTTACACCCACTATGTTCCAGCTGAGTACCTTGCAGTATTTGTTTGTTCCAGCTTCCTCCCCCATTATAGGGCAAGTAGTAGAAGTGCTAGAGTTGACCATGTACTGTCTTTGCTTAGGGGAGGAATTTCTAAGTCAGTGGTTAACAACTAGCTGACTCAATGGGGAACATCTATTTCTTAATTCAATTCTGTTTTCTACTGCCCTCTCTCTGAGTTTGGGTAACATATAGGTGGGTTGTAATCTTATACCTGACCCATATCTGACTAACCCTGAAGGCTTTCTCAACAGAGCTTTGGGGTCTTTGGCCTGACTCTCCAATACTGGGGGATAGAAATAACCAAGAGGGAGTGCTTTAATACCAGCTGGGCCTTGATTAAGACCTTCTTGGAATAGCCAACCAGCTGAATTAATCTGGCCAAAATTGATGACGATACTATCACCCCCCTTATGATTTAGAATGCCGACTGACCCATCCCACCTGTCTGGCCTTTATGATGTGCAAAGATGCTCTAGTCCCCCTGTCCGTCAGTTTTTTACAACAGAATTTTGCTTAACGGATGAGCTCTTCTGTGGTTTCGGTGGTGTTATCTTTGAGAGGGGGTACCCCTATTAGTACTGCTACCAGAGGGGTAGCCTCAGATGGCAAATGCAGCCTACATCTATTACCAGACCAAAGTATGGGTGATTTACTGGGCTCTGTCTGGGATGGATTTTCTAACAATAGGTGGCACCCCAGGTAATTTGGATTGGTGACCGCCTGTCTAGTTTCTATGTTTTTCCCCAAGGTATCCTTATCAGGCTTAGATGCCCCAGGGTGTAGGGTATTATATCGTTCCCCCCTCGCGGACACCACCATTTGTGTGTGTTGGGCATTTTGGATGCTATTAGGCACGTTATGCGTAACATTCTTGTCCTTGACCCTGGGGCTAGAGTCCGCCAGTTCAGCCTCCCGGAACATCCCAAAGAATGTCTCAAAATGTGATTGAATAAGGGGTCCCACAGTTGTATTGAGGTGGAAAAACAAACAATCTTCCTGGGCCAAAGTTCTTCCAATCAATCAATCATGGAATTTATATCGCGCACTACTCACCCGGAAGGGTCTCAAGGCGCCTGGGGGAGGAGGTCTGCTACTGCTCGAACAGCCAGGTCTTGAGCTGTTTCCTGAAGGCGAGGTGGTCCTGGGTCAGCCGCAGGTGGACGGGCAGGGAGTTCCATGTCTTAGCCGCCAGGTAGGAGAAGGATCTTCCTCCGGCGGTGGCTCTCTGGATGCGAGGGACGACGGCGAGGGCGAGGTTCGCGGATCGTAGCTGGCGGGTGGGCGTGTAGAAGGTCAGGCGGTCGTTGAGGTACCTTGGGCCCAGGTCATGGAGGGATTTGTGTGCGTGGGTGAGGAGTCTGAACGTGATCCTCTTGTTGACAGGGAGCCAGTGTAGGTCTCTCAGGTGGCTCGAGATGTGGCTGCGTCGGGGGACGTCCAGGATGAGTCGGGCGGAGGCGTTCTGGATGCGCTGAAGTCTTTTCTGAAGCTTGGCTGTTGTACCGGCGTAGAGGGTGTTTCCGTAGTCTAGTCTGCTGGTGACGAGGGCCTGGGTGACCGTCTTCCTGGTCTCGCTCGTGATCCAACGGAAGATCTTGCGGAGCATGCGGAGGTTGTGGAAGCAAGATGAGGAGACGGCGTTGACTTGTCTGGTCATCGATAGGGAGGAGTCCAGGATGACGCCCAAGTTGCGTGCGTGGTCCGTTGGCTTGGGTGTGGTGCCTAGGGCCGGGGGCCACCAGGAGTCGTCCCATGCGGAGGGCGACGGTCCCAGGATGAGGACTTCTGTCTTGTCCGTGTTCAATTTCAGGCGGCTGGTGTTCATCCATTCGGCGACGTCTTTCATCCCTTCATGTAGGCTGGCTTTGGCGGTGTCGGGGTCTCTGGTGAGGGAGAGAATCAACTGGGTGTCATCGGCGTAGGAAATGATGTTGAGGTTGTGTTGGCGTGCGATGGCAGCGAGGGGTTTCATGTAGATGTTGAAGAGAGTGGGGCTGAGCGACGATCCTTGCGGGACGCCGCAGATGACTTCGGTGGCCTCAGAGCGGAACGGAGGGAGGTGTACTCTCTGTGTTCTGCCGGAGAGGTATGAGATGATCCATTCCAGAGCCTTCCCTTGGATGCCGGTGTCGTTGAGGCGTTGGACTAGGGTGCGGTGGCAGACAGTGTCAAATGCTGCGGAGAGGTCTAGGAGAATGAGTGCCGTTGTTTCACCGTTGTCAAGCAGGGCTCGGATGTCATCGGTGGCTGTGATGAGGGCGGTCTCGGTGCTGTAGTTGGCTCTGAACCCGGACTGCGATGGGTCGAGGGATCCGTTCTTCTCGAGGAAGGCGGCCAGTTGCTTGTTGACGACCTTCTCGATGACTTTGGCAGGGAAGGGAAGGAGCGAGATGGGGCGGAAGTTCTTGAGGTCGGTCGGGTCTGCTGTTGGTTTCTTCAGCAGAGCGCTGAGCTCGGTGTGCTTCCAGCTCTCTGGGAAGGTGGCTGTGTCGAAGGAGGTGTTGATGATGTCTCGGAGGTGGGGTGCGATGGTAGCGGCAGCCTTGTTGAAGACATGGTGGGGGCACGGGTCGGTCGGAGATCCGGAGTGGATGGTGTTCATCATGCGTGTCGTGTCTTCGGGGGTCACCTCGGTCCATCTCTGGAGGATGGCGGCGGAGTGCGTAGGTTCAACCGATGGGTGCGGGGGTGGGACGCCGAAGCTGTTGTGGATGTCGGCGATCTTGCGGTGGAAGTACGAGGCGAGGGAGTGGCAGAGGTCCTGCGAGGGGGTGATGTCGTTGTTGCCGGTGCTGGGGTTGGAGAACTCGTTGACGATGTTGAAGAGCTCCTTGCTGTCATGGGCGTTTTTGTCCAGTCATTCCTTCAGAGCTTTCTTCTTGGTGGTGCGGATGAGCTGGTGATGTCTGCGGGTGGCGAGTTTGAGGGCGGTCATGTTGTCGGCGGTCTTTTCGAGGATCCAGGCCTTCTCGAGGGTGCGGCAGGCCTTCTTGGAGTCCTTGAGTTCGTTGGTGAACCAGGGGGCCTTCTTGCTTCTGGGCCTGGTGAGAGGGTTCTTCAGTGGGGCGAGGTCGTCGGCACAGGAGGTCAGCCACTGCGTGAGGTCGAGGGCTGCTGTGTTAGGGTCCGTTGTCCTGACTGGTGGGTTCTGGCTGAGGGAGGTGGCGAGCTGGTCGACGGTGATCTTGCTCCAGTTTCTGTGGGGAACCTGCTTCGGGTGGTGGTGGCCCGTGTTCTTTTTGAAGCTGAAGTGGACGCAGCTGTGGTCAGTCCAGTGAAGTCCGGTGGAGTGGCTGAAGGTGACATGCTTGCTGGATGAGAAGAGGGGGTCGAGCGTGTGGCCGGCGTAGTGGGTGGGCGTGTTGACCAGTTGCTTGAGTCCGAGGTTGGCGAGGTTGTCCAGCAAGGTGGTGGTGTTGCGGTCATTGTTGTTCTCCAGGTGGAAGTTGAGGTCCCCGAGGAGGATGTAGTCGGCGGAGGGGAGGGCGTGAGGGCTGATGAAGTCTGTGATGTCTTCGCAGAACTGTGCGCGTGGTCCCGGGGGTCTGTAGATGAGGGTGCCTCTGAGGGTAGTCTTGGGGTCGGTGTGGATCTGGAAGTGCAGGTATTCGGCGGCGTTGAATGCGTCGATGGAGTCAGTCGAGATGCGAATGGTGCTTTTGTGAACGATGGCGATGCCCCCTCCGGTCTGGTTGGCGCGATCCTTCCTGATGATCTTGTAGCCGTCCGGGATGGCTATGGCGATGTCGGGGGCTGAGGAGGCGTTCATCCAGGTTTCCGTGAGGAAGGCGACGTCTGGAGATGCGGTGTCGAGGAGGTTCCAGAGTTCCACGGCGTGTCTGTGGACGGAGCGGGTGTTGATCAGGATGCACTTGAGGTGGTTGCTGTTGTCCGTCTTGGTGGGTGCGGTGCCGGTTCGGAGGCAGGAGAAGTTGCAGGATCGGCAGACGAAGGGTCCATGGGTGCGTCACGGGGATGCTCGGTAGCACCCGGGGGCTCGGGCGGTGTTGAGTGCGATGAGCGTGGCGGCATCGTAGGTCCTGCGGGGGTGTTGGTGGATGCGGGGGCCAGGGGTTCTGGCGCTGGGCGCGGTCCAGGCGCGGACGGGCACAGACGGGCTTACCTTTGGCGCACCTTCGGCGCTCCCGCTGCGCGCGTCCGCTGCGCGGTCGCTGGGGGGGCGTCATAAGTAAGGAGCCGGGAGGGGGGGTCAGCTGGGAGGCGGGAGGCGGGAGACCAATGGGCAGTGAGTGGGGGCGGGATCCGGGTCAGCGGTGGGAAGGAAGAAGTGGACCCGGGGCAGCAGCGGGAGAGAAGGCACGTGTGAGGGAGGGCGACAGCACCTACCGAGGCAAAAGGTCAGCGGCAGTGAGGCAGAGGAAGCGGAGGACCGGGGGAGCGAGCGTGAGGCAGCAGGAGCAGGAGCGAAGTAACAGGCAGCAGGAGGCGTCCATTAGCGGCAGGCAGCAGCAGGAGGTGAGGAGCGACCAGCCGTGGGAGCACAGGGGGTCACCCCCCTCCTGAGTTGGAAGTTCGGCTGTGACAGTACCCAACTTTGTGCCTCTTTTCCTCCTTTTTTTATTAGGGTCCATGTTCGAAATAGGAGATGTATTCGTGGCAAGTCCACCCCCTTCTTTGGTCAGCGGATCCTGTAATAGACTCAAGGTGCTTTGCTTGACCTGTGTGAGAGTGCTCTCCTCAGCTGCTATGTCAGTGTCTGCACCTGAGATTACATGCCATGGTGCTGCTATAGGCAGGGTATTTGTGGATGCTGCCTCAGACCCCAGGCCTAGCTGCTCCTCTACATTATAGATCTCATCTGTTAATGCCCAAACCGCTGTTGTTAGATGAGATATAATCGTAGCAAGTTATGTATTACTTTTTCCTTCGCTTTGTCCAAATCAGTACTACATGGAAGTTTGCGCTTACCCATGATGACTTCTGGATGAAAGAGGGGTGCCCCAGCCCAGCCTCTGTCAGGCACTGACGGGTGCAGATGGGCCGCATGCGTTCCCCGCTGCGGGAGGCCACGCGCCCTCTTATGCTCCAAGGGTGCAAACAGGAAGTCACGTTGGTGGCACTCGGCCGCAAATGGTGCCGGGATTTGAAGTCCCCAATGTCCGGTGGCTCAGTTGTGCTTTCCGGCGCTGTGGGAGGCCACAAGCCCTCTTAAGCTCGTCGTGGCACAAACAGGAAGTCGCGTTGGCGGCGCTCGGCTGCAATTGGTGCCAAGATTGTTCACCAAAAGTTGGCAGGGTATGCTCAGACGTGAGTCCCTTGCTCACTTTGCCACTGGATTCAAGCAAGCGTGGCTGAAGACGGCTGAAATGCCAGAAACCGGTCCTAGGAAGCTTGTTTCCGGTCCAGGGAAGGCATGGCTTGGCAGTTCGGGCTGGACTGTTCCCATGAGGCACAGGGTCAGACTGATTTGCATATGGCCATGTCTGAACTGGGGTGGCAGAGTGGGCTAAAGAACGGTGATGGATCAAACCCGGATCTGTTGACTGGGCGTGAGTGTTTGATTGGTTCTGATGCTCCGTCCATCACCACCCCTTTTTGTACCGCTTTGTTCGCCATAAGTTGGCAGGGTATGCTCAGACGTGAGTCCCTTGCTCACTTTGCCACTGGATTCAAGCAAGCCTGGCTGAAGACGGCTGAAATGCCAGAAACCGGTCCTAGGAAGCTTGTTTCCGGTCCAGGGAAGGCATGGCTTGGCAGTACGGGCTGATCTGTTCCCATGAGGCACAGGGTCAGACTGATTTGCATATGGCCATGTCTGAACTGGGGTGGCAGAGTGGGATAAAAGAACGGTGATGGATCAAACCTGGATCTGTTGACTGGGCGTGCGTGTTTGATTGGTTCTGATGCTCCGTCCTTCACCACCCCCTTTTGTACCGCTTTGTTCGCCATAAGTTGGCAGGGTATGTTCAGACGTGAGTCCCTTGCTCACTTTACCACTGGATTCAAGCAAGCCTGGCTGAAGACGGCTGAAATGTCAGAAACCGGTCCTAGGAAGCTTGTTTCCGGTCCAGGGAAGGCATGGCTTGGCAGTTCGGGCTGGACTGTTCCCATGAGGCACAGGGTCAGACTGATTTGCATATGGCCATGTCTGAACTGGGGTGGCAGAGTGGGCTAAAGAACGGTGATGGATCAAACCCGGATCTGTTGACTGGGCGTGAGTGTTTGATTGGTTCTGATGCTCCGTCCATCACCACCCCCTTTTGTACCGCTTTCTTTGCAATAAGTTGGCAGGGTATGCTCAGACGTGAGTCCCTTGCTCACTTTGCCACTGGATTCAAGCAAGCCTGGCTGAAGACGGCTGAAATGCCAGAAACTGGTCCTAGGAAGCTTGTTTCCGGTCCAGGGAAGGCATGGCTTGGCAGTTCGGGCTGGACTGTTCCCATGAGGCACAGGGTCAGACTGATTTGCATATGGCCATGTCTGAACTGGGGTGGCAGAGTGGGCTAAAGAACGGTGATGGATCAAACCCGAATCTGTTGACTGAGCGTGAGTGTTTGATTGGTTCTGATGCTCCGTCCATCACCACCCCCTTTTGTACCACTTTGTTCACGATAAGTTGGCAGGGTATGCTCAGACGTGAGTCCCTTGCTCACTTTGCCACTGGATTCAAGCAAGCCTGGCTGAAGACGGCTGAAATGCCAGAAACCGGTCCTAGGAAGCTTGTTTCCGGTCCAGGGGAGGCATGGCTTGGCAGTTCGGGCTGGACCGTTCCCATGAGGCACAGGGTCAGACTGATTTGCATATGGCCATGTCTGAACTGGGATGGCAGAGTGGGCTAAAGAACGGTGATGGATCAAACCCGGATCTGTTGACTGGGCGTGAGTGTTTGATTGGTTCTGATGCTCCGTCCATCACCACCCCCTTTTGTACCGCTCAGTTGTGCTGACAGCATTGCAACATGTGGCATGTCCTGGAGTTGGATACATGTGCTCTTATGTGCAAAAAAACACATTGCCACAGACAAACCAACATCTCAGATACTTTGAGTATAGCTTATTAGGAAATTAGATGGAGAACAGAATATGAAATGCAGAGTTTAAAGCGAACAACACATTGTGATATTGTTATTGAAGTGTAACTTACCAGAGTCCACTCCCTCTCAATACCTGACAAGCCCTAAGTATGCAGGATGGCCAATATCATCTCCTATGAGGGTAAGAGATGTAGTGGTGTGCTGGGAGGGTCACCGCCAGTCCTCTGAGCCTCCAGTTGGTTGTTGTTGTATTTGGACCATACTGCTCATTGAGCACTGCTGTGAGACTGCGAGTACAACTGTGTAGTCGTAATATGCTTGGCGGGTGGACTGCAGAACTGGGTATGTAGTTGGATGCACTGCTCTCATTATTGACCGCCGTTATCCCGCTGGGTAGAGCGCCATGGCCCCGGGCGTAATACTGCGGGCGGTAGATCACCAGCGTAGTGGTGGCGTGAATGACGTGGATGCAGTTCTCGGGAGGTCAGACCGCCAAAGTCGGAACAAGGCCCTCTGTGTCAACACTTCCCCCCAATATGGCTAAATTACAGTGGGAATAGTAAATGACATCACTTTATTGTCCAGCACCTTTCCCAAATAGGTTTAGATTGGAGTGGAAATGGTAAATGTCACCCCATTAGTGTCCAACACTTTCCCCCAATATGGTTAGTTGGGACAGGGAATATTAAATATTATCCCTTTAGTGTCCAACACCTTCCCCCAATATGGTTGAATTGAAGTGGGAATAGTAAATTACTCCATTTTAGTGTCCAATGTCTTCCCCAAACCAATAAGATTGGAGTGGGAATAGTAAATGTCACCCCTTTAGTGTCCCACGTCTTCCTCATATTGGTTTCAATTGGGTTGAGAATAGTAAATGTCACCCTTTTAGTGTCTAACCATTTTTTTAAAAATGGTTGATGTTGAAGTGTGATTATTTAATTTTATAATTTTAGTCTGAAATCCTTATTTTAATTGTATGTGTATATAGTACAGATAGTTTGTGTTATTTTATTAGTATTATTGGTGCTTAAAAATATAAAAAAAATACTTAGGGGCCGATTACAATGTCATTCGGAAAGGCTCCGAACTGCATCCAAATAAGTCAAATTTGATTTGGGAGCCTTGTTTCCGACCAACTCAGAAACATTTCCTACCGTCCGATTATGATGTCTGGAAACTATTCGAACTGTCGGACTCAGTTCCAAATGGCATTCGGAGTAACCTAGTCGGTCAGAGCCAACTCGTACAGTTCTATGGACCGCGTTTCCGAGCGAGGGATTAGGATGTCGAACGCGGACAGCCGTTCCAAATCAGTTGTTCACACACGGATTGGCTGTCAGAATCTGACTTTGGGGGCCATTGCAGTCCCCCTTTCACCTGGGGCCCTCCGAATCGGCCCGTGGGGGTTCCCATGGGTCTCCCCTTTCCATGTATGCACAGTGTTTTGACAGGCAGTATGGGGTGCCCGCCACAGTGTGCAAGGTTTTCCCCAACCACCTCTTTTTTCAATGGGAGCCTGTGTTCTCGTTCGGAACACAGGTTCCCATTAAAGTCAATGGGAGTCCGACCGAACGGTGTTTGGACACATTATAATCAGTCGGTCGGACTCCCCGTAGCCGAGTCGTTTGGCAAGCATTCCAAAACAATTTGGTTGGATTGCTTTCTGAACGACATCGTAATCGACCCCTTAGTTGTATGTTTGTTTGAAATAATATAATTAATCATTTTTTTATAGAATAAAGACATGTAACATATTTTTCTCATTTTATTTGTTGTAAAAGTTTATTGATTGTATAATTTTACATTTTATGCATATATATATTTCAAATGGAAAAATATCATTTATATAAATTCAAGTGAATACATTGTTTTCATGATTTGTTATTATTTAGAAAAAAAGTAAATTATATTTATTGTGTTTTATATTTTCCACTTTTATTTTCAGTTTTTTGTAAATATTAAATACGTGTATATATTTTATACAAATATTTAATGTATACTTTATATTTATTAAATATTTAAAAATATTTTTTACATGCTTTACATGTTCAATATATATATTTTTTTAATTCATACATTTATTCAACATTCGTACATTATTTCCCATTCAGTACTAAGTGGAGATAGTCATTCTGTTGTTTCATTTAGGAGACATTTTTTTACAACTACCTTCTATTTTGGGATCGATTTGTGCTATTTTTACTCTACTTTCCCAGAACCATGTCGCGGTAAGGTCCTGATATTTTAGGGGCGAGGTCTACAAGTTAGCTATAGTGTTGTTTGTGGCTTTATGTTATATCTAGATAGATGCATTAATAGTAGTGTTTTGGGTTTCATGCACTAGTTTACTAATGATCATTATGTTATGTTAAATTGTGTTATGCTACTTATATTTTGATGGTTAAGTGAGATTTATATGTATTTTGGGGAATATAATGAATTGCTGGTGGTTATTTCTAAATTTCTTTATAGGTTTTTGTCTGCAAACGTGCCGTGTGGATATTAGGAGTTTCCATTTTTTTTTTAAAGGAATTCAGTTTTGGTTTTGGTTTATAAATAACCAATGCCTTTTAATGTATTCCTTTTTTGGGGGTTTTCTGGAGTGTTTATTTTTTTTATAACACTTGCTGGGGTTTTTTGTGGTTTCTAGATACTATGGATTGCTTTGTGGGATCTCTATTTTATTTATGTTTGCTTTTTTTTTTTAGCTTTATAGACAATGCTTTACCCATTTTTAGTGGGTTACTATTTATGACTATGGGGATACAGAGGTAGATCTGCACCTACATAACTGTAAGTTGTATTTATTTAATTTCGTTTGGGTGGGGAATATGATATTTTATGTTTGTGTAAATATTATGTGATTGTTATTTGAAATTGAGTTGTTTATGTGTTGTAATTAATTTATGTCATGGATTGAGATTACTTTTAGTTGCTTGGTTGGTGATGCTTACATTTTTTGTTTAAATCATTTTATATAATTTTATTGTCTCATTAATATTGGAATTTCATTTACTTTTTTTGATGGATGTAATAAAATTTAATATTTATAAGAAAATGGTTTGTTATTTTTGTTTAGATTTCGTGCAGGAAGATGCCCCTTCCTGCATAAAAACAATCTTGCCTGTAATGCACGCACCCTTGCACCATGATGCAAGGGTGCCTTCGTTGGCGCTAGGCTGCCAAAACGGCACAAGCGCATGTGGAAACAACAGAAATGCACCATATTGGATAAATACAGTCCATTCCTGCCCTTTCCCTGTTGCGCAGGGCAGCACAGAAAGGTAACTTGCTGAGCTGCCCTACGTCACCACTCCCATAAATATGCCCGTTAGTGCAGAATCTTCGAGGTGTCTCCATATGCATTGATTGAAATTATAGTAAAGGCTTTGTATGGCTGTGTGGGGGTATGTGTTTAAAATGGTTTGAGTCATGGTTTGCTTAACATCTATGATTATGTTTTAGTTGTAGTGGTTATCTGTTTTATGTTTAATGTGGTTTAAGAGTCATAGTAAGTGCTGCTTTGTTTATTTGGTGGTAGGGCATATATAAAAGGGATGTTTGTATTTTGATATTCACCATGTGTGATGTATATCTGAGTGAATGGTTTGGGACACATATTTTTAAGGTCCCATCAATCATCCATGTTTGACATTGACTGACCTTTAGTAGGTTATTTTCTGTAGAGAATATTAGGATTTGCTCCTCATTTTTAGGTTGTCATGCAAAAGGAAAGGTTCTGCATTATGTGTCATTGTTAAATGTGCAGGTATTTGTATGTCTTGACATCTTTAAAAAACATATTTTTATTGCAGATTTGTCAAGTATAAATATAAAAACACAAGAGAAGAGTTGTCAAAAGTAAAAAAAAAGATACATACAACTCAGAGTACTAACCAAAAAGTTCATAAAGTTACCTTGTGTATATGTAAAGTACAAAGAGCAAGATACACAATTGCAGATTCAGCCCAAAAAGAATTAAAACCAACTCCCAAATTTACTAAGATGCTAGAACCAAGTTAAAACCACCACATTGGGCTCAGCCTAGTTACACTTAATTTATGATATAAAGACACTGCTAATAGGTCATAGAGGCCATATAAAGTGCCACTCAGCAAATAAAGTGCAAAAAGTGCATTAAACATTACTCAACAACACACTAATATCAGTATCCATTATTGAAACATTGAAAACATGCAATTCATACTCAAGGTTAAAAAAAACAATGCAACTAATATTACTGAAATCAGCCAATTTTCAGGCAATACAAGTGCGTAAGGTGGTTCTATCTTACTTTGATATTGCATCATTGTTGTACCTGAGAGAGTTGTGCACATCTGATCTATGATAGCCATGAAATTCTCTCTCTCATCCCGGGAGATCTTGTTTAACATCTGGACCCCCTTAAGCTGACTGGAGTGCACCAACCCAGTACTGAATAGGAGTCCAGATCTGGTTCGCCTTCTTCCTGGCTGTCCTTTTTTTACGTGCATACAAAGAATTTTTGACAACAGACGTGCAAGCCATTGTTGAAATGATGGGGAATGTGAACCTAGCCAGACTGATGAAATACAGATACAAACCACTGGCATGGCCATAAACAAAAAAAAGTGATCCGGTCTGATACTCACCTCACTGTGCATGCCGAACAATATTACCTGGGAGGTCAGAGCAACATTAACTTTTAACATAGTTTTCATGAACTTTGTAATATCACACTTAAGCGTTTCTATGGCAGGACATGTACTGAACATATGAACCACATCCCCCCCAGACTTTGACAGTGAGGGCAGCTGATGCCTACCAGCCACCCCTCGCCCCATTCGGCATTTTTTGCCGGTGTATAATATAGGTTGAAAATCATTTTTTAATATTTCTCATGCAAACTGGCCGAACACAACAGAGTGCGGCCTAGCTCAAGGGATTCATAAAAACAACAGTCTGACATGCTCAGCTTCTTTCGCCATTCATCACTGTATTACTGGAGATCATTCTGTGACAAAACACTCAGACCCCTATATATCTGACTAATTCTAATCCCCTTCCTCCTCCCTAGTAGCTCCATTAGAGCGTCCTTGGCAAAGCCCTTTGGGCCTCAGGCTTTCATGTGAAGAAAATCCTCGACCTGTAGGTAATAACTGGGTTCTATGTGCCTCAAAAAGCAACTTCTAGCCTTTCCCCCAAGGAAAAGCAGAAATTTGGGGGAATATTTCCTCCATCCCACCGATCTTTTGCATGCCCCCCAATCAGGGAGCACATGTACTGGAGCACAGCCACCCATGGTAGAGTTTCAAATTTGGGACAGCCCACCCACTCCACCCCTAGGGAATGTCGTCTATTTTATTGCCCTTTTGGTTTTTGCATATGGCCAAATGAATCTGCATATCATATCATCCAATATTTTGAAGCATCGTTTCTCAAACTCGAGCGGGATTGTCCTAAAAGAATAAAAAACTTGCCCTTTTTGCACCTGTAAGTATGTCTCCACTAGATCAAGCCCTAGCAGGGTGGAAAAAAACATTATCAAATTCTAATGGAATCCTGTCAACTCCAACAGCTTTACCAGACTGTAATCTCCCCTCGGACCACTTTCTGCCTAATGCGTACTGCTGGGAGATGTCCGGCCCCCTTGCTGAATTCATGGCACTCTCTCCTCTGTGCCAGATAATTTTCCACTGCTCTTTCTGCCGAAATGTCATTATGGCTGCTTTTTGGAGTTCATGTCGCCCACTGATCAATGCAGGAGGCCATAGTCACCACCAGCACCAGTACCCAGACCTGAATTGGCCAGCAGATCTTCCACTTCACTACCGGAGCAGGGCTAAGGCATAACTGCATGCCGAATCAAGTAAAGCCACTCTCCGTTCACTTGGAACAGTGGGTAAAGAGCAGCTTACGAGGCTGCTACTCAGTCACCATCTTGCTTCAATGTCTTGGCATCTTCTACGGGCAGGTGGAATATTGCTGGTGGCTATTTTAGTCCATGTACTTGAATGTTTTAAAATGGGTATAGGTGGTTGTTGACTTGTAATATATTTGGGGACTTTAGGTAGTATATCTTTAAGGATTTTGGTTGTGGGTTCCTGGGAACTAGGGATTCCCTCTCTTATATACTACAATTTCTCCCTTAATTCGATTTCTGCCACATTTTGGGGGTGGTTGTGCTCTCTTACTTGAATTACAATATCATCTTTTGTAGTTGCCTTCCCATTGCATGCATCAGAATAATATTTGGTACATTTCCAATTTATATTTTCTGTTGATGCATTTTCTTGGCTGTAGGTGTAGCCCATGTAATTTATTAAATGCTTTCCTTTCTACACAGTTATGTACTTTGCTGCCTTTGTCATTGTATCTGAAAGTACTGTATCAGTATAAATATATACCACATTTTAAAGTTTGTACATTTTTTTATTTACATGTAAAATTATGCAATTGCTATTTTGTATACTTAATACTTAGATATATGTCCGGCTTATATGTGCCACACAGTTTTGCAGCTTGTCAGTTGGGGTGGTTCTAATGTGGAGCAGGTGTTTTTTTCTGTTAGACAAAAAGAAAAGTTAGATTCATTTTAAATGTTAATCTGTTTGTAGCTTGTAGTAGAGGTTATTTGTCAAGTTTATTTTTACTCACTATTTAGGTGAATTGATAGTTTTTTAATAATCTATGTATATTTATTTTTCTACATCTCTTTGCTGGTTTCTGGTAACTATTGTTTTCTGACAGTTTATTGCTTTTTCAAGTCACAGTTATGTCTTTTAGGAAGTCTATGTAAAGAGATAGAAGTTTGAAAGTGTTTTATTTATTATTTATTATTTTACTTTCTTAAGTTTATTAACAAGTACATTTTAGTTTTAATATAAGATTTACTAACTTGGTTTGGTAGTTGTTAAGATATATATATTTCTTCTTTAATGGTCTGGTAAGAGAATCCAGCAGTTTCCTCATCTTGCAGCGTTTGCAGTTTTTTAACTTTAAGTTGTTTAGATTAGTTTGCCTTTTAAATTGTTGATTTATTGTTTATCTGCTTTGTTTAGGTAAAGTTATTTATAGTTTTATTTTATTGGTTGAATTAGTTAGATTTTTTCCTACTGGTTAGGTCCTTCTATGGGAAATGCTGATTTATATTTAATTTTTAACGTACGAAACATAGTTTGGTAGTTAAGAATGTATATATATAGCTCCGAATCACGGAGTCTCAATGTGGAGGCATCCATAGAGGATTGACAAGCCGGATGTGTGAGTGGAAGCCCATTTGTGGGCTTGAAATGTCTCAGACAGCGGCACACAACTAAGACACATACTACAAGACCCACAAACCAACGCGTCAGGCGAGAATCGACAGGCATGCTGTAAACTAGATCTGCCCGCCGATCCGGCTTTTACCTCATGAAGGTTGCTGCAGTGGATGTCAGAGTGCGTCCCCACAGGTGGGAACCTTGGAGCTTTGATAAATAAATAAGTATATATATATATGTATATTATCTACTGGCAGTCGCCAGTAGATAGTTATAGCTAGGACCGAGTTCCCATAGGAAATCTGAACATTTTATTTTGAATAACTTTGGCGCCGGTTGACTTATCTTCGTGAAATTTTCAAAACTAATGGGGCGCTCCGCTCAGCTCCTACCCTCAAAGTCTCGGGGTGATTCGTCAAGCGGGGGCTGAGAAAAAAGGGGGGTCCCAAAACGCGTTTTCCCCATGCATTTTCCCATAGGACCTTTAGTCGAAGGTACAGCCCGAACGGCTGAACAGAATTACTTGAAATTTGGCAAAGATGTAGTCCTCAGGTCAGGCATGTGCCTTTTGCATATATGGTGTCAATCTGTTCAGTAGTTCCTGAGAAAATTGCAGTTAAAAGTACATAAATATCTATATGCGCGCACCGTGCGCGCACGGTGCTCGCACGGGGGGCGCACCAAATGTCCGTGAGCGTAATTCTGATTGGTGGTTAGATGTCAGTCAACATTCCAATCGGCCAAAATCAGGAAGTGTCGGACGCCATTTTGTGTGTGACAGTGAAAAAGAAAGGTGGAGAACGTGAAAAGGGGGCAGAGTAGAGAGTTTCTGACCCCCTAGCCTTTGTCAGAGGGTCTCTGAAGGACCCCGAAGGGTGAAAAAAACATTTTATTTTTTTTCAAAAAATCGCGGGTTGCGCGCACGGTGCGCGCACCCCCCAGCCGCCATTTTGAGTTTTAGAGGCAGAAGAGAGCTAAAAACACAAGTGGAGAACGTGAAAAGGGGGCAGGGTAGAGAGTCCCTGACCCCCTAGCCTTTGTCAGGGGATCCCTGAAGGACCCCGAAGGGTGAAAAAAACATTTTATTTTTTTTTCAAAAAATCGCGGGGTGCGCGTTTTGAGTTTTAGAGGCAGAAGAGAGCTAAAAACACAAGTGGAGAACGTGAAAAGGGGGCAGGGTAGAGAGTCCCTGACCCCCTAGCCTTTGTCAGGGGGTCCCTGAAGGACCCCGAAGGGTGAAATAAACATTTTATTTTTTTTCAAAAAATCGCGGGGTGCGCGCACCCCCCCAGCCGCCATTTTGAGTTTTAGAGGCAGAAGAGAGCTAAAAACACAAGTGGAAAACGTGAAAAGGGGGCAGGGTAGAGAGTCCCTGACCCCCTAGGCCTTCTCAGGGGGACCATAAAAGACCCCTAAGGTCCCCAAAAAAAAACCATTTTATAAATATTGCGCGGTGGGCGCACGGCGGCAAAAATTCATAAAAAAAATAGAATTAAAAATCAAGTTTAAGTGTTTAGATGTTGGTTGGCTCTAAAAAGAGCCATTCCGTTCATTGAGTGTTTTTTTGTACCTACAAGTAAGTACCGATGAAGAGTATAAAGTTCAAGAGGAAGACTCTGTTCCCTTCATCTGTGAAATGTACACCGTCTCCTCTATAAATGCCTTGCATGTTGTAACGCAAGTTGTTGTGGTATATAGAACCCATACCATAGTCTCTGAGGAAAGCAGAAACAGACTTATTGACGTGCTTTTTTGCTTTCTCAATCTGCGGACAATATTGGTTGGACCAGTTCCACTTTTGCCTTTGGCATATATTAGAATATACAAAGGTAGTTTGTGGAAAAAGTGACATCAATTGCACAAAGGTGTCCTTAACAAGCATTTCCAGACCTACCCCAGTTAAAGTGCCTAGGTAATTTCCACCACAGTGCACAATTATAAGGTCAGGCTGTGGGAGATGTAGAAAGGATTTCACCAAAGGCATTAATTGGTGCCACTTTAACCCTCTCTGACCAATCCATTTAATGTCTACATTTGACAAAGCAAGGTCTTTCACAATACCTATTTTTTCCGCATACTTTTCACTCCAGTAGACATAGCTATGACCTACAATCCACACTGTGAACATCTTTCAAGGAGATCTGGATGCACTCAGAAGGTGTCTTTCAGTAGAATGGCAATATGAAAAGAAAGATAGTTGTAAAATGGGGCTTACATACTTTTTTTTTAATAAAAAGAACTCATTGGCGGTTTCAGACCATTCAACACTAAAAACTAGGCTGTATGTTTAAATTTTTAAAAGCATGTTTTGTATTGGTTCAGAAAAATGTGTTCCCTCAGAAGATTACTTTGGATATGCTGTAAGGTTTGAAAAGTCAAGCACTCTTGCTCTTTGGATTAGAAACATTGTGTGCTGAACTTCTGACCTCTGCTCACACCGGTGTTCCATGATCTGTTGCTATGGTAGCAGGCAGAAGTCATGTTGGGGGTAGGAATAATTTGGAAAGGGTTGAAATTTGCAACCAATAGAAATGTGTGTTTCCATTTAAACAATATGTGGGAAGCAATGTGATTTGAAGTTAACATGTATATGTGTGAAAAAAGAGAGGGACATTTTGCCATTTAGTGGTTCTGGTGAGAGGAGTACAGCTCAGAGATTCTGACTCTGATAATCTGCTGTGTGAGTGGCACATTTCTTTCTCAACTAACTACTTTTAAAGGTAAGTTATGAATTTGATGGGGATGTATGTGGTGTATTTTGATATACATAATAGAAATGTGTTTCTTCTTTTAAAGTTGTGTTTTACATTTTTATGTTTTGAAAGATATTTAACTGCCTTGAACTTGTAAGATATTATGGAGTATGTCTTTACCATAAGTTAAGGTGTACTGGTATCACCCAGGAATACTGTTTTGTGCCTAGAATCACACCATGAGTCTGTGTGCACACAGGAATTGTTGTCAGAGATTTAATTCGTGTTGCTCTTGTTCTGTAAGACTTGCACTCGTAGGAAAGGGGCAGCTTGTTTTCTTGAACTGTGATGGTTAGCATTCAGCAGAAATCACTATCTCACAGATGAGAGGCAAATGCTAACACATTTGAAAACAACAGGGTAGATTTTCCTTCCACTCCTGCAATGGGTGAGGTAGTTCCGACATGTTCAAAACTCCAATTAACCCTTACCACAGGTGATCTTACATACATCTCTGCAGTCTTCATGCAGTTGTGCAAGCGTCCATGCAGATCTCTCTTGCACCTGACAATACACAGTCTCCAGAAACACACTCTTAGCACACAGGCAGCTGCTTCTCCTGCACTCCCATGCTTACTATTCAGCACTGTGTGGTATTTCAGATAGCAGTGTGTAACGCTAACACATTCAACATCACCAAGGCTCATTTCCTTTGCTCTAAGTCTAATCACTCATCCAGGTTCCACATGCTCATGGTCTCAAGTAGCTGTTAGGACATGTGCTCTTTTCTGCCTGTCTAAACTATAAGGAAAATGTTTCAGGCTGTTACAGTAATTATCACTTGCTCTACCACAGTAGTAAATGTGCTTTGAAATTGCCAATCAAATATCGTTTTCTGCCTAGAATCCCACCATGAGTCTGTGTGCACACAGAAATTGTTGTCAGAGATTTAATTTGTGTTGCTCTTGTTCTGTAAGACTTGCACTCGTAGGAAAGGGGCAGCTTGTTTTCTTGAACTGTGATGGTTCGCGGCGATTGAGGCTGCGTGTGGCATGCTGATGCGGACTCTGTTTATGCCTATGGAATCGTACAGCTTTAATGATTTTAATGATTACGCTTAAAAAGCTTCGCTTTTAAACATTGTATTGTACTTTTGTTCTTACCTGCTTGCACTCCCTCGTGACCCCGTTCCGTCCCGGCTTTGTGCCGTTTGTGCGGAGGGTCAGCTCGAGGATTCCTACTCCCTGCTCGCGACACCACTTCCGCCCTGCACGCCATCTTTGCAGGTTAGCGGTCTAGTGCTGCCGAGCGTGAAGGGTATTTAACTTTCGTTATAGCTCAGTCCATTGACCAAACGCGGCGATTGAGGCTGCGTGTGGCATGCTGATGCGGACTCTGTTTATGCCTATGGAATCGTACAGCTTTAATGATTTTAATGATTACGCTTAAAAAGCTTCGCTTTTAAACATTGTATTGTACTTTTGTTCTTACCTGCTTGCACTCCCTCGTGACCCCGTTCCGTCCCGGCTTTGTGCCGTTTGTGCGGAGGGTCAGCTCGAGGATTCCTACTCCCTGCTCGCGACACCACTTCCGCCCTGCACGCCATCTTTGCAGGTTAGCGGTCTAGTGCTGCCGAGCGTGAAGGGTATTTAACTTTCGTTATAGCTCAGTCCATTGACCAAACGCGGCGATTGAGGCTGCGTGTGGCATGCTGATGCGGACTCTGTTTATGCCTATGGAATCGTACAGCTTTAATGATTTTAATGATTACGCTTAAAAAGCTTCGCTTTTAAACATTGTATTGTACTTTTGTTCTTACCTGCTTGCACTCCCTCGTGACCCCGTTCCGTCCCGGCTTTGTGCCGTTTGTGCGGAGGGTCAGCTCGAGGATTCCTACTCCCTGCTCGCGACACCACTTCCGCCCTGCACGCCATCTTTGCAGGTTAGCGGTCTAGTGCTGCCGAGCGTGAAGGGTATTTAACTTTCGTTATAGCTCAGTCCATTGACCAAACGCGGCGATTGAGGCTGCGTGTGGCATGCTGATGCGGACTCTGTTTATGCCTATGGAATCGTACAGCTTTAATGATTTTAATGATTACGCTTAAAAAGCTTCGCTTTTAAACATTGTATTGTACTTTTGTTCTTACCTGCTTGCACTCCCTCGTGACCCCGTTCCGTCCCGGCTTTGTGCCGTTTGTGCGGAGGGTCAGCTCGAGGATTCCTACTCCCTGCTCGCGACACCACTTCCGCCCTGCACGCCATCTTTGCAGGTTAGCGGTCTAGTGTTCCCTCGCCTCAGGTACTTAATGGCAGTGTGGAGGAAGCGCAGCGGACGAGCGCAGCGGGAGCGCCGACTTCGCGCCGAAGTCACGCACAAGTCAAGCCCGTCTGCGCCCGTCCGCGGCCGACCAGGCCCAGGGCCCTGCCGTAATGCCCAATTCTATTCTTATTCCTCTACCGAGCTTATGAGATTGAGATCCTCAGGTCCTATCCCTGCCCGTGCTGTCAGAGCGGCTCAAGCATGTGGCATACACATTCCCTCTGACCCCTCGGCACCGGACTCTGTGTATGACTCTTCCCCTTTGCCATCGCTGATTTCTGCCTCTTTGCTGATCTACTATCTCAATACCCGTTCCCTCATTCGCCATCAGCTTGAGATTTTCCAACTGCTGCATCAAAGCACCATAGATATCCTTCTTTTAGCAGAAACCTGGATCACTGAAGATTCAGCTCCGGATATTCTGGCAGCAATCCCTTCCGGTTACTATATTATACACACTAACCGGCCTGCGGGGAAGTCTGGTGGTGGAGTGGCGGCCATCATCCGCTCGACGCACATCTTCTCCGAGGTTACGGCAATTTCTATCCCTAAATCAGATCTCCTGGCACTGAAATTTATTTCCCCTAAATCGTCTTTCGTGTGTGTTCTTGTATATCGACCGCCTGACTATATGCCTCTTTTCCCCAAACTCTTCAGCGACTCCATTGCCCAACTAGCAATAGACCACGCTAACCTTGTGGTGATTGGCGATTTTAATTACTGGCCTTCAGATGTTCATGAAAGTCAATTATCGGTCGAGTTTTCCGACCTTTTGAAAGGCATGAATCTTTCTCAACACATCCACACCCCCACTCACTTTAAGGGTCATATCCTTGACCAAGTCTGGACATCGGATCTTGATATCTCATCCCCTTTAGTCTCCCCTTGTCCCTGGTCGGACCACTATTTCATCTCGTTCTATCTTCATCTGCACACCCCGTGTCCTCCCCCCCGCATCAAGAATCTCATGGCCCGTAACTGGAAAAGTGCTAACCTGTCCGAATTCCATGACATCCTCGCCTCTTCTGCTCCCATATCTCTGACCTCTCTTGAGGCTCAGGCAGCTAACTTTGAAGAATGGATACGCCAGGCCAGTGACAAAGTAGCCGCTCTAAACAAGATAAAAACTAAGCGCCCCCATGACGCGCAACGATGGTACACGGACCAACTTAAAGCAGATAAACTTGCCTTGCGGCAAGCTGAACGTCGTTGGCGTCACCACTATGACCCCCAGTTAAAACTTGTCTATATCGGGGCTCTAAAAACCTATAAACAAGCGATCTTAGCAGCCAAGACGGCATACTTCTCCCAATTAATCTTGGTCTCCAACAACAAATCGAAAGACATCTTCTCGATAGTAAATGAGCTTTCCTTGCCGGACAGGGTTACCCCTCAGCCCCAGCCGACCCAAACCCTCTGTAACGCACTCAACTCTTATTTCATAGAGAAAATAATAACCATTAGGAACAATATCCCTAACCCGGCATCTCCTGTCCCCCCCCCCTCTTCCTCCCAGAAACACCAGTATCTTGACGGAATTTCCACCTATCTCCCTTCAGGAATTCACCTCACTCCTCCTCAAAGTTAAGTCAGGTTCCCCTAACGATTGCTGCCCCCCACAGATTCTGAGAGAGGCCTTCCTTGCCTGTCCGGGCCCCCCCCTTGCTTTATTAAACAACTCTCTGGCAAAGGGGGAGGTCCCTCTCTCTTTCAAGCAAGCCGCCATACTACCCATCCTGAAGAAGTCTAATGCTGACCCCACCATACTTAGCAATTATAGACCGATCTCTCTCCTCCCCTACTTAGGAAAAATTCTGGAGACCTATGTTACCCGCTGTTTGAGCTCTTTCATAGAGAATTCCTCTTGTTTGGATCCTCAACAAGCGGGATTCAGACCCCTCCATTCCACCGAGGCGGTCATAGTAGCAGTCCTGGACACCCTCAGGAAGGGCGCTGACAATAATTTATCTCAGGCCCTTGTCCTACTAGATCTCTCAGCGGCGTTCGACACGGTCGATCATACCATCTTGATCGACCGTGTCCACAATGCCGGCATCCAGGGAGTGGCCCTCGACTGGCTCAGATCTTTTCTCCATCAGCGATCTCAGTCCGTCCATCTCTCCACTTTGTCCGCGCCTTTTGTTTCTCTCCCTTGCGGAGTCCCACAAGGCTCGGCATTATCCCCGCTTCTTTTTAATTTGTATCTCCAACCCTTATTAGCCTCCCTCCGTAACTCCCCAGCTACAATTTTTAATTATGCGGACGACCTTCAGTTAATCTTTCCTATTGACCCTTCTCCCTCCTCCCGTGTTAATTTTCAGACCACTATGCTGACTATTGCTGAGTGGATGTATCACAGCCACTTAAAACTGAACCCTACCAAGACCGAGCTTGTCTTGGTAGGTGGCCCTAACCATCCATGGAATTCCACCTACTGGCCAACATCCTTGGGGGCCGCACCGACTCCCGTGCGCTCAGTCAAAAGCCTCGGGGTGATTATTTCAGAAGATCTTTCAATGAAACCGCAAATCAATTCGGTCACTTCAGCCTGTTTTTTCCATCTCAGGCGGATCCGCAAGATTAGCAGGTTTCTTACCAAAGATGCTTTGACCCAAGTTGTTATCGCACTCATTACCTCAAGGCTTGACTATGCCAATATGCTGTATGCGGGTATTCCAGTCGGTCTCCTTCATCGACTTCAGCTGGTTCAGAATCAAGCTGCCCGTCTGATCTTCCACCAGCCTAAACATCAGCATGTTACTCCCCTCCTTTTTAGTTTGCATTGGCTCCCCATCTCTAAGCGCTGCACTTACAAATTGGCATGTTCCACATTCAAGGCCCTCTCGAATGCAGCTCCTGCGTTCATCTCTTCGTGCCTGACTCGCTACATTCCCTCTAGGGCCCTTCGCTCAGCTTCTCTCAATCTCCTTGAGGTCCCCAAATTTATAAGGAAGAAACACGGTGGCTTGAGTATTTCAGTCCAGGCTTCCTCTACCTGGAACTCTCTGCCACTTTCACTCCGCCTCTGTCCTCAGTACGATTCCTTTCGCAGACTTTTAAAAACTCTGCTCTTTCGTTCTGCATATGTTTAACCCTCTCTCCTGAATCACGCTACTGGTCATTTGAGCGCCAAGAAACCTATGGTGATAGTGCGCGTTACAAATTTCTTTTAACATAACATAACATAACAGCACACATCACCATCTCACAGATGAGAGGCAAATCCTAACACATTTGAAAACAACAGGGTAGATTTTCCTTGCAGTACTGTAATGAGTGAGGTAGTTCCTACATGTTCATAAGCCCAATTAACCCTTACCACATGTGCTCTTACATACATCTCTGCAGTCTTCATGCAGTTGTGCAAGCGTCCATGCAGATCTCTCTTGCACCTGACAATACACAGTCTCCAGAAACACACTCTTAGCACACATACAGCTGCTTCTCCTGCACTCCCATGCTTACTATTCAGCACTGTGTGGTATTTCAGATAGCAGTGTGTAACGCTAACACATTCAACATCACCAAGGCTCATTTCCTTTGCTCTAGTCTAATCACTCACACAGGTTCCACATGCTCATGGTCTCAAGTAGCTTTTAGGACATGTGCTCTTTTCTGCCTCTCTAAACTATAAGGAAAATGTGTCAGGCTGTTACAGTAATTATCACTTGCTCTACCACAGTAGTAAATGTGCTTTGAAATTGCCAATCAAATATCATTTTCTGCCTAGAATCACACCATGAGTCTGTCTGCACACAGAAATTGTTGTCAGAGATTTAATTCGTGTTGCTCTTGTTCTGTAAGACTTGCACTCGTAGGAAAGGGGCAGCTCATATGATAGGATTTGAAAAGCTCAAAAAAAATATAGTAATATATTTAAATTACATAAAGGTATTTTTTTTTTTAGTTTCCTTTAGGTATTGCTGAACAACACTGAAATAAATTAAACATATCTATAAAATCAAGAAAGAGAAAAGAACAGCAAAAACATCTATATTTGAAGACAACTGGACAACAAAAATTAGTTGAAGAACCTCATGTTGGAAAAAAGAAAAAGTCTTCTGGTAAGCAGACTAAAGATTTTTTTTAAAATATCCTCAAACATAGAAAAAATGTACAAAGTATATCCACTGCAAATAGTGTTTCAAGAAGAAAACAACAAGACAATGGAAAGAAAATACTAAATGCTAATGTACAATCAGAAGCAAGAAAGAATGACTTAAAAAGAAAAACAGAATTTCAAAACATTCGTAAAAAAATGTTTCAGAGAAGAGTGGTGTTCAATTTGCTAAAGGATGTTAAAAAATATAGGTAGAAAGCAATATTTTATAAGAAAAAGAAACATATTGAATCAATTGTTGCAAAGGCTTTGGAATTAGAAAGAAAACTATCCATTTTAATTTTGAACAGGATCCGTACATTAGATAAAATAGTCAATGTAATGAAGTCAAAAAGCAAAAGGAAAAGAGTAGTGAAAAAAATAACTTTTGTAATGTGTTCTTAGGAGAATGGAAGCATAGTTCAAGTACTGAACCATTTTTTAATGAAGAGAGTTATCTTCAAAGTAATAGTTTGCTGCATGCAGTTGACACCAGTGGTCGAACTTATGAAGTTAATGATGGTTGTGTAGTGGAAAAGGAGAAAATGGTTCCAAGAAATGAGGAAGAAGTGTTAGCTGATGAGGTAATGGGGAAACGTCCTAAAGCCCCAGTGTACACTTGGAATTGTAGTAGTATTTGTACTGTACGACAATAATCTATTGATAAATTACGTGACTTTCTAAGAGAATATAGTAAAAAAAGTGTTAAACAGAAGATTATGGTGCTTCAAAGACTAGATCCATGCAGAGTGAGAAAGAATACTGGTTTGCAAGGACATTCTCTGGCTTGTATTTCTAGGAAAGTTTGTCAAAGTGTTTTTCACCATTTTAGGATGCTGGCAGTACATCATACTGAAATGAGAAAGTTTGTGAGAAGATTGTATTTTGCTAAAAGTCCAGCACTAAAGTTAAATGAGTTGAATAGTGCTCTGTTGCGTGGATCTGTATCAGATGTAGAGAAGGTTACTGATGATATTCAGTTTTGTTACCTTGGTCCAGAACAAGAAAGTGCAGGAAATGACACAGTTATTGAAGAAAATGTGGAAGAGAATGTAGAACCCTCTGTTAGTAAAAATTTTGAAGATCAAATGACAAAATTTACTATCATCTCTAATGAAAGACCAAATATTACTTGTATTTGTTGCCAGAGAAGCCATTATAAAACTCAAACAAGGAATGTTGATCTCTATAAAAAAAAGTGAAAAAGAAAATAATTATGAGTGGAAGGATTTTGCTACATATTTGTTTCTGGAAAATTGTTTTGATTTGGGTGAAGATCAGCGTATTTGTAAATACTGTTATAACAAGTTAGAAGAAAATAAAATGCCAGCTAGAGCTGTACATAATAATTTAGAATTGGTTGATATTCCTGAAGAACTTAGTGATTTAAATACGTATGAGTCTATACTCATTCAATGTGTCCATCCGTTTCAGACGATAGTTCGTATGGAGCCCAAAACAGGTAAATTACCTCCTTCAGATTTACAAAGAGGTTTAAAAGGAAGAGTTGTCTATTTGCCATTAGATTTGAAAAAAAATATTGAAACAATTGTTGCAGATAGTTTGGAAACTGAACCATTAGTTATTCTGGTTAATGGTGTACCTACAAAGAATAAGAAAATGTGTCAGGAGCTAGTAGATGTTCGAAAAGTACAAAGAGCAAATTTATATTTGAAAAGAAATTATAAGTACTATGAATCAATTTATATGGATGAAGATGAAGAAGTTTTACTAGCAGACACAGGAATACCAACTAGGCAAATTGAAAAAGTGGATAAGTCAAAAGAAGAAGAAATGTATGAACATTTCAGCATACATCCTCTTCATTCTAAAGAAGTTATGGGAAACACTATTGATCTGTTTCAGATGAAAAAAGCAAAAGGAACTCCCGTGAGTGTATGGGAGGAGAGCTTGGAAGCTTGTTGTTTTCCTCAGCTGTTTCCTACAGGAAAGGGTGGACGATATGATGAACGTCCAGTACAGATTCCTGCTTCTGAGTATCGGACTACAAGATTATATGCAGAAGATCCAAGATTTCGTCAAAGTATTCCTTATTTGTTCCATCTTTTATTTGAAAGTGACTTGTCTGCACTATCTTATGCAGTAAATCACATTTTAAAAACTGGAGTACATCTACATAATGTGTCTGCAAAGGATTTTATGAACAAAGTGCAACAGCGAGATGATCATTTGGAATCTCAATTGATTAATCTGATGGCTTGTCAGCGTGGAACTAATGAATATTGGTACCGACGCCATGGAGAATTGAAATGTATGTTACGGAATTTAGGAACTCCTACATGGTTCCTTACCCTAAGCTGTGCTGAGTACGCTTAGGATGATTTACTGGATTTTCTTCGAGAGGCAAATTCAAATATTGAAAACATCCAATACTTGACAGCAGGAGAATTGTGCTCATTGGATCCGGTTAATGTTTGCAGATATTTCAATCATAGATTTGAGGCTATGATGTCCTTCATCTGCAATAAAAAAAATCCACCTCTTGGAGAAGTTGTGGATTTCTTTTGGAGAAAAGAGTACCAAGCAAGAGGTGCTCCTCATATTTATATGCTGTTGTGGATCAAGGATGCCCCAAAATTTGGAACAGATTCTGATGATGCAGTTTTATCTTTCATTGAAGAATATGCAACATGTGCTATACCTAATAGCACAGAAGAAAAAAACTTAAAAGAGCAAGTTTTACGTTTCCAAAGTCATCGGTGTGGAAAATACTGTCGACGAAAGTACAAGAGTAAAGATAAATTCTACACAAAATGTCGATTTGGATTTCCACGACCTGTTCTTTCAAAAGGAAGAGTAAACAGTTTTATGTCAGCTGTGCGACATACCGTTACAAGAAAATCTCCAAACAATACCTACAACCTAAGAAGAAAAGAAGAGTCAAAATATATAAATGACTACAACCCAATCATTTTATCCATGTGGAATGCTAACATGGATATTCAGTATGTAGCTGACAATTCTATTGCTGTTGCTCGGTATGTCACATCTTACATCACTAAATCTGAGAAAACGGAATTGAAAGAAATGTGGGAAGAGATTTCTCACCAGAAGACTGTCAGTAAAAAGCTATACAGTTTCAGTTTAAAGATGTTATCGCATCGAGAAATTGGGTCATACGAATGCTCAGATAGGTTATCATCTGCAAGTCTGTACTCCAAATCCAGAAGAATAATTTGGGTAAGTTTAGGCCTTGCAGGAATGCGAAATCGGGTACTGAAATCTATTCGAGAAATTGAAAATTTAGCAGAGAACGAACCAGAAAGTACAGACATTTTGAAAACAAATATGTTGGACACATATTATCCAAACAGAAGTCATCATCTTGAGAACATGTGTCTCTATGAAGTGCTGCAGAACTAAATTTTTACACGGAATGCCACAGAAGACATCAACAATGGAAAATATAAAGTCATTGGTGAGGAAGGATGTTTGGTGAAACAAACAAAAGGAAGTTTGATTAATCACAGGAAGCTGAGTTGCGACACTACTGACAAAAAGGAATTTTACTACTTAGCACTTTTACAGCTGTTTAAACCATGGCGTTCAGAGGATGAATTACTTGGAGATTTTCAGAGCTATGAAGATTCCTTTAATGCATGTAAAGATAGCATAGAATGCAGTACTTTCACAAATTATGTACAAATGTTAAATGAAGAAATTGAACAAGAAGCTACAATTGCAGCTGAAGTAGCTAGAAACAGTTCTCAAGACAGTCAAAGTTCTGGTACGCTCAGTCAAGATCCCCTAGGACAACCAATCGTAGAAAATGAAGCTGCAATAGCCATGACTGAAGTGGAAACAGCTATGAATCAAGCTCAGGAAGATTTAATAGACTTACCAAATTTGGAACAACAACTGAATGATGAACAACAACAAATTTATGAAGAAGTCACAAAACAAATTGATCATGGATTACTACATGAAAATAAAGAGTGCTCATGCACATCATTTGAACCAATCAGAATGTATGTGAGTGGACAAGCTGGAACTGGAAAAAGTTTCTTAATTAAAGTAATTAGAAACTACCTACAGGAAAAACTGATTCAACTTTGTCTTGTGTTGTTACTCTTCCAACTGGGTTAGCAGCATATAACATAAAAGGAATTACCTTACATCGTTTGCTAATGTTACCAGTAAAGCATGAGAACAAAATAGAATACCACAAGCTAACAGGAGAAGCATGTTTTGAAGTTTCAAGAGTGTTGAAGAAAATGAAAGTTCTCATTATTGATGAGGTAAGCATGGTATCAAACTTAATGCTTGCCTTTGTGCATTTAAGAATGCAACAAATTCTAAAGACAGACTATGACGTGTTATTTGGAGGAAAACATGTTATAGTTTTTGGGGATCTACTGCAGCTCACTCCAGTTAAAGGACAACCAGTATTTAATACTCTTGCACATGAAGACACGAAAAAGTCATTAGGAAGTATAGGTAATGTGAATATTTGGTCATACTTTGAGTACAAAGAACTCATTACCAATATGCGGCAAGCAAATGATGATGATTATGCAAGTATTCTCAAAGATATCAGAATTGGACTACTCACAGAACATGGCAGAAAAGCTTTACAGAGTCGATTGCTATGTAATTTGTTTCCAACAAGACAAATAGTTCCAGAGAAAATATACAAGAAAATTGCAGAAAAAAATACTGTAATCTGCTTAATGCCAACACTACATGAATGCTCTATATTCAATGAAGAACTTTTGAAATTGGAAAATGAAGAGATTATGAAAATGGAAGCCGTGGATAAAGTACAGCATGAAGGAATAACTATTATATTGACAGGCAAATTGAAAACTAAATTGGATTCTCTAGAGAAAAACTTATCGAAAACAGCTGGTTTAGGAAAGAATCTTTATGTATGTATGAACTGTCGAGTAATTTTAAGACGTCATTTGAATGTAGAAAAAGGTTTAGTGAATGGAGCTATGGGTAAAGTTGTGGGTTTTGTTAATTACCAGAAAAAAGATGGAATTGAATTTTTAAAAATAAAATTTGATCAGATTGAAGAGGTTAAAGACATTAGTCGTTGTTCAGTCCGTTTTTTGCTTGTGAAAGACTTATATGTACGTAGGAAGCAGTTTCCGTTTTCTCTAGCATATGCTGTAACTATTCACAAATCTCAAGGATTAACTCTAGATAGTACTTTTGTAAACATTGGATCTAGTGTGTTTAAAGAAGGTATGGCATATGTTGCTTTGTCACGAGTGAAAAAATTATCTGTTTTATTCATGATAGACTTTGATGACTCAAAAGTTAGTGCTGATGCCAATTGTGTAAAGGAGTATAATAGATTAAGAAGAAGCTATGCTCCTCATTTAGGTCAGTATCCTGTGTTTGAAAAACCTGTTGTTTGTCGGAAAAGGAGAATTGAGAATATCTGTAATGAGGATGTACAGAAGAGAAAACAAAAAGAGAGTGATGTGATTGCAAGCAAAAAGAAAAAGGACAATGTTGAAGAGGTTGTTGGTTGTCATTTTGAAAATAGCTCTGGTGTCAACTGCTACGCTAATGTAGTGCTGAATGTTGTATTTTATCTTGAAAGTTTGCAAGAGCAGATAATACTAAATCATGAAAAAAGATTTTGTTCTCTGCTGAGTTTCCTTTATGAGAGGTTGAGTAATGATAAAACTAAAATAGAAAGTGCTTCTGATGTTAGAAATCTTTTAGATGTATGTTCTGGATGTACACAGTTTACACAAAATGTCCAGCAAGATGCACAGGAATTCTTAATGTATATGCTTATGGTACTGGAAGATGAAGGGGTAGAAATAGAAAATATGTTTGGTCTCTCTTATAAATGGGAACATTGTTGTGAAAACTGTATGAACACATGCAGCACTAATGTTGATTCTGAAAGGTTCATACATTTAACATTACCAGAGAGTAAATCAGTGACTTTTAGTAAATTACTTAAAGATGTAAATCACAACATGGAATGTTCTCAATGTAAATCAGAAATGTTATCAACGGTATTTTTAAAGAAATATGGACGGTATATAATTTTAATGATGCAACGTTGTAGAGCTGATGGAACAAAATTGGACACTTTAATAAAGAAGTTTGTAGGAAATCAATTATCAATATCAGGAAAGACTTTTGTTGCAGTTGCAATAATTTTCCATGATGGACCTTCTATAACTTCTGGTCATTACACAGTTTATCTAAAATGTGAAAAAGGCTGGACACTGTGTAATGATTCTCAATTGATTTTCAAGCAACGTTTGCCTGCAGAATTACCAAATTCCTACTTAATTTTTCTAAAACCAAAATTTTAGATACAAATTGCAGCATCTGAAGAAACCATTATTTCGATTTTATAGGATTACCATTGGATATTTCACCTAAAAAGGATTTAAAAATTACCATTTGGCCTCATGGAAAGGTAAATGTTTCTATTGTGGACTTCTTTGACAGATAATATTTTGGTGTATGTGCTTAAGCAACAAGATTTACAGACGTTATTTATTGCAAATAGTTATTGTTCTTAGAAGATATTTTTAATATATATGTTGCATTTCTATCAAGGTATGTTTTACTGAGGATAGATTCAGGGCTTTTTTAAACAATCTTTCAGATTGTTTCTTTTTTTGCCCGCTGTTAAGTGATGAATACAATTGATATCACTATTTTCAGTGAAATTCAATATTTTCTGAAAACAGCAAAAAAAGGGCAAAAAATTACTTTGTTAAATATGAAAATATGTGTACTGTATTCTAAAATGTATTGTTAAATATTACTACTTTTTTCTTTTTTTTCAGATCTAGAAAGAAAATTTAGGAAATGTAATCCATTTTTCTTGTAATTAAAAACAAACATTTATTTCTATTTAAGTTATTTTGTTGGTCAGGTAAGTTTAAAATATCTGTATTTCTCACCCCTTCACTTTCATGCTCCCTTTTCTTCACTTCTCCACACTCTGCTTTTCTCATTCCCCTTCCCTCTCTCTTCTTCCTTTACTGCTCTTTCGTAACTCCCTCACTCCTCTACTACTCCCCTAGGTTTACTGCCTCCATCACTATTTTTTCAACCATGTTTCTCTCCCTGTCTCCATATGTCTCAGTCATTCTAACTGCCTTACTCCATCTCAGTTCCTTGCTCTCTGTCTCTGTCTCTCTCCCTTTGTCTGTCTTACCCTTAATTTCCTTAACATCTCTGTTTCTACCACTCCTCCTCTCTCCATCACTCATTTTCCATCTATGTTACTTTTTTAACCTTCTCCGTCATTCTCCTTCCCTCACCTTCCCTAACTGTCACTATCCTTTACTCATAGTCACTCCTATTCTCCTACGTCACTTCCTCCTGTCTGTATCTCACACCCCTTCACCTTTTCGCATTCTTTCCTTCACTCTCCCTCACTCTCCTTTGCTCATTGAAATCCTGACTCCCTTTCTCTCACTCCAGTTTCCTAAATCCCTCCATCCCCTCACTCCCCATCCCTCACTTTCCCTTACCCCCTTTTCTAATCCTCATAGCCCTTATCTCACCATCACTCCACTTCTCTTACTTTCAATCACTTTACCCTGCTGTACTTCATCCGCTTCATCTGTTACTCCCTTTTCCTATCTCCGTCCCTTACTCCCCTTTTCTCACTCCCCCTCCATCACTCTCCATTACTCACTGCCATTCCCTTACTCATTCACTCTTCTTACCTGTATCCTCTACCCTTAGTCCTTTTGTTGCAGTCAGTCTTTCACTTCCCTTTCATGACTGATCATACTTTCCTTTTCTCACTCATTCTGTCTGTCCTTTCCTCCTCTTCACTCAGTCATTTCAATCATTTCAATCATTCATGTATACACTACACATTCATTCAATAAAATTACAACACAGTATATTAGGAATATAGCTCTTCTTGGAGAAGTGAAGTGAGTTCTGAAAAGAACTGTTTTTTTGTCTTTTTTGTTTTGTATATTTTTTTTAGTTTTTTAACAATTTTGTATTTTTTTTAATTTTTTTAGAGCACCAAAAAAAACTGGTAATGAAAAACTGTTCAACAAGAACAAAAACAATAAATGAAAAAAATTATGGTCTGGAGCATGTGTGCTGCTGTATTTTGTTTTCGATCAAGTTAATACTGCTCTCACCATAGCAAAGAACAGCATTGCACACATTACAATGTATGTGCACCTTCTGGAAAAGGGGGCGGATGTCCAGTGACCTGGTACACGGAGAATCTGCAGCCGCAGATGATGTGCTGGGCTGAGCAGGTGGAGGGTTGTCTCTTAGGGCTCTAGTTGGCTCTCGAGCATAAGGTACAGGATGCACTGTCTTGAAGTGTCTCAACATAGAATAAATACTAAACGAATATTTCTTGGTGGGATCTCCTCTGGATAACACACTTCCACAAATAGTGCATGTCACCTTCGGGGCATTGACCTTCTTTTGGCCCTCTGGAAAGGTGAAGAATTTCCAGATGAAAGAGTCTTTTTGTTTGGTCTTCCTTGGTGGTACCACAAAGGTCTCCTCCTCACTCCCTGAAGTAGACTGCTGTTCTGCCATTTTCAAGTAAAATTTTACTAGAGTAGCTGTTCAGCTCCTTGTCCCAGGAAATAAGAAGAAATAGTGAGGGGAGTGGGTGAGGTGTTTGAAGATTCTGGAACAGAAACTACTATGAATCAATGAAAAGTGTTGTTTCGTAATCACATGACTTGCCGTGCGCTCACGGTGCTCGCATGTATGCGCGCACGGTGCACGCACGCATCAGAAATGAATTACTTTTAACCCGATTTCTAAAACATGAAAAGGAGGCAGGGAAGACACTCCCTGACCCCCTAGACCTTCGCAGGGGGTCCCTAGAGGACCTCGTAAATCAAAAAAAAATATTTCGTTTAATAAAAATAATTGCACTGTGCGCGCACGTGAAAAACCCTTAAAAAAAAAAAAAATTTAAACTGTCTATAAGTTTATAGAAGATATTAACTATGCTGTTCAACTTTATCCAAATTAAAAAAAAAAGAGCTGAGCCATTCCATATTACAGGATACAGTCAATCTATAACTATATACATAGGTAGTTTATTGTAAAATAAATATATAAAAAATATAATAATACATACATAAATTAGCATTTAAAAAACCTTACAAATTCACTAAAAAAACCATAGGTTTCACACACGTTATAGTTAGAAATTAACATTTAAAAAACCTTGCAAATTCGCTTAAAAAACCATAGGTTTCACACACGTTATAGTTAGGAATTAGCATTTAAAAAACCTTCCAAATTCATTGACAAAACCATAGGTATCACACATGCTATAGTTAGCTGGACATTTCACTTGTACAAAACCATTGAAATTCCCCCGTTATAGTTAGTTCAGCTAACTATAACTCACGTGACCGCAATCCACTGCTGATGACGTCACATATTACATCGCTCATGACATGGTCAGTGACATCACTCATGACATCACTGATGACATCTCAAATGACATCACTGATGACATCACTGATGACATCATCCAGTGAATATGTGTCTTTCTGAAAAATAAATATTTTTTTTATATGTATATCTAAAGGTTAATGGAAGAATAAATGGGTATATAAGTGTCTAAATGGATGGTTTCTTTTGTACAATCTTTTGTATAACTGACTTATTAACAGTATCTTAGTTAATACAAGTATTAGTGAGTAATGTTTAAATATTTAAATATCTGTATCAGTGTCTCACTTTGTGTATGAGTGGCTGCATGGGTTGGTGAGTAGCTACATGAGTGTGTATATGGGTTATTAGTTCGTTTTTAGAGTATCAGTATGAGTGTCTGTATGGTTCAGTGGGGGATGTTACTTAGCATATAGATGCATGAATGAGTGACTCACTGTTTGTATGTGTTTTGAAAACAGTATGTGAGCAGGACAGTATGGGTGGATGAGTGTGTGTATGGGTGAGTAAGAGAGTGAATGACTGTCTCAATAGTGTCTTTATGAGTAAGTCCATATGTTTTAAACTAGTATATGTGAGTATTGATGTATATAAGTGAGGATATATGAGAGTGAGAGATTGGAAGAGTTCCTGTACATATAAGTATGTGTTTCTATAAATGATTGTTTAAGAGAGTAAGTATGTGTATGTTTCTGTAGAAGTAAGTGTAGTGGTGTGTGCATAGCTGTATATGCAAGTAAATGGATGTTTATTTGCATGTGTGAGTATGTGTGTGAGTAACTCTGTGTATGCGTGTAGGTGTGTAACAGGATGTATAGGTGTATGATGAGTACATATGATGACTGAGTAAATGTATGAGTGACTATATAGAAGTGTTGATGAATGAGTGGATGCATATGTAGATTTTGGAATTACTGAATAGGTTGTTCTAACTGGTATTGGTATCTCTATAGTTTTCAAAACTTTAGTTTGTATTTTTCAATGTGTCTGTATTAAAGTTTATATTAGGATAAGAGGAGGTCTGCCACTCTTACACAAGGATGATGTCATCAGTGATGTCATTTGAGATGTCATCAGTGATGTCATGAGTGATGTCACTGACCATGTCATGAGTGATGTAATATTTGTCGTCATCAGCAGTGGATTGCAGTCACGCGAGTTATAGTTAGCTGAACTAACTATAATGGGGGAATTTCAATGGTTTTGTACGAGTGAAATGTCCAGCTAACTATAACCCCCCTGAAACCTATGGTTTTTTCAGTGAATATATATATATATATATATATTTATCCTGTGATGCCCTTTTTTGAAAGTCGGCGCTCCTTGTGTGGGGCGGTGCGTAGTTCGTCCGGCAGAGCAGCCGGTAATTATGAACCCAAGGTTCGAGTCACGAACCGAAACGCGTTGGGCATAGCGTTGTTTTGTTTGTTTTGAACTTGGATTAAAACTCACTTCAACAAAAGATATTGGATTCCGTCTGAGTGCGTGTTCATCTCGACCTCTGGGCTCAGAGGTCTCTTGCTGTTCATATATATATATTTATATATATTTATCGCGAGTAAGCAGTTATTGTTAGGGAAAGCATTTTTTGACTTGCCTATAACTTTGGCATCGTTTGACAAATCTTCTTGAAAGTTTCCCAAAGAAGTGTCAAAGTAGGTTCTGTGGTGATCCCTGCAGTGGGGACCAAGAAATAGGGGTGCGAAAAAAGGGTACGTTTGCAATGTTAATTCCCATAGGAACACGTTGTCAAACCTACAACTCAAACTGCCGGGTGGAAAAACACCAAATTTGGCAGAAAGGTAGATGTTGTAACGCAGATTGTGCTTTTTGTTATTTGGTGTAAATCCGTTCAGTGGTTTTTCAGAAATTTAAGAAGAAAAATATAGATATATCTCTGGTCACGAAGCCTTTACAAAAAAAAGATGAGCTCATGCAAGGAAATGCGCCACTCTGATTGTCTGCCAACGCTTTAACCAAGAAGTGTTGGCAGCCAACTTGGGACACTGAGCCCCTCCCAAAAAAGTGAAACATAAAGAAAAGGGGGCAGAGTAGGAATACCCTGACCTCCAAGCCATGGTCTTGGGGTTCCCCTGGGACACCGCCATGGCATAAAAGCATTAAAAAAAAAATAATTGCAGCCAAATCTCAATGTTCAGGAATTTGCAGCAATTGTTTTTTTTTTAACAAAAAAGCAAGCACAGGCTCTCACACTTGCTTTTTAAAAAAACCCTGGGTGGCTAAATCCTGGGGTCATATAATACATATAGGAGGGGGCATAAGGGCCCCCCTTCCTTGGGCTATTCAAAGCCCTGTGAACAGCCACCTACCTGGGGCAGTGGGCCTGCCGACAGCCACAGTGACCGGCACCTCTCAGGGGCTATTTCCATGTATGTGGGGGAGCCTTGCAGATTCCAAATCCAATTTCAAAGGTTTTTTAAATGCTAATTTCTAGCTATGCCTACAGAGATAGGACATGTGAAGAAAGAAGGAAAAACGCACTGAAAGAAAAAAAAGAAATGCAGAAAGAAGCAACAGAGGTCCTCAAAGACGAAGAAAAGTGCAGGAAGAAGTATAACGTGCAGAGAGAACAAACAGAAGAGCAGAAACAAGCCTTGTTGCAAAATCATCCTGTACCCTCAACTTTTTCAGAAGGATACTGGTGGTAACTGAGTCTGACTAACCAGTCCTAGAGCCAGTGCTATGTTAAAAGACACTCAGAATACAGTGAAAACACCTACATACACTAGGGCACACTATGTGTTGGGGTCCCCCTATGATTAGCATGACCTCCTCTGTAAGCCCCTAGTATATAATAGGGCAGGGGATTAAAACTACCTCTTAAAACGCACCACAGGGCGTGTTTGAACACGTCACCTCATGCCCCGTCCCCCCCTTCCCCACTGTGTAAACACGCCCTGTAGCCGTTTTAAGTTGGGAGATTAAGTCCCCTTGAATCCTGAGGGTCCCTAGGGTCCAACTAGACCACTAGGTACCTCCAGTAAGGGCCACAGAGCTGCGTTGCAGAGAGGTGTAAAAAGTGGCACGGCCTGCACTACCTCTCTGCAACGCAGAGCAGTGGTGCTTACTGGAAGCACCTGGTGGGCTAGTTGGACCCCAGGGTCCCTCAGGATTGAAAGGGAATTATTTCCCCAACTTAAAAACGCGCCACGGGGCCTGTGGGCATTCTGAGTTGAGAGATTAAGTCCCCTTGAATCCTAAGGGTCCCTAGGGTCAAACTAGTCCACTAGGTACCTCCAGTAAGCGCCACAGAGCTGCGTTGCATGGAGGTGTAAAAAGGGGCCTGGCCTCAGAACACCTGTCTGCAACGCAGCTCCCTGGCGCATACTGGAGATACCTGTTGGGCCAGTTGGCCCTCAGGGACCCTCAGTATTGAAGGAGAAATTAATTCCTCAACTTACAACTGGCCAGGGGGCGCGTTTGCAGAGTGCTGCAAGGAGGGGCCGTGGCCTCCGGTGCGATGCCGGACTTTTATTTATTTATTTTTAAGAAGGAGGGCTGTGTGGCCCCCTTTCTTTTTATAATTTATTAGCCCTGGGGACCCCATCCCCCAGGGCCTGCACCCTAATTTTTTTTTGTTGAAAAAAATTAATTTGGCCCTCCCAAGGCCTTAATTGGCCCCGGGGACCCCAAACCCCAGGTCATGGCCTTTTTTTTATTTTTTTATTCTTTAGGAGGGGGGCTGTGTTGCCCCCCTCCTCAGGCCACTTATGGCCCCAGGGACCCCATCCCCCGGGGCCGGCCTTTGTTTTTTATTTTTAAAAAAAATATATATATATTTTTAGAAACACCTAGGAGTTTCTGGACAAACCGTATGTACCTATCACCATGACGATTTGCGTGATATTCATTAAAAGGCGACTATGCATACAATGAATCCACGTAGAATGTATTCACACCGCTAGTGAATCTCTGACATGTCTGACACCCTACCGTGCCTAATCCCGGTGCCCCCGCTGGTGGGTACTCTCCAAGTAGACACCCTTGTCGTTTATTTATACAAACATGGGTAGCTATTGACGGGCACATTTAATACACATGCACACCAAGCCATTCAAAGGGGATTCGACAAAAATTCGACCAAACTATGCAAGAAACCCCCTCACGGTTAATAAAACACACATCCACCGCCGGATGTGTAATACTTTTTATTTTACTCTCTGGAAAGGAGACAAACCTCACTTGAGAGTCACAGCGTGCTCCTGGCTGAGCCCAATGCTGTGTTACACCCACCAGTGTCCGCCGAGTGCTACACACCTCTGTGTTGTATTCCACCAGCTAGTGCGTATGCTATGACACTCTCTAGCCCATGTGCACTGTAACACCACCCCATGAATATGTCATGCCACACTTGCCTTCGCACGGGTTATATTGACCCATCTAACGTGCCTTCCTCGATGCCTATGTTATAAAGCACATCGCTATGCCATACATATTACAATCTGGGATTCATATCTTTGTCACAGTGCATATGCAATGTTACACTACCCAGCACATATTTTATATTACAACTTTAGAGACTACTTAGGTTACACAACACTGCCCTGTGCATATTACACTCCAAGGCGCATATCACATAGCAAGCGCTAGTGCCTGTGCTATCTCGCGCTCTCCAATGAATCTGTCATTGCGCACAATGTATTGCATATTATATTTCACGCCCCGGTTCATCTTATATCACACTTTTTGGTGCATAGTTTATACCATATACTATATCTAGTTTTCATTTTCAATCGTGCTCTCAGGACTATGTTCTATATAACACTGCGTCCACCTACCCTTTTCACGGGCATTACATTTTGCGATGGGGGGTGGAGGGTCAGGGGATGTTTCTGCCAAGTGAGCCTGGAGTCACAGTCCCAAACGTCCTCTTCTTCCTGAATAAAAGTGAGATTATGCTGCATACTTTTTCATATTTTAAGTAGTTCGCACAGACACACATTTTAAAAACAATAAAGTTCCTAATACCCACCTTCTATGAACAGTTAGCTTGCTGCCCCATCCACCTCCTCCCTATCCTCTGTTGTCTGAATCCATGGACTAGCCTCCTCCCTCCTGCCATGCATGGTCTGATGTGCTGCCACTGCCCTGCATTTAGCATGATGTACCAGTCCACTCATCCTGCCCTCCATTGCCCAATTCTATGGCCCATCATTGACCGCCTGCTTAGCCTCTGTGCTTTGCTTGCTGCCCCTAGTCTCCTTCCCCCTGCCCTCCGATGTCTTTGTGCATGCCCCTGCTCCATCCTTTTTGACCACCATGTTCCATGGACCTGCCACTCCTATCTACTCTGAGTGTTCTGTTGAGCTGCCACTCCCCTACCACCTGCCTAGCATTGTCAGATAACTGTAACCTGTCCCTGCCACCTCCACCCTGCCTGTCCACATGCCATGCCCCTATCCCCTTCCTCCTGTCCTCCATGGTCCATTTTACTGCCACACCCTTCTGCCCTCCCTGGTCTGTTGTGCTGCAACTGCTCCTCCTGTCTGCCCCGCGCGGTCTGTTGTGACGCCCCTTCCCCTGAACTCTCTTGTCTGTGCCCAGGTCCTGACCCTCCCTTCTATCCTCCATGGTCCTTTGTGCATGCCCCTGCACCCTCCTTCTTGCCCATCATAGCCATTGTGCTACCACTAACCCTCCCGCTTGCCATGCATGGTCTTCTGTGCTGCCATGGCCCCTCCCACCTTCCCTGTGTGGTCAGCTAGCTGCTCCTGAGCCCCTCCCACCTTCCCTCCATGGTCTGTGTGTATGCCATCATAGTCTCACTGTTACTCCCCATGGTGTGTCTTGTTTCTAGTGCCCATCCTGCCTGACCTCCATGGTCATCTTGCTGCTCCTGCCCTGCCCCCTTGCCCCCAGCCCTCTGTTTCTATGTACAGACCCCTATTCCCTCCCTCCTGGCTTGTCGGTTCCATTGTAATGCCCCTGATCCGTCCCTCCTGCCCTTTATGGTCTGTTATGCTGCAGCTTTCTCTCCTGTCTGTCCATTATGGTCAGCTAGCTACCATTGCCTCTTTCCCCTCTGTTGTCTGTTGTCCATGTGCATGGTCCTGTCCCCTCCCTATTGCTTTCTATGGATTGTTGTGCTGCACTCCCGTCCCGCATGCCCTTTGTGGTGTATTGTGCTGCTGCAAACCCTGATGCCTGCCCTGTAGGGTCAGTTTGGTGCACCTCTCAATGTCTCTCCTGTCCTCTGTTATCCGAGTCCATGTCCCTACCCCAATTCCTCCTGCCTACCATGATCCAATGTACCATACTTGCGAACATTTTGAACTTGGTAAGAGAGGGATTTTGAAATAAAACTGGGGTATTTATTTTCCCCTTTGAGTTACATTGAAAAAGAGAAGATCGTAGACAGGAAACAGATCAAGTAAAGCCCATTTGAGCTTAAAAACATTGGACGTTTCCAGGCTGAAACGGGTCTGTTGGCATGTATGGTTGTATGACCACTGCCTCTTCCTTCTGCCCACAATGGTCTATTATATTGCCACAGCCTCTCTTGCCAGTCCTGTATTGTTGGTTTGTTGCCCCTGCCCCCCTTTCCACTGCCCTCCATAGTCTGTTGTGCTGCCACTGCCCTTCCTGCCTGCCTAGTGTGGTCAAATTGTTGCCTCTGCACTCTCCTACCTGCCTTCAATTTTCAGAGTCCGTGCCCCTGGCCTCTGCCTCTCAACAGTATCCCAATGAACAACTAGATTGCTAATATTCTATATTTATTACAAAAGTGTGTAATGCATGACGTCATCTTGATGTAATCAAAACTGTAATGCCTAGAGCATTTCCTTTAGAAATTACATATATGAAAGGGTCTTATTTGCATCAAAATTATGGTTAGTGCTCTAAAAAACTAAAATGAGGACATATTTTCTGAGTTTTCAAATAGCGACAAAGAACTTTTAAATTATTTGTAATCTTAGTTTTTTTATCCAGTTGACCACTTGATTAAATGTTGCATCCAAGGGGAGAGGGTGTGGTGTTACTTCCAGAGCTGCAGACTTTGCAACTGGGGAACCAGGTTGGAGTTTCTGCTTCAGCTCAACATTCTGTGATTCTGGTCAAATCACTTAATCTCCCCATGTCTACAACCAGAATGAATTTGATCTTGTGTGATGTAACCAATGTTCATGTAAAGCACTCCAATACCTGACAAGTCTGCACTATATAAAACTGCAAATACACAAAAAATAAGTGTTTTGCACACTTCTGTCATTGGGCTACATTTGGGCTACATCTGGGTGATATTTGGGCTACATTTGGGCTCTTTTGTCTCTGGTGGCCATCTTGGGAGATTTATTTGTTATGAAGTTTCCTAATTTCCTCATTTACTGCAGTCTCCTCAGTAGGAAATACTTTCAGTTTTTTACTTTGATTCCATCAAGAAGGCATTCAGATGTGTCACACATTTTCCATAAATTCTGAATGTTAGCACTCTAGTTGCTCATTAGATCACTGTAGTAAAGCTACTGCTCACCAGGCAAGTCTGCTGCTGGTATTCAAAGTGCATATTTCAGTCTGCATGTCAGAATGTTTTTATGAAATAAAAGAGGATTTCAGAAGTCAAAATGTGCCCTAGTTTTTCTTTCTGCAGCACTAATCATAATTTATATGGCAAAATGAACCCCCTCATTTTGTTCATTTGTAAATTAAATGTTTTAAGCGTTACCACTTTATTCCAATCAAGATAGCTTCAGGTGTGCCATACTTTTGTCATAAGTAAGACTGTTAGCGCTCTAGTTGTTCTTTAGAGCACTCTGGGAAGCTGCAGTAGAACACAAATGAATCAACTGACAGTCTCTGCCCTTGTTGGATGTACATGTTTTATTGAGAATGTCAGACTTCATTCTTACATGACTGAGAAAGATAATGTGAATTTACAGAAAATATGCTCTCAGTTTAGCTTATAGATCACCTTCCAAACCTCTGCAGGGGTGTGGAATTTTCCAAATAATCTAGTTGTCCAAGGGACAAAATGCCACTGAGATCTACATGTCCTGTAAAATCCACTTGTCCCACCTACCCCCGTTCCACATCAAACCTAAGGGCTCCGGCTGACAGAGAAACATTAATATATTTTTGCTTTATTAAAATCAGTAAACCATTAAATGCTGTGCAATAATAATGCTAAAGGAAAACTTGTCAAGCGATATTATCGCGTCCCTGCCCCCCTGCGCCCCCTCCCCTTAACCCTGACGGCAATTCTTTTATTTCTATTCCCCTTTTTTCCATTTTTTTTGGCTGTGTATTTATTCCCACAAAATACGTACAATTCAAACCATACGTAATGTACTAATTTACTGTCACCCTTGGCTGTGTATTTATTCCCACAAAATACGTACATTTCAAACCATACGTAATGTACTAATTTACCGTCACCCTTGTAAAAACGTATGGGTGGGATATAAAAGGTGTCAGCCAGCCTGCCTCCTGCCATTTCCCCCTCACTTTTGCAGCTGGCCAGACGTGAGCCCTACGTTCCTTGCGAATCGGTAAGTTGTATCGAAAAAGAAACAGCAAAGTTGGGAGCTTCCTTTAATAATAAGAATCGTTTTTTCGCCAAATGTACCCTCTTTGCAACATTAATCAATTGTGTAATGTATATTTGTCGGTGTGTTTACGCAGTTATGGCCTGAAAGTTAATAGCTCACTATTCTATATTAGGACTTTAAGTTATAAATTGCAAGTCACCAACGGATGTCTCTTTTGAAAGCATTAATCTGCAGATCTGTTCCCATCCTATGCACTCTGTAATCGAGTTCGTACATGTTCTTTGCAGCAGGCATATTAACCCTCTGCACTAACTTCACCGAGGTCACAACCTCAACTGTACAAAACACGGATCTTTTCGCCAAATGTACCCTCTTTGCAACATTAATCAATTTTGTAACGTATATTTGTCGGTGTGTTTATGCAGTTCTGGGCTGAAAGTTAATAGCTCACTATTCTATATTAGGACTTTAAGTTATAAATTGCAAGTCACCAACGGATGTCTCTTTTGAAAGCATTAATCTGCAGATCTGTTTCCATCCTATGCACTCTGTAATCGACTTCGTACATGTTCTTTGCAGCAGGCATATTAACCCTCTGCACTAACTTCACCGAGGTCACAACCTCAACTATACAAAACACGGATCTCTTTCCAGGATGGTAATTCATCACACAAGTTTCCTACACATTTCTGTGAGGCCTGGTAATTGCCGGCGGAAAGAAACGCTGCAGCAGGTGCTTCGAAAGCTTTTAGTGCTGGCTGCGCCGTGTGCGACAATGTTTTTTTGCCCATAAGCCTAAGGAGTGAAAGTGTAGGAGTCACATGTCACCCATACTGGTAGGCAGTAGTTTAAGAGTGCTTGGTGTGGAGAAGCACAAACGCAGAGTCGAAAAAGAAACAGCAAAGTTGGGAGCTTCCTTTAATAATAAGAATCGTTTTTTCGCCAAATGTACCCTCTTTGCAACATTAATCAATTTTGTAAAGTATATTTGTCGGTGTGTTTACGCAGTTCTGGGCTGAAAGTTAATAGCTCACTATTCTATATTAGGACTTTAAGTTATAAATTGCAAGTCACCAACGGATGTCTCTTTTGAAAGCATTAATCTGCAGATCTGTTTCCATCCTATGCACTCTGTAATAGACTTCGTACATGTTCTTTGCAGCAGGCATATTAACCATCTGCACTAACTTCACAGAGGTCACAACCTCAACTATACAAAACACGGATCTCTTTCCAGGATGGTAATTCATCACACGAGTTTTCTACACATTTCTGTGAGGCCTGGTAATTGCCGGCGGAAAGAAACGCTGCAGCAGGTGCTTCGAAAGCTTTTAGTGCTGGCTGCGCCGTGTGCGGCAATGTTTTTTTGCCCATAAGCCAAAGGAGTGAATGTGTAGAAGTCACATGTCACCCATACTGGTAGGCAGTAGTTTAAGAGTGCTTGGTGTGGAGAAGCACAAACGCAGAGTCGAAAAAGAAACAGCAAAGTTGGGAGCTTCCTTTAATAATAAGAATAGTTTTTTTCGCAAATGTACCCTCTTTGCAATATTAATCAATTTTGTAATGTATATTTGTCGGTGTGTTTACGCAGTTATGGGCTGAAAGTTAATAGCTCACTATTCTATATTAGGACTTTAAGTTATAAATTGCAAGTCACCAACGGATGTCTCTTTTGAAAGCATTAATCTGCAGATCTGTTCCCATCCTATGCACTCTGTAATCGACTTCGTACATGTTCTTTGCAGCAGGCATATTAACCCTCTGCACTAACTTCACCGAGGTCACAACCTCAACTATACAAAACACGGATCTTTTCGCCAAATGTACCCTCTTTGCAACATTAATCAATTTTGTAATGTATATTTGTCGGTGTGTTTATGCAGTTCTGGGCTGAAAGTTAATAGCTCACTATTCTATATTAGGACTTTAAGTTATAAATTGCAAGTCACCAACGGATGTCTCTTTTGAAAGCATTAATCTGCAGATCTGTTTCCATCCTATGCACTCTGTAATCGACTTCGTACATGTTCTTTGCAGCAGGCATATTAACCCTCTGCACTAACTTCACCGAGGTCACAACCTCAACTATACAAAACACGGATCTCTTTCCAGGATGGTGATTCATCACACGAGTTTTCTACACATTTCTGTGAGGCCTGGTAATTGCCGGCGGAAAGAAACGCTGCAGCAGGTGCTTCGAAAGCTTTTAGTGCTGGCTGCGCCGTGTGCGGCAATGTTTTTTTGCCCATAAGCCAAAGGAGTGAATGTGTAGGAGTCACATGTCACCCATACTGGTAGGCAGTAGTTTAAGAGTGCTTGGTGTGGAGAAGCACAAACGCAGAGTCGAAAAAGAAACAGCAAAGTTGGGAGCTTCCTTTAATAATAAGAATCGTTTTTTTCGCCAAATGTACCCTCTTTGCAATATTAATCAATTTTGTAATGTATATTTGTCGGTGTGTTTACGCAGTTATGGGCTGAAAGTTAATAGCTCACTATTCTATATTAGGACTTTAAGTTATAAATTGCAAGTCACCAACGGATGTCTCTTTTGAAAGCATTAATCTGCAGATCTGTTCCCATCCTATGCACTCTGTAATCGACTTCGTACATGTTCTTTGCAGCAGGCATATTAACCCTCTGCACTAACTTCACCGAGGTCACAACCTCAACTATACAAAACACGGATCTTTTCGCCAAATGTACCCTCTTTGCAACATTAATCAATTTTGTAATGTATATTTGTCGGTGTGTTTATGCAGTTCTGGGCTGAAAGTTAATAGCTCACTATTCTATATTAGGACTTTAAGTTATAAATTGCAAGTCACCAACGGATGTCTCTTTTGAAAGCATTAATCTGCAGATCTGTTTCCATCCTAAGCACTCTGTAATCGACTTCGTACATGTTCTTTGCAGCAGGCATATTAACCCTCTGCACTAACTTCACCGAGGTCACAACCTCAACTATACAAAACACGGATCTCTTTCCAGGATGGTAATTCATCACACAAGTTTCCTACACATTTCTGTGAGGCCTGGTAATTGCCGGCGGAAAGAAACGCTGCAGCAGGTGCTTCGAAAGCTTTTAGTGCTGGCTGCGCCGTGTGCGACAATGTTTTCTTGCCCATAAGCCAAAGGAGTGAAAGTGTAGGAGTCACATGTCACCCATACTGGTAGGCAGTAGTTTAAGAGTGCTTGGTGTGGAGAAGCACAAACGCCGAGTCGGAAAAGAAACAGCAAAGTTGGGAGCTTCCTTTAATAATAAGAATCGTTTTTTCGCCAAATGTACCCTCTTTGCAACATTAATCAATTTTGTAATGTATATTTGTCGGTGTGTTTACGCAGTTCTGGGCTGAAAGTTAATAGCTCACTATTCTATATTAGGACTTTAAGTTATAAATTGCAAGTCACCAACGGATGTCTCTTTTGAAAGCATAAATCTGCAGATCTGTTTCCATCCTATGCACTCTGTAATAGACTTCGTAGACGTTCTTTGCAGCAGGCATATTAACCCTCTGCACTAACTTCACAGAGGTCACAACCTCAACTATACAAAACACGGATCTCTTTCCAGGATGGTAATTCATCACACGAGTTTTCTACACATTTCTGTGAGGCCTGGTAATTGCCGGCGGAAAGAAACGCTGCAGCAGGTGCTTCGAAAGCTTTTAGTGCTGGCTGCGCCGTGTGCGACAATGTTTTTTTGCCCATAAGCCAAAGGAGTGAAAGTGTAGGAGTCACATGTCACCCATACTGGTAGGCAGTAGTTTAAGAGTGCTTGGTGTGGAGAAGCACAAACGCAGAGGCGAAAAAGAAACAGCAAAGTTGTGAGCTTCCTTTAAGAATAAGAATCGTTTTTTCGCCAAATGTACCCTCTTTGCAACATTAATCAATTTTGTAATGTATATTTGTCGGTGTGTTTACGCAGTTCTGGGCTGCAAGTTAATAGCTCACTATTCTATATTAGGACTTTAAGTTATAAATTGCAAGTCACCAACGGATGTCTCTTTTGAAAGCATTAATCTGCAGATCTGTTTCCATCCTATGCACTCTGTAATAGACTTCGTACATGTTCTTTGCAGCAGGCATATTAACCCTCTGCACTAACTTCACAGAGGTCACAACCTCAACTATACAAAACACGGATCTCTTTCCAGGATGGTAATTCATCACACGAGTTTTCTACACATTTCTGTGAGGCCTGGTAATTGCCGGCGGAAAGAAACGCTGCAGCAGGTGCTTCGAAAGCTTTTAGTGCTGGCTGCGCCGTGTGCGGCAATGTTTTTTTGCACATAAGCCAAAGGAGTGAAAGTGTAGGAGTCACATGTCACCCATACTGGTAGGCAGTAGTTTAAGAGTGCTTGGTGTGGAGAAGCACAAACGCAGAGTCGAAAAAGAAACAGCAAAGTTGGGAGCTTCCTTTAATAATAAGAATCGGTTTTTTCGCCAAATGTACCCTCTTTGCAACATTAATCAATTTTGTAATGTATATTTGTCGGTGTGCTTATGCAGTTCTGGGCTGAAAGTTAATAGTTCACTATTCTATATTAGGACTTTAAGTTATAAATTGCAAGTCACCAACGGATGTCTCTTTTGAAAGCATTAATCTGCAGATCTGTTTCCATCTGCCGTATGAAGGCTCCGGACCCGCGATGTTAAACCCGCGTTGCGATGGCAGCGCGTGAATCTGAATTCGTTGTAATGGGTGTTTCCCCCATGAAGCGGTGGTAGCGCAGCACGCCTGCTTGCGATACGCTTTTTTGACGTCCTCATCTGAGGCGCCGAGGCGGGCCAGGCCTAGGCTTTTGTACTAATTAATCTACCCACGCACGGTTGCTAAAAATATAAATAAAAGAAAATCGCAGCACCTCCGTCACAAAATCACACAATTCAAGCGGGCAAAACTGCTTATTTTACCTGAATGCTTATTGCAAGCCTCGTGGCGGCCACGGACTACTGCTTGCAGAGGCTGAGTGACGTTTCACTCCCCCAGCCAATCACTGGCTAGAGCCCAGTCATGGGCTGCTAGCCAATCAGATGCCGCCAAAGGCTCTCTGCAAGCTTCGGATTGGCTGTGAGCCCCAGAGTGCCCACAGCCTGTTGTTTTAACATGATTAAAACGTGATTAATGTCTACATGTCCTTCGGACATAAATAGACAATAAATCTTCTTGCCCGTCAATATAAACAACATGGTTCGGGCGTCGGGCGATATGATTCCCCCACCCCTGCCTCTGTGGGGAAAGTATGAGAAAATAGTTTTCTCTCAAACATGGTTCGTGATATCACAGCAGAAGGCTTTTTCACATGGTAAAATCACCTTAGAACACACCACAATTCCTAAAATGAGTATAGTACCATCAACAAATGATTTATAATGTAACTAAAGTCTTAAAACCTTCTATTAACTGCAATGCTTTTTAATGAGGTGCTATCATGTATATTGGTCCCAAGATGACTGCCAACACTTCTTGGATGAAGTACTGACAGCCAATCAGATCTCACGATGAGATGTGTGGTTAGGCTCCGCCCAGATATATATGTGATGTTACGTTTGATTTTCTCAGGAACTACTGAACAGATTGACACCATATATGCAAAAGGCACATGCCTGACCTGAGGACTACCTCTTTGCCAAATTTCAAGTAATTCTGTTCAGCCGTTCGGGCTGTACCTTGGACTAAAGGTCCCTATGGAAAATTGCATGGGGAAAACGTGTTTTGGGACCCCCCTTTTTTCTCAGCCCCCGCTTGACGAATCCCCCTGAGACTTTCAGGGTAGGAGCGGAGCGGAGCGCCCCACCTATTTTGAAACTTTCGCGAGGATTCGTCAACCGGCGCCAAAGTTATTCCAAATAGAATGTTGCGGATTTCCTATGGAAACACGGTCCTAACTATAACTATCTACTGGCGACCGCCAGTAGTTAATATATATATATATATATATATATATATATATATATATATATATATATATATATATCGCCACAACTCGCCCACAATCCGTATACTGGAAAGACGAGGCGAACCCAGATTCTGTGAATGAAGATTTTATTTCGTGCCCAGCACCGCCGCCATTACGCGTTTCAGCTCCACAAGAGCCTTGATCTTGATATATATATATATTACCTACTGGCGGTCGCCAGTAGGTAGTTATAGTTAGGACCCTGTTTCCATAGGAAATCCGCAACATTCTATTTGGAATAACTTTGGCGCCGGTCAACGAATCCTCGCGAAATTTTCAAAACTAATGGGGCGCTACGCTCCGCTCCTACCCTGAAAGTCTCGAGGGGATTCGTCAAGCGGGGGCTGAGAAAAAAGGGGGGTCCCAAAACGCGTTTTCCCCATGCATTTTTCCATAGGACCTTTAGACACAGCTACAGCCCGAACGGCTGAACAGAATTACTTGTAATTTGGCAGAGAGGTAGTCCGCAGGTCAAGGAAGTGCCTTTTGTAGGTCTGATGTAAATCTGTTCAGTAGTTCCTGAGAAAATAGCATTTAAATCAATATATATATCTGTGGCAGCGCTCCGTGCGCTTACCGTGCGCTTACGGTAAGCTTACCGTACGCGTACGGTGCCGTGCGCGAGCACGATTCTGATTGGTTGTTAGATCAAAGTAAACATTCGAATCGGTCGAACCCAGGAAGTATCGGCCGCCATTTTCGGTCTGTCGCTCTGAAAAAAAAAGGTTGATAACATGAAAAGGGGGCAACGAAGAGAGTTGCAGACCCCCTAGCGTTCGTCAGGGGGTTCACGAAGGACCAAAAAGTATGAAAAATAAATTTAACAATTTTTAAAAAAAAGCGCGGGGTGCGCGTACGGTAAGCTTACCGTACACGTACGGTAAAAAATAAATAAATAAATAAATAAATTAACAATCACATTTAATATATTTAAATCTAAGGACCCCCAAGGGAGAAAAAAACAATTGATATTTCGAAAAAAATGGCGAAGCGTGCACGGTATGAAATGCGCAATGTGGGTGCTCGGTGCACGAAGGGCACCGAGCGCCCACAGCGCACACACGGTGCGCGAAGCGCACCGTGCGCGCAAAAATTAAAAATAAATACATAACTTAGCATTTAAAAAACCGTACAAATTCACTGAAAAAACCATAGGTTTCACACACGTTATAGTTAGGAATTAGCATTTAAAAAACCTTGCAAATTCACTGAAAAAAACATAGGTTTCACACATGTTATAGTTAGCTGTACATTTCACTCGTAAAAAAAACCAATGAAATTCCACGTTATAGTTAGTGCAGGCAACTATAACTCACGCGGCGCAATCCTCTGTTGATGCTAATATTGTATCTTTAGCTATACATATATTACAAATATTTATTTTTCATAAAGACACATATGTCATCAGTGATGTAATATCTGACATCATCAGCAGAGGATTGCGGTCGCGTGAGTTATAGTTGCCTGCACTAACTATAACGTGGAATTTCATTGGTTTTTTACGAGTGAAATGTACAGCTAACTATAACATGTGTGAAACCTATGGTTTTTTCAGTGAATATATATATATATATATATATATATATATATATATATATATTACCTACTGGCGGTCGCCAGTAGGTAGTTATAGTTAGGACCCTGTTTCCATAGGAAAACCTCAACATTCTATTTTGAATAACTTTGGCGCCGGTCGACGAATCCTCGCGAATTTTTCAAAATAGGTGGGGCGCTACGCTCCGCTCCTACCCTGAAAGTCTCGGGGGGATTCGTCAAGCGGGGGCTGAGATAAAAGGGGGGTCCCAAAACGCGTTTTTCCCATGCATTTTTCCATAGGACCTTTAGACAGGGCTACAGCCCGAACGGCTGAACAGAATTACTAGAAATTTGGCAGAGAGGTAGTCCTCAGGTCAAGGAAGTGCCTTTTGTAGGTTTGGTGTAAATCTGTTCAGTAGATTCTGAGAAAATAGCCGTTAAATCAATATATATATCTGAGCCAGCTTACGGTGCGCTTACGGTACGCTTACCGTACGCGTACGGTGGCGTGCGCGAGCGCGATTCTGATTGGCCCTTAGATCTTAGTAAACATTCGAATCGGTCGAAACCAGGAAGCGGCGGCCGCCATTTTCTCTCTCGCACTCTGAGGGGGGAGCTGATAAACAAATGCCAAAAACATATAAAGGGGCTGTTTAGACAGCGCCCATACACATAACCATGGTAGTTGAGTCTTCAAAGATCCCCCAAGGCAAAAAACGGTAATTTTTAATTTTTTGAAAATTTCGCCGATTACGCTTACCATACGCTTACCGTACGCGTACGGTAAAAAATTATAAAAAAAAAAATCCACACTCTCTCCACCCCGTGTGGAAATGGTTGCCGAAGGCCACCATTTGTGCATGGCTTATTTGAGCACAGCATTTACCAAAAAAATTTCAACAGATTACCTATCACAAGGAAGCGCATAATATGTCCTCCATGTGCGCACGGTGCGCGAAGCGCATCGTGCGTACATGGCCCATCTAGCGTAACGTGGGCACGCGGTGCGCGTAGCGCACCGCGTGCCCACCGTGCGTGCACGGCACTAACTGCGTAAAGTGGGCGCGCGGTGCGCGAAGCGCACCGCATGCTCACCGTGCGCGCACGGAACGAACTGCGTTAAGTGGGCGCGCACGCCACGAATGGCGTAAAGTAACTTAGTATTTAAAAAACCGTACAAATTCACTGAAAAAACCATAGGTTTCACACACGTTATAGTTAGGAATTAGCATTTAAAAAACCTTGCAAATTCACTGAAAAAACCATAGGTTTCACACATGTTATAGTTAGCGGAAATTTTACTGATAAAAAACCAATGAAATTCCCCCGTTATAGTTAGTGCAGGCAACTATAACTCACGCGACCGCAATCTTCTGCTGATGACATATGTGTCTTTATGAAAAAAAAATATTTGTAATATATGTATAGCTAAAAATGTATGGAAGAAGACATGGGCAAATAAGTGTCTAAATACAGTATTAGCATCACCAGAGGATTGCGGTCGCGTGAGTTATAGTTGCCTGCACTAACTATAACGGGGGAATTTCATTGGTTTTTTATCAGTAAAATTTCCGCTAACTATAACATGTGTGAAACCTATGGTTTTTTCAGTGAATATATATATATATATATATATATATATATTACCTACTGGCGGTCGCCAGTAGGTAGTTATAGTTAGGACCACGTTTCCATAGGAAAACCTCAACATTCTATTTTGAATAACTTTGGCGCCGGTCGACGAATCCTCGCGAATTTCTCAAAATAGGTGGGGCGCTACGGTCCGCTCCTACCCTGAAAGTCTCGGGGGGATCCGTCAAGCGGGGGCTGAGATAAAAGGGGGGTCCCAAAACGCGTTTTTCCCATGCATTTTTCCATAGGACCTTTAGAACGACCTACAGCCCGAACGGCTGAACAGAATTACTAGAAATTTGGCAGAGAGGTAGTCCGTAGGTCAAGGAAGTGCCTTTTGTAGGTTTGGTGTAAATCAGTTCAGTAGATTTTGAGAAAATAGCCTTTAAATCAATATATATATCTGAGCCAGCTTACGGTACGCTTACCGTACGCTTACGGTAAGCGTACGGTGGCGTGCGCGAGCGCGATTCTGATTGGCTCTTAGATCTTAGTAAACATTCGAATCGGCCGAAACCAGGAAGCGGCGGCCGCCATTTTGTGTATTTCACTCTGAAAAAAAAGAGTGAAAACAAGGAAAGGGGGCAATGAGGAGAGTTACAGACCCCCTAACAATTGTAAGGGGGTCAAAGAAGGACAGAAAAGTACAAAAAAAACATTTATTGATTTTAAAAAAAATCACGGGGTACGCGTACGGTAAGCTCACGGTAAGCGTACGGTAAAAAAAATAAAAATAAATAAATGAAAATCAGATTTAAGAGTTTAGAAATTAGGGAGCTCTAAAAAGAGCTGTTGTGTTTATGGAGTCATTTTTTTAGTGGTACCTACAAGTAAGTACCGATGCAGAGTCTAAGGTTCAAGAGGAAGACTCTGTTCCCTTCATCATTGAAGTGCACACCATCTCCTCTATAAATGTCTTGCATGTCGTAACGCAAGTTGTTGTGGTAAATGGCACCCATACCATAGTCACGGAGGAAAGCAGAAACAGATTTGTTGACGTGCTTTCTTGCTTTGTCAATCTGTGGACAGAAATGATTGGACCAGTTCCATTTTTGCCTTTGGCATATGTTGGAAAACACAAAGGCAGTTTTAGGGAAAAGTGTAAACAGTTGTGCAAAGGTGTCCTTCATAAGCATTTCCAGACCTACCCCAGTCAAAGTGCCTAGGTCATTGCCACCACAGTGCACTATTATGAGGTCAGGGTGTTGGATTTGCATGAAGGATTTCACCAATGGCATCAATTGGTGCCACTTTAACCCTCTCTGACCAATCCATTTAATGTCTACATTTGGCAAAGCAAGGTCTCTCACCATATCTGTTTTCTCTGCAAACTTTTCACTCCAGAAGACATAGCTGTGCCCTACAATCCACACTGTGAACATCTTCAAAGGAGAACTGGATGCACTCAGGAGGTGTCTTTCAGTAGAATGGCAATATGAAAAGAAAGACAGTTTGGAAATGGAGGCATACATATTTTTTACAAAACAAAAAGAACTGATTGGCTGTTTCATACCTTCTAGAAAAAAAACTAGGCTGTATGTGAAAATTAATAGAAGCATGTTTTGTATTGGTACAAAAAAATGTGTAACCAAAGAACAGTACTATGGATTTGCAGTTAGGATTGAAAAGTCAAGCACTCTTGCTCTGTGGAATTGAAACATTGTGTGTCGAACTTCTGACCTAACTGCACACAGCAGTGTTCCATGAGCTGTTGCTATGGTAGCAGGCAGAAGTCAAGTTGGGGGAAGGGTACTAGGCAGAAGTCAAGTTGGGGGCAGGGTACTTTTGGAAAAGGGTTGGTTTTCAACCAATAGAAATGTGTCATTACATTTGAAAAAAAGGGGGAAGCACTGAGATTTGAAACTTACATGTATATGTGTGGAAAAATAGAGGGAAAGTTTGCCATTATCTGGTTCTGCTGAGAGGAGAGAGGTGTACAGAACAGAGATCCTGGCTCTGATAATCTGCTGTTTGAGTGACACATTTCTTTCACAACTAACTAATTTTAAAGGTGAGTTTACAGTTTGAGAGGGGATGTATGTGGTAACTTAAGAAATGAATAATAGAAATGGGAATTGTTTTTGTTGTAGTTACACATGGTGGATTCATAATGTGTCAGTCTGTAAAAGAGATTTTCACTTGGCCCGAAAAAAAAAGAGCAGTAAGTGTGCTTTCAAATTGGCAAAGAAATTTCGTTTTGGCACTAATGTGAAAACATGACTCTGTGTCCATAGAAGAATTATAGGCAGAAATTTATTGCGTCTTGCTCTGGTGATTTCACAGTTGCAGTAGATGGAAAAGAGGAGCGAATTTTTGGGGGAAGAAGCAGAGGCTTAGCACACACCCATGTGCTTGCCATGTATAGTCATGCACAGTAATTAGAAGCGAGTGGGGTTTTCAGGTTTAAGTCTGTAATGCAAATACATTCAGCATCACTAAGGCTGGTTGCTCCTGCTGGAGTGTAGGCAGTCACAGAGAATACACACGGTGGTGGTCTGAAAAAAAAACAGCTTGGACATGTGCATTTAAATAAATTTAAAAAAAAGGTTTCAGAATGTGTCAGTCTGTAAAAGTGATTTCAAAGTGTAAAAAGAGATTTTCACTTGGCCCAAAAAAAAAAGAGCAGTAAGTGTGCTTTCAAATTGGCAAAGAAATTTCGTTTTGGCACTAATGTGAAAACATGACTCTGTGTGCATAGAAGAATTATAGGCAGAAATTTATTGCGTCTTGCTCTGGTGATTTCACAGTTGCAGTAGATGGAAAAGAGGAGCGAATTTTTGGGGGAAGAAGCAGAGGGTTAGCACACACCCATGTGCTTGCCATGTATAGTCATGCACAGTAATTAGAAGCGAGTGGGGTTTTCAGGTTTAAGTCTGTAATGCAAATACATTCAGCATCACTAAGGCTGGTTGCCCCTGCTGGAGTGTAGGCAGTCACAGAGAATACACACAGTGGTGGTCTGAAAAAAAAACAGCTTGGACATGTGCATTTAAATAAATTTAAAAAAAAGGTTTCAGAATGTGTCAGTCTGTAAAAGTGATTTCAAAGTGTAAAAAGAGATTTTCACTTGGCCCAAAAAAAAAAGAGCAGTAAGTGTGCTTTCAAATTGGCAAAGAAATTTCGTTTTGGCACTAATGTGAAAACATGACTCTGTGTGCATAGAAGAATTATAGGCAGAAATTTATTGCGTCTTGCTCTGGTGATTTCACAGTTGCAGTAGATGGAAAAGAGGAGCGAATTTTTGGGGGAAGAAGCAGAGGGTTAGCACACACCCATGTGCTTGCCATGTATAGTCATGCACAGTAATTAGAAGCGAGTGGGGTTTTCAGGTTTAAGTCTGTAATGCAAATACATTCAGCATCACTAAGGCTGGTTGCCCCTGCTGGAGTGTAGGCAGTCACAGAGAATACACACGGTGGTGGTCTGAAAAAAAAACAGCTTGGACATGTGCATTTAAATAAATTTAAAAAAAAGGTTTCAGAATGTGTCAGTCTGTAAAAGTGATTTCAAAGTGTAAAAAGAGATTTTCACTTGGCCCAAAAAAAAAGAGCAGTAAGTGTGCTTTCAAATTGGCAAAGAAATTTCGTTTTGGCACTAATGTGAAAACATGACTCTGTGTGCATAGAAGAATTATAGGCAGAAATTTATTGCGTCTTGCTCTGGTGATTTCACAGTTGCAGTAGATGGAAAAGAGGAGCGAATTTTTGGGGGAAGAAGCAGAGGGTTAGCACACACCCATGTGCTTGCCATGTATAGTCATGCACAGTAATTAGAAGCGAGTGGGGTTTTCAGGTTTAAGTCTGTAATGCAAATACATTCAGCATCACTAAGGCTGGTTGCCCCTGCTGGAGTGTAGGCAGTCACAGAGAATACACACGGTGGTGGTCTGAAAAAAAAACAGCTTGGACATGTGCATTTAAATAAATTTAAAAAAAAGGTTTCAGAATGTGTCAGTCTGTAAAAGTGATTTCAAAGTGTAAAAAGAGATTTTCACTTGGCCCAAAAAAAAAAGAGCAGTAAGTGTGCTTTCAAATTGGCAATGAAATTTCGTTTTGGCACTAATGTGAAAACATGACTCTGTGTGCATAGAAGAATTATAGGCAGAAATTTATTGCGTCTTGCTCTGGTGATTTCACAGTTGCAGTAGATGGAAAAGAGGAGCGAATTTTTGGGGGAAGAAGCAGAGGCTTAGCACACACCCATGTGCTTGCCATGTATAGTCATGCACAGTAATTAGAAGCGAGTGGGGTTTTCAGGTTTAAGTCTGTAATGCAAATACATTCAGCATCACTAAGGCTGGTTGCCCCTGCTGGAGTGTAGGCAGTCACAGAGAATACACACGGTGGTGGTCTGAAAAAAAAACAGCTTGGACATGTGCATTTAAATAAATTTAAAAAAAAGGTTTCAGAATGTGTCAGTCTGTAAAAGTGATTTCAAAGTGTAAAAAGAGATTTTCACTTGGCCCAAAAAAAAAAGAGCAGTAAGTGTGCTTTCAAATTGGCAAAGAAATTTCGTTTTGGCACTAATGTGAAAACATGACTCTGTGTCCATAGAAGAATTATAGGCAGAAATTTATTGCGTCTTGCTCTGGTGATTTCACAGTTGCAGTAGATGGAAAAGAGGAGCGAATTTTTGGGGGAAGAAGCAGAGGCTTAGCACACACCCATGTGCTTGCCATGTATAGTCATGCACAGTAATTAGAAGCGAGTGGGGTTTTCAGGTTTAAGTCTGTAATGCAAATACATTCAGCATCACTAAGGCTGGTTGCTCCTGCTGGAGTGTAGGCAGTCACAGAGAATAAACACGGTGGTGGTCTGAAAAAAAAACAGCTTGGACATGTGCATTTAAATAAATTTAAAAAAAAGGTTTCAGAATGTGTCAGTCTGTAAAAGTGATTTCAAAGTGTAAAAAGAGATTATCACTTGGCCCGAAAAAAAAAGAGCAGTAAGTGTGCTTTCAAATTGGCAAAGAAATTTCGTTTTGGCACTAATGTGAAAACATGACTCTGTGTGCATAGAAGAATTATAGGCAGAAATTTATTGCGTTTTGCTCTGGTGATTTCACAGTTGCAGTAGATGGAAAAGAGGAGCGAATTTTTGGGGGAAGAAGCAGAGGCTTAGCACACACCCATGTGCTTGCCATGTATAGTCATGCACAGTAATTAGAAGCGAGTGGGGTTTTCAGGTTTAAGTCTGTAATGCAAATACATTCAGCATCACTAAGGCTGGTTGCCCCTGCTGGAGTGTAGGCAGTCACAGAGAATACACACGGTGGTGGTCTGAAAAAAAAACAGCTTGGACATGTGCATTTAAATAAATTTAAAAAAAAGGTTTCAGAATGTGTCAGTCTGTAAAAGTGATTTCAAAGTGTAAAAAGAGATTATCACTTGGCCCGAAAAAAAAAGAGCAGTAAGTGTGCTTTCAAATTGGCAAAGAAATTTCGTTTTGGCACTAATGTGAAAACATGACTCTGTGTGCATAGAAGAATTATAGGCAGAAATTTATTGCGTTTTGCTCTGGTGATTTCACAGTTGCAGTAGATGGAAAAGAGGAGCGAATTTTTGGGGGAAGAAGCAGAGGCTTAGCACACACCCATGTGCTTGCCATGTATAGTCATGCACAGTAATTAGAAGCGAGTGGGGTTTTCAGGTTTAAGTCTGTAATGCAAATATATTCAGCATCACTAAGGCTGGTTGCCCCTGCTGGAGTGTAGGCAGTCACAGAGAATACACACGGTGGTGGAATGAAAAAAAAAAACAGGTTGGACATGTGCATTTAAATAAATTTAAAAAAAAGGTTTCAGAATGTGTCAGTCTGTAAAAGTGATTTCAAAGTGTAAAAAGAGATTTTCACTTGGCCCGAAAAAAAAAGTGCAGTAAGTGTGCTTTCAAATTGGCAAAGAAATTTCGTTTTGGCACTAATGTGATAACATGACTCTGTGTGCATAGAAGAATTATAGGCAGAAATTTATTGCGTCTTCCTCTGGTGATTTCACAGTTGCAGTAGATGGAAAAGAGGAGCGAATTTTTGGGGGAAAAAGCAGAGGCTTAGCACACACCCATGTGCTTGCCATGTATAGTCATGCACAGTAATTAGAAGCGAGTGGGGTTTTCAGGTTTAAGTCTGTAATGCAAATATATTCAGCATCACTAAGGCTGGTTGCCCCTGCTGGAGTGTAGGCAGTCACAGAGAATACACACGGTGGTGATCTGAAAAAAAAAAAAAGCTTGGACATGTGCATTTAAATAAATTTTAAAAAAAGAGCAGTTTGTGTGCATTCAAAATGGCAAAGAAATTTCGTTTTGTGACTGTTGTGAAAAGAAATGTAGTAATATATTTAAATACAATAAAGGATTTTTTTTTTTAGTTTTTTTCAGGTATTGCTGAAGAACAGTGAACAAAATTTAAGATGCCTACAAAATCTCGAGTTCAAAAAACGCTAAAAAAAAAACTATATTTGAGGACAACTGGAGGACCAAAGTTAGTAGAAGATGCTGATGTTGGGAAAAAGAAAAAATCTTCTGGTAAGCAAAAAAAACAATTCCTAAACAAAATATTGAAAACAAACAAAAATGTACAAAATGTCTGTTCTCGGAAAAATGTAACAAAACCTACAGAACAGCAAAAAATTGAGGATTTAGTTAATGCAAATATACCTTCTGCAATTGAAAAGTTTAACATAAACAGAAAAACAGCATTTAAAGAGATACGTAGAAAAATGTTTCAGAGAAGAGTTATGTCCAATTTGATAAAGGATATAAAGAAATATAAGCAAAAGGCTAAATATTATAAGAGAAAAAAAGAAATTGAAGCCATTGCAGCAAAAGCATTAGAATTAAAAAGGAAACTATTCATATTAATTTTGAATAGGATGCGTACATTAGATAAAATGGTTAATGTACTGAAATCACAAAGCAAAAGCAAAAGAGTAGTGAACAGAACAAACTTTTGTAAAGTGTTTTTAGGAAAGTGGATGCATAGTTCAAGTAGTGAACCTTTTTTTAATGAAGAAAGCTATTTTCAAAGTAATAGTTTGCTGCATGCAGTTGACACCAGAGGTCGTTCATACGAAGTAAAAAATGGTTGCATAATGGAGAAGGAGATAATGGTTCCAAGAGATGAGGTACAAGTGATGGCAGATGAGGCAATGGGGAGACGTCCTAAAGCCCCAGTGTACACTTGGAATTGTAGTAGTATTTGCACTGTGCGTCAGGAATCTATTGACAGATTTCGAGAGTTTCTAAGAGAATATAGTAAAAAAAGTGTAAAACAAAAGATTAAGGTGCTTCAAAGTCTGGATCCATGCAGAGTGAGAGAGAATACTGGTTTGCAGGGTCATTCTCTTGCTTGTCTATCTAGAAAAGTGTGCAATAGTGTTTTCCATCATTTTAGGATGCTGGCTGTTCATCATACTGAAATGAGAAAGTTTGTGAGACGGTTGTATTTTGCCAAAAGTCCAGCAATAAAGTTAAATGAATTGAATAGGGCTCTGTTCCGAGGAACGGTATCAGATGTAGAGAAGGTTGTTGATGAAATTCAGTTTTGTTACTTTGGTCCTGAAGAAAACAGTGCAGAGAAGGACACAGTAAATGAGGCAGAAGTGGAAGAGAATGTAGAACCCTCTGTAAGTAACACATTTAATGATCACATAACAAAATTTGCAATAGTCTCTAATGAAAGACCAAATGTTACTTGTATTTGTTGCCGCAGAACTCATTATAGAAAACAAACTAGGAATGTTGATCTCTACAGAAAGAGTGAAAATGAAGATAATTATAAGTGGATGGATTTTGCCACATATATATTTCTTGAAAATTGTTTTGAATTGGGTGAAGATCAGCGTATTTGTAAATACTGCTACAACAAGTTAGAGGAAAATAGAATGCCGACCAGAGCTGTACATAATAATTTAGAATTGGATGCTATTCCTGCTGAACTTTCTGAATTAAATACATATGAGTCTATACTCATTCAATGTGTTCATCCGTTCCAGACCATAGTACGTATGGAGCCCAAAACTGGTAAATTACCTCCTTCAGATTTACTGAGAGGTTTAAAAGGTAGAGTGGTGTATTTGCCCTTGGATTTGAAAAAAAATATGGAAACTATTGATGCAGATACTTTGGAAACTGAACCATTAATTATTCTGGTTAATGGTGTCCCTACAAAGAATAAGAAGATTTGGCAGGAGCTGGTAGATGTGCGGAAAGTACAAAGAGCAAATTTGTATTTGAAAAAAAATAACAAATGGTATGAATCAATTTATATACAAGAAGAAGAAGAAGAAGAAGAAGATTTACAAGGAGACACAGAAACACCAACTGGACAAATTGAAAAAGTGGACAAGTCAAAGGAAGAAGAAATTTATGAACATTTTAGCATACATCCTCTCCATTCGAAAGAAGTTATGGGAGACAATATTGATCTCTTTCAGATGAAGAAAGCAAAAGGAAATCCCGTGAGTGTATGGGAGGAGAGCTTGGAAGCTCGATGTTTTCCCCAGCTGTTTCCTACAGGAAAAGGAGGACGATACGATGAACGTCCAGAACAGATTCCAGCTTCTGAGTATCGGACTACAAGACTATATGCTGAAGATCCCAGATTTCGACAAAGTATCCCTTATTTGTTCCATCTTTTATTTGAAAGCGACTTGTCTGCACTGTCTTATGCAGTAAATCACATTTTAAAAAGTGGAGTACATTTACAAAATGTGTCTGCTAAGGATTTTATGGAGAAAGTGCAGCACCGAGATGATCATTTGGAAACACAACTGATCAATCTGATGGCTTGTCAGCGTGGGACAAATGAATATTGGTACCGACGCCATGGTGAACTAAAATGCATGTTACGCAACTTAGGAACACCAACATGGTTCCTTACCCTAAGCTGCGCCGAGTACGCTTGGGATGATTTACTGGATTTTCTACGAGAGGCCAATTCAAACATTGAAAACATCGAATACAAGACAGCAGGAGAACTGTGCTCATTGGATCCGGTTAATGTTTGCAGATATTTCAATCATAGATTTGAGGCTATGATGTCCTTCATCTGCAATAAAAAAAATCCACCCCTTGGAGAAGTAGTGGATTTCTTTTGGAGAAAAGAGTACCAGGCAAGAGGTGCTCCTCATATTCATATGCTGCTGTGGATCAAGGATGCCCCAAAGTTTGGAACAGATACTGATGAAGCAGTGTTATCTTACATTGAAGAATATGCAACATGTGCTATACCTAAAAGCACAGAAGAGAACAAGTTAAAGGAGCAAGTTCTACGTTTCCAAAGTCATCGGTGTGGAAAATACTGTCGACGGAAATACAAGAGCAAAGAAAAATACTACACTAAATGTCGATTTGGATTTCCTAGACCTGTTCTTACAAATGGAAGAGTCAACAGTTTTATGTCAGCTGTGAGACATACTATCACAAGAAAATCACCTAAGAATACCTACAACCTTAAAAGAAAAGAAGAATCAAAAAATATAAATGACTACAACCCAGTCATTTTATCCATGTGGAACGCTAACATGGATATACAGTATGTTGCTGACAATTCCATTGCTGTTGCTCGATATGTAACGTCTTACATTACGAAATCAGAAAAAACAGAATTGAAGGAAATGTGGGAAGAGATTTCTCACGAGAAGACTGTCAGTAAGAAGCTGTACAGTTTCAGTTTGAAGATGTTATCGCATCGAGAAATTGGATCCTACGAATGTTCAGATAGGTTATCTTCTGCAAGTCTCTACTCGAAGTCAAGAAGAATAATTTGGGCAAGTTTAGGCCTTGCAGCAATGAGAAATCGGGTACTGAAATCTGTTGGAGAAATTGAATATTTGGCTGAGAATGACCCAGAAAGTACAGACATATTGAAAACAAACATGTTGGACACATATTATCCCAAGAGAAGTCATCATCTGGAGAACATGTGTCTCTATGAAGTGCTGCAGAACTACATTTATTCACGGAAAGCTGCAGAAGACATCAACAGTGGAGAATATAAAGTTGTTGGTGAAGAAGGATGTTTGGTGAAGCAAACCAAAGGAAGTTTGATAAATCACCGGAAGCTGAGTTGCGACACTACCGACAAGAAAGAATTTTACTACTTGGCTCTTTTACAGTTGTTTAAACCATGGCGTACAGAGGATGAACTACTGGGAGAATTCCAGAGCTATGAAGATTCTTTTAATGCTTGCAAAGACAGCATACAATGCAGTACATTCTCAACTTATCTGCAAATGTTAAATGAAGAAATTGAACAGGAAACTACAATTGCAGCAGAAATAGCTAGAGACAGTTCTCAGGACAGCCAAAGTTCAGGAACATACAGTCAAGATCCCCTAGGACAACCAATCGTTGAAAATGAAGCATCAATAGCCATGAATGAAGTGGAAACGGCTATGAATCAAGCTCAAGAAGAATTTATAGACTTAGAAAATTTGGAAAGACAACTGAATCAAGAGCAGCAACAAATTTATGAAGAGATCAAAAACAAAATTGATCACGGATTTCTACATATCAAAAAAGAGTGCTCATGCACATCATTTCATCCAATCAGGATGTATGTAAGCGGACAAGCTGGCACTGGAAAAAGTTTCCTAATTAAAGTCATCAGAAGCTACCTAAAGCAAAAAACGGATTCTACTTTGTCTTGTGTGGTTACTGCTCCAACTGGGTTAGCAGCATATAACATAAAAGGAATCACCTTACATCGTTTGCTAATGTTACCAGTGGAGCATGAGAACAAAATACAATTCAACAAGCTAACTGGAGAAGCATCCTTAGAAGTGTCAAGAGTATTGAAGAAGATGCAAGTTCTCATTATTGATGAGGTGAGCATGGTATCAAACTTAATGCTTGCCTTTGTGCATTTAAGAATGCAGCAAATTTTGAAGACAGACTATGACGTGTTATTTGGTGGAAAACACGTCATAGTTTTTGGGGATCTTTTGCAACTTACTCCAGTTAAAGGACAACCAGTGTTTAATACTGTGACACATGAAGACACGAAGAAGTCATTGGGAAGCATTGGAAATACAAATATTTGGTCCTTCTTTGAGTACAAGGAACTTACAACTAATATGAGGCAAGCAAACGATGAAGAATATGGAAGTATTCTGAAAGATATCAGAATTGGACTACTCACAGAAGTTGGCAAAAAAGCATTACAGAGTCGGCTGTTACATAACTTATTTCCAAAGGAAGAAATAGTTGCAGAGAAAATATACAAGAATATTGCAGAAAACAAAAGTGTCATCTGCTTAATGCCAACTCTACGTGAATGCTCAATATTTAATGAGGAGCTTTTGAAATTGGAAAATGAAGACATCATGAAATTGGAAGCAGTGGACAAAATTGAGGATGGAAGAATTACTGTCACAGTAACAGGCAAACTGAAAAATAAATTGGACTCACTAGAGAAGAATATCTCCAAAACAGCAGGATTAGAAAAAAATCTATATGTTTGCATGAACTGTAGAGTGTTTTTAAGGAGAAATTTGGATGTTGAAAAAGGCTTAGTGAATGGAGCGATGGGAAGAGTTGTGGGTTTTATTAATTATCAGAAAAAATATGGAATTGAATGTTTAAAAATAAAATTTGATCAGATAGAGGAAGTTAAAGACATTTGTCGTTGTTCAGTTCGTTTCATGCTTGTGAAAGACTTATATGTACGTAGGAAGCAGTTTCCGTTTTCACTAGCATATGCTGTAACTATCCACAAGTCTCAAGGATTGACTGTAGATTGTGCATTTGTGAACATTGGTTCAACTGTGTTCAAAGAAGGTATGGCATATGTAGCTTTGTCACGAGTCAAAACATTATCAGGTTTATTCATGATTGACTTTGATGATTCAAAAGTTAGTGCTGATACAAACTGTGTAAAGGAGTATAATAGATTAAGAAGAACCTATGCTCCTCATTTAGGTCAGTATCCTGTGTTGGAGAAACGTGTAGTTTCTCGTAAAAGGAGAAATGAGAATATCTGTAATGAAGATGTAGAGAAGAGGAAAAAAAAGAGGAGTGATGTAATTGCAAGCAAAAAGAATAAGGAAAATGAAGAACAGGTTGTAGGATGTCATTTTGAAAATAGCTCTGGTGTCAACTGCTACGCTAATGTAGTGCTGAATGTTGTATTTTATCTGGAAAGTTTGCAAGAGCAGATAATAGTAAATCAGGGAAAAAGATTCTGTTCAGAGCTCAGTCTCCTTTTTCAAAAGCTGAGTAAAGATAAAACTCAAATAGAAAGTGCTACTGACATTAGAAAACTTTTAGATGTATGTTCAGGACGAACACAGTTTTCTCAAAATGTACAGCAAGACGCACAGGAATTCTTGTTGTTTTTTCTTCAGGTAGTGGAAGAAGAAGGAGTTCCCATTGACATTTTTTTTGGTCTCTCTTATAAATGGGAACATAGTTGTGAAAATTGTTATAATATATGTGGCTCTATTGTTGATAATGAAAGGTTTATTTATTTGACATTGCCAGAGAGTAAAACAGTCACTTTTGCAAAATTAGTTAAAGATGCTAATCATAGCATGAAATGTGGTGAGTGTAATTCTGACATGTTTTCAACATTAATTTTAAGGGAATACGGACAGTATGTAATTTTAATGATGCAACGATGTAGAGCTGATGGTTCAAAATTGGATACTTTAATAAAGAAGTTTACAGGACAGCAATTATCAATTTCAGGAAAAACTTTTGTAACTGTTGCAATAATTTTCCATGATGGACCTACTGTTACTTCTGGACATTACACAGTTTATCTTAAATGTGAAAAAGGCTGGACACTGTGTAATGATTCCCAATTGATTTTCAAACAACGTTTGCCTTTTGATTTAGCAAATTCCTATCTAATCTTTCTGAAACCTAAATTTTAGAGAGACTTGGCAAGATCTGGACAAAATAATTTTACCATTTTACTGGATTACCATTGCAATTTTGTAGAAAAAATATTTTTTAAAATTATCATTTGGCCTAAAGGAAAGATAACCAATTGTAATGTGGACTTTTTAAATTTTTAATGCAATTTTGAAAAACCAATAATTTAGAGATAATCGGTAACTTCTGCACATTTTAAATTTTGGAATGCTATTGGACTGCCATTGGAAATTTTTACAAAAATGATTTAAAAAATTACTATTTGGCCATGTGGAAAAGTAACCAATTCTATTGTGGACTAAATAAATTATTCAAAAAATTTTTGTGAACCAAAATGTTACAGAGAATCGGTGAGATCTGGACAGATTAAACTTTAGAATTTTAATGGTTTTCCCTTGGAAATTTATTCCAGGGAAAAAAAAAAAATACAATTTGGCCTAAAGGAAATAAAATCAGATGTATTTTGGAGTTATTTGAGATATAATATTGTGATTATACTCCTGAAACAAAAATATCAGACGGTATTTTAAAGAAAAAAGTATTGTTTTTAGATGATATTTTTTTAGAATAATATGCATTTCTGTAATGATAAGTTTAAGTGAGAAGAGATTCTGGGCTTTTTTAATACAATCTTTGAGATTGTTATTTTTTTTTGCCCGCTGTAAAATGATGAATGCAATTGCTTTCACAATTTATAGTGAAATGCAATATATTCTGAAAACAGCAAAAATAAGGCAAAAATATTTTTTGGTAAAAAATGTAAATATGTGTACTGTATTATATATGGTTTAAAAATATTAATACTTTTTTCTTTTTTTTCAGATCGATATAGAAAATTTTCGTAAACTACAACCATTTAAAAAACTATTTTTTAAAAAAACAAATGAATAAATATTTTTTTCAGTGAGTATGGTAAGTCAATAGTAATAATTGTAGTCTCTCAAGGACCTTGTAATGTGAAAAATGATTTTTAGTGTTTTTTTTAAACGGTAAAAAAAAAAAAAAAGTTTTTTAAAAAAAATGTAAAAAAAAGATGAAAGATAAGGTTGGCTCTTAAAAGAACCGTTGTGTTCATGCAGGGACAGAGGAAAGGAACCATGGGAAAATTATTCAAAGCTACAAATGTGCTGATCTATTTTGTTATTCACTAGGGAAACACTGGTCTCCCTATAACAAATTAGAGCTTTACAAAATGTGCAATGAATATCAACCTTCCGAAATCGAGGGTTCATTTCCAGAGGGCCAGCAAAAGGAGATTCTCCCCCCACAGATGAAGGGCTCACCTGAGCTGCAGAAGAAGGAGTAAGCTCTGCAGGTGATGGTCCAGGCTGAGCTGCTGTGGATGTACTGGCTCGTCTTTCTGAAGAGTTACCTCCAAAAAGTTGAGCATGTGTCCTTTTGTGTACATCCTTGAGGTGCCTCATCATGGTGTGATTCCCAAAGGAATACTTCCTGTCAGGATTACCTCTAGAAAGTACACGCTGACACAGCTTGCAAGTAACTAAGGGTGCATTCACCTTTTGCTGGCCTTCTGGAAAAGTAAAATAATCCCAAACATAAGAAGGCTTTACTTTCCTCGCTCTCTGCCTCAAGACAGTGCTGCTGGTGCTAGCCTCACTCTCAGAAGAGCTCTGCTGTTCTGCCATCGTATCCCAAAGACAAACCAGCTCCTTCTCCCAAGGGATCACAAGCAGAAATGAGGGGAATGGGTGTGGTGTAGGAGAGTTCTAGAACTGAAAGTAGTTTCAACCAATCAAAAGTTGTGTTTCATGATCACATGACCAACCGTACGCTTACGGTACGCTTACGGTACGCTTACGGCAAAAAGTACGCGTGCGCGTAAAAAAGACACGCGCTTGCGCGCATGCGCATAACAGTCATTTCCCGGCACTTCCGCGTAACGTGCGCGTGTTGCGTAAGCGCGCACGCGTCCCACGCGCAGTACGCGCGCTACGCAAAGTACGTAACTATACGCAAGCAGCGTAGATAGATTACGGACGTTGCGTAAACCGTACGCTTACCGTGAGCTTACGGTACGCGTACTATAAAAAAAAAAATAAAATAAAAAAAAAATTATCTAGAAATAAATTTTACTTGTTTATTTTAAAAAATTTATATAAAATAAATATTTAATGATTTTAAAAAATTAAGCATAGTCTTTATAAAAGGTAAAAAATTAAATTAAAAATATGTTTGAAAAAAATGAAGAAAAAAAAAAAAAATAGCATTTAAAAAACCTTGCAAATTCACTGAAAAAAACATGGGTTTCACACACGTTATAGTTAGGAATTAGCATTTAAAAAACCTTAGAAATTCACTGAAAAAACCATAGGTTTCACACACGTTATAGTTAGGAATTAGCATTTAAAAAACCTTAGAAATTCGGTGAAAAAACCATAGGTTTCACACACGTTATAGTTAGGAATTAGCATTTAAAAAACCTTAGAAATTCAGTGAAAAAACCATAGGTTTCACACATGTTATAGTTAGCTGGACATTTTACTCGTAAAAAAACAATGAAATTGCCCCGTTATAGTTAGTTCAGCTAACTATAACTCGCGCGCCCGCAATGCACTGCTGATGACGTCACATATTACATCACTCATGACATGGTCAGTGACATCACTCATGACATCACTGATGACATCTCAAATGACATCACTGATGACATCACTGATGACATCATCCTTGTGATAGAGTGGCAGACCTCCTCTCACCTTAATATAAGCTTTGATACACACATTCAAAAATAGAGACTAAAAATTTCAAAACAATGGACATACCAATACCAGTTACAACAACCTCTTCAGTAATTCAAAGATCCACATACACATCCACTCATTCACCAACAGTCCTACACAGTCACTCATACATGTACTCACTCATCATATGTACTCATACATCTATACATCCTGTTACACAATGCCACTCATCCATAGAGTTACTCACACACATAGTCACTCATGCTAAAAAAGAATAAAACATACATTTACTTGCATATACAGTAATACACACACCACCATACTTACTTCTACGGAAACTTACACATACTTAGTCTTTTAAACAATCACTTATAGAAACACATACTTATTCATACAGGAACTCTTTCAATCTCTCCCTCTCATATATACTCACATATATACACCAATACTCACATATACTAGTTTAAAACATATGTAGTTACTCCTGAAGACACTATTGAGACAGTCATTCACTCACTAACACACCCATACACACACTCATCCACCCATACAGTCCTGCACACATGCTGTCTTCAACACATACAAACAGTGAGTCACTCATTCATGCATCTATGCACTACGTAATACCCCCCACCGTACCATGCAGACACTCAGACTGATACTCAAAAAAACAACTAATAACCTATATAGACACCCATGTAGCTACTCACCAACCCATGCAGCCACTTATACACAAAGTGAGAGATACACTTAATCAGTCAGTTACACAATCAATTTTTCAAAAACAAATCATCCATTTAGACACTTATATACCCATTTATTCTTCCATCGACCTTGAGATATACATATATAAAACATATTTAATTTTCAGAAAAACACACATTCACTGGATGATGTCATCAGTGATGTCATCAGTGATGTCATTTGAGATGTCATCAGTGATGTCATGAGTGATGTCACTGACCATGTCATGAGTGATGTAAAATGTGACGTCATCAGCAGTGCATTGCGGGCGCGCGAGTTATAGTTAGCTGAACTAACTATAACGGGGCAATTTCATTGGTTTTTTACGAGTAAAATGTCCAGCTAACTATAACATGTGTGAAACCTATGGTTTTTTCACTGAATTTCTAAGGTTTTTTAAATGCTAATTCCTAACTATAACGTGTGTGAAACCTATGGTTTTTTCACTGAATATATATATATTCACAGAAAAAAACATGGGTTTCAGGGGTGTTATAGTTAGCTGGCCATTTAACTCTTACAAAACCATAGAAATTCCTCCGTTATAGTTCTGCTAACTATAACTCGCGCGCCCGCAATGCACTGCTGATGATGTCACATATTGCATCATTCATGACATGGTCAGTGATATCACTAATGACATCACTGATGACATCAAATGACATCACTGATGACATCATCCAGTGAATGTGGTTTAGTTTGAAATTTAAATATGTATTATATATATACCAATCTGTATTGAAGATTGAGTGGATATATAACTGTCTGGATGGAGGATTTAGTAGCCGTCTGACTGTCTGTTTAAGTGAGTAATTAAAAGTGTCTCACTTAATACATGGATTAGTAACTAAACTATGTGAATGTGTGCATCACTGTCTCTGTTGTTGTATAACATGCTGCATCAGTTGGTCACTAACTACATGAGTGTGTATATCAGTTATTGATTAGTTGGGTGACTATTTGTATGGGATACTGAGTTTGTGTGTGGTTGGATGGGGTGTGTGTAACTCTATGCATAGATGTGTGAATGGTTGATTGACTAGGTGTATAGGTTTAAGAGTGCATGTGGAAACAGTTGTTTGGGTTACTGAGTGTATTTATTTGTGTGTTGGTGAGCGAATATATGTTTTAGTTGTACATCTTCAACAAAGTAAAAAAATAAAAGGCATTGTATGTGAGAGTTGGTGTATATAAATAAGTATGTGTAAGAGTCAGTGATTGTGAGAGTAACTATATGAATGAGTGTATAATTGTAATGGTGATTTCTTAACATATTAACTATGAGTTACTATGTGTTTGAATAAATGAGGTGTTGTTGGATAATTGTGTAAGTGAGTAAATGTAAGTGTGATTAATTTTTTTCATGAGTGAGTAGGATGACTGCAGAACCGACTAAGATGACTGCTGATGTGTCAATGTCTATATATTTGTATAAGTGCATTTGATTGTGTTCTATTAATTAGTGACAGCATGTATAAATGATTCTATTGTTGAATGGGTAGTTGTGTGTGTAGACTTAGGAATCAGTGAGTGGGTATGTATAACTGGTTGGTGTGTCAATGGTCTCAAATATGGTACTCTGTATTTTACAGTGAGTGTTAAAAGGTTATACTAGTGTATGATGAGGTGTATCAGATTGTCACGTGGATGATGTCATCAGTGATGTCATCAGCGATGTCATTTGAGATGTCATCAGTGATGTCATCAGTGATGTCACTGACCATGTCATGAATGATGCAATATGTGACATCCTCAGCAGTGCATTGCGGGCGCACGAGTTATAGTTAGCAGAACTAACTATTTCTATGGTTTTGTAAGAATGAAATGGCCAGCTAATTATAACACCACTGAAACCTATGGTTTTTTCTGTGATTTTCTAAGGTTTTTTAAATGCTAATTTCTAACTATAACATCTCTGAAACCTATGGTTTTTTCAGTGAATTTCAAAGCTTTTTTAAATGCTAATTTCTAACTATAACGTCTCTGAAACCTATGGTTTTTTCAGTGAATTTCAAAGGTTTTTTTAAATGCTAATTTCTAAGTGTGATAGTAGTTATACCTATTTTTTTGTACTGATTTTCTACAGTTTTTTAACTGTTTATTTATAAATATTTTATTCATTAAATAACATTATATATTGTTCTGAAAATTAAAAAAAAAAAATGTTTACAAAATCCAAACTGAAATATTGATACATTTTTTTGTTTTCATTTTTTATTTTAATATATTTATATTACTTTCTCTGTAAAAAAAAATTCCAAATTTTTCGGAGTCGCGCTCTCAAAGCGTACACATCACAGTGGGTGTGTGGATTCTAGCCGCCATTTTAGAAAAGTCGTGAAGGATCCGCATACGGTGTGCGACGGCTGCGTGTTTTTCAGTTACATCATATACATTTAATATTACATGATGTGCGCGATTGGTATGCGACCAGTCCGCGACTCCTGCTCCCGTGCATACGTGACACATGCGCATTACGGTACGAGATGCTTGCGCGGTGGCAGGTCCCACATGATGTCATATACGTGCCGGGGCACGCTGGGTGAGCGACTCCCGCAAAAAAAATGTATGTTCCAAAATGATATGTATGTGTCTTTAATATACATATTAGGGCAAGAGATTATCGAAGATATTCATAAAAATAATATATTTATACTTATAATAAACTTATATTATTTTAAAATATATTTTCGCAAAGTCGGGTCATGCATCGTGAGTGCAGAGAACCAGGTCAGCAGAGCTGCTGTAGAGCCAGAGAAACCAGGTCAGCAGAGCCGTTGTAAAGCCAGAGAACCAGGTCAGCAGAGCTGCTCTAGAGCCTAAGAAGCAGGTCAGCAGAGCTGCTCTAGAACCAGGTCAGCAGAGCTGCTCTAGAGGTAGAGAACCAGGTCAGCAGAGTTGATTTAGAGGGAGAGAACCAGGTCAGCAGAGCTGCTTTAGAGCCAGAGAACCAGGCCAGCAGAGCTGCTCTAGAGCCAGAGAACCTGGTCAGCAGAGCTGCTTTAGAGCCATAGAACCAGTTCAGCAGAGCTGCTTTAGTGCCAGAGAACCAGTTCAGCAGAGCTGCTCTAGAGCTTAAGAACCAGGTCAGCAGAGCTGCTGTAGAGCCAGAGAACCAGGTCAGCAGAGCTGCTGTAGAGCCAGAGAAACCAGGTCAGTAGAGCTGCGTAAGAGCGAGAGAACCAGGTCAGCAGAGCGGCTTTAGAGGGAGAGAACGAGGTCAGCAGAGCTGCTTTAGAGCCAAGGGACCAGGTCAGCAGAGCTGCTCTACAGCCAGAGAACCAGGTCAGCAGAACTGCTTTAGAGCCATAGAACTGGGTCAGCAGAGCTGCTTTAGAGCCAGAGAACCAGGTCAGCAGAGCTGTTGTAGAGCCAGAGAACCAGGTCAGCAGAGCTGCTCTAGAGCCGAAGAACTAGGTCAGCAGAGCTGCTCTAGAGCCAGAGAACCAGGTCAGCAGAGCTGCTGTGGAGCCAGAGAAACCAGGTCAGCAGAGCTGCTTTAGAGGGAGAGAACCAAGTCAGCAGAGCTGCTTTAGAGCCAGACAACCAGGTCAGCAGAGCTGCTCTAGAGCCAGAGAACCAAGTCAGCAGCGCTGCTTTAGAACCATAGAACCAGGTCAGCAGAGCTGCTTTAGAGCCAGAGAACCAGGTCAGCAGAGCTGCTGTAGAGCCAGAGAAACCAGGTCAGTAGAGCTGCTTTAGAGGGAGAGAACCAGGTCAGCAGATCTTCTCTAGAGGGAGAGAACCAGGTCAGCAGAGCTGCTCTAGAGCCAGAGAATCATGTCAGCAGAACTGCTTAAGAGCCATAGAACCGGTCAGCAGAGCTGCTTTAGAGCCAGAGAACCAGGTTAGCAGAGCTGTTGTAGAGCCAGAGAACCAGATCAGCAGAGCTGCCCTGTAGCCTGAGAACTAGGTCAGCAGAGCTGCTCTAGAGCCAGAGAACCAGGTCAGTGGACCTGCTGTAGAGCCAGAGAAACCAGGTCGGCAGAGCTGCTTTAGAGGGAGAGAACCAGGTCAGCAGAGCTGCTTTAGAGCCAGAGAACCAGGTCAGCAAAGCTGCTCTAGCTGACACTGACTGACTGACACTGACTGACACTGATTGACTGACACTGACTGATACTGACTGACACTGACTGATTCTGACTAACACTGATTGACTGGCACTGACTAACACTGATTGACACAGACTGACTGACACTGACTGACTACTCTTTACTACTCACTCTCTACTACTCACTCTATACTACTCACTCTCTACTACTCACTCTCTACTACTCTACTACTCTCTACTACGCACTCTCTACTATTCACTCTCTACTCCTCTCTACTACTCTCTCTCTACTACTCACTCTCTACTACTCTCTACTACTCACTCTCTAGTACTCTCTACCACTCTCTACCACTCACTCTCCACTACTCTCTACTACTCCCTACTACTCTCTACTACTCACTCCCTACTATTCACTCTCTACTTCTCACTCTCTCCTACTCACTCTCTACTACTCGCTCTCTACTTCCTGCTCTCCACTACTCTCTACTGCTCACTCTCCACTACTCACTCTCTACTTCTCGCTCTCTACTACTCACTCTCTACTACTCACTCTCTACTACTCACCCTACTACTCTCTACCACTCACTCTCTACAACTCTACTACTCACTCTCTACTACTCTCTACTACTCACTCTCTACTATTCCCTCTCTACTACTCTCTACTACTATCTCTACTACTCACTCTGCTACTCACTCTCTACTACTCTACTACTCTCTACTACTCTCTCTACTATTCACTCTCTACTACTCTACTACTCTCTACTACTCTCTCTACTATTCACTCTCTACTACTCACTCTACTACTCTCTACTACTCTCTACCACTCACTCTCTACTACTCACTCGCTACTACTCTCTACTACTCACTCTCTACTACTCACTCTCTACTACTCTCTCTCTTCTAGTCTCTCTCTACCACTCTCTACTACTCACTCTAAACTACTCACTCTCTACTAGTCACTCTCTACTGCTCACTCTCCACTACTCACTCTGTACTACTCACTCTACACTACTCTCTACTACTCTCTCTATTTCTCACTCTCTACTAATACTCTCTCTACTACACACTCTCTACTACTTGCTCTCTTCTACTCGCTCTCTACTACTCTCTACTACTCACTCTACTACTCACTCTCTACTATCTCTACTACTCACTCTCAACTACTCTCTAATACTCACTCTCTACTACTGCACTACTCTCTACTTCTCACTCTCTACTACTCACTCCCTACTACTCTACTACTCTCTACTACTCTCCCTCTACTACTCACTCTCTACTACTCACTCTCTACGACTCTCTACTACTCACTCTCTACTACTCTCTCTACTACTCACTCTCTACTACTCACTCTCTACTACTCTCTCTCTCTACCCTCTACTACTCACTCTACTACTCACACTACTACTCACTCTCTACTACTCTCTACTACTCACTTTCTACTACTCTCTCTCTACTACTATCTACTACTCAGTCTACTACTCACTCTCTACTACTCTCTACTACTCACTCTCTACTACTCACTCTCTACTACTCTCTACTACTCACTCTACTACTCACTCTCTACTACTCACTCTCTACTACTCTCTACTACTCACTCTACTACTCACTCTCTACGACTCACTCTACTACTCTCTACTACTCACTCTCTGCTACTCTCTCTGCTACTCTCTACTACTCTCTACTACTCACTCTCTACTCTCTATTACTCACTCTCTACTCTCTACCTCTCTCTACCTCTCTCTCTACTACTCTCTCCCTCTCTACCGCTCTACCTCTACCTCTCTTCCTCTACCTCTCTACCTCTACACCTGTACCTCTCTACCTCTCTCTACGCGCACACATATGCACATATATATGCATATATATGCATATGCATTTATATATGTATGTGTATATATATATTCACAGAAAAAACCATAGGTTTCAGGCACGTTATAGTTAGGAATTAGCATTTAAAAAACCTCAGAAATTCACTGAAAAAACCATAGGTTTCAGGGGTGTTATAGTTAGCTGGACTTTTCACTTGTACAAAACCATTGAAATTCCCCCGTTATAGTTAGTTCAGCTAACTATAACTCGCGCGCCCGCAATGCACTGCTGATGACGTCACATATTACATCACTCATGACATGGTCAGTGACATCACTCATGACATCACTGATGACATCTCAAATGACATCACTGATGACATCACTGATGACATCATCCAGTGAATGTGTGTTTTTCTGAAAATTAAATATGTTTTATATATGTATATCTCAAGGTCGATGGAAGAATAAATGGGTATATAAGTGTCTAAATGGATGATTTGTTTTTGAAAAATTGATTGTGTAACTGACTGATTAAGTGTATCATAGTGAATACATGGCTTAGTGAGTAATGTTTAAATATGTAAATATCTGTATCAGTCTCTCACTTTGTGTATAAGTGGCTGCATGGGTTGGTGAGTAGCTACATAGGTGTCTATATAGGTTATTAGTTGGTTTTTTGAGTATCAGTCTGAGTGTCTGCATGGTTCGGTGGGGGGTATTACGTAGTGCATAGGTGCATGAATGAGTGACTCACTGTTTGTATGTGTTGAACACAGCATGTGTGCAGGACTGTATGGGTGGATGAGTGTGTGTATGGGTGTGTTAGTGAGTGAATGACTGTCTCAATAGTGTCTTTATGAGTAACTACATATGTTTTAAACTAGTATATGTGACTATTGGTGTATATATGTGAGTATATGTGAGGTTGAGAGATTGAAAGAGTTCCTGTATGAATAAGTATGTGTTTCTATAAGTGATTGTTTAAAAGACTAAGTATGTGTAAGTTTCCGTAGAAGTAAGTATGGTGGTGTGTGTATAACTGTATATGCAAGTAAATGTATGTTTGATTCTTTATTAGCATGAGTGACTATGTGTGTGAGTAACTCTATGGATGAGTGGCATTGTGTAACAGGATGTATAGGTGTATGAGTACATATGATGAGTGAGTACATGTATGAGTGACTGTATAGGACTGTTGGTGAATGAGTGGATATGTATGTGGATCTTAGAATTACTGAAGAGGTTGTTGTAACTGGTATTGGTATGTCCATTGTTTTGAAAATTTTAGTCTCTATTTTTGAATGTGTGTATCAAAGGTTATATTAGGGTGAGAGGAGGTCTGCCACTCTATCACAAGGATGATGTCATCAGTGATGTCATCAGTGATGTCATTTGAGATGTCATCAGTGATGTCATGAGTGATGTCACTGACCATGTCATGAGTGATGTAATATGTGACGTCATCAGCAGTGCATTGCGGGCGCGCGAGTTATAGTTAGCTGAACTAACTATAACGGGGGAATTTCAATGGTTTTGTACAAGTGAAAAGTCCAGCTAACTATAACACCCCTGAAACCTATGGTTTTTTCAGTGAATTTCTGAGGTTTTTTAAATGCTAATTCCTAACTATAACGTGCCTGAAACCTATGGTTTTTTCTGTGAATTTCAAAGGTTTTTTAAATGCTAATTTCTAACTATGCCTACAGAGATAGGACATGTGAAGAAAGAAGAAAAAATGCACAGAAAGAAACAAAAGAAGTGCAGAAAGAAGCAACAGAAGTCCTCAAATACGAAGATAAGTGCAGGAAGAAGGATAACGTGCAGAAAGAACAAAAAGAAGAGCAGAAAGAAGCCTTGTTGCAAAATCATCCTGTACCCTCAACTTTTTCAGACGGATACTGGTGGTAACTGAGTCTGACTAACCAGTCCTAGAGCCAGTGCTATGTTAAAAGACACTTAGAATACAGTGAAAACACCTACATACACTAGGGAACATTATGTGTTGGGGTCCCCCTGTGATTAGCATGACCTCCTCTGTAAGCCCCTAGTGTATAATAGGGCATGGGGATTAAAACTACCTCTTAAAACAGGCCACAGGGCGTTTCTGCACACGTTAACTCAGGCCCCGTCCCCTCCCTTCACCACTGTGTAAACACGCCCTGTGTCCATTTTTAGTTGGGAGATTAAGTTCATTTGAATCCTGAGGGTCCCTAGGGTCCAACTAGCCCACTAGGTACCTCCAGTAAGTGCCACAGAGCTGCGTTGCAGAGAGGTGTAAAAAGTGGCACGGCCTGGACCACCTCTCTGCAATGCAGCTCAGTGGCGCTTACTGGAAGCACTTGGTGGGCTAGTTTGCCCCCAGGGGCCCTCAGTATTGAAGGGAAATTATATCCCCAATTTAAAACGTGCCATAGTGCGTGTTTGCACACGTCACCTCAGGCCCCGTCCCCTCCCTTCACCACTGTGTAAACGCGCCCTGTGGCTGTTCTAAGTTGAGAGATTAAGTCCCCTTGAATCCTAAGGGTCCCTATGGTCAAACTAGACCACTAGGTACCTCCAGTAAGCGCCACAGAGCTGCGTTGCAGAGAGGTGTAAAAAGGGGCTTGGCCTCAGAACACCTGGCTGCAGCGCAGCTCCCTGGCGCATACTGGAGATGCCTGTTGGGGGCGCGTTTGCAGAGTGCTGCACGGAGGGGGCATGGCCTCCGGCACGATGCCAGTCTTTTATTTATTTTAGTTTTTTAAGAAGGGGGGCTGTTTGGTTCCCCTTCTTATTCTAATGTATTGGCCCTGATGACCCCATCCCCCAGGGCCGGTCTCCTAATTATATTTTTTTGACCCCAATCCCCAGGGCCGGCCACTGTTTTTTATTATTTTTAAAAAATATATATTTATAGACACACCTAGGACATGCTGGACAAACCGTACGTACCTATCACCATGACGATTTGCGTGATATTCATTAAAAGGCGACTATGCATGCAATGAATCCACGTGGAATGTATTTACACCACTAGTGAAGCTCTGACATGTCTGATGCCCTACCGTGCCTAATCCTGGTAGACACCCTTGTTGTTTATTTATACAAACATGGGTAGCTATTGACGGGCACATTTAATTCACATGCACACCAAGCCATTCAAAGGGGATTCGACAAAAATTCGACCAAAACTATGCAAGAAACCCCCCTCACGGTTAATAAAACACACATCCACTGCCGGATGTGTAATACTTTTTATTTTACTCTCTGGAAAGGGGACGAACATCACTTGAGAGTCACAGCGTGCTCCTGACAGAGCCCAATGCTGTGTTACACCCACCATTGCCTGCCGAGTGCCACACACCTCTGTGTTGTATTCCACTAGCTAGTGCATATGCTATGACACTCTCTAGCCCATGTGCACTGTAACACCACCCCGTGAATATGTCATGCCACACTTGTCTTCGCACGGGTTATATTGCCCCATCTAACGTGCCTTTCTCGATGCCTATGTTATAACGCACAGTGCTATGCCATACATATTACAATCTGGGATCCATATCTTTGTCACAGTGCATATGCAACGTTACACTCCCCAGCACATATTTTATATTACAACTTTAGAGACTAGTTAGGTTACACAACACTGCCCTGTGCATATTACACTCCAAGGCGCATATCGCATAGCACGCGCTAGTGCCTGTGCTATCTCACGCTCTCCAATGAATCTGTCATTGCGCACAATGTATTGCATATTATATTTCACGCCCGGTTCATCTTATATCACACTTTTTGGTGCATAGTTTATACCATACACTATATCTAGTTTTCATTTTCAATCGTGCTCTCAGGACTATGTTCTATATAACACTGTGTTCACCTACCCTTTTCACGGGCATTACATTTTGCGATAGGGGGTGGAGGGTCAGGGGGTTTTTCTGCCAAGTGAGCCCGGAGTCACAGTCACAAACGTCCTCTTCTTCCTGAATAAAAGTGAGATTATGCTGCATACTTGTTCATATTTTAAGTAGTTCGCACAGACACAATGTTTTAAAAACAATAAAGTTCCTCATACCCGCCTTCTCTGAACAGTTAGCTTGCTGCCCCATCCCCTTCCTCCCTATCCTCTGTTGTCTGAATCCATGGACTAGCCTCCTCCCTCCTGCCATGCATGGTCTGATGTGCTGCCACTGCCCTCAATTTAGTATGATGTACCAGTCCACTCCTCCTGCCCTCCATTGCCCAATTCTATGCCCCATCATTGACCTCCTGCTTAAACTCTGTGCTTAGCTTGCTGCCCCTATTCTCCTTCCCCCTGCCCTCCGATGTCTTTGTGCATGCCCCTGCTCCATCCTTTTTGCCCACCATGTCCCATGGACCTGCCACTCCTATCTACTCTGAGTGTTCTGTTGAGCTGCCACTCCCCTCCCACCTGCCTAGCATTGTCAGATGACTGTAACCTGTCCCTGCCACCTCCACCCTGCCTGTCCACATGCCATGCCCCTATCCTCTTCCTCCTGTCCTACATGGTCCATTGTACTGCCACACCCTTCTGCCCTCCCTGGTCTGTTGTGCTGCAACTGCTCCTCCTGCCTGCCCCGTGTGGTCTGTTGTGAGGTCCCTTCCCCTGAACTTTCTTGTCTGTGCACAGGTCCTGACCATCCCTTCTATCCTCCATCGTCCTTTGTGCATGCCCCTCCACCCTCCTTCTTGCCCATCATAGCCATTGTGCTGCCACTAACCCTCCCACTTGCCATGCATGGTCTTCTGTGCTGCCATGGCCCCTCCCACCTTCCCTGTGTGGTCAGTTAGCTGCCCCTGACCCCCTCCCACCTTCCCTCCATGGTCTGTGTGTATGCCATCACAGTCTCACTGTTGCTCTTCATGGTGTGTCTTGCTTCTAGTGCCCATCCTGCCTGACCTCCATGGCTATCTTGCTGCTCCTGCCCTGCCTCCTTGCCCCCAGCCCTACTCCCTCCCTCCTGGCTTGTCTGTTCCATTGTAATGCCCCTGATCCGTCCCTCCTGCCCTTTATGGTCTGTTATGCTGCAGCTTTCTCTCCTGTCTGTCCATTATGGTCAGCTAGCTACCATTGCCTCTTGCCCCTCTGTTCTCTGTTGTCCATGTGCATGGTCCTGTCCCCTCCCTCTTGCTTTCTATGGATTGTTGTGCTGCACTCCCGTCCTGCATGTCCTGTGTGGTGTATTGTGCTGCTGCAAACCCTGATGCCTGCCCTGCAGGGTCAGTTTGGTGCACCTCTCCATGTCCCTCCTGTCCTCTGTTATCCAAGTCCATGTCCCTATCCCATTTCCTTCCATGATCCAATGTACCATACTTGCGAACATTTTGAACTTGGTAAGAGGGAGATTTTGAAAAAAAACTGGGGTATTGATTTTCCCCTTTGAGTTACATTGAAAAAGAGGGTATTGTAGACAGGAGACAGATCAAATAAAGCCCATTTGAGCTTAAAAACATTGGACGTTTCCTGGCTGAATCGGGTCTGTTGGCATGTATGGTTGTACTACCATTGCCTCTTCCTTCTGCCCATAATGGTCTATTACATTGCCACAGCCTTGAAGGAGGGTAGATTTTGTATCACAGGGGGCCCCTGGCCCGTTCTGTCCACACCTGAAGTATGAGACCCTTGTCCTTGCCCTGCCAGCTGCATTTGTAGGCCGTATTAAATTGACCAGCGGGTCCTGTGTTGCTATATAATTATCCTGAGACATCCTTACCACTCAGCCAGCATAAAACCCCTGTGTAGGCCCTTCTGTTCAATATGTAGGCCTCTTTGTTAAATTGACCATAGCTCTGCAATTTTAGTGTATAGCAGTCTGAAGGCAGGTCTGCGAGGCCTTCTGATCCAAACTAGTAGCCCCCACCCTACCCGAGTGCTCCGTGCTCGGTATCAAAGTTAAACATCCCCCTGAAGCTGTCGACATACAGTAGGCTGCATCCTGGACTGTTACTTGCTTCCTGGGCAGGTTTCCCGCTTTTAAGGAAGTGGCAACCGCAGAGCGTCAAGTTAGGAGAACTGAGGAGATTTTATACATGAATATATTGAATTCCCGTACAATACCCATTATTTTCTGCTTGCTCTATGGAACTTACGATAAGCGATTGGCCTGAGAGACTGACCTTTTCACCCAGTCCATTGTCAGCATTAAGTGGGTAAATGACGAAATGTCTGGTAAAATCTGCAGACGAAGCTTTTGGGTAGCATACGTAGGTAGATGTAGCGTGCAAAGGAGCCCACAAAATGATATAAAAAGGGAGCACCCACAGATATCGACGGACTACCTCGCCGTCTGTATGTAGGTTAACAGGCAGTGCAGGTTTTCCCCAAGAGCTGGGAGCTCTTGTCTTCCTTTGCTTAAAATGTCTTGCTCTGCTTTGCTTGAAGTATCTTATTCTATTTTACCTATATGAAATGTCATGTTATGTTTAACCATTGTTCTCTTTACTTTTGCATTTAAAAGATTTTGTATTGTAATTGCAGGAATGCTTGCTCTAAGAGCAAACGTGAGTGTTCCTAGGTAACATTTTCCTTGGTGTAACTTGTTTCTCATGATGCATTTATAGATGTGTTTTCTCTCTCTCTCTGTCAGTACATTAATTGAGATACAGAGAATATTATGACAGCTGTATGATTATCTGGATTCTGTATTTTGTACTTTATGTCTCTATTCTGCGGTTTCTTTGAAGTTGCATCTTCTCATTAAACTGCCATTGTATTCTGCCTCCAATTCCATGTCTCATATGTCTGTTTTCTTCATTTTTGGAGCAAGCGTTCCTAGGCACCCCGGCTCAAATTAAGGTGCCCCTTTTGTCCCTGACTCACTCTCCTGCTCAGTTCTGTGGTGGCTCCCGGGGATCTGGGGACCGCCCCTAGCTTCCTTGACCCGTAATAGATCTTCCCTCCAACAGCCTCTCTTGCAAGTCCTGTATTGTTGGTTTGTTGCCCCTGCCCCCCTTTCCACTGCCCTCCATAGTCTGATGTGCTTCCACGGCCCTTCCTGCCTGCTCAGTGTGGTTAAATTGTTGCCTTTGCACCCTCCTACCTGCCTTCAATTTTCAGAGTCCATGCCCCTGGCCTCTGCCTCTCAACAGTATCCTAATGAACAACTAGATTGCTAACATTCTATATTTATTACAAAAGTGTGGAACGCCTGACATCATCTTGATGTAATCAAAACTGTAATACCTAGAGCATTTCCTTTAGAAATTACATATATGAGAGGGTCTTATTGGCATCAAAATTATGGTTAGTGCTCTAAAAGACTAAAATAAGGACATATTTTCTGAGTTTTCAAATAGCGACAAAGCAGTTTTAAATTATTTGTTATCTTTATGTTTTTTTATCCAGTTGACCACTTGATTAAATGTTGCACTTAGGGGAGAGGATGTGGTGTTACTTCCAGAACTGCAGACTTTGCAACTGGGGAACCAGGTTGAAGTTTCTGCTTCAGCTCGACATTCTGTGATTCTGGTCAAATCACTTAGTCTCCCCATGTCTACAACCAAAATGAATTTGTTCTTGTGTGATGTAACCAATGCTCATGTAAAGCACTCCAATACCTGACAAGTCTGCACTATATAACACTGCAAAAACACAAAATAATAAGTGTTTTGCACACTTCTGTCATTGGGCTATATTTGGGCTACATCTGGGTGATTTTGGGCTACATTTGGGCTCTTTTGTCTCCGGTGGCCATCTTGGGAGATTTATTTGTTATGAAGTTTCCTAATTTCCTCATGTACTGCAGTCTCCTCAGTAGGAAATGCTTTCAGTTTTTTACTTTGATTCCATCATGAAGGTATTCAGATATGTCACACATTTGCCATAAATTCTGAATGTTAGCACTCTAGTTGCTCATTAGATCACTGTAGTAAAACTACTGCACCATGGAAGTCTGCTCCTGGTATTAAAAGTGCATGTTTCAGTCTGCATGTCAGAATTTTTTAATGAAATAGAAGAGGATTTGAGAAGTCACTCAAAATGTGCCCTCATTTTCTTTCTTCAGCATTAATCATAATTTCTATGGCAAAATGAACCTCCTCATTGTGTTCCTTTTTAAATTAAATGTTTTAAGTGTTACCAGTTTATTCCAATCAAGATGGCTTCAGGTGTGCCATACTTTTGTCATAATGAAGACAGTAAGCGCTCTAGTTGTTTTTAAGAACATTCTGGGACATTCTGTCATTGGGCTATACTTGGGCTACATCTGGGTGATATTTGGGCTACATTTGGGCTCTTTTGTCTCTGGTGGCCATCTTGGGAGACTTATTTGTTATGAAGTTTCCTAATTACCTCATTTACTGCAGTCTCCTCAGTAGGAAATACTTTCAGTTTTTTACTTTGATTCCATCAAGAAGGCATTCAGATGTGTCACACATTTGCCATAAATTCAGAATGTTAGCACTCTTTTTGCTCATTAGATCACTGTAGTGAAGCTACTGCTCACCAGGGAAAACTGCTGCTGGTATTGAAAGTGCATGTTTCAGTCTGCATGTCAGAATTTTTTAATGAAATAGAAGAGGATTTGAGAAGTCACTCAAAATGTGCCCTAATTTTTCTTTCTGCAGCACTAATCATACTTTTTATGGAAAAATGAACCCCCTCATTTTGTTCCTTTTTAAATTAAATGTTTTAAGAGTTACCACTTTAATCCAAGCAAGATGGCTTCAGGTGTGCCATACGTTTATCATAAGTAGGACTGTTAGCGCTCTAGTAGTTCTTTGGAACACTCTGGGAAGCTGCAGTAGAACACAAAGGCATCAACTGACAGTCTCTGCCCTTGTTGGATGTACATGTTTTACTGAGAATGTCAGACTTCATTCTCACATGACTGAGAAAGATAATGTGAATTTACAGAAAACAAGCTCTCAGTTTAGCCTATAGATCACCTTCCAAACCTCTGTGGTAAAAGCATGAGAAAATATTTTTCTCTCAATCATGATATCCCAGCAGAAGGCTTTTTCACATGGTGAAATCACCTTAGAACATACCACAATTCCTAAAATGAGTATGGTACCATCAACAAATGATTTATAATGTAACTAAAGTCTTAAAACCTTCTATTAACTGCAATGCTTTTTAATGAGGTGCTATCATGTATATTGGTCCCAAGATGGCTGCCAACACTTCTTGGATGAAGTGCTGACAGCCAATCAGATCTCAGGATGAGATTTGTGGTTAGGCTCCGCCCACATATATATATGCTTTTAAATGCTATTTTCTCAGGAAATACTGAACAGATTTACACCAGACCTGCAAAAGGCACTTCCTTGACCTTATGGCTACCTCTCTGCCAAATTTCAAGTAATTCTGTTCAGCCGTTCGGGCTGTAGCTGTGTCTAAAGGTCCTATGGAAAAATGCTTGGGGAAAACGCGTTTTGGGACCCCCCTTTTTTCTCGGCCCCTGCTTGACGAATCCCCCCGAGACTTTCAGGGTAGGAGCGGAGCGTAGCGCCCCACCTATTTTGAAAATTTCGCGAGGATTTGTCGACCGGCGCCAAAGTTATTCCAAATAGAATGTTGCGGATTTCCTATGGAAACAGGGTCCTAACTATAACTACCTACTGGCGACCGCCAGTAGGTAATATATATATATACACACACATATATAAACATATATATTATCTGCATATCTATATAAATACAAATATAAATGCATGCATTCATATACATATAAATATATGCATACATATGCATGTTATGTACATGAAAGTTTGATAAACACAAATAAAAGCAAAGCTAAAAAGCCACCTAATTACAAACAGAATTGCTTTAACTTAAACGAGGGCGAGACCTATTGCATTTTCAATGCTTGTTTACTTTGGTTCTATCAAGAAGGCATTCAGATGTGTCACACATTTGCCATAAATTCTGAATGTTAGCACTCTAGTTGCTCATTGAATCACTATAGTAAAGCTACTGCTCACCGGGGAAGTCTGCTGCTGGTATTCAAAGTGCATGTTTCAGTCTGCATGTCAGAACTTTTTAATGAAATAGAAGAGGATTTGAGAAGTCAAAATGTGCCCTAATTTTTCTTTCTGCAGCACTAATCATAATTTATATGGCAAAATGAACCCCCTCATTTTGTTGCTTTGCAAATTAAATGTTTTAAGTGTTACCACTTTATTCCAATCAAGATGGCTTCAGGTGTGCCATACTTTTGTCATAAGTACGACTGTTAGCGCTCTAGTTGTTCTTTAGAACCCTCTGGGACATTCTGTCATTGGGCTATACTTGGGCTACATCTGGGTGATATTTGTGCTACATTTGGGCTCTTTTGTCTCTGGTGGCCATCTTGGGAGACTTATTTGTTATGTGAAGTTTCCCAATTTCCTCAATTACTGCAGTCTCCTCAGTAGGAAATACTTTCGGTTTTTACTTTGATTCCATCAAGAAGGCATTCAGATGTGTCACACATTTGCCATAAATTCAGAATGTTAGCACTCTAGTTGCTCATTAGATCACTGTAGTAAAGCTACTGCTCACCAGGGAAGTCTGCTGCTGATATTGAAAGTGCATGTTTCAGTCTTCATGTCAGAATTTTTTAATGAAATAGAAGAGGATTTGAGAAGTCACTCAAAATGTGTCCTAATTTTTCTTTCTGCAGCACTAATCATACTTTCTATGGCAAAATGAACCCCCTCATTTTGTTCCTTTTTAAATTAAATGTTTTAAGAGTTACCACTTTATTCCAATCAAGATGGCTTCAGGTGTGCCAAACGTTTGTCATAAGTAGGACTGTTAGCGCTCTAGTTCTTCTTTATAACACTCTGGGAAGCTGCAGTAGAACACAAAGGAATCAACTGACAGTCTCTGCCCTTGTTGGATGTACATGTTTTACTGAGAATGTCAGACTTCATTCTCACATGACTGAGAAAGATAATGTGAATTTACAGAAAATATGCTCTCAGTTTAGCTTATAGATCACCTTCCAAACCACTGTGAAAAAAGCATTAGAAAATTGTTTTCTCTCAAACATGATTCATGATATCCCAGCAGAAGGCTTTTGCACATGGTACAAGGTAACTTAGAACACACCACAATTCCTAAAATGAGTATGGTACCATCAACAAATGATTTATAATGTAACTAAAGTCTTAAAACCTTCTGCGTTGTAAATTTGGGATTAAGTCCCCTTGAGTCCTGAGGGTCCCTGGGAGCCAACTAGCCAACCAGCTACCTACAGTAAGAGACACAGAGCTGCGTTGTAGAGTGGTGTAAAAAGGGGATGTGACCTTGGACCACCTCTCTGCAACGCAGCTCCCTGGCGCTTACTGGAGGTACCTGGCGGGCTAGTTGACCCCCAGGGAACCTCAGGATTCAAGGGGACTTAATCCCCCAACTTAAATCGCGCCACAGGGGGCGTTTGCACACTTGCAATGTCAGGCCCCACCCCCTCCCTGCACCACTGTGCAAACACGTCCCCTGGCACGTTGAAAATTGGGGGATTAATTCCCCTTGAGTCCTGAGGGCCAACTAGCCCACCAGGTATCTCCAGTAAGCGCCACAGAGCTGCGTTGCAGAGAGGTGTAAAAAGGTACATGGCCTCTGAACACCTCTCTGCAACGCAGCTCCCTGGCGCACACTGGAGGTACCTGGTGGGCTAGCAGGCCCCCAGGGACCCTCAGTATTCAAGGGGAATTAATTCCCCAACTTACAACGTGCCAGCGGGCATGTTTGCTGAGTGCTGCACGGAGGGGACGGGGCCTAACCGCAATGCCGGCCTTTTTTAAATTTATTTTTTATTTCATAAGGGGGGCTGTGTGGCCCCCCTTCTTTTACATTAATTGTGGCCCTGGGGACCCCATCCCCCAGAGCCTGCTTGTTTTTTTTTTAAAAAGGGGAAGGGGTCCATGCGGCCCCCCTCCCGAGGCCAATTTCGGCCCCAGGGATCCCATCCCCGGGGCATGGCCTTCCTTTTTTAAAAATCATTTTTGGAAGGGGGGCGCGTGGCACCCCTCCCAAGGCCAGTTTCGGCCCCGGGGACCCCATCCCCCGGGGTATGGCCTGTATTTATTTATTTTTTATATATTTGGAGGGGGCCACGTGGCCCCCCTCCTTAGGCCATTTATGGCCCCGGGGACCCCATCCCCAGGGGCCGGCCTTCCCTTTTTATTTTTTTTTTATTTTAGGGGAGGGGGGCCACGTGGCCCCCCTCCCCTCTACTGTATGAAGAAATCAAATACGCAGTTGAACCCATGAGGGGTTTTTCAACCAATCAGCATGCATTATAAAGAGCGCTCCAATGCGTACAGGAGAAATGCCTCTGATGAAGTGGTACATTGGCCACAGAAACGCGTCAGGCAATACAACGAACTTGGATGGCTGGGGCGGGCTGAACCGTGATGCCGAATGGCAGACGCACTGTCGAGTGCATCCTGAGAAGCTTCGGCGTTTGTTGGATAAAAATAAATAAATAAATATTATATATATATATATATAAATTCACTGAAAAAACCATAGGTTTCAGGGGTGTTATAGTTAGCTGGACTTTTCACTTGTACAAAACCATTGAAATTCCCCCGTTATAGTTAGTACAGCTAACTATAACTCGCGCGCCCGCAATGCACTGCTGATGACGTCACATATTACATCACTCATGACATGGTCAGTGACATCACTCATGACATCACTGATGACATCTCAAATGACATCACTGATTACATCGCTGATTACATCATCCAGTGAATGTCTGTTTTTCTGAAAATTAAATATGTTTTATATATGTATATCTCAAGGTCGATGGAAGAATAAATGGGTATATAAGTGTCTAAATGGATGATTTGTTTTTGAAAAATTGATTGTGTAACTGACTGATTAAGTGTATCGTAGTGAATACATGGCTTAGTGAGTAATGTTTAAATATGTAAATATCTGTATCAGTCTCTCACTTTGTGTATAAGTGGCTGCATGGGTTGGTGAGTAGCTACATGGGTGTCTATATAGGTTATTAGTTGGTTTTTTGAGTATCAGTCTGAGTGTCTGCATGGTTCGGTGGGGGGTATTATGTAGTGCATAGGTGCATGAATGAGTGACTCACTGTTTGTATGTGTTGAAGACAGCATGTGTGCTGGACTGTATGGGTGGATGAGTGTGTGTATGGGTGTGTTAGTGAGGGAATGACTGTCTCAATAGTGTCTTTATGAGTAACTACATATGTTTTAAACTAGTATATGTGACTATTGGTGTATATAAGTGAGTATATGTGAGAGTGAGAGATTGAAAGAGTTCCTGTATGAATAAGTATGTGTTTCTATAAGTGATTGTTTAAAAGCCTAAGTATGTGTAAGTTTCCGTAGAAGTAAGTGTGGTGGTGTGTGTATAACTGTATATGCAAGTAAATGTATGTTTGATTCTTTATTAGCATGAGTGACTATGTGTGTGAGTAACTCTATGGATGAGTGGCATTGTGTAACAGGATGTATAGGTGTATGAGTACATATGATGAGTGAGTACATGTATGAGTGACTGTATAGGACTGTTGGTGAATGAGTGGATGTATATGTGGATCTTAGAATTACTGAAGAGGTTGTTGTAACTGGTATTGGTATGTCCATTGTTTTGAAAATTTTAGTCTCTATTTTTGAATGTGTGTATCAAAGGTTATATTAGGGTGAGAGGAGGTCTGCCACTCTATCACCAGGATGATGTCATGAGTGATGTCATGAGTGATGTCATTTGAGATGTCATCAGTGATGTCATGAGTGATGTCACTGACCATGTCATGAGTGATGTAATATGTGACGTCATCAGCAGTGCATTGCGGGCGCGCGAGTTATAGTTAGCTGAACTAACTATAACGGGGGAATTTCAATGGTTTTGTACAAGTGAAAAGTCCAGCTAACTATACCACCCCTGAAACCTATGGTTTTTTCAGTGAATTTCTGAGGTTTTTTAAATGCAATTCCTAACTATAACGTGCCTGAAACCTATGGTTTTTTCTGTGAATTTCAAAGGTTTTTTAAATACTAATTTCTAACTATGCCAACAGAGATAGGACATGTGAAGAAAGAAGAAAAAATGCACAGAAAGAAAAAAATGAAGTGCAGAAAGAAGCAACAGAAGTCCTCAAAGACGAAGAAAAGTGCAGGAAGAAGGATAACGTGCAGAAAGAACAAAAAGAAGAGCAGAAAGAATCCTTGTTGCAAAATCATCCTGTACCCTCAACTTTTTCAGACGGATACTGGTGGTAACTGAGTCTGACTAACCAGTCCTAGAGCCAGTGCTATGTTAAAAGACACTTAGAATACAGTGAAAACACCTACATACACTAGGGAACATTATGCGTTGGGGTCCCCCTGTGATTAGCATTACCTCCTCTGTAAGCCCCTAGTATATAATAGGGCAGGGGGATTAAAACTAGCTCTTAAAACAGGCCACAGGGCGTTTTTGCACACGTTAACTCAGGCCCCGTCCCCTCCCTTCACCACTGTGTAAACACGCCCTGTGTCTGTTTTTAGTTGGGAGATTAAGTTCATTTGAATCCTGAGGGTCCCTAGGGTCCCTAGGGTCCAACTAGCCCACTAGGTACCTCCAGTAAGTGCCACAGAGCTGCGTTGCAGAGAGGTGTAAAAAGTGGCACAGCCTGGACCACCTCTCTGCAATGCAGCTCAGTGGCGCTTACTGGAAGCACTTGGTGGGCTAGTTAGTCCCCAGGGGCCCTCAGTATTGAAGGGAAATTATATCCCCAATTTAAAACGTGCCATAGTGCGTGTTTGCACACGTCACCTCAGGCCCCGTCCCCTCCCTTCAGTGTAAATGCGCCCTGTGGCTGTTCTAAGTTGAGAGATTAAGTCCCCTTGAATCCTAAGGGTCCCTAGGGTCAAACTAGACCTCTAGGTACCTCCAGTAAGCGCCACAGAGCTGCGTTGCAGAGAGGTGTAAAAAGGGGCTTGGCCTCAGAACACCTGTCTGCAGCGCAGCTCCCTGGCGCATACTGGAGATGCCTGTTGGGCTATTTGGCCCTCAGGGACCCTCAGTATTGAAGAGGAATTAATTCCCCAACTTACAACTCGCCAGGGGGCGCGTTTGCAGAGTGCTGCAAGGAGGGGGCGTGGCCTCCGGCACGATGCCACTCTTTTATTTATTTTAATTTTTTAAGAAGGGGGGCTGTGTGGTTCCCCTTCTTATTCTAATTTATTGGCCCTGATGACCGCATCCCCCAGGGCCTGTCTCCTAATTATATTTTTTTACCCCAATCCCCAGGGCCGGCCACTGTTTTTTATTATTTTAAAAAAATATATATTTATAGACACACCAAGGACATGCTGGACAAACCGTACGTACCTATCACCATGACGATTTGAGTGATATTCATTAAAAGGCGACTATGCATACAATGAATCCACGTGGAATGTATTTACACCACTAGTGAAGCTCTGACATGTCTGATGCCCTACCGTGCCTAATCCCGGTAGACACCCTTGTCGTTTATTTATACAAACATGGGTAGCTATTGACGGGCACATTTAATACACATGCACACCAAGCCATTCAAAGGGGATTCGACAAAAATTCGACCAAAACTATGTAAGAAACCCCCCTCACGGTTAATAAAACACACATCCACTGCCGGATGTGTAATACTTTTTATTTTACTCTCTGGAAAGGGGACGAACATCACTTGAGAGTCACAGCGCGCTCCTGGCAGAGCCCAATGCTGTGTAACACCCACCATTGCCTGCCGAGTGCCACACACCTCTGTGTTGTATTCCACCAGCTAGTGCATATGCTATGACACTCTCTAGCCCATGTGCACTGTAACACCACCCTGTGAATATGTCATGCCGCACTTGTCTTCGCACGGGTTATATTGCCCCATCTAACGTGCCTTCTTCGATGCCTATGTTATAACGCACAGTGCTATGCCATACATATTACAATCTGGGATCCATATCTTTGTCACAGTGCATATGCAACGTTACACTCCCCAGCACATATTTTATATTACAACTTTAGAGACTAGTTAGGTTATACAACACTGCCCTGTGCATATTACACTCCAAGGCGCACATCGCATAGCACGCGCTAGTGCCTGTGCTATCTCGCGCTCTCCAATGAATCTGTCATTGCGCACAATGTATTGCATATTATATTTCACGCCCGGTTCATCTTGTATCACACTTTTTGGTGCATAGTTTATACCATACACTATATCTAGTTTTCATTTTCAATCGTGCTCTCAGGACTATGTTCTATATAACACTGTGTTCACCTACCCTTTTCACGGGCATTACATTTTGCGATAGGGGGTGGAGGGTCAGGGGGTGTTTCTGCCAAGTGAGCCCGGAGTCACAGGCACAAACGTCCTCTTCTTCCTGAATAAAAGTGAGATTATGCTGCATACTTGTTCATATTTTAAGTAGTTCGCACAGACACATGTTTTAAAAACAATAAAGTTCCTAATACCCGCCTTCTCTGAACAGTTAGCTTGCTGCCCCATCCCCCTCCTCCCTATCCTCTGTTGTGTGAATCCATGGACTAGCCTCCTCCCTCCTGACATGCATGGTCTGATGTGCTGCCACTGCCCTCAATTTAGTATGATATACCAGTCCCCTCCTCCTGCCCTCCATTGCCCAATTCTATGCCCCATCATTGACCTCCTGCTTAAACTCTGTGCTTAGCTTGCTGCCACTATTCTCCTTCCCCCTGCCCTCTGATGTCTTTGTGCATGCCCCTGCTCCATCCTTTATGCCCACCATGTTCCATGGACCTGCCACTCCTATCTACTCTGAGTGTTCTGTTGAGCTGACACTCCCCTCCCACCTGCATAGCATTGTCAGATGACTGTAACCTGTCCCTGCCACCTCCACCCTGCCTGTCCACATGCCATGCCCCTATCCTCTTCCTCCTGTCCTACATGGTCCATTGTACTGCCACACCCTTCTGCCCTCCCTGGTCTGTTGTGCTGCAACTGCTCCTCCTGCCTGCCCCGTGCGGTCTGTTGTGAGGCCCCTTCCCCTGAACTTTCTTGTCTGTGCACAGGTCCTGACCCTCCCTTCTATCCTCCATCGTCCTTTGTGCATGCCCCTGCACCCTCCTTCTTGCCCATCATAGCCATTGTGCTGCCACTAACCCTCCCACTTGCCATGCATGGTCTTCTGTGCTGCCATGGCCCCTTTCACCTTCCCTGTGTGGTCAGTTAGCTGCCCCTGACCCCCTCCCACCTTCCCTCCATGGTCTGTGTGTATGCCATCACAGTCTCACTGTTGCTCTTCATGGTGTGTCTTGCTTCTAGTGCCCATCCTGCCTGACCTCCATGGCTATCTTGCTGTTCCTGCCCTGCCCCCTTGCCCCCAGCCCTCTGTTTACATGTGCAGACCCCTACTCTCTCCCTCCTGGCTTGTCTGTTCCATTGTAATGCCCCTGATCCGTCCCTCCTGCCCTTTATGGTCTGTTATGCTGCAGCTTTTTCTCCTGTCTGTCCATTATGGTCAGCTAGCTACCAGTGCCTCTTGCCCCTCTGTTCTCTGTTGTCCATGTGCATGGTCCTGTCCCCTTCTCTTGCTTTCTATGGATTGTTGTGCTGCACTCCTGTCCCGCATGCCCTGTGTGGTGTATTGTGCTGCTGCAAACCCTGATGCCTGCCCTGCAGGGTCAGTTTGGTGCACCTCTCCATGTCCCTCCTGTCCTCTGTTATCCAAGTCCATGTCCCTACCCCATTTCCTTCCATGATCCAATGTACCATACTTGCGAACATTTTGAACTTGGTAAGAGGGAGATTTTGAAAAAAAACTGGGGTATTGATTTTCCCCTTTGAGTTACATTGAAAAAGAGGAGATTGTAGACAGGAGACAGATCAAATAAAGCCCATTTGAGTTTAAAAACATTGGACGTTTCCTGGCTGAATCGGGTCTGTTGGCATGTATGGTTGTACTACCATTGCCTCTTCCTTCTGCCCACAATGGTCTATTACATTGCCACAGCCTCTCTTTCAAGTCCTGTATTGTTGGTTTCTTGCCCCTGCCCCCCTTTCCACTGCCCTCCATAGTCTGTTGTGCTGCCACGGCCCTTCCTGCCTGCTCAGTGTGGTTAAATTGTTGCCTTTGCACCCTCCTACCTGCCTTCAATTTTCAGAGTCCGTGCCCCTGGCCTCTGCCTCTCAACAGTATCCTAATGAACAACTAGATTGCTAACATTCTATATTTATTACAAAAGTGTGGAACACCTGACGTCATCTTGATGTAATCAAAACTGTAATACCTAGAGCATTTCCTTTAGAAATTACATATATGAGAGGGTCTTATTGGCATCAAAATTATGGTTAGTGCTGTAAAAGACTAAAATAAGGACATATTTTCTGAGTTTTCAAATAGCGACAAAGCACTTTTAAATTATTTGTTATCTTTATGTTTTTTTATCCAGTTGACCACTTGATTAAATGTTGCACTTAGGGGAGAGGATGTGGTGTTACTTCCAGAACTGCAGACTTTGCAACTGGGGAACCAGGTTGGAGTTTCTGCTTCAGCTCGACATTCTGTGATTCTGGTCAAATCACTTAGTCTCCCCATGTCTACAACCAAAATGAATTTGTTCTTGTGTGATGTAACCAATGCTCATGTAAAGCACTCCAATACCTGACAAGTCTGCACTATATAACACTGCAAAAACACAAAATAATAAGTGTTTTGCACACTTCTGTCATTGGGCTATATTTGGGCTACATCTGGGTGATTTTGGGCTACATTTGGGCTCTTTTGTCTCTGGTGGCCATCTTGGGAGATTTATTTGTTATGAAGTTTCCTAATTTCCTCATGTACTGCAGTCTCCTCAGTAGGAAATGCTTTCAGTTTTTTACTTTGATTCCATCATGAAGGTATTCAGATATGTCACACATTTGCCATAAATTCTGAAAGTTAGCACTCTAGTTGCTCATTAGATCACTGTAGTAAAACTACTGTTCACCATGGAAGTCTGCTCCTGGTATTAAAAGTGCATGTTTCAGTCTGCATGTCAGAATTGTTAATGAAATAGAAGAGGATTTGAGAAGTCACTCAAAATGTGCCCTCATTTTCTTTCTTCAGCATTAATCATAATTTCTATGGCAAAATGAACCCCCTCATTGTGTTCCTTTTTAAATTAAATATTTTAAGTGTTACCAGTTTATTCCAATCAAGATGGCTTCAGGTGTGCCATACTTTTGTCATAATGAAGACAGTGAGCGCTCTAGTTGTTTTTAAGAACACTCTGGGACATTCTGTCATTGGGCTATACTTGGGCTACATCTGGGTGATATTTGGGCTACATTTGGGCTCTTTTGTCTCTGGTGGCCATCTTGGGAGACTTATTTGTTATGAAGTTTCCTAATTTCCTCATTTACTGCAGTCTCCTCAGTAGGAAATACTTTCAGCTTTTTACTTTGATTCCATCAAGAAGGCATTCAGATGTGTCACACATTTGCCATAAATTCAGAATGTTAGCACTCTTTTTGCTCATTAGATCACTGTAGTAAAGCTACTGCTCACCAGGGAAAACTGCTGCTGGTATTGAAAGTGCATGTTTCAGTCTGCATGTCAGAATTTTTTAATGAAATAAAAGAGGATTTCAGAAGTCAAAATGTGCCCTCGTTTTTCTTTCTGCAGCACTAATCATACTTGTTATGGAAAAATGAACCCCCTCATTTTGTTCCTTTTTAAATTAAATGTTTTAAGAGTTACCACTTTAATCCAAGCAAGATGGCTTCAGGTGTGCCATACGTTTATCATAAGTAGGACTGTTAGCGCTCTAGTTGTTCTTTGGAACACTCTGGGAAGCTGCAGTAGAACACAAAGGAATCAACTGACAGTCTCTGTCCTTGTTGGATGTACATGTTTTACTGAGAATGTCAGACTTCATTCTCACATGACTGAAAAAGATAATGTGAATTTACAGAAAATAAGCTCTCAGTTTAGCTTATAGATCACCTTCCAAACCTCTGTGGGAAAAGCATGAGAAAATATTTTTCTCTCAATCATGATATCCCAGCAGAAGGCTTTTTCACATGGTGAAATCACCTTAGAACATACCACAATTCCTAAAATGAGTATGGTACCATCAACAAATGATTTATAATGTAACTAAAGTCTTAAAACCTTCTATTAACTGCAATGCTTTTTAATGAGGTGCTATCATGTATATTGGTCCCAAGATGGCTGCCAACACTTCTTGGATGAAGTGCTGACAGCCAATCAGATATCAGGATGAGGTGTGTGGTTAGGCTCCGCCCACATATATATATGATTTTACTTTTGATTTTCTCAGGAACTACTGAACAGATTGACACCAGACCTGCAAAAGGCACTTCCCTGAGCTTAGGACTACCTCTCTGCCAAATTTAAAGTAATTCTGTTCAGCCGTTCGGGCTGTACCTTGGACTAAAGGTCCCTATGGAAAATTGCATGGGGAAAACGCGTTTTGGGACCCCCCCTTTATTCTCAGCCCCCGCTTGACGAATCCCCCCGAGACTTTCAGGGTAGGAGCGGAGCGGAGCGCCCCACCTATTTTGAAAATTTCACGAGGATTCGTCAACCGGCGCCAAAGTTATTCCAAATAGAATGTTGCGGATTTCCTATGGAAATACGATCCTAACTATAACTATCTACTGGCGACTGCCAGTAGATAATATATATATATATATATATCACCAACAGTCCCGATAATGGTGAAGGCTGTCAAGTAGGACGGTCCGTGTTGGGGTAATCGGCAGCCCCAATTATAAAAATCCAAACTTTTCTCTTCCGAAAGTATACACGGACACCAGGGAGATTTGCAGTTATAAAGCTAGTTTAATGGACTGCACACACAACGCGTTTCAGCTTTCGCCTTGTTCACGCTAAAGAAAGTTTTTTTCATTAAAGTTAAATACAGTTCATAATGTGCAAAATAAACAACAGACTCATCTCGACCACATAATGCAGTACAGGGAAATGGTAACGTGGCGGCCATCTTAGCCTAGTACAAAATTCATTGTAAAAGCTTATAATACCAAGCAGTATGACATGAAGCCTGAAAAAGTAAAGGCATAATAACAAATATTGAACTTGATTATCACACAAAATTAATTATAAAGTGATGACTGATTGTGCAAACTGAATCACTCTGCACATGCTAATTATAATAAAAATATTAAGGCATGAGCATAAATTATACAAAACATATAGCCCGAGTGGGCCGGTATGCAACTAAATCACGTTGGACGTACTTCCAAATAATCGATAATGTAAAAGCTTTATACATTATACAGAGATTCAGCCCTGATGGACAGATCTCTCTTGCTATTAAGGCTAGGGTAATCAATGTACACCCCACCAAATTGGTATTGATGTCAAAACCCATGCAAAACATGAAGCCCCAGTGGGCATAATAGAAGAAGTACAGTACTTTAAACAGTTCAATTAAGTGTAATCCGAAGTTCAAGTTCATCAAAAGGCCCCAACATGATTATGATACCAATCCCTGAAAAATATAATAAGATAAATTTTAGTATAACAAGATTACAGCCACAGTAAATACAGTTTCAACAAAACAACTTAGTTGTGCAAATGTACAGATAATTCTTCACTAGAATTCAACCCTTTAGGGATCATTGTATCGAAGTCCACAATGTATCTGGACTCCAATTGTCTGAGATGGAGCAATTTGTTCCCTCCACGTACAGTGTCAATAACAGCATCTATTACCACCATTTTCAACAATCGTTCATTTTGAGCATGCAGCTCGAAAAAGTGCCGTGCCACAGGATACTGTTTGTTATTATGGCGCAGCGCCCTTACATGTTCTAACACTCTTTTTTTCGCACGATGAATGGTGCTGCCAATATATGCCTTATTACAAGGACATGTTAATGCATAAACACAGTACATGGTATTACAAGTAAGAGCTTTTTTGATGGTAAACTTTTTGCTCATACTTGAAAACTGTACCTCCGTACAATCCACACTGTTTCTGCAAGCCTTGCAATTTTTGCAGCAGTGCCAGTACTCTTTAGAGTAATTTCGCTGGTTATTACATTGGGACTTAACTCATCTCTCAGGGAATTACTTCTCTTAAAAGTGACTTGCGGATGGTTAGTCAGATATTTTTTAAGGTTGTTGTCAGTCAACAGAACATGCCAATGTTTGTCCAGAACACGGCGTAAGTCATGCGCCTGTCCTGAGTACGTAGTATTGAAACGGAGACTTTCCATTTCTGATATCTGTTGCACCGGATGCAGTAACTCATTACGTGCAACAGCATCTACTTTCTTGCATGCCTCTTTGATGGTATGTGAGTGGTAACCCCTATCTTTGAAGCGCTGCACCATATTAGCTTTTTCAATTATATAGCTGCTCTCTGTACTGCAATTGCGCTTAGCGCGTAATAATTCCCCATATGGGATGCTGTACACCAATTTACGGGGATGAGAACTAGATGCACTCAGAATGCTGTTGCCAGCTGTCTTTTTCCGGTAAAGATGTGTATGTATGGTTTGTTCATTGATCTCCACCGTAACATCGAGGAACTCAACGGAGGTCCTACTAACATGTTCAGTGAAGACCAAATTATATGGGTTGTCATTCAGTTTGTTAACAAATGCACTGGCAGAGTTCAGGTCACCCTTCCAAATTAAAAAGATGTCGTCAATGGTCCAATAACTCTGCTGCCTGCTCAATAACGATGATGCGTATTTTAGTTAAATTTGCATTAAAAGACCGGAGCAAATTATTGGCAGAGATTGACCAGTTATCTGCCCAACTTGAAAAATTGGTGGCTAGAGAAGTATTAGAGACCTTTATGAAAGCTCAACTACAACGCATGTACAAGTTAGAGGAAGAGATCACGGCCAAGAAACAACGGAAGTTCTTAAGAGACTTTAAGGACTATCAATCAGGCCGGACTCTTACCTTTCACAAAAAATATGATCACTTATTCGATACAAATGGTGCTGTGTCCATGCCGCCGCCAACAGTATCTGTGAACGTGGACATCAGTGAGAGCGATGTCTCAGATGGTAGCTTACAATGAATTTTGTACTAGGCTAAGATGGCCGCCACGTTACCATTTCCCTGTACTGCATTATGTGGTCGAGATGAGTCTGTTGTTTATTTTGCGCATTATAAACTGTATTTAACCTTAATGGAAAAAACTTTCTTTAGCGTGAACAAGGCGAAAGCTGAAACGCGTTGTGTGTGCAGTCCATTAAACTAGCTTTATAACTGCAAATCTCCCTGGTGTCCGTGTATACTTTCGGAAGAGAAAAGTTTGGATTTTTATATATATATATATATATATATATATATATATATATATATATAAAGATATATATATATTATAGAATGTTGTTTAAATGCTGTTTGTAGTTAATGGTAATATATTTTTTTGGGTTGTATTGTTATTATTTTAGGTACAAAAATGTATTTGGGTAAATGGTAAAGATTTGGTTTTTGTAATATCTCTGTATTTACTTTAAACATGTGTATAATATATCTTAGGTTGATTTCCAATAAATATTTTATGCAAAAAGTTTTTTTTTAAATGTATTAACGATTATTTAATTATTTTGGCTAAAATATTGTAGTTGATATTGTATTAATCAATATTTTTCACATATTATATGTTTACTTAAAGGTTTTTGAGTTTGCTGTTTTCGATATAGGTAAAAGACCATATTTTTAGCAACAATATTTGTGGTTTTTCTAGTTGAGTGTAAGAAGCCTATATTTTTGTTATCCGTATTTAATTTCTGATATTTTTGTGTTCTGATATCGTATGCATCAATATTATGTCGGTGGTTAGATGAAGCATTTTTATGTTTGTCTCTGCTCTGTGTATGACAGTGTGTGTCATTTGACCTCTCATCCAACCCTTCTCAGCAGTGCCAATTAGTCTTTCCGTTTCAGGTCTTGGTAGACCTGGTGTTGTATGGGTTGCGACTGTCCTTTCTTGTGTGTTAGTGCAGAGTTTTGTGAGTGGGTGTGTAGGGTGTATGAATTGCTCAGAGCTTTTTTTATTTGATTCTGCTTACTTAGGGCTGTGGGAATCCTACAGTAAGGCTTTCAATTTCTTGTCTAGGTTGGTCAAAGTAGTTACGTCTTTCCGTGCTTGTGTTTACTCAAGGTAGCACTATCCTAGTAATCTACTTAGCTCTGCCCCCACTGTTCCCTTGTCTACCTGTGCTCCTATCTCTTTATCTTGTATACAAGGTCTCCCATCTTATAAATAAATATATTCTTTAACTTGGCTTATTTGTGATTTCACCAAGTTGTGGAGCACCGCTGTTTCTATAACATCATGCCATTAATAGAACTTTTGGATAACAATCAAATGCTGGACATTTTAGTGAAGTTTAATACGAGGATATCATGTAAGAAAGTTTTACTTGCATAATTTCGGTTTGGTTAATTGAAACGCAAAGGTTTCATTTCATTTTATCACGAATTGTAATGGAACAGGTAGATAATTCGTATTTTAAGTACTAAAATGAATGATCCTTGATTTTGATTCGAATTTCGAGGTTGGAATGTTCCCATTAAAATTATTTATTTGAAAACATTTGCAATGTTCAAGGAAACAGACAAGAGTTTGTAGGTAGAACGCTTAATAAGATATGTGTGCAAATTTCAGAGTTTCAGCTAATCACAATTTTGTGTTTGTTTTCTGAACATCATATTTATATGTTCTGCAACTTGTATTTTTAAATCCGCATTAGCCAAGTGAACTTCAAAACAGGGACTAATATGGTAAGAAATCTCTCTCTGCTGTGTTTAAGAGGATCATCTCATTTCCAAGAACCAGTAGCTGAGAAGTGCTTTCAACCCCTTCCATATTCTTTATGATAGCGATGGGATTAAACTGACACAAGTGGAATTTAGAAAACTGATACACTCTGAACCACCTGCGCGAAGAGAACAACAATGAGAGAGATGTCACACAAAAGACCAGCTGAGGCCCACTTTAACATCTCCTGACCTGACACATGCAGGCATGGCCGAACTGGGGAACCAAAAGGAGACCTGGCAAAAATGCTCAAACCATTCCCTTCGTCTCCTCGTCCAGTCTCTCTTTTCCACCCATTATTTGGCTCTCTTCCTCTATCTCTCTCTCTCTCTCTACGTCTCCCCTATGTCCCTTCTCCCACTCTAGTCGCTTTCTCTCTACCTTCCACTCCTTCCTTCTTTTTCTCTCTTTCTTAAAGCCTTCCTGTGCGTGCTGCAATTAAACTTGGGGAGCTGGGTAAAGTGACAGTGTCACCAGAAGTGGTCCTGGGCACTTAAAAAAGGCTTCCAGGGGCTCCAGCCCACAGAGAAATGCTAGGTGGAACAAAAAACCTGTCCAGCTCTGCAATCCAAACTTTTGGCTGCACATCTGAGACTTCTTTCCAGGATTCACTTTTACTCTCTCTCACTTTCAACAAAACAGTTTAGTGATCTGATGCTCATTAGGCTCTAAAAGATGACTGGACTCAAGTGGCGGTTGGCATGGAGCGGGGTGATGGGGAGGGGGTGAGGAGGTCTCTTCAGGCCGGAACAGGGAAGCAGGAAGCACCAGACTGCCAGGCTCCCCATACTAATCACAATGCAGCAATGCCGCGTTGTTATTGACCTCAGCGATTTGGTTCGGCGCTCAGCCAAGGACTGGGGACCTGGGCATGTTCTCCATCCAGGATGTAATGCAACCAGCGTGGGGAACATGCAAAGTGTGCATGAATGTTTGTCTGGCCCGACACAGCTGGCCAAGCATTCATGCACTCTTGTAGTGGGCAAACCACTTCTTCTCTGCCTTGCTATGAGAGCAGAGCAGCCCCGCCCGCCCCACCCTGCCCGCAGTGCTGCTGCAGCATGGAAACATAAAATGATAATACCAGTTATTATAATTTTATGTTTCCTTTATTTACACTGCTAAAAAGCAGTGCGGCAAATCTCCTCCACCTTAGTGCAGGAGCCACTGCTGCTGGACTCAGCCCTTTAAATTCTTTGCCAGTAGCTATCTAGCATCGGGGGTCAACTCTCTCAAAAGGTTAAAAGATCTTGAACCAGTCTGGAGGAAAGCATAAGAACACGCCTCAAGGTGGAATTCCACAAGACATGCAGCCAGTAGCGGGTTCTCAGAGAACCTTAAAACAGATTGCTCTGCTAAAGGACCTTAGGCTAAGAGTGTCCCAGAGGTATCGAACCTGAGTATCGAACACAGAATATTCTGAGACACTAATATCAGGAACAAAATATTGAGGGACAAAATATCAAAAGGTTAGTATGTATAGTTTTCTATACCAAACTCCACATATACATACCCGGACAAAATATATATATCTTCAAGGTGCATAGGTGTTGAATTAAGAATAGTAAATCTATATATCCCTATAGGCACTTTACTTTCGATACTTTGTCCGCCACTATTTTTTCTACGATGTTAGAGTGCCACAATATTCTTGTACTCGATATTTCAGAGTACAGCCTGTGCTACAGCCGTGAGTACCTCCTGTTAGGTCAACTTCAAGATCTTACTTCTTTACCTTAACAATACGGGGTAGGCTTTCCCTGTTCATACACAGCTTTGTGGAGATTGCCTTGAAATCCATGGAGTTTGGCACTTTATAGCAGGCTATCCTCCAGAGTTGGGGCTAGATGTACAACCTGTCAAAAAGCGACTCGCAAATTGCGTCGCTTTTGCGACTCGCAATTTGCGGCTTGCAATTTGCAACTCGCTATTTGGCATGTACAACAGTGTCTTGGACACTGTTTGCGATTCCCAAAGGGGTCGCAAAATGCGAGGTTCATGAATATTAATGAGCCTCTCGCATTTTGCGACCCCATTTGGAATGGCTGGACCTCCCAGGAATGGTGGCCTGCTGGGCTCAGCAGACCACCATGTCTGGGCATGCTTTTAAATAAAGCAGGTTTTTTTTAAAATGCATTCCGTTTTCCTTAAAGGAAAACTGGATGCATAAAAAAAAAAGAAACATTTTTGTTTCATTTTTTAAGGGCAGTCAGTGGTCCCTGGGACCACTGCCTGCCCTTAAAACATTTTTTGCATGCTTTTGCAAAGGGGAAGGGGTCCCATTTACGAATGCATTACCACCTACTTGAAGTAGATGGTAATTTGCAAGTGTCTTGTAACCGCAATTGTGGTCTCAAAACATTAGTACATGGCTAAGGAGTTGCTATTCGGAAGGGAATGCCCCTTCCATATACCGAGTACTTTGTGAGTTGCAATTTATTTGCGACTCACAAAATACTGTTTGTGCATGGGCCCATGGTTTTTAGCGTGCGCAAATGGGTCTAAGACCCATTTGTGCACGCTAAAAACCGTCGTATTTCTTGCCCCTGGTTCCTTGTCAATTGTATATGTCGACCATCGTTCCTTCCTAGAACATCCATTTCTTAGATTTTCTGACAGACACTTGTCTTTTCCAGGTGAACCTTGCATTTGCAGAGCTCTCGAAAATCAGGAGTGCTTTCTCGGTGACCCTCAAATGTTGACTATGTCATTTAGAGAACTCTCTCAAACTGTATGCTCTCTATCCTCACTACTTAAAGCTACCATTCCGGGCCATTTTCACTACCATCTTTCTCAGTGCTGAAGCTAGATGGGAGGTACTTAGGTGGGTTTCCAACGTACAGTCTTAACATGGCCATGACCAAGAGTGGAAAGTAGCCCTCCCAGAGAAGGTGCATACATCTCAATGCTCTGGAGCGTCTTATGAATTCCTATGGTGCAAAGAGACCACTCCAACATGGCAATGGCTATTTTATTCTTTAATGCATGGATAATGTGAAAGCTATCCATTCTGTGAACCACATGGAGGCTTCACACAAAAGCCATGTCGAACACTGACAGGTACTTCTGTCATTATTGTCTAAATAGGTGAAACACTTATCTTACTTGAGGAACGTGGTGGCCAATGGACAGTTTTGCTCCTTATGGCTCATCAGTGATGAATACTACATACTTCAGTCTTTCAATCTCGTCTTCAAGGGAGGGAGAGTTTTGAATGTCAGTCTTATGACAAGGAGCTGAAATGCCCAGGTCCTTTATTTATTTCTACAGTTTCTTTTTCTTTTTCAAAGTAAGGTAACTCTCATGAACTATAATCCTAATCACCACTCTGTAGATAGCTTAGCCTTGGATTTCAACTCTTATGGAGATGGTCGTTTTCTGGCCCCATTGCCTGCTGCTTTTGACACTCTTGAATCGACTAGGCAGGGAACATCACAAATTTCTATTTGAAGCTTTTGATTTTAAGAATTTGTGTGGCTCTTGGCTTGGAACTAGTTTTTTTAATGTTGCCTGCTGAAAGCATTAAAGGTTCCAGTGCTCAAGGGCCAGTTACGTGATATTAAATGGATTAGGGGACATTTTTCTTGTCAGTGTGCAGCAGGATTCTTTTATAATTTGTCTACCCTCTAATTTCCTTAGACAATGTTGTGACTACTGTGTTGTACAATCAATGCTTATAGATCTAGCTCTTCTGCTGAGCACCTGCCAAAGAATTTCACATAAGGATGCAGAGTTATGATCATCTACTACCTATCATTGAGTACTCAGAATCAAAATAAGCTTTATTTCGTCTAAGGACATCGACCATAAAAGCACAATCAGAAAGATACACTATAAACATTTGACAATATAAAATAAAATTAAAACACAATATATAGATAAAAAAAGACATGATCCAGTATTCATCTATAGATCTGATTATTTACCTTTTGACTAGAGTTCAAACCTGCATGTTAGCATGATGGCAAAGTTCTGAGCCTCCGCAGCAGATACAATGCTGTGAAGACCTGTATATGAGCCACAGTTTGCAAGCATGGGCACAAACTCCCAAGAGGTTGACTGTTTGACTGATTCCCCTTATCTATTTGCTTCAAATCCCTTTCTTAACAGGTGTGAGAGATTGTGGATTGAAAGGAAATTACCATGTCCTGAATCCACTGATTCTTGTAGAGACAGCAAGTGTGGAAAATCCTTTGCATAAGCACTGTAGAGATACTCTGCCTAAGAGTTAAGTCATCAGGAGCAGCCCGTGCAGGTGAGATCGGTAGGGCCGGGTTTGGGGGGGATTTGACAAATGACCCAGAGTGGAAATTAAATAAATAATACATTTTCCCTCGTCGTCGTCCGTCAAAATAAACCCCCCCACCCCGGCCCCACCCCTCTTACCTGCACAGGCCTCGGCTGTAAGTCGTGCTCAAAACATTGACTCAGCCACTGGTAGAAGTATCATGCTTTAGAAAGAGATTTTTAGACCTAGCGGAATACCTAGGTAGAAAAGTGAGAACTTAGCAGAGACTGACCTCACACCTGCTGGCACATATTTTATTTCTGCGTCACCATTTATTTTGCTACTGCCCCCAGGATTTATGCAAGAGGTATGCAGAGAGGTTCTTTCTTTCCCCAAATAAGTGCTTATGTTACCCAGCCCTCTGATTGGGAATAGTTATACATTCCTGTGACAGAGTATGTGAGTAAACTTGTAGAGTAAGACACCCATCCAGGCTGGCCGTGGAACTACAAGCAGCCTCAGCAAATATGTTTAAACCTGCACTGCTACCTTCCTAATCGCTCTCATCTCTCTCTCTCTCTATTTTCTCTCACTCTCTCTCCTGAAGTCCCCCCCGTTGTCATCACCTGTGGAAGCTGGAGCAAGTAGCAGAGGAGCCAGCAGCAGTCCCCTTCCCTAAAAAGCGGTCTCCAAAGACACCAGCCCACCGGAGAAATGCCCGTTTGAAAGAACAGTCCAGATCTGCACCCTGCTTGCTGTGTGTATGTTGTCTTTGCACCAGTTTGTGTGGCTCACATGGAACTTTTACTGCCAAGGATCGATGCATTAAGAATGTCCATGCAATTTATGTTAGGAGATGATTCATAAAAGGTAGCACCTTGATTGGTCTAGTAGGCTGGAACCACCTGTTTTTTCCTATGAAGTGACTTGTTCTTACTTCATGATTGTCACGTGATATATATGCTCCTCTGGGACTGACTTACCTACCCTGTAAGTAATGCTCAGCTGAACATGTTTCACTCTTGGCTTCTCTAGTCCCCTCTTGGCCAAAGACCTTTACCAACACTTAAAAAAAAGATTGGCTGTTCCAGCTAATATAACAGTTGTTTACAAAACAGTACTTGTAGCCAGGTTTTGTATTAGTAAGCTGATTTGTGATTAAGATTTGCAGGTAATTGAAAATCCTCCATTTCTCCCTTTGATTCCCCTCCTCTGGAGTTAGTAAAGCCTCTAGAACTTGGTGGACTTTCAGTAATTCCCAAAATTAAACCAGGCCATTAGTCTTTTACTTGTAGCTGCCGTTCTGAAAGTCAAAACATGTATTCAGTCTGCTATTAAGGTTTATTGTTTGAATGCGTATACCGGGGCTTGATAATGAGTGCTCCGGCTTTTGTGACACCTACCTGCGAACCTGTTTATGTAAGAAATTGCATTGCACTGGGGGCACATTTGGCATACCTGTGCATAGTCCAGCTCAAACCTGTTGCAGGAGGCATTTGCTCCTGCTCTGGCACAAGACTGGACAAAGGAAATGGTGTAGCCAACCCTCTATCCTGACCCTCCCATAGGTGGGTCCCCAGAGTTTGTCCCACCCCTTCCTTGGGTATAAAGTAGGAACCCCTGACTACAGGACTTTAGATTTTACCTGGACTAAACTATGCTACAGAAACCAAGTACTTCGACGATCTGCACGATGCTGGATGACTGAAGAATCTCCCTTGGAGTAAAGGAGATACTCCCCTAAAAAGCAGGCACCTAAAACGCATTCTGAGGACTCCGAAGATTTCTGCAACACAGGAAGTGGGTTCCCGAGGTCTCGGAGGTTGATCTGTGCTCTCAGCAATTCTGAGACTTGTATCCTTCGTGGGACTATGCAAGCCGAACCCCTGTGCACCGTGTACATTTGCAGCAGCATATGCCTTTTGGTGACCCCTGAGGCTGTGCTTTGGGCAACTTGTAGTCCTGACCCCGAGCAGTAATTCCACCAAAGATTTCTGGCCTACCCTCCACGAGTGTTCCGTTTGCTCGTATTATGTGATTCAGCTTGAGGTCCCTTCGCGATCCCTGGTCCGTCGACCTGTGGGTCCCTGTGAAGGTAACTTTGACTTTCCATGGGCTTTCCTGGTTGCTCCAGACGTGCCCTGACTCTCCATAGCTTATAGAGTCCCAAGGACCTTGCTGGTTCTCACTGAAGCATCTTTCCTCTACCCGCTTGGGTTGCAGTTGCCAAGGCTTGTTGGTGTTCAATTCGGACATTGACCCCCCAGCACTCGACATCCTTTATGGGACAGCTCACCTCTGGAATTTGGCCATTGTCGACGTCTCCTGGTCCCCGTGGCTGCAGAGTCAAGCTTCTCCTCTTCTCACCTGAAACACCCGACATCGGTGGGCATTCATCTAACATGCCCCTGGTCACTGTGAAGTGACGCAGACTCTGCCCCTCTACTTTCAGGTTCTTCTCAGCTCCGATCCATCCTTGGATCACACCGGAGACTTTTCATCTCCACGGCAGCAGCACTTTTCCGCATCACGCCATTGAAAACTAGGAAGGTTTCTGACATCACTTGATCCCTATGCACCGGCTCCTCTGGGATAGGTAACCCGGATATCTCGGTACTCTCAAGGGTGCTGGCCTTAGAACCTTTGATGTTTAACTGGCTTTGCTTAAAGTCCTCTCCGAAGTGTCCTTAATCTTTAAAATTCCAACCGTGACCTTCCCATAGATTTGTACGGAACTCGCGTCTGTGTTCTCACACTGCACCCGTCCTCTGTGTGTCCCCTGTGCCACTACCTTGGGTGGTTCCTTGGGGTCCCAGTGATTCTACGTGCTCTAGGCAGTATCCCCAAACTTGCCTGTAGATAGCCAATTCGTGGTTTTTATACCACTTTCTTAGTATATGGTTTGGTTTCCCCCTGGAGCTCACTGTGTATTGTGCTAGTTGCTGTCATTCTAGTGATTTAATATTGTGTGCTTTTTTCTCTAATCTCATTAAGAGGTTAGTAGAGAGTATTTAGTAATAAATACACATATTTTATATATTCCTTGTGTGGTTCTCCTTTCATTTGGTCATTCAGGAGGTTATATACTCTTGAAACAAGCTGCTTTACATTGCTTCGAGACTTAGCCTGAAGGCTGCTCTCCATAGCTACCACTAAGATAGCTTTCAACAAAGGTTGCCTTTAACCTAATCATCAATAAGGGTTGTTTGGAATGGTACAAGGTGCCCACTTTAATTAGTGGTCAGCATATACCAGGCCAACTTCTCACATTGGTGTGCAGCGCTTGGGATTCAGGCTTGCTATTGTTTTACTAGATAATCTCATTGAGTGACCAACTGAGAACCACTAAAGGTATTAGGTACATATACATCAAGACTAGAATAAGTAAGTTCTACTGAACTTAGAGTTGGGTAAGTCAATGGTCTAGCACACCCTTTCTCCAACTCAAGAGCGTTTAGTAGCTCCCACTAGGTTAGGTAGGTGCCAACACCACACAACTCTAGTATGTCTTCTAGACCAGAAGCCAGTGGGCCTCTGCCAACTAAGTATGACCATCTCTTATTCCAAGAATTGAGAACTATGTGTACATCTAGGAAACTGAAGACAGGGAGACATCCAGGCTCTCTACGCCTCATAGAGGCTTTGCTTTTAGGTGACCTCAGAAAGACCTCAGGGTCTGATGAGGCAGGCAAGTTGGGTGGGGCAGCAGAGGAGGAAAGGCCAGGAAGGGAAAACTTCTATGACATAGACTTCAATGCTGACCAGGAGGATCAGGATGATTCTAACCTGGACAATCCAATTCTTCCTGAAGGTGAGGGAGAAGGTCTCAGTGGCCCTCTTGTTACCCCACCTGGAAGAGGTAACAGTTTACCAAGAAGATCAAGATCTCCTTCTCGGGAATCTAATCATTCTGTTATTTCTGTAGGGACCTCTGCTTCTCATAAAAGGGAGTCCTCTTATGAGAAGAAGTGCCAACTGCTTGAGTTTGAGAGAGCTAAGCTCAGAATCAAGAGAGAGCAATTGGCCTTAGATAGGGAATCCCTGGAGCTCAGAGAGCTTCAAAAAGGTTGGGGCTAGAACCCCATGGTGGCAGCAACAGTGTCCCTAGAGGTAGAGAACATACTCATGAACATAGGAACCTGAACAAGATTGTCCCTCCCTACCAGAGTGGGGATGACATCCACAAATGGATAACTGCACTGGAGAGGGTCTGTAAGGCATAGAGGGTCCCTCAGGAGCAGTGGGCAGCAATCTTGTGGCTCTCCTTTGCAGTAAAAGGTAGAGACAAGCTCCTCACTGTTAGAGAAGAGGATGCTGATAATTACAAAGTCTTGAAGAGTGCTCTGATTGGTGGGTTTGGCTTAACCACTGAACAATACAGGATTAAGATCAGAGATACCCAAAAGGCACAGACTCAAGACTGGGTTTACTTTGTAGATTCTGGTAGTAAGGCTCTGGAAGGCTGGCTACTTGGCAGTAAAGTGTGTGATTTTAAAGGATTGTACAATTTAATTATGAAGGAACAGATTCTTAATAATCGTCAAAATCAGCTGTTGCATCAGTACCTGGTGAACTCTGATCTGACCTCTCCCCAAGAATGGGGCAAGAAGGCAGACAAATGGGTCAGAACCAGGGTGAGGCAGAAAGTTCAGAATCAAGGTGGTGACTCCAAGAAGCAAGATTCTAAAAACTCTGATAAGGGTGGGGAGAAGGGTAAAGACCAGAAGTCTTCTCAAGGGCCTCAAAAATCTGCATCTGATGGGGAGTCACAATCCAACAAAGGAAAAGGCAAGAAGAAACCATGGTGTCAAATCTGTAAACAGAAGACCCATTGGACAAGTGATTGTAACAAGTCCAAGGACTCAACTCCAACCACCAATGCCCCTAAGGCAACTGTTCCCCCTAGTTCAGCTCCAAGTGGTGGTATTCCGAATAAGGGTGTAGTATGGTTAACCCTGGGATCTGAGATGGACTCTGGCCTAGCAAAGTTCCCACTCAGGCTGTGTTGATCTGAGATGGAGGCATGGATATGCCTCCTTATTTGTCAGTCCCAGTAATCTCTGCAAGTACAGAAAGAAAGCTTTCGATAAATGGAAAAGAGGCCTTGGCATTCAGGGACACAGGAGCAAGTGTCACAATGGTGACAAAAGATCTTGTGGCTGCTGAGCAAATCATACTTGGTGAGATGTACCAAGTGACCGATGCTAGCAATGTCATGACTGACCATTCCTTGGCAGTTGTTAATTTCACCTGGGGAGGGGTAACTGGCCCTAAGAAGGTTGTGGTAAGTGCAGACCTACCTGTTGAACGCTTGTTGGGCAATGATTTAGAAACTTCAGCTTGGACTGAAGTAGAGCTCAGGACTCATACAGAAATGTTGGGAATCCCTGCAGATGTGTTTGCAATGAGTAGGTCACAGGCAAACATTTCTTCCACTGACCAGGCCCTGGATCCTGGAAAATGGACCAGGCCCCTTCCAATATAAGGAGCAGTAGAGGTAAGGCAGTGTCTTCCCCTCTGACTCAGAATACAGATCAGTCTCGTGAGGGAGATGATCTTAGTCCTGAAGAAGGAACTGTCTCAGAGGAACTTGAGCCTGATCAGGTTGAGTTCTTGGGGACAGGGGGCCCTTCCAGGGCAGATCTGAGTCAGGAGCAGCTGATCTGCTCCTCTCTTGAACCCCTCAGACAGCAAGCTGCTGCTGAGGCTGCTGGGAGTGTCAGTGGGTCCCATAGGATCGACTGGGATGATGGACTCCTTTACTCTGAGAGTAGAGACCCCAAGCCTGGTACCACCAGGAGGTTGGTTATACCTCTGAAGTGTTTCGGGGCTTCCAATTGACACTGGCACATGACATCCCATTAGCAGGTCACCTAGGCCAAAACAAGACTTGGGACAGATTTGTCCCTCACTTTCATTGGCCTCACATGTCTGAAGACACCAAGGAGTTTTGTCGCTCCTGTGTCACCTGTCAAGCCAGTGGTAAGGCAGGTGGTACTTAAAAGGCCTCTCTGATACCACTACCTGTGGTGCGGTTTCCCTTTAAGAGGGTGGGGATTGATATAGTTGGTCCCATGGATCATCAAACTGCATCTGGGCACAGATTGTTACTGGTGGTGGTTAGAACTACCACAACTCTTGCGATGGCAGGGGCCCTCCTGGGAATCTTTTCCAGGGTGGGCTTTTCTAAGGAGGAAGTATCAGACAGAGATGCAAACTTCATGTCTAGTTACTTGACTGCTATGTGGAAGGAGTGTGGAGTAAATTACAAATTTACCACCCCTTATAATCCACAATGCAATGGGTTAGTTGAAAGGTTCAACAAAACCCTCAAGGGCATGATTAAAGGTCTCCCAGAAAAGCTTATGCGCAGATGGGACATACTTTTGCCCTGCCTTCTCTTTGCCTACAGAGAGGTTCCTCAGAAGGGAGTTGGTTACAGCCCTTTTGAACTTCTGTTTGGATATCCAGTTAGGGCTCTATTGTGTCTAGTGAAGGAGGGATGGGAGTTACCTCACAAACCCCCTAAACAGGATATTGTGGACTATGTACTTGGTCTCTGCTCCAGGATGGCTGAGTACATGAAGAAGGCATCAAAAACCTTGAGGCTAGTCAGGAATTGCAAAAGGAGTGGCTTGACCAAAAGTCTGTGTTGACTGTTTATCAGCCAGGACAGAAAGTGTGGGTGTTGGAGCCTGTGGCCCCAGCAGCCCTCCAAGACAAGTGGAGTGGCCCTCATATAGTCATTGAGCAAAAGGGAGAGGTTACCCACCTAGTGGACCTTAGAACTCCCAGGAGCCCTCATAGGGTGCTCCACGTGAATAGGTTCAAACCATATGGTGACAGGGCTGACATGGGCTTGCTCATGGCTACTGATGAGGGACAGGAGGAAGAGATCTCAAAGGATCCAACTGGCTGACCAGGTGTCAGATCTGGGTGAAATAACGTGCGGTGTCCCTCAAGGTTCGGCACTGTCCCCCCTTCTTTTCAATACCTATCTCTAGCCCCTGGTGGCCGCCTTAACCGATATAGTGTCAAGTCTTTAACTATGCGGATGACACTCAAATCATCATCCAGATCGACAACTCTCCCACGGCCCATGTACGGATGCAGAATATTCTGAAGTACACAGTCAATTGGATGATGGCCAATTCCCTCAAAATCAACCCCGACAAAAAAGTGGTGTTGATCATTACTACCGATATCAACCCTTGGAGTGACCTTTTTTGGCCAAAAGAGCTTGGCCCTACCCCCAAGCCAGCCCCAGTTGTAAAGAGTCTAGGCATAAAAATTTATGCCAAGCTCTCCATGTCCCACCAGGTTTCTACCGTGATGGGAACATGTGTTGGCTTGCTAAGACAGCTACGGAGACTTGCTCCCCTTCTCTCATCTACGGCACTTCGTATGGTAGTGTCAGCAACAATCATCTCACGCCTAGACTATGGGAATTCTCTGTATATTGGCCTCCCGGAGAACCTGCTAACAAAGCTCCAGGTAATCATGAACGATGCTGCAAGACAAATTTTCAGGCTCCCAAGGCAAGCTCATGCCAGCCACCTACTGCAGCAGCTCCACTGGCTCCTGATCAAGCAGAGAACCAGGTTCAAGGGCCTATGTATTGCAAACAAAGCCATCCACGGTCTGGCCCCAGCATATATTAAGGAACGCCTGGTAAACTACGTACCAGGGCGCTCCCTTCGGTCTTCGGATGCGGGTCTGCTGATCTGCCCCCGCTTCAACCTCACCTCCAAAGGGGGCAGAGCCTTCTCTACAACCATTCCTGAACTTTGGAACAAGCTGCCGCCAGACCTTCGGAAAGAACCAGTCCTCCTCCCATTCAGGAAGAAACTAAAAACACTCCTTTTTACTGAAGCCTGGGGCACATACTAGGCCAAATTGGACTCTCTCTCATAGCGCTTAGAGACTAGTAGGTGATTACGCGCTTTAGAAATCCCAATTAACAATAACAATAACAAGAGAGTGATCCTCCCTGACCTGCTCTCACAGAACCCTGATGATGGCCAGTTGATGGTGTAGCCTTGGCCGGTGGCCTCACTGTCCAGCAGCAAACTGATTGCAAAAATGTTCCTAATCAGTTTAGACATTTGTTTTCACTGACTCCAAGCCAGACTACCTGGTGCACTCATGAAGTGGACACAGGTGACAGTCTGCCTGTTAAAAATAAGACTTACAGGCAACCTGACCATGTCAGGGACTTGCCTCCAGAAGATGTTGGATTTGGAAGTTATTGAATCCTCAGATAGCCCTTGGGCTAGTCCAATAGTCTTAGTACCTAAACCCCACATCCAGAATGGTGAGAGAGGGATGAGGTTTTGTGTTGACTACAGGGGTCTCAATGCAGTCACTAGGACTGATGGCCATCCCATCCCTAGGGCAGATGAGCTTATTGACACTTTGGCCTCAGCCAAGTTTCTGAGCACATTTGACCTAACAGCTGGCTACTGGCAAATCAGATTAGATGAGGATGCAAAGACAAAAACAGCTTTTTCTACCCCTAGTGGGCACTACCAATTTGTGGTGATGCCCTTTGGTTTGAAGAATGCACCTGCCACTTTTCTAAGATTGGTGAATAAAGTCCTCACAGGCCTGGAAGCCTATAGTGCAGCTTATCTAGATGATATTGCTGTCTTTAGCTCCACCTGGAAGGATCACCTGGTCAACCTGAGAAATGTTTTGGAGGCCCTGCAGAAAGCAGGCCTCACTATCAAGGCCACCATGGGCCAGATAGGGCAGGGTCAAGTTGTATACCTAGGCCACCTTATGGGTGAAGGTCAGGTTCAACTATTGCAGAGCAAAATCCAGACCATCATGGATTGGGTTGCTCCAACCACCCAAACTCAGGTCAGAGCATTCTTGGGCCTGACTGGGTACTATAGGAGGTTTGTCAATGGTTATGGATCCATAGTGACCCCTTTGAATGGCTTAACTTCCAAGAGAATGCCAAAGAAAGTTCCGTGGACAGTTAGCTGTCAAAAGGCATTTGATGACCTGAAGCAGGCCATGTGCACTGCTCCCATTCTGCAAAGTCCTGACTATTCCAAACAATTAATTGTCCAAACAAATGCATCTGAGTTGGGGGTAGGGGCTGTGTTATCACAATTGAATGATGAGGGTCAGGATCAGCCAATAGCTTTTATTAGCAGTAAGCTGACACCCAGAGAGAAATGTTGGTCAGCTATTGAGAGGGAAGCCTTTGCTGTGGTTTGGGCTCTGAAGAAGCCATACTTGTTTGGCACCCACTTCATTGTTCAGACAGACCATAAGCCCCTCTTATGGCTAAAACAGATGACGGGTAACAATCCCTAACTTTTGAGGTGGTCCATTTCCCTACAGGGGATGAACTATACAGTAGAATATAGACCTGGGAGTAACCATACAAATGCAGATGGACTCTCCAGATATTTCCACTTAGAACATGAAGACTCAACTGGTCAAGGTTAGTTTAATGTCCTTACGTTTGTGGGGGGTTGTGTAAGAGAAAAGGATCTGCTTTTTATAGTTATCCCCACTTTTTGCTGATGTTGCACTGTTTTCAAATTCGATTGATTGGGATCCTGCTATCCAGGACACCAGTCTTTCTGCTTTCTCCTCTAAATTTATTGCATTTACTTTAGGTACACTCCAGATTGGATTCTGGGGTACCCTTATCAGTCCCTAGTATATGGTATATTATGTACCCAGGGCATAGGTACCCCAGAGGCCTCTCAAGGGCTGCAGTATGTATTATGCCACCCCTGGGAGACCATTCAAAATGACACCACAGGTCTGCTACAGCAGCCTGTGTAAGGTGGTGCATACACCTCTTACTTAGATATAGGTTCACTATATCTACTCCATATCACTGCACATATCAACCTATCAGTTACCCCATGGCAGGCCTTATCAATCCTGAAGGCAGGGTGCTGGGATTTATGTGAGAGAGTGCACCTGCATGATCAGAGTCCCTCTGCAGCCTTTGGAACCTATATTCCGGGATTGTTTGTGACGCAGCTAACCATTTATACTAAAGTGCATTATAACCTCACAGTAAATGCTAACTTTAAAACGGCTGCATGGAAACATGTTGTGTTTGGTGTCAAACACCTTGGAATCTTACCTCCCAACCAGTAACTGGCGGGGGATGTATGATTCCACCCTCCTAGAGGCAGAAATATGACAAAACCAGTACACCCGGTACCAGCTTTCTTGACCCTGGCATCACAAAATGGATGCTGCCAGCCACAGACACGAGTCTGCCCTCCTGCGGCTGAGCCAAGCTCGATCAGGGGAAGGCTTGACAATAGGTTTCCTGTCATAGGGAGGTGTGACCACCTCCCAGACAAGCTTTAGTGTATTGGGGATGGGTGGGTGCACTCTGAGAGTGCTTTGATATCTGCACTGGGGGCACATTTGGTGTCCCTGTGCATAGTCCAGCTCAAACCGGTTGCAGGAGTCATTTGCTCCTGCTCTGGCATGAAACTGGACAAAGGACATGGGTGTAGCCAACCCTCTGTCCTGACCCTCCCATTGATGGGTCCCCAGAGTTTGTTCCACCCCTTCCTTGGGTATAAAGTAGGAACCCCTGACTACAGGACTATAGATTTTATCTGGACTAAACTCTGCTACAGAAACCAAGTACTTCGATGATCTGCACGATGCTGGATGACTGAAGAATCTCCCTTGGAGTAAAGGAGTTACTCCCCTGCAAGGCAGGCACCTAAAACGCATCTGACCGGTTTGCATCTCCCAAGTTCCTGAGGACTCCGATGATTTCTGCAACACAGGCAGTGGGTTCCCAAGGTCTCTGAGGGTGATCTGTGCTCTCAGCAATTCTGAGGCCCGTATCCCTTATGGGGACCGTGCAACCCAAATCTCTGTGCACCGCGTACATTTGCAGCAGTATATGCTTTTTGGCAACTTCTGAGGCTGTGCTTTGGGCTACTTGTAGTCCTGACCCCAAGCAGTAATTCTACTGAAGATTTCCAGCCTACACTTCATGAGTGTTCCGTGGGCTGGTATTTTGTGATTCAGCTCGAGGTCCCTGCGCCATCCCTGGTCCGTCGACCTGTGGTTCCCTGTGAAGGTAACTTTGACTTTCCGTGGGCTTTTCTGGTTGCTCCAGATGTGCCCTGACTCTCCATAGCTTTGAGAGTCCTTAGAACCTTGCTGGTCCTCACCGAAGCATCTTTCCTCTGCCAGCGTGAGTTGCAGTTGCCAAGGCTTGTTGGTGTTCAATCTGGACACTGACCCCCCCAGCACTTGACATCCTTTATGGGACAGCTCACCTTTGGACTTTGGTCATCGTCGACGTCTCCTGGTCCTCGTGGCTGCAGAGTCAAGCTTCACCTCTTCTCACCTGAAACACCCGACATCGGTGGGCATTCGTCTTTCGTGCCCCTAGTCACTGTGAAGTGACCCAGACTCTGTCCCCTCTGCTCTCAGATTCTTCTCAGCTCCGATCCAGGCTTGGATCACACCGGAAACTTTCCATCTCCACGGCAACAGCACTTTTCTGCATCACGCCATTGAAAACGACAAAGGTTTCCGACATCACTTGACCCCTATGCACCCAGCTCCTCTGGGATAGGTAGCACGGGTATCTCGATACTCTCAAGGGTGCTGGCCTTAGAACCTTCTATGTTTAACTGGGTTTGCTTAAAGACCTCTCCGAAGTGTCTTTAATCTTTAAAATTTCAACCGCGACTTTCCCGTAGAGTTGTACGGAACTCGCGTCTGTGTTCTCACACTGCACCCGTCCTCCGTGGGTCCCCTGTGTCACTACCTTGGGTGGTTCCTTGGGGTCCCAGCGATTCTACGTGCTCTAGGCACTGTGTCTAGTCAATTCGTGGTTGTTATACCACTTTCTTAGTATATGGTTTGGTCTGCCCGTGGAGCTCACTGTGTATTGTGCTATTTACTGTTGTTTTAGTGATTTAATATTGTGTGCTTTGTTCTCTAATCTCATAAAGAGGTTAGTAGAGAGTGTTTAGTAACAAATAAATATATTTTATATATTCCTTGTGTGGTTCTCCTTTCATTTGGTCATTCAGGAGGTTATATACTCGTGAAACAAGCCTCTTTACATTCCTTCGAGACTTAGCCTGAAGGCTGCTCTCCATAGCTACCACTAGGATAGCTTTCAACAAAGGTTGTCATTAACCTAATCATCAATAAGGGTTGTGTGGACTGGTACAAGGTGCCCACTTTAATTAGTGGTCATCATATACCAGGCCAACTTCTCACATTGTGGACATACTGAAAGCTTACCTAGGGATCCTTTCCACACATTGCTTCCCATTGTCTCTGAGTTTTGTCAATCACGTGCTTCCTTTCAATTTCATGGCTTTACTTTTTTTCAGCTCCTCCTGCATGTCTTTTTGTTTCTGGTGAGACCTATTGACTTTGCCAATGCTTGTTTTTTATTCCAGTTGTGATGTGATGTTGCTGTCCGTGTGCTCATCGGTTTGGAAAGCGTGTTTGGGGGCCCCTAACAGGGCCCTCTTTCCCTTGCGGCCTCTGGTTGGTTGCAAAGGGGGCACCATAGCTATGGTGCTCCCCTGTTAATCTCTGAATCTTGTAGCAGGCACCTTAAGGTGCATGCCAAGGGGTGCAGGGATAAACACAATCTCCCATTCCTCTATTGGGGCTGTATTACGGCTGGTTTACAGCCGTAACACAAGCTCCCTTAGAGAAATGGGAGAATGAGACTGCACCATGTGTGGTCACATCATAATCAGGCAGGGGGGACCGCCGACCAAAGGTCGGTCGGTCCCGTTTCTGCCAAGGTGTTGGTCGGAGGAAACTCCGACCAACATCTTAAGAGGCCCCTTAGTATGAGTTAAAGGGTTTTATTTTCGAATCTTTTTAAGTTTTTATTTTTTATTCAGCAAGAATTAATCTTTAAGTATCAGCAATATAATTAATGTAATCCAATAATTTGAATATAAAATAGAATACAATATTTGTTATGATCCCAGTACATGTTGTAATTATACAACAAGTGTGTTCCATAAAGGAAATTCCCTAATGTAGATTCAATTGGAATAAAATAGAGTAAGGTGTCAGTCAGATACCCAATAAAGAGTTCTGATGAGAGAGTCAATTCACAGGTATAAGCCTTTGCATATCAAGCTGGAAAGAATTCACAGCCATAAATCAGCAGATATCAAGAAATAAGGTAACCAGCCCCTCCTGCAGAGAAGTATAAGAAACACAAAGATGAGTCACCACTCAGAGAGTCAGGATAGAAATCCGGTTGCTACTCTAGGAACACGCACTAATATAAACACACAGGGCCTCATTTATGAGGAATTGGCATTGGGCAGCACCGCAAGTCTTCTTGCTGCGCTGCCCTACACCAATATGAAAGGGTAGAAATGCACCGTATTAATAAAATACGGTGCCTTCCTGTTCTTTCCCCCTGCGTTGGTGCAAAAGTTGCGGCCTAGCGTCAACGCAGGCACTCTTGCACCATGATGCAAGGGTGTCTGCGTTGCTTGCAGGATTGTTTTTGTGCAGGGAGAGCTACCTTCCGGTACAAAAGCAATCTCGAGAGGAGTTTTCCTCTTTCTATATGTGCTGCAGAATGCAGCATACATGGAAAGAGGAACCAATGAGGAGAAATACAAATCTTTCTCCTCGTTATGCCTGCTCTTGGGTGGCATAAGATTTTGGCGCTAAGTAAATCTAGAGCAGCGTCAAAATCCATGGGTGTTGCGATTGAAAACTCTCCGCAAGGCCATTGGAACACCTTCCTAGCATACAGTACGGTAAAGCAGTGACTTGCGCTGCCTTGCCTTACTGCATATCTATGAGGCCACGCAAAGCCACGCAGAGTGGCTTTGCGTGGTGTCATAGATATGGTTGGGACGTTTGCACCTCCAGAGTGTCAGAAAAAGTGACGCTCAGGCGGCGCAAGCCTCTTACAAATAAACCCCACAAAATCTAGATGGCAACATTTTTTTCTTTGTCATCCATGTCAGTCAATGGGATTGTAGTAAGCTCCTGGGAACAGGTGAACTCCCCAAATTCACAAGTCCGTACAATGGTGTATATACGATAGACCTTGAAAAGATGTATTGTCTACATTTTGGGGTCGAGGCAGTTCTTCTCATGACAATACAAAGAACACAAGTTCATAGGGTGCGAAACCCACAAATAATGCACGAAAACGATGACAGAAATGTTGAGTCTTTCACTTTTAAGTTTTGTAGATCTTTTATTCTTTATTGAACATACAACAGCCAACACGTTTCACCCTTGCGGGCTTCTTCAGGGCCAAGAAATAAAATCCGCACAAATAATGTGGAAAACCATCTTTTCATTGTTAATTGTAATTGCATTTATATAGTGATTACTACCCCTGATGAGGCGTCAACGTGCTTTTTCAGCAAGTAGCACGCTACTCCGTAACCCAAAAAGGATTACTGGTGAATTAGTATAGTAAAATATGAAATTAATTTGAGCGGTCAATCAATCAATCATGGGTTTGTTAAGCGTGACTACTCACCCGTAAGGGTCTCAAGGCGCTGGGGGGGAGGGGTGGTGCAGGTTCCAGTCCATCAAGAAGGGGGTCTGTCGATAAGCCAGGTCTTGAGGTTTCTTGTGAAGATGGGGAGTGATGTTGTCTGCCTGAGGTGGAGCGGTAGGGCGTTCCTTGCACTGGCCGCGAGGAAGGAGAAGGAGCGGCCTCCTCATCTGGTCTTTCTGGTGGACATGTTAGTCTGTTATTTGGATTAAAGAGGATAGTGGAGGGATAGAAAAGGGAAGGGTTTGCATTTATATAATGCTTGCTACCCCTGAAGAGGTGTTGAAGTGCTTTTCGGTGGGTAGCACGCTACTCTGGAACCCAAACAGGATTAGTGGGGAATTAGTATAGGAGAATACGAAATTAATTTGAGTGGTGGACATGTGAGTTTATTATTTGTATTGAAAAGGGATAATGGAGGGATAGAAGAGTGAAGGGTTTGCATTTATATTGCGCTTGCTACCCCTGATGGGGTGTTGAAGTGCTTCTCGGTGGGTAGCACGCTACTCTGGAACCCAAACAGGATTAGTGGGGAATTAGTATAGGGAAATATGAAATAAATTGGAGCATTTGACATATCAGTCTGTTATTTGTATTGAAAAGGAATAGTAGAGGGATGGAAGAGAAAAGGGTCTATAAATCTATATATTTTTTGGGGGAGTTCATAATTGTAGGAGGAGGTTTGGGATGATTAAAGAGGGGGTGGAGGGGGAAGAGTCAGAGGGAAGGGTTTAGAAAGGCTTGTTAGGGAGATCTGAATAGTAAAAGCGGTATGAAATGATGCAAGGAGGGGTAGAGGAGGGAAAAGTCTAGAAAGGGTTATTTGGGATCATAGTAGATGAATGGGGTTGGAATGAGTGAGAGAGTGGAGGTAGAGGATATATTGAGAGAGGCATAGGGAAGTGCATTGGAAAGTGTAGCAAAATTAGGTTTGAGCGGAGTCATAGAGCTGAGCTAGAGGATATATTTAGAGAGGTATAGGGTGAGAAATATGACAGTGCATTGGAGAGAGTAGTAGAATGAGGTATGAGATGAGTCGTAGTGGAGGTAGAGGATATATTGGGAGAGGTGTAGGGTGAGATATAGGGTAATGCATTGGAGCTGCTGAATTAGAAGCAAAGTAATACATATAAAGATACCTAAGTACATGGAAGGTATATACGTATAAGGAAGGTAATATATGTAGATTTAAGTTGTATTTAATAAACTCAGACTTTCAAGGGTTGCTTTACTTTAAGTTATTATTTTTTTGTAATTCAATAGTGAAGCAACTGCCGATAAACAGTTATTATAAAAGATTTAATTATTTATGCAGTCACCTATATGCATGTTAAACATAGAATAATATAACTATTACTAATACGTACATTTGTTAAGCAGAAGTAACGAATAGCTATATATTTAAAAACATTATTATTATACATGTTTATACAAAGCAATACGCATACGTAGGCACACATCTACAGTGCAAATAAATGCTTATATACAGAGAGACATGCTGTATATTTATGTTTGAGTATGGTGGTTATGTAGGGAAGAGCCAACTCTTGAGGAGTCTTCTGAAGATAGTATAGTTATCCGTGGATCTTATGTTTGGGGGTAAAAAGGTCCATAGGTTGGCTGCTTGAATAGTGAACGATGTGCAACCTATATTTTTTTCTTGCATGGTGGGATTTTGAGGTGAGGTGCCAATCTAGAGCAGAGGTTTCTTTGTTGAATGTATTTGGTGATTTTATCCTGATGTAGAGTGGTCCTGTTCTATGTGTCGCTTTTTGGTGAAACAAAGTAGCTTGAATGTGGATATTCCGCACAACCGATAAACAATGTAGGATTGTCAAGGCAGGGGAGATGTGGGCTTCCGACTTTATATATAAGAGTAGTCGGGCAGCAGAGCTTTGAATCCATTGTAGTTTTTTCATAGTTGTTAAAGGTGATTTGTGGTAGAGGCTATTGGCATTATCTAGTTTAGACAGAACCTTGTGTGGAAATCCCAGGTGGGGAAAAATACGTCTCAGAGTTTCTATAGTAATGAAGCTTGATCTTGCTAGTTTGTCCACTTGGGCATTCATTGATAGCCTTGAGTCCATAGTAATTCCGAGGTTTTTTACTTCCTTTGATACTTTAGGTGGTGTTCCCAGATCTTCAGGCCAGGCAATGAGTGGGTCAAAAATTTTCTAATCGCCACACATGAGTATTTGCATTTTGGAAGCATTCAATTTGAGTTGACTCCATGTTATCCATTTATCCACGGTTCTGAGACAACTGAAAATTTGTGAGGTTCCAATGTCTTTGAGGCTTTCCAGTTTAAAGAGTATTTGTGTGTCATCTGCATAGTTATGGCATGTGAGGTGAAATTGATTAATTAGGGCTGGTAATTACTTTATGTAAATGTTAAAAAGCATGGGTGATATGATTAAGCATTGAGGGACTCCTGCTTTTGCGAAGTACTGTTTGGAAGAGAAAGGAGGGGGTATGGATGAAAGTGGTTCTGTTGTGAAGGTAGGATGTGAACCAGTCAAGAGCACTCCCCTCTATGCCGGCTTCGTACAGTTTTTGTATTAGAGTGTCATGGTGAACTATGTCAAAGTCAGCTGAGAGGTACAAGAGAAGTAGTGCAGCAACCCTATTCTGGCGAACTGTTCTTAAGGTCAACCCAGATGGCGATGAGGGCAGATTCTGTGCCTCTTCCTGGACAGAATCCTGTTTGGAAGTCCGAAAGTATAGAATTATCTTCAAAGAATTGTGACATCTGGGTGAATGCTGCTCTTTCTTTCACTTTAACCTGGAAAGGTCCATTTGTAATTGGGCTGTAGTTGTTGGGGTTAAGCAGGCCAAGGTTTTTTTTCTTTAGTAATGGGCGTATGTATGACTTTTTCAGCTCTTCTGGAATTATTCCCGTAGTTAAGGAATTGTTGATGATTCTTCTTACTGGTATGGCAGCAGAGGTAGTTGGAAGAATTTTCTTGAAGGTTTGTGGTGGACATGGGTCAGAATGGCTCCTGGCAGGCCTGTTTGCTTTGACCAGGTCAATAAATTCATTGTGGAAATTTGTGGAAGGAATAGAGGGACTAGGTTAGCATAATCTTCTTGTTTTGGAAAAGGGTCAGTGCTGGGGGGTTTCCTTTGTTTTAAACAGGAGTCCAACGTGTCTGCTTTGGTCATGTAAAGATTTGACAGTTTGTCTGTGAAGTCTTTAGTAATGGGATGAGCTCTAGGCAATTTGGTTTAAGAAATTCAGTTAGAATTTTATAGATTTCTTTATTTGCATATTTAGCATTTTGAATTCTGTCTGCATAGTATTTTTATTTTAGCTTTTTTGATTGCTGACTTGTATAATTTATTAAGTGTCGTTAGGTGAAGTTTTTTCTTGATTGCTGTTTGTTTTATTTCTTTTAGCTCTGTATTTCTCCAAGGAGCCTTTTTCCTTTTGTTCTGTTGTGTCATTCTTAGTGATATTAGGATAGCATAAGCTTCCTGTAGCCACTCATATAGTTTTTGAACTGAATTTATTGTGTCTAGTTCAGTACCGGATGTCAGCTGTGTTTCTAAGTGTTCAAAATTGAGTTTGTTCACGGTCAATAGGTGGATGCACGTAAGGTGGTTTTAGGTGTGTTGCCTTTTTGCTTTAAGTTGGAAAGCAAGCAAATGGTGGTCTGACCATGTGACTGGAGTCATTGTTTGAAAGTAATGCATCAACAGTTAGCTTAACTTAAATCAGTACTCATTTATTTTTCTTGCAGGCGTATAACATCTAAGGGGCCTATTACGATCTTAGTCGGAAAGCCTCTGACCTGAGGTCGGAGGCTTTCCAAACAAGATCGTCGGTTTCAATTTTGACCTCCTAATTACAATCTAGGTGGTCGGAATTGAAACTGGCTGGTCATTTCGGCTGTATTCCAATGGGCTCAAGGAGCCTGTTGGCCACTTGTAACTGGCCCGTAATCCCAATGGACGGCATTTCCACCGTTGGGATTACGATGCTCAGTTTCCCACAGGCTTTCCATGCTGGTCTTACCGACATGAAAAGTCTGTTGGAATGCAAGTTTGGGGTCCCGTAGCAGGGGCCCCTTCTCTTTGAAACCTCCAGTTGGGGGCCGCGGGGACACCTATGGTGCCCCCCTGTTGATCCCTGCACTGTGTGGCAGGCACACTGAGGCGCCTGCCACGTGCTGCAGGGATGAACACAGGCTCCCATTTCCCTTGTGCTATGGCCTATTTACGGCTGTAGGACACGTTTCCATAGGAAAATGTGAGTATGCGACTGCACCATGTGCTGTTGCATCATAATTAGGCGGTTGGGACTGCCGATCATAGATCGGTCGCTCCCGATTTCGTGATGATGTTGGAGGCAAGTTCGACTGACATCATAATCACTCCTTATGTATGATAACCTACTACAAATATTGCGTTTAGTATAGGTGCTATTTAAAAGTAGGCTTTAGAACATTTAAAATAGAAACCATTTTTATTTGCAAATGAAATTTGCTCTTACAGTTTCTTCAAAGGAAACTTATAAGCAACACTTCACTAGACAGACCCTCTAGAAAAAAAGACCAAGCAGTAAAATGTCATTGAGTGTCTCTCAAACAAAAATATAGCAAAAGTTGATTAGTGTGCAAATTGTTTAAGAAAACTAATTTTTTTACATAGCTTTCGTTTCCCCAGTTTGGATGTTTCATGGCATTTTAATATATAAGGTGTAGCTAATACACAATTTATTGGTACTTAGTTTATGGGGACTATAAATTGGTGAACTGGCTCTGACTTGAGTTTGTGACATGCAGGCTACACAGCATGCAATCAATAACCCCTATCACAAGTATCGCACTCATAGTATGTTCACAACCCTTTTTCTCGAGCAACTATTAAATTCATGCCCAGTCCACCAGCTTGTTCTTCTTCACAGACCATCATACACAGTTTTCACAAATACATCTTATGTCTAAAGAAACAGATGAGTTTTCCTAGAGGTAACTTGATCAATTGCTTTATCGACGCTCCTCATATAGAGTGCCATTCCACTACATACTCAGATTTAAAAGATGCAATAAAGTGCATACTAAAGCACCGATGGGTGGTTTAGATTTTAATTTGCACATTGGCCAGGCATTTGGAGCCGTGCCTAGCAGCCTTTCCCGTCAGAGTCATTTTGTTTCTAACCAAAGCTTTGCTAAAGGAAATGCATAAAAAAAACGTAATTACCTTTCAGATTGGACTCAACGGTAATGGAGTACTAATCGTAGACCAGATGTAACGAGGCCTGGAGGGGTATGCGCACCATCTAATACATTTTCCTACATCAGTAGTTCTAAATACTGCAAGTACCTGATGTGAACTGGCAGGTGTGAAGTTTGTTTCCATTCTCAGTGATGGATAAACCGCCTTCCAATCTGTCTTCGATATTGTATTGCAGTCATATAATGGAGACGGCATATAGTCATAATGCGCATTATACAGGGTAACCAGAAGAACGACTGTATGAGCTAATGTTGGCCTTTCATCCATTTCACAGGTATGGTCTCTTTTGACAAGGCGAAGGTGGGAGCGAGAACGCCCATCTGTGTACAAGGCTCGTTAAGAGAGCTTGAAATGCGCTGGACTGGGGTGACCTGTCATGCACCAAGATCTTTAACAAAGCGCCTATGTTTGTAAACTTGTGGAATCAGGCGTATAGCTTTCTTCTGTCTTAGAGAGTATTTTTTTATATATATATCGAACTTGCTGTTCTCCTCTAAGGCACATATACTTTTGCTTGAACAATTCAATGAATTGAAAAAATGATAAAACTGACGAATTCACTTGACTACGAGTGTACCGTCTTTCCTAGTTATATTTTGGCCCCAGAGGGTCCCTATGGGTCCCCCTCTCCCGACAAGAGCCAGAACTCAGCTACCCTTACCCAGGTCCCTAGTATCTTATTTTTTTTATAAACTCAGTAAAAAGGGACAGAGTCCCAAGTCCTCAAAATGGCAGCAATAACATTTGTGGTGATTTTGTGGCCTGTCAATACATCTATCTATATTATAGTTGCAGTAGCCACTCTATAGTTAGGATTCTCAGAGATAGGAATTACTTCGATGCTTGAATGCTAATAACTTTGCCACCATTTGCCAAATCTCCACAAAACTTTGCAGACCTATTGCTTTTTCTACATTGGCTGACAGCAAAGTTTTGTGGTGATTAGTCAAGGGTGTGCAAAGAAAAGAGGGAGGTGCCAGAACACATTTTTCCACCAATACATTTTCCATAGACATTTTCATCAGGCGTACCAGCAAAATGACTGCATGGGTTTTTAAGAAATTTGGCGAGAATAAAGTTTATGATGCCGAAAAGATCCTTTACGTTAGTTTAGGTGAATTGGTGAGTCATTTTAGAAATTATAAGGGCCAGGTACTTTGTGATACATTAGGCAGGTTTCCATTCGCTGCACAAGCTCCCATTAAGAAATGTGAGTTTCTGACCGCAATATGTGCAGTCGGATCATAATTCAGTGTGCGGAACCGTCGACCTATGGTCGGGCGGTTCCTCCACTGAAACAGTGTCGGTGGGAGGCAACTCCGACCAATATCGAATCAGGGCCTATGTTTTGGTCAGGGTTATAAGGGGAAATCTACATTACCAGTGTGTTTAAAATGTATGTAAGCACATGAGACACTTTACCCAAGTCAGTAGACTTAGGGAAAAGTGTTTTTGTGCTACCTCAAAACTATCAAGGTAGTACCGCGGTACCTACAGAAATCTCCCCCCAATAAAGTTACATGTAACAAACTTCATGCCACAGCATTGTATGCCACTGCACTTTATGACACTGAACTATACTCCACTGCAGTACACGCAACATCACTGTATGCCACTGCATTCTAGACCACTGCACTCTACACTACTGCACTCTATTCCACTGCACTGTACATCACTGCACTCTATTTTCCTGCAGTCTATGCTACAGCTCTCTATGGCACAGCACTCTATGGAACTGCACTCTAAGCCACTGCAATCTATGCCACTGCACTGTATGCCACTGCACTCTACATAATTGCTCTGTTCACCACTGCACTCTGTCAGAGCTCTCTACGCCACTCCACTCTACGTCACTGCACTGAACACCACTGCACTGTACACCACCCCACTATATGCCACTGCACTTCAAGCCGCTTCCACTCTACACCAATGCACTGAATGCAGCTGCACTCTATATTACTGCACTGTACACCACTCTACCATATTGTCTGCCAATCTACTCTACGCCACTCTACTCTGTCATGCCACTCCATTCCACGCCCCTGCATTCTTCACCACTACACTATACTCTGCACTACTGCACTCTATGCCACTGTACTCAACTCTCCACCACTGCACTCTATGCTATTGTAGTCTGTGCCACTCCACAATGCACCACTGTACTCTATGCTACTACAGTGTACCTCACTCTACTCTACTGTCCACCACTCTACTTACTGTACAACACTGTACTCTATGTTAATGCACTGTACACCACTCTACTCTACTTTGCATATCTCTGCTCTAAGCTACTGCACTCTATGCCAATCCAAGCTACTCTACTCCACTCCACTCTATGCCACTCTACTCTACTCCACTTTATTGAACTCCACTCTACGCCACTGCACTCTACTCTGCATGACTGCACTTTAGGCCACTCTACTCTATGCCACTCTACCCCACTTCACTCCAAACCACTTCACTCCAAACCACTTCACTGTACCCCAATTCATTCTACGCCAGTCTACTCTATGACAGTCGAAGCCAGTGTACTCCACTTTACTCTATTCTGCACCACTCTACTGTACTCTAATGTACTCTACTCTGCACCACTCTACTTTACACCATTTCACTGTATGTCACTCTACTCTACACCAATCTACTTTACCCCACTAAACTCTAACACCTCACTCTATTGTCTGCTGTCATGACCACGAATCCTCATGCACATCCCTGCATCCATGTAAAAACAACATGCAGACAGACATGTGTACTGCGGCTATAAATAGCGCTTCCCCCTTAGAACGGTCGAGGGCTTCATATCATAGGATCTCCTGTATCCAGGGGCAGACTGGCCGTAGTGGGCGCCGGACGTTTCCCCGGTGGGACAGAGGGGTGGGAGCTGGTTTTGCAGCAGTGTGACAATATCGCCCCCCTGTAACAAAAGGGGGAGCAGTGCTTCTCACTAGGAACCCAATGACCCTCCCCCGCTCCCGGGGCCGGACAAGCAGCAATCTGCCAGGGCTGGTTGCTGTTCCCAGTCTGGCTCCTGTTTCACAAAGCCTACCCTACTCGTCCTACAGCGCCTGTCCCCAATATCTACCCCCCCCCCACCCCCGCGACGCACTCCCACCCCGGTGTGTTCTGCTTACCTGGTTTCTGCGGCTGCAGTCTCCAAAGGTCACGGCATCCAGATTTCAGTTCCGCCTTCAGTTCCAGGATCCCCGGAGGTTTGTTGACGTTCCTAAGAACAAAGGAAGGACTAAGGTAACTGCCCTATCCTTCCTCTCTGTAGGTGTGACAAAAAACGAATCAATGTGAATCAGCAATTCGGATGCTTATATATTTTGGGACTTGCCAATCTTTATAGACAATTGTATGGACAACCAGCGATGGAACTGTTGATATCTTGGCACAGAAATACAGACATATATGAACTTGTCTCTTGTGCTCTGCTATAGACAACATTGAGCAGTAGATTGCATTTATCAGACATTTCCTTGTGTGTTTAAAATATTGTAACTCAGTTCTTTTTGTTTGCATGTGTGCGTTAGCATAAACCAGTTGGTGAAGAGACTGGAAAACAATTGACTCCTTCTGGCATTAAGTATAGAAAGTAATTTTTAATGAGAGGAGAAAACAGTGAGTGACATTCATGAAATATGATTCTAAAGAATGTAATACTGTATTGGAATATGTATGTGAAGACTAATGTTTAATATGTTAACACTGGATGCTTGTTAGAATCCAATCTATACCTGTGTTTTCTTGTTCATAGTTATCTGCGATTCAGAAGATGCACTCACCAATGCAGACAGGCAAACAACTCATGCAGGACAATTATTGCATCTGGCCAGACATTGCACCATCGCAAGTTATTCTTTCTTTTTTTATTTTGTCCGATCCACCTTTCCCTTCTGGGATAGTTACTGACACAAAGTGTCATCCTTGTTCAGGAGCTGTATCAGAAGTGTGTGAGGGTTCAGCATCGCGCCTATAGACAAGTGCTCCAGGTGAGTGGCCTAACATATGCCACTGTACTCCATGCCCCTTTACTCTACATCACTTCACTCTACCCCATTCTCCTCTATGCCACTCTTCTGTACATCTCCGTACTCTATGCCACTCTACTATATGCCATTGTATTCTATGTCACTCTGCTGTACACCATTCCAAGTCACTATACTACACTCCATTCTACACCACTGTACTTCACTGCACTCTACTCCACTCTACTTTACTGTATCACACACCACTGCACTGTACTCTGCACCCCTGCACTTAATGCCAATCTACTATATGCCTCTCTACTCTATGGCACTCCACTCTACTTCACTTCACTCTTCACTCTAACCCACTTCACTGTTTCCCCTTGCTCTCCTCTCTACGCAACTGCACTGTACACCACTGTACTGTCCCTTGCACCGCTCAACTCTGCGAAATTGCACTCTAAGCAACTGTACTCTATGCCATTCTACTCTACCCTACTTCACTCTGTGCCATTCTACTCTACGCCACCCTACTCTACATCACTCTACGCCACTTCATTGTACCCCACTTCACTGTACCCAACTTCACTCTACCACACTTCACTCTAAAACACTGTACTCTATGCCAGTCTACTCTGAGCCATTTTACTCCACCCACTTCACTTTACCTCACTTCATTGTACCCTAATTCACTCTACACCACTCTACTCTATGCCACTCTTCACCACTTCTCTATGCCACTCCAAGTGACTGTATGCCCCTCCATTCCAACCAACTCCACTCCACTGAACTCTATACCACTCTACGTCACTACACTATACGCCGCTGCACTCTACTCTGCATCACTGCACTGTACGCCACTCTACGGTGCACCACTCTACTCTACACAACTTCACTCTACCCCACTTCACGCTACCTCACTTCACTCTACACCACTCTACTCTAGTCTGCACCACTGAACTCTACGCTACTGCACTGTGCACCACTTTACTCTGCACAACTGCAGTAAGTAAATACATTTTTATTTGCATAGTTAATTAAAACCGCTACAATACAGAAAAAAAATATATTCAGTAAAAAATCTGTCATGTACATACATAAAACTTGTTCCTTCATAATGCTTGTGTCTTGTGTCTTAGCCCTAATTTGTGTAAGCTGATGTGAAGATATTTCGCAGCTGGCGATGTAGTGTGCATTTGTAGCTCTCTCCAGAGCTGTTCATTTAACGTTCCTCGAGGAGTTTTTCACACTTTGTCCCATGCAGCGACGAAGACCCCTTGTCTGGCAATTGTTTGTTTCAGGACGCCAAACTCAAGTCTGATTTGAGCGGGTGAGGTATATTTTGGCAGCCCAAAAATGACACTGTATACGGTTGTTCCTGTGGCATCAAGGATTTCCGTGTCCCTGCCTTTCTGTGCTTCGCTGCCGTAGGTAATTGTTGGTAAGAGTTTTGCACGGACCACCTCTGCCAGTGGCAGGATCGATGGGCCAGTTAATTTAGAGTTTAAGGTTTTTAGGGAAGTTGCTATTATTAAACCTTTTTGCCTTAAGTTGGTCTTCTGTGCCAGGAAGTGACCGCCAGAGTCCAGCTTCATGCCGAGGTATTTATATTCCGTTGTGTCTTCTATTCTGGTCTCTCCCCAAAACCAGGCTGCAGTTTGTCGCCTTTTGTTCCCGATTATCATTGTTCTTGTTTTGTCCAGGTTGATCGTTAGGTCATTTGCTTGGGAAAAGTCCCGCGTTGTATTTAGGAGATGTTGTAGCCCTACTTTTGTTTTGCTGATCAGGACTATGTCATCTGCATAAAAGAGACAGGGAAGTGCCGTGTCTCCTAATTTGGGGGCGTGTGAATTACAGCCGATTAGCAGCGGGACTAAATCGGCTATATACAGATTAAAGAGAGTAGGTGCTAAAACACAACCCTGTTTCAGGCCTTTTTCCGTGGGAATGTGTCTTGACAGGAAGGTTCCATTACCCAGCTTCACCTGTAGCCATGTGTCCGTGTGCAGGTTTATAATCAAGTTGAGTAGGGGCTGAGGAAGCCCCCAGTGATGTAATTTGGACCAAAGTCTGATGTGATTGACATGATCAAAAGCGGCCCTGTAGTCGATAAAGCAGAGGTATAGAGACGATCGTGTGGCTACAGCCTTGTCCATAAGCATTGCCATGCTTAATATGTTAGTTGTTGTCCCAACTGATTTTGTGAAGCCGGTCTGTTGTAGAGGAATTGCGGATTTTTCTTTCACCCAAGCCTGAAGGTCCTCCAATAACAAGCCTGTGAAGAATTTTGCCTCGTTGACTAGTGGAGGAACTAAGCGATAGTTTTGTGGTTCTAGCTTGTCATCAGATTTATGGATTGAGGAAATGATTGAGCCTCTCCATGAGCTGGGCAAGATGTTTAATGTTCTGATTTCTCTGAAGAGAGGGTCCAGTGCTTCTGCCCAGAAAGTTGCCTCCTGTTTGTAAAGTACTGGTGGAATTCCGTTTGGGCCAGGAGCACCTTCTCTTCTCCCCTTTTCTATCTGCCTTTTGATGGCGTCAATTTGGGTCATTTGATGGCCAACAGTTGGAGAATCTGGCCCTGATTTTCCAGAGTCAGCGGGATTGATTTCGACCCAAGCCTTGAGTGTCGTTTGGAAGTCGGGTTCATTTTGGCAGGCTTGGTGCTTCTCGCTGTATTCAGTGCCTTGTTGAAAGTGAGACCTGAGGTGTTTTACCCAGACTTCTTCTGTGATGTTTGTGGAAACGCCGTTGTGATTGTGGCAGATGAACTGGTTTATGGTACCCCAGAATCTGCTGCTATTATTATGTTTGGCATCGGCATGTAGTTTAACCCATAGATCCTCCTCCATAGCTCTATTCACATCCCTTTTTAACTTTTTGAGGGCTGCCCTTTGTTTCCGTAATTGTTGTAAGTGTAATTCATCGCTGGGCCTGTGTCGAAGGTGTCTCAGTAGTTGTTTAATCCTTTTTTTTTGCAAGCTTAATTTCTTTCTTAGCGCTATATGATATTGGTTTAGTGCCGCTGAATCTTTGAAGGTTTGGTGGTTTAATCTTAGTCGCATAAGCCTTCATCGCTGATAGGAAGTTTCTCCATTTCTCCACTTCACCATCTCCGACCCTCGCCGCATAGTGTTGTTTTTCAATTTCAAGCATGTCGCTTCCTGCGACTATCTTGAATTTAATTCTTCTTAGGTTGATGGTGGCAATTAATCCTTGGGGCTCCCGGCAGCGTTCGAATGTTGGAGTGACTGTTCTTAGTTCTATTTCTTGGGGCCGATGATCACTGTCGCCTTTATTACCCAGCTGGAACGATGCAATTTGTTGAAAGAGGCCTAGGGAGACGAAAGTATAGTCCAGAATCAAACTTGTTTTTGTGGAACTATATGTCGTCACGAGGGGTTGTCTTTCGGTGATCTACCATTTAATGCCCTCAGATTGAGGTGTTCCAAAGCCTCCACAGTCATTTGTCCTATTTTGGTTTGTTTGCACGTGTGAGATTTTCCTTGTTGCGGGATGTTCCAGAGTGAGTTTTGCAAAAGCACTTCTTCATCCACGGAGGATCCCATTAGATTGTGGTTTAAGTCCCCAGTTAAGACAAGATCAGTTGTGGGTCCCTCACTTATGCATGTTTCCACAAAGTTGCACATTTCCTTGACTAGTTTGATTTAGTTTTTAGGTTGGATGTACGCATTTAGCAACATGATGTTGGAATCCCTTTTGTTTAATGATGGTGATAAAAAGGAAATAGTGACTGCTAGAGTTGACTGTATTGTGGAACCAAAGATGCGGGCTGTTGGACCTGGTCCTTTTGGCAGGTTCACCCCTAAACTTTTTGCATTTATCCTGCCCTTTTTCCCTATGTAGTGTAAGTAGTTTTAGGCCTCTAGGCACTTTAGCACTGTATCCCGGTGTAAAGTGCGTGCGCTCTGTGTTACATGGAGTTAGACTGGCCTGCCCTCCCATAGGAATGCATGGGGGATATGTGTGTCCATGGTAGTTCCTAATGTGAGAGGAGTGCAGGGGCGAGTTTGGTATGTGCGACCTCGTGAGAATAAATGCTGCGCAATGGTGTGCGCAGATTTATTGTGACTGGTGGAGAAGTGCCGCTTCTAGAAGTTGGCATGTATGTGTGCGGTGTGAATTGCCTGTCTGGCTTTTGATTGACAGGAGCTGAGAGGGCTTGGGAATTCCAGTAGCCAGGTTGAGTCTGCCCGGTGGTGAATGGAGAGATATGCATGTAGATGGGAGGGAGGAGTTGCACCTGGGACCTGAATGGGGCTGGGCCTTCCCTTCACAATGCTGGCTCCACCTCCTGTGGTGCGTCTGATGTCCCTGGCCTGTCCTGTGAATAGAGAGGGGAGCTAAGCAAAACAAAGTGCTCCTGAACCAGTTGTATCTGGTTCTCCCATTGCCTACACTTTGAGACAAAGGAAAATGTAGTATAAAAGAAGGGGCTCTGACCCCATGAAAAGGTTCTTGTTCTTGCTTTTGGACTGGAATCTTCCATGGGCGTGCTGCTGCTAGGGCCCATGGAAAGGCTTGCCTCCCTGGGCTCTGCCCTGCCCCTGGATGCCTGGAAGACTCTTTTTCTTGGGACCCTCTTGCTCTGATCCACCAGGACCTTGGGGGCGCTTGTCCTGATCCTAGCGCCTGGTGAGCGCTTATCTCAGGTTGCTACTGAGTTCTGTATTTATTTTTCCCTAAAGAGGAGCGTTGGATCGTCGCAGCACTGGGCTGCACGTCGCCTCAGAGGGAATCGCCAGTGTAGGGATTCCCCCCACCTTTGCCTTGTTCGGCGGGAACCCTCCCCGCATGTTGCCGCTGGTTTATATTTCATGCGCGGGTGCCCACCCCGCGACTTTGCTTTCCTTGTCGTGCGCGGGTGCCCGCCCCGTGACTTTGCCATTACTTATGTGCACAGGTGCCCACCCCGCGACTTTGCTTTCCTTGTCGTGCGCGGGTGCCCACCCCGTGACTTTGCCAGTACTTGTGTGCACGGTTGCCCAACCCGCAACTTTGCTTTCCGTGTTATGCGCGGGTGCCCACCCCGCGACTTTGCTGCCGCCGAGATTGCCGCTGTAGTCCCGCCGCGGCCGCGCCGGAAGTCAGGCAAGTCCGCCTGTGATGGGGGCGGGGCCGCGGCAGGACCGGAAGGAGGAGACGGCAGCCTGGAGCCTCGCTGAGCTACACTCTGGAAGTCCCGGTCCTGAGATGGGGGACCAGGTGAAGCAGGGCTGCTGGAAAGGAGGCGGCAGGACCAGTCGAGGTGCCTCGCGTCCCTCCGGGGCTCCCTTGAGCGGCTGGGAGCCTCGGGAGCCCCAGGGGACGAGCGAGACAGGCGGTGATGAAGAAAGTACCGGTCCCAGAAGAGGGACCAGGTGAAGAGGAGGCCTCCGCAGACGAAGCTGACTCCCCAGAAGCAAGCCCGGAGAGTCTAGAAGGGCTGGGGGGCTCCGTGGGGACTCATGTTGGGGCTTGGTAAAGGCACGGTGCCAGTTCTGCCGTGAGAGCGGTCCCGGATGGCAGTGGGCCGCTCCAACCTCAGGGGCATGTTTCAGCAAAAGTGCCAGTGCGCTCCAACAACGGGGGCAGAGTTATTTTCAGAGCCTGCGGGCTCCAACGAGGGGGCAAGTGCTTTCTCTTCCTTATGGCAGGATTATTTCAGGAGCCAGTGTGCTCCAGGGGGACATCTGTATGTTTAGAGCCCGTGCGTGGCTGCAACGTTGGGCGCATTTGTTTAAAGGGCCACTGAGAACCCAGGCCGCCTTTTCCCTACTTCCAGCTGCCCAGCAAGTAGTGGGTAGCTGCACCGTTTAGGTCTTGTTTTCTTTTAGGGGACATGATTAAGTTAGAAGTGAGATGCACTCCTTTACCCCTGACACTCCCAGCTGTGCAGCATTTAGTGCCAGCTGCAACGTTTAGGTTTTTATGCAGATTGCGCATCCTTGACTTTTCGCTGCCTTTGCAGCGCGCCTTGACTTTGGGGACATGGGGCATTTGAGCCCACTTTCTGGGATGGCCAGTTGGCCAGGGGGGGATTGTTAGATTTATAGGGCGCCAGTCCCTACTGTGATTTTGGGTGCTAGGAAATGTAATGTATGTAGAATGAGTTACGCACCTGTGTTGATATCTCTAAATGTGCGTTATGATTATGAGGTTGGTTCACATATAATGGTTTATGCTAGTGAGAGTTATTCTCTAATGTAGTTATACTTAGGAGATTAGGGTCTAATATGTTTAGACTTGTCAGAGAATTGCATAACGTGCTTATGTTGATGAGGTTGGTGTACAATGCGGTTGGCGCCTAATGTGATGCTGTGCATAAAGTAGTTTATGTCACAGGCTGATGCTAAGAACAGGGATTCCCAGTGGTTGTGGGTTGTATGTTTATGATCTGCTGTACTTTTACTAAGTTCGCTTTGTGATGGTTCTGAATGTGGTCCATGTGGCCCTGTCATGTGTACATAATCCCTTGTAAATATTGCCCAGTGCCAGTTGGCACAGTATATAATATGTGCTTATTCTTCTAATGTGTTATGATAATACAAAGGCTATTTTTATATAACCTTGTGTGGAGTTTCTTTTGTGGTGGGCCTGGGATGTTGTTGCTGGGTGCATGCGCAAATGCTTTACACATTGCCTCCGGGATAGGCCTGACTGCTCGTGCCAAGCTACCAAGGGGGTGAGCAGGGGTTATCTTTGGCGTGTAACTTCCTTGCCCTGACTAGAGTGGTGGTTTCTGCCTGGCTTTGGCGCACGCCTTAGCCAGCCAGAAATCCCATTTCTAACACGGGCAGAATGGGCAACTGTGTTAGCGGCATATGTGACCAAGCCTCCTTGCAGATGGCCATATTTTGCTCCCCTGGTGGCATTTACAAAGAAGGGCAGAAATCCTTGGATATGAGGCGGGTCTATTACTCATGTTTCTTGTAGTGCCACTATGTCGAAGGCCCTGACTTAGGTGACAAAATCCAAATCTGCTAGTTTGTTGGCAAGCCCATTTACATTCCAGGAGCAGAACCGTATTGTCCCTAAGGGGTTTGATGTGTTTAGCGAGCAATCGTCTTGTCAGTCTCTTGTGTTATTTATGGTTCTCGCGATCCATCTTATATCTTCTACCCGAGCTTGCGGTGTGAGGGGGTCATTGCCACTTCTTGAGTCCTCAAGTTGGTGTATCTTGTCGCTATTGCAGTGCCCTATGGCTCCTCTCAGCACTGATGTAGTTGATATGCCAACGGTCATCTCAGGGGCCCTCAGGGGTTCTGGGATTAACAAATCGGGATATCCTGGTTTGAAATACGGGGTGATGGTTATCCCCCAAGACTTTAGGATGTCACTTTCTTTGAGTATTTTATGTGCTATTGTAGGAGAGGTCCATGTTGCTCTTGTTTTTTCGCCTGCCTTTAAGTCCCCGCAATTAATAAATTCAATTGACTCCAATTCTGTCGTCGTTATGTCTGCCAGTGAGGTTATGTGAGATAGTAACCGCAATATGTTGCCTCTGTTCAGAATGTCGTGCCTTCCTTTAGAGGTATATTCGGGCTTGAACCATATTGCGTTTGTTTTCCTCGCCCCTGCCCAGATGGAGACGTCATTATGATTTTTAGGTCTCGGCTGATCCAGCGCTTGCGCTGATCTGGCCGAGACATTTTGTAAACAGGCTTTTTCAAAGTGCTGCCATGGCCTAAAGCTACAGTGCACGTGAACATGCACGCGCGCCCTCCGTTGCACGCGATCGTAATCGCGATTGCGATCACTTTCACTTTCGCGGCCGCAAAAGTTGCCATAGCTTGTTTCTCTTTTCACTCCAGTCCATGCAGTACTGTACATCGCTTCACCTTTGCATCCTCATCAGCTCACCTTGTCCTCTTCCCTTTCCTCATTCTTTACATTCTCATCTCTCGTTTACCTCGTTCACACGTCTTTTTCTTGTACTCCTTTTTCCATGTATTCCATGTATTTCTCTGTTTACTTCTTTTTCGAGTCCCGTCTCTGCATCCTCTTTCATCCCAGCTTCCTTTGACCTTACTGCTCCTCCGATTTTTTGCCTTTTCCAATGTCTTTTTACATCTTAACACGTTCTTCTCTAGTCTCATTCCTCTTCATGTTTCCATTCAGTGCTGCATATTTTGGATGCCATTATTGCTGTCTTTTAAGGATGAAAAATGCTGATCTGTAGTGTCGCCAATAAAGTCCTAGGTAATGAATTTTTTTTGCTTCCCACGCCCACCACTATCAAAGCACAACACAGTGTTTCCCTTTATCGGACGCCAGCGCTTCCTCCCGGCTGGAGACCGAGCAATGTCTCTGCCAGTGCATGTGTGCTTGTCCCCATTGCCTCCTCTCCTCCCACGTTCTCCATGTTCCCTTCACGTCCCAACGGCCCTCTCTGTATTCTTTTCCTATTCATGCCCCCTCCCAACCCCATGTTGCTTTCATATTCATCCCCCAAACTTCACTGTGCTGACTCTGCCCTTACACGCCCACCACTCCCCTTTGTGTTTATTCTCTGAACAGAGTGCAGCCTTTCACACATCGGGCAAACTCCTACTCCAGTGGTCCAACCATGCTCCGCGCAGGCCTCGTGGGACTTACCTCCAGGCTCACCCGTCTGCCTCACCCGGTCCGCAGCTTGTCCACTGCAGCGGCCATCCCAGTGCTAGAGCTTGACATTTAGGATAACAAGGAAAGGCATGTGCGGCATTGGCGCTAAATACACTGCTCTATTGTAAAATGTAATTGTGTCTTTGAGTTTTACCAGACGACAAATAGCAGGTCGTCTGTGCCCTGAAAACATGCGGACAAAGCTTGACTAGTCAATCGAATGTTCATAGGACGAAATGCAGGCCGCAATAATAACTTCCAGGGCTATGGCAGGCGTGCTGGTACGCTTTGTAGTAGGAGCTGTTCACATGCAGTTTGTGTCGAGCAATGATGTGGTGTATTGGGTCACTTGCTTTCTCTATGATCATCCTTCACTTGTAACATGTGGGTTCGATAAATTAGTAGTGTGTTTAGTGAGGTGCACAAGTCAGTGCATCAGGCAAGTGCAGGATTAGAGGACAGTACTAGAGAGAGTGTATGTTGCATTTGTTCTGCTGTTAGATTTATGCTTCATCTGCCCGCGGTCGGTGACAAATTCACACTTTCACTGCAGTATTCTTCCCTGTATCTCGGATGGTGCTAAGTTCACCCAAGCGTTGTGTGCAGTAGTGGGTAGATCTGTCGATTAGTCATACATGCAAGTCTTCAGCGATTGCACACAGGTGCCTGCAATCATAATGTATGTGAATGGTTCAATTTGCATGTTTTGTCCTGCACAAAAAAGAAAATGGAGCCAGTATTCCTGTGTCACACAGTGGAACTTGTAGAAAGTAAATCCTGTGCAAGACAGGTCATTCCACCTGAAAATGTATATATTCCAATCCTGCAGAATGTGACGGGTTTAGCTGCTTACTCTTGGTAATGAAGTGTTTGATTCTCTTAACTATTGTGCATTTTCGACATCCCTCATAAAAACCAATGCGCAATGCTGATGTCAATGTTCACAGCCACAGGCACACTCCTACAAGAGAGGTGTAGTTGTCTTAAGCTCACTGTGCATTTAATGTTGAATGTCTTTATAATCCGGTGTCCAAGGTGCCTTAGTACCCTCAAATTTAGGTGAAGTTAATTTTAACAGTAACCGTTTTGGTACTTTCTCGCATCGGGTGAGGTGTCGCATTTGGGATCTCCAGTTACCTCCCAGACGTATTTAAACTATCAATTCAATTCAACTCACATATTTCCACTTCAAACCACATACATCCACTACACTAAACACAAAAACACATAGATAAAAGCATTGTAATTTACAATACCAATAGCTCTAACTTTCGCAAATGCGAGACCTATTGTTTCTTTTTGCCTTACAACTGATCAGGGCTTTAAGTGGGACGGGTCTTACAGGTGCTGAAAACTGGCAGTTTTATTAGAGGAGGCCTCAATGCGAGTCTCTATCGGGCTCTGGCACAGGCGGTCCGTTTTTTTCCGGACTGCAATGACAGCATGCGCATCGATGTGCGCGCGCTCACACTGCTCACTTCTCACAAGTAGAGAAGTTACGACATAACGTCATGCCAGTCGAGGGTTGTAGGGGCAGGGAAATCCTTTAAAGAGAGTCATTTTCTGTTTCTTTTTCGATTTCCCTTTTCTTTTTGACACTCAGGAGCCCAACATTGTCGTGGTATCACCAGGGCTATAAGTGGAAGCTTTTTCAATGTTATACACAAGCCACAGTTGCTGCTTATTCATTTTAGGCAACTAACAACCACTGACAAAGCCAATAGTTCTGACTTGTTGTAGGTATGATGTTACTTGTTGTAATGCAATAGGTCTCGCATTATACAAGTGTGAGCAGTTGGCATTGCTAATAATAATGCAACACTAGCTATTGGCATTGTAAATGATAATGGCATTTATTTATGTGTTTGTTTTATAAGATAGATAAAAAAAGGCATTGTCATGAACAATGCCAATAGCTTAAACTTTTGCAAATGCGAGACCTATTGCATTGCAAATGCTTGTTTAAGGTGGGCGGCAGGCCTCATTTTGTGGGCATCCCAGTGCCATTTGGGTCACTTCTGTGGGGCCTAGACTTCCTTGACGTTTTGGGCCGAGGCCAGCTCGGTTTTGTATTTGAGATGTTGAGTTTTTGATTATTATTTGTGGAGCTGGTATGCCTAAGGGCAAGAGCTGGCTGTTCAGTAGCAACTCTACCTCCCTTTTGGCTATGTGTTCGCTGAGAGGAATATCCGGGTTCCCATGGTTTGTGTACCTCCCAGCGGCGACATTATCGTTTGTAATTGATGCCCATGGGGTGTCAAAGTGTCTAGGATCCTGGTTGGTCTCTGAGGTATGGGATCTCATCCCGGTTTCTCCATCAATTCTAGTTTTGATGTGGTTTGCGGTGTGATTTCCTACCAAACCCAGTTGAGGGGGGTCAACTCCTGCAATCTCATGAGCGTCCTCAGGTACACTAATTTCTTGTTTTCTGGTTGGTAGAGCTTTGGCGCAGCTAGACATGTTTGTGATGCTGTTAATTACTTCTGGTGAAGAGATGTTCTGTTGCGTTATCCCATTGGGCACTGGCAGTCCTGATGTGGCTTTTTTTCTGGTTCCGGCCTTTCTGTTTTTGTGCACGTCTTAGTTTTGCATTTAGTTTCAATTCCCCTTTGGCTGCCTCTGCTTGTTCTGGCATGTGTCCATGACTAGGGAGCAATGCTATTGTTTGCTTACTGTTGTCGATGTTGGTGTTCTCTTCTGGTTGTTCAATTAAAATTGGCATTTGCTCCTCATTGATCGGGCCAAGCTGGTGAGTTGCTACGTCTTCGCCATGCCCAAGCAGGGTTTGCCCATTTGAAGGCTGAATATTTTCGTTATTTGATGTCTTTTTTACTTGTGCGCATAGATCCATCAGCATCGCTGGAAGGGTTACCAGTTTGTCCACAATTGGGCTGCATCCGCAGGTTCGAGGGTGGCTAGGGTGTGGTCCTGGGTACTTTCCAACATTGTGTTCAGATTTCTTAATTTACCATCGATCGATACCACATATACTGCCAGAGTGTTCAATAGGGATAATTGCAAGTCCATTTTATCTGTCTGGTATTGCAGAGCCTCAACCAGAAGCTACACAGTTTTAAGCAGACTTGCCCATGCATCCCCTTGGGCAGTTCCTTGCCAGTCCTCTTCAAGGTTGCCAGCCTCACTGCCGGTTTTGTTGCCATTGTCTGTTTTTTGCGTTTTCCCTTGGTATACTCTAATTTTGCTGATTGTGCAAGTGGGCAGCGCAAACGACCCCTCCACTGTCTCCTTGCATCCATCAGTTTTTAGGTTTTCTGCTGGTTCGCTCCTATGCGTGTCCCCCCTATAGGCTGCCAGGAGTGCTTCCCACTCCTCCTTATCTAGATTTGAGTGTTGGTCTAGTTCTTCTGAATCATCCAACAGCAGGCTGGATTGAGACAACACTGGCTTGCATTGGGGTCGTGTGGGGACGGAGCGTACGTCAATTTCTGTATCCGGGATGTCCTTTAGGTTTTCAGGTGTTGATCCCCCTATTGCCTTTGTTCCCTCTGTATTATTTTCCAGGTTGTTCCCTAGAACGCCAGCTTTGCTTCCCGACCAGAGGATAGCTGTCGGATTATCTGACTCATAGATGGTCAGTGGCTCTAGTGATACGCAGTTACCTCCGTCATTTTTGTGTTGATTGGGGGCCCTGGATGGTATGGCCACAGGAATGTTATGAGTATATGCAGGGTTGTACTTGCCTATGACAGCAGTATTTCTGTCCCATTCCTCCCTTGCGCTGTTGGGCTTGATTTTAGGCCCCCCAACTTGAGGCGGATTTTGTGGCGCCTCTGGGTACAGATCGTTAAGCTTTATCTCTGGGGTCTTCTCCAGGGTTTTGGTGTTCCAGCTTGCGGCGGGTGCTGGGTCGTGTGGCGATGTCGTTGAGCTGTCCCCCCTTCCTCCTTGGGCTGTAGGCCCTTCGTTCCCTTCCACCTTTCCTTTGTCCTCTAGGCAGGGAAAGAGTGGTGTTTGAAGACCCACGGGTATTGTGGGGCGTGAAAGCAGGGTGTCGCCTGCATTTAAAAAACAAAACAAAATTTAGTATGGATTTTCGGCTGAAGAAGGCGATGTTTTGGCGTTTTATACTTTGGCGTCGAGTTGCTGAGCCTCCTTATGTCTGATGTTATTTCAATTATGGTGCCCTCTACCTGCATTGCCGGTCTGGTCTTGACCTGCGGCTCTCCTGTGCAATCCAATGATTTCAGCTTCCTTTTCCGCTTAGCTGTATTACTTGAGTTGCTGCTGACATTGCCTGCTCTGGTGGCAGATTTAAGCGTCCAACGGACGCACCCTGATCTCATACTCCCAAGTCTGGGTGATCTAATGAGATGTTTATCTTGGACTTTGATAGGCTTTGGTAACCTGCTGCCTAGTTTAATCCTGGCTCAGTCCGGAGGGAGTTTTCCTGCTGGTGTGCTGCTGGCAGCTGGCAGTGCCGGTTGTGCTGTACTGCTTTCTTTGTCTTAAAATGGCCCTGGGCCCCCTTTTATGAGAGAAGGAGCCACACGGGTCAGCGAGGATCAACAGAAGTCAACAAGAGTCAGCAAGCACTCCCGAAGCACCCAAAAGCGACAGAGACCGCGGCGGCAGCAGCCCTGCAGACCTGCAGCTCACTGTATCACTGTATCACTATATCCTGCAGCACATGAAATGTAAGGCACGGCTCCTTCGCAACGTACCTGGCAGTGCTGGGGCGCTGGGGACTGGAACTTGAACGCTGGAGCACTAGGCGTTAGCCACAAAGAGGAAAAAAACATGAAGCTCCTGCTGTGATGGGCAGGCTTCTGTCAGGCAAGATTCTCACACTCCCCGCGGCCTCCCGCCACACAGCTTTCGCGGCACCGGCGCCAGCCGCGTTCGTGCTTCGTTTTCCTCCTTGGTGGGCACTGGGGCTGGAGCCGACAGGAGAGGCCCTCTGGTGAGGCGTGTGAGCCTGTCGGCTAGTTTTGCACGACCCGCTCACCTCCGCCTCCACTCGACCTCCGCTCCCCTCCTTGCAGGGCTCCCGGCTATCCTCTGAGCTTCCTGGCGGCTGCGGCGGCTGTGGTGGTTGCGGCAAAGCTCGGACTGGATTGTCACCGGAAGAGAGAACACCTGCATTCTACGCCACTGTACTCTATGCCACTCTACTGTACACTACTCTACTCCACTCCGCTTCACTCTACCCCACTTCACTTTACCCAACATCACTCTTTCCCACTTCACTCTACCCCTCTATACTTTACGCCACTTCACTCTACCCCTCTTCACTCTACCCCATTTCACTCTACCCTGCTTCACTCTATGCCACTGCACTCTATTGTTTACCACTCTACTGTACATCACTGCATTCTACACCGCTGCACCCTATACCAATGCACTGTATGCCACTACACTCTACTTTACCGTGCTTCACTCTACATCACTCTACTCTATGCTACTCTATTATACCCCACTTCAATCAACCCACTTCATTCTACCCCACTCTACTCCACTGTACACTACTCTACGCAGCTTCTAAATACTGAGGATCAGAACAAGGGCAAAATATATCCCAGCAGTATGTATATTTATTTCTGATACTCAAGAAAAAGTATTGCAGTAGCGAAGAATTTGTTGTAGTGAGGTCCTGAAGAAAGCCGGGGAGACATATCCCATTGGCTGAAACATGTCGACCATATATGAGCAGTGAATTACTTAAACTGCTTTTTTGTCCTGCACTGCTTTTACGTAGGAATGCAATTGATATAATTGAAAAGAATAGATTTCCTTTTTTCTCTTGCTAATCCTATTTTAATCACGCATTTCTCTACTTCTTGCACTGCACTCTTTCCATTTGGAATTAGTTTGAAAGGTTTAAATACAAGCTTTAGACCTCATTTTATGATCTCTCCTTTTCCTCTGATAAGAACCTAATGAGAGGATACAACTCACTTAATATTCTTCCGAATTTAATGGGGAAAAAAGAGTTGTTTGAAACCCCAAATGATGACACTGGTCACTTTGGTGAAATGGTGGGAGACCAATAATCCTAAATGGGTTCTCCACTAATCTTAATAACTTCTTTACTGGATCTTGTTCCTCTTTGGTTGCACTCAGATTATTAGCATTATCTGTATTTTTTATTCTAGAATTGCATCTAGAGTAACAGCTGTTGCTATAGACCACGGATTACTTCTATTGTTTTGTGAAAACCTGACTTAGCCATCTTGTCAATGGCAGGTGGATTGTCAGGATAAGTCCACCATGGCTTATTAGCAACGATTTCCCTATCGCTACTTTTTTATTGCTGGATTTTCAGGCATTTCACTGCTATCACTGGATTTTTTATCGCTTTGGAGTGAGGCGTTGATGATAACGCTCTAACTCGGCGATGTAATCCAGCGATAGCCGGCGATATTTCAAATCGCGCTAAGCACGCTTAGCGATAATAATCGCTGCATGTTAATAATTAGGATCCATGCACCGACGCTGGCATCCTTGAACCATGGTGCAAGGGTGTCTGTGTTGTTGGAACTATTACTTTTGCTCAGGAAGGGGAGCCTTCCTCCACAAAAACATACACAAGAGGCATTATTCTCTTTATATGTGTGCTGCAGAATGCAGCACATGTGGAAAGAGGAAAAAAACGAGAAAAAATGTAAACCTTTCTCCTCATTACGCCTGGTCTAGGGAGACGCAAGGTTTTGGCTCTGCCCCAGCTTTACCTGATGTTGTAAATCTGGGGCAGCATCAAATTCCATGGATGTTGAGTGGGAACACCCACAGCAAAACCTGAGGAATGCCTCTTTCACACAGAGTAAGCCAAGGCAGTGACTTGCGCTACTTGCCTAACTCCATAGCCACAAGGCCATAAAAAGCCACTCAGGGTGGATTTTCGTGGCCATGTAAATATGGCTAAGCCCTGTGTCCCACTGAAACGACACAAAAAGTGAAATTCCAGCAGCGCACAGGGCTTACACATATGCCCCTTAATTATTGTTTGTCCCCGATAAAAAGGAGAGGGAGCTGAAAGTTCTTCCTCCCTGAGCCTTTATAGGCTGATTTCTTTTAAATAGCTGCTCCCTCCGGATAGGACCAATGTTGAATGCCACACCCTACGGGAAACCGGGTGGGGCCCAGAAGCTCTGGGGCTCCCCCCATGGCCAACAAAATCCTGATTAGTGGGTGTCTGGCCCCAGGTGATGTGGGTCCCTGGGACTGAACAAGGTTCGAGGAAGGGGACCGCATGCCCCTTCCCCTTGAAAATCTCTTTTGGCACTGGGGGATGGGGTCTCTGGCCCCTATTGAGGCTCTGGGAGGGGGACTGTGCGTCCCCTCTCCACTTTTTATTTGTATTTGGCCCAAGGGGATGGGCCCCAGGTCCAAATAAGGCTTGAAGGGGGGGCAGCATTTCCCCTTTCCCCTAAATACTTTTATTTTGCCCCGAGGGATAGGGCCCTTGGAGCCTGTTGAGGAACAGTGAGGGGGCTGTGCAGACCCTTTCAAATTTTAATTGCATTTGGCCTCCTGGGGATAGGGTCCCCAAGGCCTATTGAGTATGGGTGGCCAATAGATTCCGCACCAACGGCGGAGCTCGCAGAGTTTTGTCCACTGCATATTATGCTCGCTGCCGCGTGGTGGAGTTTTTTCTCACATGTGGCTCACCAAAAGTAAGTTGGCAAGCGCAAGTGTGAAATGGTGTACTCTAGCACGATTTTCGGTTGCTAGGAGCGCACCCGGCGCGATTTTCTCAATGCAGGCCGCCGTGGACGGTCGCACTGTTCAGGGTGAGAAAGCTGACTCTCGAGTAGAAAATCTACTTGAGCAGCAGCAAAGAAGCAGCACCTTCTGGTGCACAAAGTGGTGCAGTTTGTGCTGATTTTGCATCACGGAACAAGCTCCAGGTGCCTAAAATCAGCACAAGCAGCGATATTTGCCGATTTCCAGCCATTCGCGGAACTCTGCAGAATCTCGTGGAGTTTTTATGTAATTCCGCGGAATTAGACATAGTGAAACCACTTGGCTCTCTCCCCTTTAATTTCATTTGGCCCTGGGCATGGGGTACCGGGGTCTATTGAGGCTTGAGGAAGGGTTACATGTCCCCCTCCCCTTTAATTAAATTATAGCCCCAGAGATGGTGTGTCCGGGTCGGTTTGGACTTGGCAATGGGGGCCATGTGCCTCCTAGCCAAATAATAAGTTATTTTCCCCTAGGGGATGGGGTCCCTATGGACTCTTAAGGCTCGTAAGGGTAGGCCACAGGTCTTCCTCCACTGTTATTAAAATGTGGCCCTAGGGCTGGGATCCTTGGACCCATTCAGGCAACGCCTGGTCCTCGCAGCTGCAGCGACAAGGTCCCCGTCGACTCTTCAGAACCTCCAGAAATTTGTGGGCATTGGGTCTTCGTGCTTTCTATTCACTCCCGAGTGGCATAGACTCTGTCCCCATTGCTTGAAGGTTCTTCACTTCTAGAATCCCCTCTTGGATTCCACCGGATTTCTTCACCATCTTCTCCAGAGGTATTTTTTCCAAAGTCTTCCATTGTCGTCTGCAAAGGTTTCCCATGTCTCTTCACCCCTATGCACCTGGCTACCCTGGTGTAGGTAACATGGTTCCCGGGGCATCCACGGGTGGGGTGGCTCTCCAACCTTCCGTCCCCCAAGGGATTTCTTCAGCGTCCCCTGTGAATGGTTCTTCATCTGCGAAAAACACAACTGCGACGTCTCCATTGAGTTCCATTGGGCACCTGGCTTTGTTCCCACTTTGTATACAGCCTCCATGGGGTTCTGGGTGCTTACCTTGGTAGATTCCTTGTGTCCCCGGCACCTCTGGATCTTCTGGCCCATGTTCTATTCTCCTTTGCAGTTAGCATTCCATATTTGTTAATATGCTTTGGTCTCCCCTTGGAGACCACTGTATTTTGTGCTACTTACCTAATTGCATTTGAATTATTCTTGTGTATTGTGTTGATATCTCCGGGTAGGAGATATACCAATGTGTTAGTAAGTGTTGTGTAATAAATAGAAGTATTTTTATATAAACACTGTGTGGTCCTTTTCATTTAAGTCACACTATAGATTAATCTGGTAAAACAAGCTGCTTAACACTTCCGAATAAACCTGAGGGCTGCTCTCCACGGATATCACTTTGAGAGCTTTCTATGGTTATCAAAGACCACCAAAATTACCATAAGGGTTGTCTGGATTAGGGCAAGGTGCCTCACTTAAATAGGTGTAAACCATATACTAAGCCAGCCTCCTACAGTCTCCTTGATTTGGATTTCAAGCTCAAAACCTATGATTGTCCTAGGTCATTTCCGCCACAGTGCACTATCATTAGGTCTGCGTGCTCACAATCCAAAATGCTCTCAACCATTGGTGACAACTGATGCAACTTCATACATCTATGGCCAATCTAAGTTATGTCCAAATTTTGAAATCCAAGATTCTTGTCAATACCACAATTAATGGCGTATTCTCTACCCCAGTGAATGAAGCTGTGCCCAAAATCCAGTGGCGAACCATGGTGTAGTATGGATACGTTGGTCACCAGAGGAGTCATCAGCAGAATGAGTAAGCTTCAAGAGGAATATGGAGTTACAAGACAAGAGAAGAGAAAAACGTGAGGGTGGCAACAATATAATTGTAAGTGGTATCTTTTGGCTGTTAGAAAACTAGGTTACGTTGTGACCAACTCCTGTTTCTATGGTGCACCGTTACTTGTTAGACAGTAGGAGCTTTTCTAATGTATGATTTCCAAATTTTGCTCCGATCTAACAAGACTCTAGCGAGAGTCATTTACAAGCTTCTCCAGGTGAAGCTTGCCGCCTTGGCCTCACACGATCACGTAAGATTCTCTTGAGAGCTGCATGGAAATTTACCGAGCAACCCTGCCATTAGGTCTTTCTATGATCTAGTTACAATAACTGAGCAAATAAACAATTTCTATTGCCTACTTTTCTGCCTTATACTCACATACATTTTACAAGGATTTTGCAAACTGTGAACCATAACCTGTTTTGTTACAATTAAAAACATCTTTTACTCTGCTGCATGTGAATCAAAGAATATCAGGATTTCTAAAGCACACAGGCACTCCAAGGAATGTCTTGGCGCTGAGCAGACTGTAAAAGAGCAGAGGAAAGTAGAACCAGAGTGTGAAAAGCAGTGTTGAGTTGTTTTCTGGAAGGCCTCTCATTTTCAATTTGGCGTAGTTCTACAGGAAGTCTATTCCAGGCTTGAGGGCCTAGAAGGGAGAAGGATCTGCCTCCTGCTTTGGCCAATCAGGCCATAGAAACTTTGTCCAGATGCCTATTGGAAGAATGAAGAGTCTTAAAGGGAGTGTAGTAATGAATTCTGGAAGACAGGTATTCAGAGCCAGAGTGTTTCAAGGCTCTCTGCATAAAGACAAGAGTCTTGAACAGGATCCTTTTAGTTACATGAAGCCAGTGCAGGTTCTTCAAGTGTGCAGAGACTGAAGCTCATCTAGGTAGGTTGAGAACCAAGCGGGCCACCACATTCTGGACCTTTTGTAGTTTTCTAAGCAAATATTGTGAAAGGCCAGCATAATGGGCAGTGGCGTAGTTGAGCCTGGAAACAACCGGAGCCAAGATCACTGTTTTCCTCAGGGGCAAGGTTAGGACCTGTAAAACATTTTTAGCAGGTCACATGAGGCCAAACCACATGCCGACTACCGTGTAAATTTGGTTTTGAAGTGTCAGATGCTTATCAAACTTGGGAGGGATGGGGGACCATCTGGCCTACGAGCTTGTAGGTTGAGAGTAAAATTGAATCCAAAGCTAAGAATCTCAGTCTTGACAGTGTTGCAGTGAAACACTGTTGATAGACAGGGTTGGATGGCGTCATGGGTAATTGGCTCACCTTTCTTGAATGAAAACATCAGCTGAGTGTCATCGGCATACAAGCTTATCTTGGCCCTGAAAGACTCAACCAGTACCACTAAAGGGGTCATATAGATATTAAACATGGTCGGGCTAAAGGCCAAACTGTGGTGCACTCCTACCAAGACACTGCTCTTGCCGTATGAGGAAGGTGACTTCCAAACCTCTTGTTATCAGTACTAATGCTGCTTTTCCTGCTGCATCTAGTGTGCATTTTATCACTTCAGACACTTCCAGAAGTGCTGACTCTGGACAGAATTTTGTCCTAAACCCTGATTGGCTGGGGTGGAGGAGCACGTTGGATTCAGTATAGTTGGAAATCTGCAGATTCACAAACCTCTCCACAAGTTTAGAGGAGGCTGGCAGCAGGGAAAAAGGCCTTTAGTTGCTTGGAGTGTTGGTATCTGCATTGCGTTTTTTCAAGAGAGACAGATTTTTGGCCTGTTTCCATTTAGAAGGGACACTCCCTGAAGACAGAGACCTGTTCAGTACTGATTTCAGGAGAGGATTGATGACATCCACTCCTTGCACTAAAATGAAATGGGGTCAGGGAACCGAAGAGGAGCCTGACAAGATTTAAAATAGCAGCACTGGAATCATCCATCGAGATTGGGCAAAGGAGGAGAATACGCAGGTGATGGTATCTGGGATTTGAGGCTCAATAACTGAGTGAATTATTATGATTAAACCATTTTGACTTTAAAACATGTTGTATTTAAACAAACTGGCAAGTTGTTCACACCACTTGGCCGAGGGAGCTTTGCTGAGTTGCACCAACCTAGTCTAAAATTCTTTTTACTTTCTTAAATATTTCTTTTGGCTTATTTACCAACATATTAATCCTTCCCTTAAAAAAAATCTTTTTGTGGAATTGATTAGACTAGAGTATATTTTTAGGGCCGACTTATATTAAGCTTTGTCCACCAAGCTATAGTTTGCATCACTAAGCTCTTTCAGCCTTTTTGCAAATTGTTGTTCTCTTGCCTCAAAGTTTCATTGATCCAAGAGGAAGAGAGCTTGGCTTGACCTGTCGTATGTCTGGGTAGGGGGGCTAACTGCTCCACTGAGGATCGAATCCATTTGTCAAACACCTGTACATCTAAGTCAAGAGTACCCAAAAGGTTTGGTGCAGTGTTTTCTTGGGTACTAAGCAGGCTATCCTGAGGGATTCTGAAGAAAGGCAAACACAGCGTTATACTGTCGCGACAGAGAGAGTAGTTATCTCCACACAGGCAAACTGCTGGTCCCTTGTTGCTGCTTTACAGACAGCCACTTTTATACTTAGTCAGACAATGCTTGTTACAAAAGGTCAAACATTAATGGCCTTATTTATGAGGCCTTACAACGCGATTGTGTCACTTTTTTGTGATGCCCCGGCGGCATATACAATGCGTCCCACCGTGACATATTCACAAAGTGACATATCTAAGCAGAAGCATCACTTTGTAAACCCCTGCACTGCAATATACCTGCATCAGGTATAATGTGTGCAGGGTGGGCGTTAACCCATGAAAAGGCTCATATAAGTGGCGCAGTGAAATCTTTGAGATTTCACTGTGCCACTTCTATGAGTTCACTGCATCAAATCCTTATGCCTGCTTCACAGCAGGTGTAAGGACTGACACAGGCCCTTTTACATGGGACTTGCCCATGTTTAATGACACCTTGCTGAAGTTGCGTCCGTTTTCCGACACACTCCAGCAATGCGTCATTACTGAGCCACCAGATACATCAGGATTCCTGATGTATCTGGTAAACCCTTGCAACATGGAGCCCCGTGCTGTAAATACGACGCATCCAAGGTATCGCAAGGAGGGTGCAATGAGAAGTGTTGCATCGCTGTTTTCAACAAGCGATGCAACACTTTTCATAACTGAGGCCCTAAGTTAACTAGAAGTTACATATTGCTACAAAAACATTTTGTTTCCGTGTTCCTGACCTTATGACTTCTCTCTGCATATTCTTAATTGTAATTTCTAACGATGCTTAACAAACTAACTTTTCTATGCGCTTGAATGCATGGGTATTTGTGTGTGTGCTTTATCATTCTGCTCCCAAGACTTCTTATCAGATTATGTGTGCTCTTGGCTAATTCATTCTCATGCTCCTATGGTGGGCGTGGCTTGGCCGGCTGCAAGACGGCCGCAATCTGAGTGGGCTCTGCCGGCCAAGCTCCAAAATCCGACATTATCCTGACGACAACCATACCTACTTTTTAACAGCATTTCCTGACTCGGCGTCCCTGGTGGAGTCGATCGATCCCTCTCCTGCCCCTCGGTGACATCTGGAGGCCGAGAAACATCGCCAGATGACAACGCTTGGTCTGCGCACTGAGGTCGTCCGGGATCGGCCCTCCTCCCTCTTCCGCCGAGCAGGGTGGGCTCCTGGTGCTTCATACTGCCTGCAGGACGATGGTGGATTTCGCGCAGCGGGGTCTGGTGAGTGACGCCGCCGCTGCGGCCGTCTCTGGTGGGGTTGGGGTCCACAGGCTGCACCACCCGGCCCGGGCCGCTGCGGCTAGGGTGCCATCTTCCACACACCTCGGTCGCTCTAAACGGCGGCCACGGGCACCCGGGCCTGGTGACGGGAGCGGCGAACCCCCGTGTCTCCCTGCTGGCAGGGCCCCAGATTGGCACGCGTCCCCCAGACTCTCACCTGATGTGTTGAGTAAGGTGCCCTCGCCAATACTACGCCCCGGCTCCTGCCGTCTGCGGCCCGTGATACCCGGGCCCCGCCACCACAGGCGACCGGCGCGCCATTTGCTGCTCGGGGGTGCCTGGCCCAGGGCCCCTTATTTGATCTGCCTCCTGCGCTGCCCTGGTGGTCCCTAGCTGTGGAACAGCACCGCTTTGGCCCCGTGGGCCTGGTTGTAGTTCGGAGCTGTGACTTGTAGGCATCCACGGTGGCACTTCTCCGCAGCTCACTCCGCCTGCTGCTCTTACGCCCCTGCTGCTTGTGCTTGGAGCCGTAGTGGATCCTGGGACTGCGCCAGCCGGCGCCTCACTTGCTGTCCTCCCCTGTCCTTGGGCCTGCTTCATTTCACTGGCCGGACTCACTGCAGCCTGGGGGCCTGGGCTGCACCAGCGAGATCTCGCCGTATCACGACCCTTGATCAGCCACTCTGGACACTGGGACCTCACTTCAGCAGCTCTTTTTAAGAGCACCCGCCTCTCTCCATTCCACGTTCGGCGTCAACGAGGAAGGCATCTGTGGCATTAATAAGTCCCCCCGCACTTCTTCCTCTACTTTCGGCCTCCTGCTTAACCCCGCCATCACTGGCCCCGCGGGGAGGGTCTCACGCTGAAGGTCTGCCTTGCCTCATTGTGGAGTTTGGTGTGTTGGCAGGCCTCTATTGGCGTCCTCTGATCGGGTGAGGTGCTGCACTGGTGGGGCATTCTCTGTCTGGGCTGACGTTCCACTGCCCACGCTGTCAGCTACGATTCTCCACCACCACTCTGGTGCTCACTGCTCTTGGAAGCCGACCGCGGCTGCCCTCATTGACTGAATCTCCGACTATCTCTCCTGGTCGGTCCATACTCGTTGTGGGGGGGCACCCTCTGCTGCAGCTCCCTTTGGTCGCTTAATTTCTCCCCCGCTCCTTGGCACGGTCTGTTGTCTGGGTTTCACTACCATGGGGAGGGCTGACCCAAAGCAGCCCAAAATTGCTTTTGACCAGCGCAGGTCGACTCGCGAAGACGGCGCCAGTTCGGACAGTGGTGACCCTGTAACTATCATGGACGCGCCTCCTGCTCACGATGATGACCTAAAGGCAATCATGCTTGATGTAAAAACAACAGTCACTTGTATAGCAACCTAATTGGATCAACTCACCGCCGGTCTGCACTCAGTAAAGGCCCGTGTTGACTCCCACGACAATCGTCTCCTCCACGTCGAATCCAGGGTCTCTGACGTCGAGGACGCCGCCACACAAGATCACCAGAAATTGTTGCAGATGGTCAAAATTCTAGCTTTCATTCGCTAGAAAAACGAGGGCTTGGAGGCGCGCTCCCGTCGGAGCCATCTCCACAAAACTGGCGTTCCAGAATCCACCAATATCTCCCACATGGAGGACTTTGTGGAGCAACTGGTCAAGGAACTTTTCAGTGACGTTTCCGCCTCAGATTTATTGTCGAACGTGCACATCGTTCCCTTGGCCCGCGCCCTGGTCCCGGATTGCCTCCTCACCCCATCAGTGCAAAAATCCTACATTTCAGAGATCGAGACGTCATTCTCCGTGCAGCACGCGACATGGGCAAAATTAGCTTTTGTTTTACCCAGACTATACTCTCACTGTCCAGGCTGCCCGGCGTGAATTCCTTCCTGCAAAGCAGATTCTGTAAAAGCATGAGGTCTCTTATTCACTGGCCTATCCGGCAAAGCTGAGAGTCTGGCAGGGCGCAAAAACGCTTGTATTTCCCAATCCCAGAGACGCCCTAGCCTTTGCTAAGAAACTCAACAAATCCTCACGCTCTTCTCCATCAAGCTCTCAGCTCGCTGCAACCAAGCACCTTAGTGATAATGATTGAAATGCTGTGACATGTGCACTGTTTTCTTTCCTAACCGTTGTCTGTTGCTATTTTAGCTTGGCCACCCTGCTTAACCTCAGGGGAGTATGCTGAGATCTGCCAGGCCCTCACGGGATAATTCCCTCCCTTAATGTTGTTTCCCCTCTTCCTAGTTGCAGGTTCCTGGGGTGGGTTGGGGTTGTGTCTAAGCCTGATTGGGGGGTTGGAGTGGGTGCAGGTTTGGGGGTCCTTCTGGCATGGTTTTTGGGTTGCGAGGGTGGGGTGTTTGGGACAGGGGTTGGGCTATTGGGAATATTCTTAACTACACTCAGTACGTTCATGCACTGCCAGAAACAGGGCTTCCTATTGCATAGTATGCGGGTAGATGGGCTGGTTCGAGGCGGGGGATCTCATTGGATTTGGTTGGGTGGGGGAGTTGTTGGGATATTGCCGCCTGCACTCTATTTGCTTATCATTTGCCAGATGCTTGATTGTGCGGGAGACTGGGAGGGGTCGGAGTGGTATTTTTTTTGGGTTTGTTCGTCACTTTATGATGACCTTGGTGTTGTTTTTTTGTCCTTATTTTATGTTTTTAGTCAGTTTGTATCACTGTATTGCTCATCATGCTTGTTGTGGTGCGATGGTGCACGACGTCCTCCTCTCCCCAAATGGCACTGCTTCCCCTCCATTCCTGCTCTCTACGCACCCTGCCAGCTCCCCCCATGATTTGTCCTTCTGGCGCTACAGTCTGCCTCCTAGGTACACAATCTGCTATTGGCATTTGCCCCTCTTTCCATTTGGACTGCTCCTCATCGCCACAGCGCTCTCATTGGTTCACTCCGATGTCTGACCTCTTGCTCTGCGTCCCATATCACCTAATTACAGTACAACATGACCGACATCGTTTGCTGAACCTGGAACATCCGTGGTCTTAATGATCACCGTAAGACCAGGCTCATCCACTCACACTTGCAACGGCACAAGGTAGACATTTGTCTCCTGCAGGAGACCCACTTGCTGCCAGGGACCTCTTCCAGACTCCAACCGCGCCACTGGGGTGAATCGCATTCCTCTTTTTATTCCTCTTATTCTCGGGGAGTGTCCATTTTGATACGTAGGGGGCTCCCCTGGCAAACTATTCAGGTATTTATCCATTTATCCATACTCTCTGCCTCTATCCCTGCTGAAATGGACTATCTTGATAAACAGACGGCCGCTATTAAATGCTGGCTTGACTCCGCCAGCAACATTGTTGCACCTCTCAAATTATCTACACTTAGGCGCCCTCACGACGCCCAACGTTGGTTCTCCAATGAATTAAAACTAAAGAAATTGGCGCTTAGACAGGCGGAACGTAATTGGAGGCGTGTCCAGGCTTTTAAATGACTGCAAAAAGTCTATCATTCAAGCAAAAATCACTTATTTTTCCCTGAAAATCACTAACTCTGCCTCCAAAGCTAAGGACATATTCGCCATTGTGGACGAATTGTCCTTGCCTGATAGAGTTACAATTAAACCCCTCCCTACCCAACAACTTTGTGATGCCTTGAATGATTATTTCCTACAAAAAATCATCACTATTAAAAGCAGCATTCCTCTATCTGCTACCCCAGTGACTTCGATGACTTTGCCTCAAAATGTGCAAGTTTTTACCCAAATTCCCCGATCTCGAAGGAAGAATTTCTTGCACTTGTAAAGAAGGTTAGCTCTGGTTCCCCTACCGGCCCATGTCCTTCTTATCTCCTTCAAGAGGCATTTTCCATATGGCCCGACCCTCCTTTAGCTCTCCTAAACAATTCTCTGAAACTGGGCTTAGTTCCAGATTCCTTTAAAACTGCTGTTGTCGTCCCTATTCTGAAAAAACCCAACGCTGACCCCTCCATTCTTGCCAATTACCGTCCCATCTCCCTTCTCCCGTATCTTAGTAAGATCTTAGAAGCCCATGTTACCAGATGCCTTAGCTCTTTCATTGAATCTTCATCTTTTCTTGACCCCCAACAGGCTGGCTTCAGACCAGCCCATTCTACTGAGCTGGTTCTGCTTGCGGTCATGAATGAGCTAAGAAAGGGGGCCGATAATAATCTTTCTCAGGCCCTTATCCTCTTGGACCTTTCAGCTGCTTTTGTCAGGGATGCTGGCATTCATGGAACTGCTTTACAATGGATTTCATCCTTTCTTGAAAACCGCTCTCAGGCTGTCCGTCTTGATACTTTCTCTGCTAAGAAGGTCAGCTTGACTTGCGGTGTACCCCAGGGCTCCTCTCTTTCTCCTCTTCTTTTTAATTTATATATGCTTCCCCTGATCCGCTCTCTTCATTATTTTGATGTGGCCACTTTCAACTACGCGGACGATCTCCAACTTGTGTTTAAAATCGACACTTCCACTACGTTCGTCTCCAGGTTCCAGGATAGCCTACACTTTATCAGTAACTGGATGAACGCCAGTCAACTTAAACTCAACCCGGACAAAACTGAGCTGGTTTTGACTGGCGGTACCTCCAATCCCTGGAACAATGGTTTTTGGCCTTCTATGTTGGGTAATCCTCCCCGCCCCTCTGACTCTGTGAAAAGACTCGGAGTTATAATCAGCAAAGACCTGACTATGAAAGCTCAGATCAATGTGTAGTCTCATCTTCTTTTTTCCATCTCAGAAGAATTAGTAAGATCTCGAGATTTTTAACTACCGAAGCTCTCACCTTGGCTCTCACCTTGGCACTTTTGGCTATAGTCATTTCTCGAATTGACTATGCCAATTCATTGTACGCCGGTATTCTAGCCTATCAGCTCTCTCGTTTACAATTGGTGCAAAACCAAGCAGCCAGACTCATTTTTCATCAGCCTAGATTCCAACATGTCAGCCCTCTACTGAAGACCCTTCATTGGCTCCCAGTAGCTCAGCGCTGTATTTTCAAAATTGGCTTCATTACCTTCAAGGCTTTAGGAGGACTTGGCCCTGTCTTTATTTCCTCCCTGATCTCTCGCTATATTCCCTCACGTGCCCTTCGGTCCTCTCACTCCAATTTTCTTGTCACTCCCCCCTTCAAACGGAAAAAATTTGGTGGCCTTAGTTTCTCTTTTCTGGCTCCTCAGTTCTGGAAATCTTTACCTACCCATTTCCGTCTTGAAAATTCTCTTTCTAAGTTTAGAACATCCCTAAAAACTCTTCTATTCACACAAGCTTATCTATAATTTCTGATTCTCTTTCTCCTACCGTCTCTCCTCCCACAGCGCCAAGAAACCGTTTTGGTGTACGAGCGCTTTACAAAACTTTTTAACATAACATAACATAACATTTACGGACCCTGATGGTCGATATGTAATTTTGCATGGCTCCCTACTGTCCCAACCTATGACAATTGCTGCAGTGTACAGTCCCAACTCAGACGATCCCAATCTGTTCACTCATATCTGGCACCTCATTTCGTCCCTGGGCCCGGCAGCCCTTCTCTGGGGGGGCGATTTTAATGTCACCCTTTCTGCAACCTTGGACCGCTCTGGCCCTCACTCCTTTCACCCTCGTGCCACTGCCCTCCTTCAGTCCATACTCGCGGATAACTCATTGCATGATGCCTGGCGTCACATGTGGCCCGAGGCTTGTGAGGGCACTTGCGTCACTGGTCCTTGGGGCTGCTGGTCACGTATTGATTTATGGATCGCCTCACCGGATGTTCTCACCTGCTCACCTCTGTTACCCATATTGCACGCACATTTTCGGATCATGCCCCAGTCCTGTTTCTGTCTCCCTCATTCCCCACAGCGCGCTTTCACATGGCGGCTTCCTCCGAATGCCCTCCGTGATTCCGTCTTCTGTGACGAGATCCAAACATCGATTACCAACTATTTTGATTTAAATGTCGGTTCTGTGGATTCCGCGTCCACCTTATGGGAAGGCTTCAAAACAGTAATAGGTGGCGAGTATATCTCCAAACAAGACGGAGTCCTTCGGTCCATCCGCTCTACGTTGGATAGGCTTGAATCGGAAATTAAGACTTTAGATGCCGCTCAGGCGGCGCACCCCGTGCCAGAGACCCTCGCGCGTTTACGGGAAAAGCATACCGAATTTGCTGAAGAGGCTGCAGGGAACTCGCTTTCCTCAGTAGAGAGGCCCAAGCCCGTCATTTTGGCAAAGGTGGAAAGACCTTGGCCAACCTCCTGCGCCCCCCCTATGTTGCTTCGTAAGTTCCGGCTCTCCGGGACAGTGGTCCCACCAGAACCACCTCCCCTGGCGAAATCAAGTCTCGCTTTATGGACTACTATTCGCAGCTTTATACCACCGGCCCACCTCCCTTGCGCAAGGCCTTTGAACAATATTTCAACACCCTCTCATTAGTGTGGCTGGAGGACTATCATCGCAAATATCTGGATGTACCTTTCACGAAGGAAGAGATACTCGCTGCCATAAACAGTTTGCCTAGTGATAAGGCCCCCGGTCTCAATGGCCTTCCTGCCTCTTTTTAAAAGACTTTCACTCCGCTCCTGGAGCCACATCTGGCGGCCATGTATAATGACTCCTTTGATAATGGTTTTTTTCCCGCAGTCACTCCACGAGGCGATGATAACGTTACTCCTTAAGCCGGACAACCGGCTGAATGCCGCAATTCCTATCGACCCCTCTCTCTCATTAATATTGACAACAAACTTTTTGCTAAGTTATTGGCTTCCTGCCTTCTTCCTCTCATGCCCCTCATTGCTCTCCCCGATCAGTCTGGTTTTATCCCTGGCCAGGCCACCTCGCACAACCTTTGGACTATTTTTTCAGTTCTTCATCAAATTAATCCTAGCATCCCTGCGGTGGCAGCACTATTAGATGCCACCAAGGCGTTCGATACGCTGGAGTGTCCTTTTTGATTTTTTCTTCTGCCGCGTCTTGGATTTAGAAATATGTTCATACGTAAGATTTCTCTCCTCTACACTCGTCCCTCCGCCCGTCTTCGAATCAATGGTCAGATATCTGATCCTATTTTGATCGAGCGTGGCACTCGGCAGGGATGCCCGCTATCCCCTATGCTCTTCGCCATCGCTATGGAGCCTCTTGCGGCCAGACTCCGGCAACACCATACTCAGAAGGGCATAGGTTTCTCGGCCCGCTCCCTCTTGGTCTCCATGTATGCCGACGACATCTCATTGTATATCCACCATCCCTAAGACAACCTCAGCCCACTTGTGAGAGAGATAATAAGGTTTGGTGGACTGTCCTGCTTACAGGTGAATTGGAGCAAATCGGTGTTGTTCCCTCTAACTGATGCCACTAAACCATTCACGCCGGATTTTCCCTATCTTTGGGCCTTGGGCCCCACCCGCTATTTAGGCATTTGGCTGAGCAGGGACTTGGATGATCTTTGGAGGGCAAACTTTGGGCGTGCGGTGGACTGGCTAGAGTCTAAAATACCCTATTGGAACCGACTCCCATTGTCCCTCGCTGGCCGCATAGCCATTGCCAAGATGGTGGTCCTCTCGAAATTCCTCTACCTTTTTTTAAATATTCCCATTGTTCTCACTGCCCATTTCTTTCATAAACTTCGTTCCATGAACATCTCTCTTGTCTGGGCTGGCAAACAGCCCAGGATTGCATACGATGTCCTCACTCTCCCATGGCGGTAGGCAGTATGGGTGCTCCTAATTTCAAGTTTTACTCCTTGGGTACCCAGGCCAGTTTTTTAAATATTTGGATTCACCCCTCTCCTTATCAGCCACATGTGGCGGTTGAGGCCGACATCGCAACTTCCTGGCCATTGACCACTGCTCGGTTTGCCCCGGCGAGTTGCCCGCGTGCTGAGGTGGACACGGTCGAGACATTGTGCTGGGCCTGGACGGCTGCGCTGTCTCTCCAATGTTCTGACGTTATCGGCTAACGCCATGCCGATTATACGACATCCTGCTTTCCCTCCTCTCCAGCCAACCGGCATGTCTAAACATGCCACCCGTTTGGGGCTGACGACATTGGCGGATCTTTATCCCGATGACACGTTCTATTCTCTCCCAGATTCCTCTGGTCCGATGGAAACATTGCTTTTTTACCAGCTGCAAGCTATTTGCAGGGTGTTGCATTCAACGTTCCCCCAGCCTCCGCCTTCGATACATCCCCCTCTCCTTGTAAATTGGTGACCAAATTATATGCCCTTACGTTATCGTCCACCTCCATCTCCACTGACCGCGCACGCTTGGCTTGGGGCGAGGACTTGGGCATGGATATTGCTCCGGCTGACTGGCTCTATTGCTGCAACCAGATGAAGAAACTATCACCTAATTATCGTCTTTGTGTTATACATTTTAAATATTTGCATAGGCTATACCGTACTCCTGCTCAGCTCCACAGATTAGGACTCATACCTAACGATAGTTGCATGCACTGCGCTGCCCCTGGCACGGATTTTGCTCATCTGGCATAGTTGTGCCCAAAGGTGTCGGAATTCTGGCTGGCGATTTGCGCCGCCATCTCTGAGATTACCTCTACCCCGGTACAGCCGGACCCACCGTTGTGCCTGCTTGGCTTTGTCAAATTTTGACCGGACTCTTCTCGACGCCTAATCGCTATGCTGCTCGTTCTGGCTAGGCGTAGGGTGGCCATGTGCTGGGGTCGTAGACCGGCGCCTCAGTTCTCTCATTGGCTTGAAGACGCCTCGAGATGTCAGACCTTGTTATCCGAATTTTGGGACTTACTGCCTGTGCGATCCCATCCAATAGACATATGGGGCCCCCTGGTGACATACCTTCCTTCCCGACCTCATCTGAGCCATGCTGCCTCCCCGCGCTCCCCGCCGGCACTCCGCCTGCGGCGGCCGCCGATGTTGGTCAGTGACTGCTTCCCTCCGCATTCCTGCCTTCCCCTCTGGCAGTGCCTGCCTCTATCTTTACAGTGGTAAAGTCGTCTCCTTTAGCATTACATTGTTTTTGGTGCCATTTCCGTGCTGCACAGAAACAGGCTTGTATATGATTGTATTATCATCATGTCTATGACATTCTGTTAATGACCTGCTGCATACGATGCTCTGATCTGACACTGAAGTGCATTTTGAATATGTAGAATTAGTCAATAAAGGTTTTTGAAAATGTAAAAAAAAAAAATTCTCATGCTCCTATTGTTTACAGAATATGTGCCTGTATGCTAAGCTCATACATTGCTTCAAGCTTACAAACACAGGTTTTCCTTTAACTAAGACCTTGCAGGCCTTGCATTCTATTTTCAAATGAACTCTTTACCTCTCTGGCATCAGCACAAATATTAGGTATGCACTGTTCTTTTACCATGTATAATTTTATATAGTTGTCTAATGATGTCTGATGTAGTGTAATTTCTTTATGTTTCATTTCCTCTATAACATTCCCCCCCCCTAGTTGATATTTCAACTACTGGTTCGAAACCTTGGTCTGTACTTCGTACTAAGTGATATGTATTGCCCTGAGCATCTACTACTCATGTTGGTGTTCTAACTAGAAACATCCCTCCTGCCTTTGTACTGATCTTCCTAAAACATACTAAAATGAATTGAATGTCAAAATATATCAATAGCAATGCCACAAAAGCTGGCAACAAGGCTCCCAACAGTCCCGACGTCCAGGATGGTAATAAAGAAAACATCCACTAGGTTAATTACCTGGGTCACCTCCTTCATCTACCATTTTCTTCTGTAGTTTATGTAAAGTTTGTATAGCCTCTAGCAATGTTCCATTGTCTGCATTATTAGCTGGTACAAAAGTACAGCATTAATTCCAAATCTTTGCACATGCCCCATCACCGTCATAAGGTCAAGTACGTATCATGGAACTGCAAACCCATGTAAAACAACGAAAAAACACCTATTTCCCCCAAAAAGTAATAGTTGACTTTGAACAAGCTATGATTCATTCTGTCCTAAAAATATACCCCCACACAGCCAAACAAGGCTGTTATTACCATTTTATTCAAAGTATGTGGTGTCACCTACAAAAATCTGCACTAAGTGTGGAGTATGCTATCAACAGCCAATTGGCCTTTGAGGTTAAAAAAATGATCGCACTAGCCTATGTCCCTTTCACAGAAGTAACTAACCACTACAACATACTAATAGAAAGCCCCAATTATCGAAAAAATGAGGACAAATTTACTCCCCAAATGGACTACTTCAAGGACACATGGGTTGGCAGACTGCAGAGGTCAGGACACAGACGCCAACCCAAAGTCCAGAATCGATGGTGGAATGTCTATGGCAGCACCCTGGCACTAGAAGCAAAATCAAACAACGCATAGGAAGGATGGCATAATCCCTTCAAATCCACACTAGGCAGAACTAAACCTACACTATACAAATTGGTAAAAGACTTACAGAAAGAACAAAGCTACCAAGAACTTAAAATAGAACAATCAGTTACCGAAATTGGACATAAACTAAATAAACAAACTAAAGTAAAAGTCAAATAACCAACTAAAAACTGTATGAAATGATACAAAGCAAAGTAAAAATATTTATAAATAACAAAGCACTAGACCACTTAAAAGTAATAGCCATATCTATCCTGTAAAAGACATAAAAACCTACCACAAACCTCACAAACCACAATATTCTACATCACAAAAATTAAATATATTTTTTAAAATACTAATATAATATTATTATAACAGTGACTAAGATCCTGATAATGAGTTTAGCGGTCTGACCACTGCATCGTCTTCAATACCACTGTGCCAGCGGTCTGCCGCCTGCTTTATTACAAGTTGTGTTGTCTTAAACGCTGATCGAGGCCATGGCGCTCTTCCTTCCGGGACCCGATGCTTTCAGGTCCGCAGTCTACCTGCTGAGCACACTACAACCACACAGTCATACTGGCAATCTTCCAGTGGTGGTTAACAAACTGCAATTGCCCAACGGTGGTAGATTGCCGCTGTATTCACACAAACAAACACCACAACAGTGACCATTGGATGGATTTAAAACGGCAAAGCTCATGTGCTTTGGCCAAGTGGACACACCTACAAATCAAACTATAAAACATGCTCCATCCCTGACCAGCATCCTTTGCGTCCCACCTGCAGCTCACACAACAAGCACTACCGTTTTGTGCATTTTGAGATAAGGCACCTTCTTCCCGTTTAGCACTCTTTATCACCTGTACTTTTTGTTTTGCACCTTTTTACCTGTATCACTTGTTTGTTGTTCCTTTCAATTAGTCACTCACATTTTTTTTTCACCATGCATGGCAAAAAAAAAACACACTTCACTGAGCTTAAGTTAACAGTCATGGTGAATGAAATCATTAGAGTAGAGCCACCAATGTTTGGTTCCCAAGTCCACCATACTCCCCTAGAAAAACTGAAATGCGGTACAGGATAGTCAACAGAGTGAATGCTATTGGTACCACCTTGCACACAGAGGCCGACATAAGTAAGAGGTGAAATGCTCTTAGGTTGAGGGTGCGTACCGGGTACAACAACCATAACCTGGAGGCTCAGAGGACTGGCGGTGGCCCTCCCAGTGCACCACTATAATTCTGTCTCCGGGAGGAGAAGGTCTTGGCCATCCTGCATTCTGAGGGCTTGACAGGAATACCTGGGGGAGTAGACTCTGGTAAGTTACACTTCATTTACTGTCACAATATCACAATGTCATGTTTGCTCTCAACTCTGATTTTGCTATTATGTACTCTATCTACTTTCCTAACATGCAATACTCAAAGTATCAGAGATGCTGGTCTGTCTGTGTCATTGTGTATTGCTGCAAGTAAGAGCACAGGTATCCCAGTCTCTGACATGCCACATGTTGCAATGCTATCTGTAAGTGGATTACTATAAAAATATCAATCGAGGACCCATGATCTGTGTTAATATTTAAAAGTATGGTCCATCCCAAATGCATGTTGCCAACAGGTATGGTACACTAACCTTTTGTATAATGTTGGCAAAGTGAGATTGAAGTGATTATAACTGCCATGATGCCCTGACCCTGCAACTCTAACCAAGATGCTAGACTCCTTTTGCCCCTTCTCACTTGTCTGCCATGTTACAACTGATTTTCACTCATCATGGACTGTGCAATGTACAGACAATGCTTCACTAAGATATATGTCTGAATACTTTGATTGATGGTGCCCTGGTCTCATCAACTGAAACTATAGATGGTATGATTGACACCCTAACAACGGTGTACCGGTCATACATGTAAGCCATGAAGGAAACCCAGCTGATTAGCAGTGCCCTGTGACCCCGTGACTCTGCACTCCTCACATGATGAACAATACTTAATATACAACCAAGCTGTGTGTTTGCCTGTATTATACACAACTAGGCCTTGGAATGGACAAATAAACATGTTATGACTACACCGTGTACATAGCAGAGTTTGGGAGATGTCATTTCTATCACTAAAGCCAAAATGCCATGTATCTGCACATCTAATGAGCTGATGAAATCTACTACATCTATTGAATGGCTTCAAATGTCTAGTAACCAACTTCAACTCCACACAAATAGATGACAATACTAATCTCTATCTATTCTGTTCTAGTCTAGGTCCCCATTTAATTTGACAAAACAATGTGGATGTAGATACCTCACTTCCAACAATAACAATGTTCTCTATTTCTCAACAGGTCGATCCGCCAGAGCACCTGCACAGAGGTTGGAAACCAGAGTTCTTCTCCACCCCAGGATGAAACCCTCAGTGGTGACAACGCTCCAGAAGAAGAGGACGTGGATGACTGTCCTGGCCCATCTGGTCAGCCTGGGCAGACGGCAACAGTGGGGTTCACTGTGCCCACAACAACAGCTCCCACCACAGCTGCAACAACACAGCCAAACACTGCACCCCAACCTGTGTACCTCCTGTGCACCCCAGTCCTGGATTCTGAGCCGGTTATCACCACCCCAGTCACTGTGGAATCAGGACCCAGTGGGAAGGTGCAGTATGTGCCAAGGACACAGGCCCTTGGGGGTAGGCATAGTGGGAGGGTAACTGGGGGCCTGAAGAGTGAGCCCACTGGGGACACCGACACCCAGGCTGCCATCACCCAAGTCCTGGGAGTTTACCAGGACATCCAGGTGTCATGGGCCAGGTACTGAGCGAAATCCAGGAAATTAAGGTGCTGCAGAGGGACACATACCAGGCGGGTGCTGGCATACACACCAAGGTAGCCAGCATACACACTGTGGTGGCCGGCATCAACACCAACATGGCCTCAGGTTGGGGAGCTGTGAGATATCAATATCACCCTCTGCAGGGCTTTTCCACCTGCATCTACCCCTTCCTGTGGTCTAAAAACTTCCACGCCATCAACATCTGTGGCAGCCACAGGAAGGAAGGCCCTGCCAGAGGATGACACGCCTGCATGCACCCTTGTCTCGGCAGCTCTGTATCACCCCTCTGGTAAAAAGAAGAGACGTCCACCCAAAAATCCATGAGGTGGGGATAGCAAGGCAGGCACCACAGCCAGAAAGAAACCTTGCCCCTAATGTCCTCCTGTGTGTTCTACACATTCACCTTGTGGACTATTCCTGTCCACTTTTCCATTTCTGATAGGAGGAGTATGCTGGACTTTGGACTCCAGACAATTTGCACTCTACTGCAATGGTTTAATCTACCATGACTAAAGACTTCTTTTTTTGTTCGCACTGTGTATGTTTTGGTTAATTTTGTGATCTCATCCTTGTTCACTTCATTAACAACACACATCACCAAATTATTGTCTGTCGTAATTCTCACATATAACAATGTCCATGAACTACCATGTGAACTTTGCAGTGTCAAATCTTGAAACTTCTGGAAGCATTGGTTATGTTGTATGTAAATAATCTCCAACGCAGGAACACTACTGTGTCACAACATCACATACATACAAGTATCTGGTCTGATACCATCTTTATTCCATTGTCCAAATCATAGGCTGACATGATGCCAGAAACATAACAAATAAGACAGGATTCAGTTATTCTGTGTCAGAGATCACATAATCATTTGCAGACTTTCAGAACGTGGAAGAAGGGGATACATCTGACAATATCTTACACAATAGGCAACAATAAATTAGGTCTACATTATTAGCTGGAGCCATATTGCCAACCTCACAAAAGGAATCCTACATCAAATAAACAACTAAACAGACACATGTCAGTACAATAGTTTCTGACCACAGGGTGATTTCAATCCAGTGTTTCTTGTATCTGTTGGAATGTCACAAACAAATTCCAGTGATGTGCCACAAGCACTTTGGCCGACAATTAGTAGACACATCAGCAGCTATATGCAGTTCGTACCCAATGAGTTTTAGCCAATGTGAAAGAAGACTACCATGAATTGGGCCCAACACAACATTGCCACATCATCTTCCATGGGCCTCATTGAAGCTGACTTCCCCTGGCGTAGTAGGATATCTGAGTGGTGCCAATAACCATGGCCTGTTAGGATATGCTAAGTCTACTAGATGGATGCTAGACAGTAGTGCAACAATAAGTTATACACTTTCAGATTATACTACCTGACATCACCTACACAAAGATCACACTTACCTCAAAGCTAGGTCCTCTCTGATAGTAGGTGTGAAATCAGCTGGGGTATGATGCTGTTCCACAGTATGAAAGCATCATGGGCAGATCCTGAGAACCAGGCACAGATGTTTGAAATGTACAAATTCACAAAGCAGACAACTTGCATGTTGATAGAATGATAGTGCTTCCTGTTGCGATACACTTGATCCTTGGTATGCGGTGGTACTAAGGCAATATGTGTGCCATCAATGGTTCCAATCATATGTGGGATGTGACCAAAAGCATTAAAATCCAACTTCACAGTGCCTAAATCCTGACGCCTGGGGAACTAGATGTAGCAGTCCATGTGTCTCAAAAGTGCTGCTAGCACCTCTTGGGGTACCCGACTGAACATAGGTTCACATTCCACCTAAAATAGTGACAGTAAATTGAAGTGAGCCTGTGGCCAGAAAATGCAATACAGACATGAGTTTCATAAGTGGTGGGTTGATATAGGATACGTGATGTGAGGTATGAAATCAGGCTCCAACTGATGACATAAGTCCAGTATTGTTTGACAATTCAAACAACACTTCTGGATCACATGTCGCTCTTCCATGGTCTGTAGGTCTAGAAATGGGTGGTACAATGGAGCCTGGTGTCTCCTTCCTCTCCCAGAGTACCTATGTGAGAAGTATTACAAAAATGTATTTTGGTCACAGTGTGCAGAGTAACGTAGTGAAGAGTAAGGCAAAAGTCATATGTCTGAACATTAATGTTTCTGAAGCATTACACATTTTACATCATCACTGTCAAATCTTGAACATTCACCAATCATCCCCAAGGTGGCCTTCACAGGTCTGTAGCAGAACTGTGCACATCATCAATTCTTAAATTGTAAATTTCCACTATAGTGAGGGTAGCATAAGATTTTATGTGAAATATCGCCAACCACCTTGCAGCGAGCGCCCCACACATTTTGCCTATGTGCACAGTAATGCACTACACAAATGAAGTTTTGTACTGGACATGACATCGGAATAGGGCATTTCAAATTTAAGCATGTTTAAACTCATTTGTAGCGGTGGTAACGCACTTAACAGTTTTCCCAACCACTAATATGGCGGATTCCTGACCTCACTAATAGGACATGTCGAACATATGTCACCAGCAGAAGTTGACCACGTGGCGGGTGGTCGCATGCACGGTGGACACAGCAATAGGCAAACATTGGGGATAGTGATGGTCGTGGTCCAATTGCTGTGTGCGCCGACACTGATGACCGCATACATGCGTACATGTATGTGTGGCTGGAAAATAACTCACTTGTCTCCAGATACTGCCGCTATCAATACCTCCTCCATTTTAGCTGCTGTTTGCCACCTCTGGAGGTAATCATGGCATGCACATGATGCCCGGGTGGATTAGGTTCTTCCCCCTGTATGCTCAGCTCTATGGCTCACCAGAGGAACAGGTAAAAAATAATCTCTATAAAATATGTAAGTCTATGTAACTGCTTCCATCCCATAGGCTACAATGTGCCTCTGAGTGTCAGAGTGTTAGCATAATGTTGATTGCATATATTGTGTGGTGCCTACACACATACACATTTAATGGATTATGGGGCCTTGTACTTTGTGGAGATGAGAACATCATTGTACTGTGTGATAAGGTGGATTTCTTCTTGTGTTAGATGCATATATATATGCAGGTCCCATGTTCATAGTATCTACAATGATTTCTCAGATCACATCATGGTATATATGCTTACCTTTGTATGGGCTTTACACCATCAGCCATGTCTGTATGCCGATGTAAGAATTTGAGGATGATGCTAGCCATGTGTAGCATCCCACAAATCACTCAGCGGACATCAGGCTTTGTAAAACATTTGTCTGGGAGCTAGCTATACCTGACAGACCCCTTCAGAGTGCCACACAACCATATGCTCACATATGAGATGGGCACATTATTGAATGTTATTTATAGAATTGGTGGGAATGTGTGGTTGATGTAGGATCAGTAGGAACAGGCTGCATAGAGGAAGGCCTTACAATGAGTTGTAGGCAGTCTGGGCCATGGCCCAGCCTGGGCCTGAGTTACTGTGGCAGGAGAAGTGAGGCACAGAGTAATGTCCCTGCAGACCTGCTGATCCATAGATGCTCCCAGAAAGAGTAATCTGTAATACTAGTAGCCCTGATAGCTGCTACGCGGATAATATTAGCCATGGTGACTAGTGTGACCCACTGACCCAATATTTATTTCCATTGACCCACAGTGTCAATGTGTGTCTTTCACACTGTCCACTTACTCACACAGGTCTGTTAACACTTTTCTAATAGTGTTGCTTCCACTGTACAGGCCTATAGCACGTCTGAGACATTAATAGTGTTGCTCATGGGTTACATTTGATTGGATTTAGAATTGTGAATCATATGCTTGGCTACAATATTCCCTATCACACAACACATACAGTGGTATGTTGATTGGCGACCCTAGTACGGTGCCACATACGACAAAAAAGTGTGTCGTGTGATGGCAGCACAAACAACACAAACTTATTTAGATTACAAGGATATTCAAATAAGTAGTCCACATGTACACATATCTTCCAGAGAGGTAGCTCTCAGTGTCACACATACCAGCCCTTACATTGTGACCTTAGTCTTAGGATGTTGTTTATACTATGGTACTCACCTCTATGCACCATACTCAGTAATGCAATCAGCCTGACAGGAAAGGTGTCTGGACAGTTGGCACAGGTAGTTTACCCTTTACAAGGTCCAAATGGTGTGCTGTGTGTCATGGTACCTCCCATCACATTGCATGTAGGTTAGCCCTGGACTACAGGATGTTAGTGGGCTGCTTCAGTCAGTGTAGATCCTGACCAGGGTTGAGGTGGGTCATCAGATGACCACAAAAGTGTGTATCCATGCTTTAGTTGTGCTTATTATGTGACATGGACACATGTAATATGTTGACTTTTGATGAATGCTTGTGCTAGATGTCAACAAAATGTGTATCTAGCTAACAGTTATCCTCAAACTTCCAGTTACAATCTATTTCTATATCTTTTGCATCCATACAGGTCAACGCCCATCAAAAGAAAGGCCATTTGGAGAGCCATCGCCCTGAAGGTGCGGACTCTGGGGTCTTCAACTGGCATAGTGCCCACTGCAGAAAGAGGTGGGAGGACCTGTGGCGCTGGACCCGGAAGATCATGGAGGTCCAGCTAGTGAAGTCCTCTCAATGTGGAAGGTGCACATGCCAGACTCTGACCCCCTGATGGCCCGCATACTGGTGGCGGCCTACCTGGAGCTTGTTGGGTAGTTGAGGGCCCCGCAGTAGCTACATGGGGTGAGTCCTTGCCAGAGTCATACATGTTAAATTGCCAACTTTGAGAGTTACAGACAGGCATTTCACCTACCATATTAGAGGTGTCCCATGTACCACACACAGGATGAGTTATTGTTAGTGTAAGTTTGGTAGTAGGTACATGCTGCTGTGCCTATTGCCTTCTGACCTGGAACACAGCAGACTACTGTCCACATCCATGTTTCTCCTTTGAGTAATCATCTTGTGTTCTCAGTAAATCTGTGTGACAATTGTGCCACACAGGCAACTTGTCTTGTTTGTGTGAGAAGTGATGTACCCTTACTACTGTCTCCCATGTGATGGTGGCCCTGGTGCATGTGACATGACATAGAGTTCACAGTACATGCAGTGATTGTATAACAGTTCCCATTGGTAAATACTGGCTACACAGTGTGAATGAAAGTGCAAATATCACTGGTGCCATCGGCATGAAAGCCTACATATTGGCCAGTGTGCATTTGCCAGTTGCTGGTTCATCTGCAATACTGTTTCAAAAGACTCATTCATTGACTGGTGACATGCATTAGGGAGTGAGATGTAGAACTGTATGGATCATATGTGAGTGTCTACACTGATCCTGACAAGGCAATCTGAGTGTACAATACCAAAGAGTGGTGTGATATGCCTGCCCAATGGGACTCTAGTGATCTCACATCTTCATGCAAAAACAACAATTGATGGACAGAATGAAGAACAATGTCATACATTCACCCCAGTACAGAGATCTGGGCCTAAATCCATCGTTTTTTTGCTCACCATGCCATTCCAGTTTGAACCCAGCCATATGCAAATCAGTCTTGACCCTGTGCCCCATGAGGCACAGGGTCAAGACTGATTTGCATATGGCCATGTCTAAACTGGGGTGGCGTAGTGGGCAAAAGACCGATGGATTTAACCCAGATCTCTTGACTGGGGGAGAATGTCTGCATTGTCAGCATTCCGTCCATCATTTGTTTGTTGTAACGCTTTTCGCCCTAAGTGGGATGGGTATTCCCAGACGTGGGACCCGTGCTCACTACGCCACTGGAGTCAAGCTATCCTGGCTGATGACGGCTGATAGCCAGAAACCGGTCCTAGGATGCTTGATTCCGGTCCAGGGAAGACATGGCTTGGCAGTTCGGGCTGGACTGTTCCCATGAGGCACAGGGTCAAGACTGATTTGCATATGGCCATGTCTAAACTGGGGTGGTGTAGTGGGCAAAAGGACGATGGATTTAACCCAGATCTATTGACTGGGGGAGAATGTCTGCATTGTCAGCATTCCGTCCATCATTTGTTTGTTGTAACGCTCACATCTTCATGTCATAGATGCTCAGGGACACTCAAAACCTTCAAAGGTGTATTGGCTTGTGAATATACAATCTATGACTGGAATCATCACCTGTACCAAGCAGGATTGTAGATGTTCATATGGCTTTATGGAGTCTTGTGCTGTGTGAATTCTGAGTATCTATCTCCTAAATGTTTGGACCTCAATGTTTTCAAGGAACTTTATCTGCTAAATATGATACATAGCTAAACTACATGTCTACAGCTTTCAATTCTTCAGGTAGTGGACATACAATGCAATTTGAGGTCCAAAGTGTCATCTGTGTGCAATGAGCATTCACATGTGACATGATGTCTGCTACTACACTAATTGATGGTACATGGGTGTTCAACTAGACCTTCATGACATCATGATGTATTATGAGTAATAGTTAGATTTGTTTTACTCCAGGCCTTGTGTGAGCATTGTGTGAATCTGACACTTGGATTCAACCTATTTGGTTACATCTTTTTACAATTGTATACTACAAGTGCCAAAGTATGCAAGGCGCTCAGCTGTCCTATTTATGGACATTAGGATGGAGTGTAGACAATTCCATCAATGAAGTTGGTCCTGTCTGGGGTAATGACATAAGTGGACCCAACTGTTTGCAGGTTATATGGCATGCATGCATGTGCACATGCTAAATTTGAAGTCTATAGAGTGAACCATGAACTGGTGTGATATGTGAGTTTCTTAAATGTTTTCTGTTTATTTGTGATGGACAGGTGTGGAAACGCAGTTGCAGTAAACCCATGTTATATGTCATTTCAGATACATCTAGGGCAAGCAGAGGAGAAGGGACCAGTGTCATTGGGGACACAGCTGGACATCGGTTTATGACTTGAGATGTCAGACACGGAGGGACCCAGTGACCAAAAGTGTGTGGGGAGTACCTCGGAGAACAGCAGATCAAGCTCTACAACTTCTGAGTCATCCTCCGGGGGACACTCCCAAGTGGTGGGGGACCCCTCAGGATCATTACCAGCTTCATCCGTGTCTGCTACCCCCAGTTCCATCGCCAGCCTCCCTCTTGTCCCCCCACAAGTTGGCCATTCCCACTCCCCCAAGAGGGAAGCGATCTCCTTCGCTTCAGGTGCCTCAGCCCCTGCCCCTGCTAGCCCCACTGCCATGAGTGAGGAGGCAATTTACCTCCTTGAGGAGCATCTCTGTGGGTCAGACTGCAGTCCTGAATGCCATCTAGGGGCAAGGCAACCACCTGACCCAGACAGTGGCCTACCTGGAAGGTATTCACACTTCAATGTCTGCCCTACAGAGATCTTTTCAGGCTCGAGCTTCCTTTCTCATAGCAGCCCTCCACCCATCCCAACCTTTCACCCCACCTCCTGCCCCTTCTCCATCCACATTCCCTATTCCCATTCCTATCCCAAGCACATGCGCACCTAAGCATGCACACACTACATCAGAGATGAGCCCTACACATAAACACAAAATATCCCAAAAACTCAAACATGCATGCACAAAGCAGACACTCACCCCTCCCACCACCCCCAAAATTCCCCAGGCACCACAGCAACACAGCCAGAGCCCTCCTTACACACATCCATACCCACAGATGACACACACAGAGCCCTACACAGTCACACCACAAAACTAAAAAACCCTCCCAAAGAAAACCCCATCTCTTCCATCTCCTACTCCACCCCAGAAAAACTGTATCCCTACCCCCCTGAACCCAGCCCCAAGGAAAACGAAACAAAAAAACCTTCCCAAAGAAAAAACGATCCCTGCCACCTCCCACTCCACCCCAGAGAAACTGCATCCCCACACCACTGAATCCAGCCCCAAGTGAAACAAAAAAAAAACCCAAGGAAAAAACCACCTCTCCTTAGAGCTCAGAACCCCGCCACCAAGTCCCATCTTTGAGGAGCCTGCTGTGCCTAATGGATTCTCCTTTGTAGGGAGGTTCCCTGGCAGTGTCAGTAAGGGAAAGCTTGGTGGTACAGAATTGTGCTGTGACACATGTCGTTACAATGGACTGGCCAGTGGCCATTGCTTACCTTGATGGCTTTTTCAATTTGTATTAAAACCTTTCAAAATGTGTAAGACATTGCTTCTACCATAACTTTTCTTACTATTTTATGCTCCTGTATTGTTGGCGAGTGTGACTACAGTTGTGTTTGTTTGATTCCTGATTGCTCATAAGTGAGAAAGGGCAAAATATATGTTTGACAGACAATAATTGGTGTGATATTGATGTGGAAGTGCTGTTGTGGAACACAAAATAATGCACATATCACTATCACTGAATATAATTTGGAAACAGATCTCCAATTGGGTACAGACTGCCTGTGCTTGCACCAGTGACTTAGGAGGGCATCCTACAGATGCATTTTTGATTATTCCTTTGAAACAGTCCCAGACAGGGTCTGTGTAATCCGGTAAATTACTTAGGGACCCCAACTCCCTTGCCTGGTCCAGGGTGGGACATCATGTTGCTGAGGAGTCTATATAAACTGGTAGTTGTATGACTTACTGCCAATTTCATCCACAATGGAGTGGGTTTTGAACGTGGTTGAGCAGGTACTGCAGTAGTAGGACTTGTCCGATGGTCTCCGTGATGGGTGAAGACATATACATGTGAGTAGAGGTGAGTTTTGGCCTCATATACCTCCTTTTCCGCCATCTCAGATGTGGTGGGTGTACTGCCACGGTCACGCCGGCTGTAAAGCAACTCGTAATTGGGCCGGCGGTCTCACTGGCGGTCCAAGCATCCCACAGCCTCATTGGCCCATTCCGTGGCCACCGGGGTTGGATTTAGCCAGCAGTGTCGGTGGTTCGCCGGTGCACTTTCAAACTGCAATCTGCCTATCTCGTAATACCGCGGTCACTGTCAAGGTCGCTGTCGTCGGACCGCCATCACGGGTACGGCAGTTCACAGGCTGCCAAACTCATAATAAGTCCCTAAATAATTAAAATCCTATATATTATTCACTGATACAATAAAAAAACAATCTATAAAACTATGAAATAAACAATACTAGTTAACAAGCTAAATATATTAAATTAAATAAATACAGCACATATTATGAACAAAACAACATATTAAACACATCAACATAACATTGATTAAGGTATACCACATTTCCGACCCATCGTAAAAATATAAATGAAACTTACAATTTTGTAGCTGAAGATCTCTGTCCAAATCCACATAGTAAAAAGTAGTAATCCACCAAAAAGAAATAAAACGAGGTCCAAAATCCCCCTAAGAAATGCAAAAATAAAGAAAATGCACACACAATCCCTTGAAGCAATCCACGTTCTGTAGGTACCATTAGAAATGTGAAAAAATATATATTTTTTAAATGTGCCAGGAAACACGAAAAAGAAGGACATTTATTTAAAAAAATTGGTTTATAATAAAACCAAAACAGATTTCCTTTAAAAAGAACAACAGAAACAAAAATCTGTAAGAAATAAATGTAACACCCTCCAGTAAAAGACACTACCTTCCCAGATGAATACATAACATTAAACTATACAAAAATAGTTGCCAACACATATTTTAAACATAACTTAACCCCTTCCCTGCTCATGACGGAACCACTCCGTCATGAGCCACGGTTGCGCTGTGCCCATGACGGAGTGGTTCCGTCATGCTGCGGCCGTTGGCCGCCGCTCCGCCCACGCGGCGCTAATTCCCCGCCTGTGCGGGCGATTAGCGCAGTGGGCGGAGACGTGACGGAACCACTCCGTCATGAGCACAGCTCAACCGTGGCTCGTGACGGAGCGGTTCCGTCACAAGCACAGCGCCACCGCTCTGCCCCCAACCCCCCCCCCCCCCCAGCGCCGCGGCGGAATTCCTGCCGTGGCGAAGGGGTTAAACAATCATGAACTTTACATCTAAAAAAAACCTGATAAAATAACACAGTACAAAATAGCATTACAAATGTAATAAAACACTAAAAACACTTATCGATACCAACACACACATCTTTTAAACAACTGTACTATAATATCCCCCACTTTAAAGACACTTTAAAAAATGCTAAAAACAACCTTACCTGTTCCGATGAACAGCAGCACCCAACCGTGCATTCTTCCTTCCAAAAACGACCCAAAATAACACCAAAAGACTACAAAATATGGGTAGCAGTAAAAGAAAAATGGCCACCTAATAGAAGCTTAAAAAAAATACCTCCCCATAGAAATTAATGGGAAAAATAGTAACATTATTATCAAAATGTAAACAAATATTAAATATTATACATGTTAAACAATGTTGTAAAACTTATTACAACATTTGTAAAATATATATTAAATAATACTATAACAATTATAAAATTATATCAATGGGTGACAATTACTATTCCCACTCCAATCTAAACCTACACAGTGAAGGTGTTGGACACTAAAGGGATGACATTTTCTATTCCCACTCCAATCTAAATCTACACAGTGAGGGTGTTGGACACTAAAGGGATGACATTTTCTATTCCCACTCCAATCTAAACCAACTCCGAGAAGGTGTTGGACCCTAAAGAGGTGACATTTACTAGTCATACTCCAATGTAAACGAACTCAGAGAAGGTGTTGGACACTAAAGGGGTAACATTTACTATTTCCACTGCACTACAAACTAACTCTGGAAGGGTGTCAAACACTAAAGAGGTGACATTTACAATTCCTACTGCCCTACAAAGTAAGTTAGGGAAGGTGTTGTACACCAAAGGGATAACCTTTACTATTCCCACTACAATGTAAATGAAATTACGCAACATATAACAAGATTTTTTTAAAATACATACACATTACAAAATAAAAAGAAACATCTTTATCTGCAATCATTTTTTTACAAAAACTACATGTATTTTATACTACACGTTATGTAATTCTATAATGTTACAAATTTTAAATTACTTCAATAATGTAACTCACTATTTCAAGAAACTAATCCATTGCCATTGTTAAACTTTATTTCGGCCCCAAAGGCCATAAAAGCAACATAAGTTATTACAGATCACAGTTAAAAATAACCAAATCAGTTCACAGTTGTAAGATATTACATAAAAACATTCATACAATACAAAGGAAAATATTTAGGCTTTCAAGTTAATTACAAAAATTTCCTACGTTTTGTCCACATAGCATTGAGAAACCGGGAAACTGCAAAGACTATTGGGGGTTGGGTGTCATACTTCAGAACTCTTAGAGCTTTTTCGCACTCTCTAAATCCCAGGTTGTTACATATAGGCTTGACCCAACGTTTTCTTTGTAGATGGTATATAGGGCAAAAAAATAAAACGTGTTTTTCGTCCTCCAGTCTATAGCCACAAGCCGGGCAGGCAGTAGTAATATTTACATCCCACCTGGAGGTGAAAGACCTGAGCGGAAGACTGCCCATTCTCAGTTGGCAGTAAAGCTTCCTAGCAGCCGGGGGGCAAATCAAATCTAGAAATTCCTCTCTCCTATAATTATCTTTGATTTGTAGGAACTCGACCGTCAGCCTACCAATGTCAGAACACTCGTGGAGACGCATGAGGTGATAATTTCTGAACTGTTCGGCCAGTTTTGCTTTTGATAAGGCCGGGCATGAAGCCTCTGGAGAGGCCCATAATTCAGGTAGGCCATTCTTGGTACAGGTATCCCTAACAAATCTCAACCAGGGAATATTCTTGCTTTTAATTAGGGGCCAAACCCCCTTAAATTCCTCCCGATAAAAACCCAACTCTGCGTTAGATCAGAGTCTCTTCCAATATATCAGTGGGCGCAGTGTAACCGCCTCTTCCATGGGTATCAACCCACAATCCAACCTGATAGGGACCAACGGGGAGCTAGGGGGCAAACCCAGCAGACTCCTCACAAAGAAATTTTCGGTCCCGATCAGGCTATGTATTCTAGAATGACCCCACAATTCTGCTCCATAGGTGGAGGCTGCTCTTACTTGGGTCCTGAAGATTTCTATTGCTGGTGCCACTGGTTTGGAAACCAAGCCTCTAAAGAGTTGGGAAATTCCCCCAGTGGTTTGGGCAAGTTTTAGCACAGAGTTAGCAATTTGTCCCCCCCATCCAAAGTTTTCTTGTAGTATGATCCCCAGATATCCGAACGTTGTTACCCGCTCAAGGTGAACACCATTCAGGACTGGGTTTGGCCGTGTGTGCTTGGGGGGGTTAAGGATCATGAACTTAGTTTTAGCTAAATTAATCTCCAGGCCTCTTTCAGCACAGAAATCCACAAAGCCATTCAAGATGTGCTGAATGCCAGTTGACGTTCGTGACAACAACAAGGTGTCGTCAGCGAACATCAACTCTGGCACCGTGCCCGTAGCAAGTCTTGGCACATCTGTGTCCCTGATACCTTCCAGATGTTTAATGAGCCCGTTGATGTAAAGACAGAATAACGTGGGTGCCAACACGCATCCTTGACGGACTCCACGGTTAACAGGGAAGCGGGCGGACAACTCTCCATGTTTCCCGCATCTGACCTGGGCAAAGTTTTCCGTGTGGAGTCTACTCACAATATCCAAAAGATATGAGGGGACATTGAGAGCCCGGAGAACCTTCCACAGGTTTTCTCGCGGTACCAGGTCAAATGCCGACCTCAGGTCAACAAAGATGAGATAGAGGCTGCCACCCTCTAGACTCACGGTCTTCCAGTATATAACCTAAAGTCGGAAAATCTGGTCAACAGTGGAGATTCCCTTTCTAAAACCCACTTGCAAGAAACTTAGGATGTTGTTATCTGTCTCCCAGGTCTGTAATCTATCTAATATTATACGTCCAAACAGCTTCTGTGTGGTATCAATTAGGCTGATGGGCCTATAATTTGAGGGTTGTAGGGGGCAACCTTTCTTGAATATCGGCACGATCTCCGCACCGAGCCAAGACTCTGGGAGTTCCGCACCCATCAGAATAGAATTAAATAAGGAACAGAGATACGGCGCCCAAATCTTTGGTTCCGAACGATAAAGATCGCCAGGGATTTTGTCCAGTCCCGGCGCTTTGTTGGATATCAGCAGGTGTATAGCAATTTCCACCTCCTTTATCGTTATCGCCGTAGCAACCTCAGCTCGACAAACAAATCTGGGGGGAGAGGTAGGTATAGGTAGTGTGTTGTCATTTAAGCTTGAGTAAAGGCCCCCATAGTGGGCTTCCCATACTGCTGGGGCTATATTAGGGAATGAGGTAGTTCCTGGTTCTTTTCTGCCATTGCTAACAATGGACCAGAAGCCCTTAAAGTCCTTAGCCTGCAAAGTTAGTCTTAACTCCTCCCATGTGTCAGCCTCCCAGGCCTTTCTAGCCCTTTTTTTTTTTTTTTTTTTGAAACCGTTTATTGCAATCTCAAATATATACAGGTATGGGCCTACAACCTTCCGGCCGGCCGCTAAAGTGACAGAAGCAAATGACATACATACAATAAGGCACTTGGCTTTGCAGAGACGCTAAAGCAGAAGGTATCAACAACGTGGGCCACATGACTTGCGCCCACAATACGGTTTCGTTTTATACAACACAACAACATAAAACCACACCCGCAAGGCAACCCGCAATCGAAAGTAACAACACGTGCTCCTCAAGTGGGGGACCCCAACCATCCACAGAAATCCAGAGAGGGGAAGGGGAACAGATCCGGGACTGGGAGAACACTGTGCCCGGGGCTGAGGGAGGGGGTCAACTAGGGGGATGGAGCTGGTGAAGTGGGAGGCAACAATGGCGGTTCGCAAATACCCCCGCGGTAGGCGTTCCAGGGGCCCCATACCTTCACCCATGCCCCAGGCTTACCCCGCGCCACGTACACCACCTTTTCTCGGAACATGCACCAATCCATGTGTTCTTTCCAGGCCGACACCGCCGGGGGCCTCTGGGATCCCCACAGTTGAGCGATGTCACGTTTAGCTATCATATATCCCAGAGTCACCCATCGAGTCTGCGGCACCGAGTAATCGTTCGGTTCCCACACATTCAGCAAGCATCTCCTCGCTTCAGGCAACAGCGCGACATGCGTAACCGCTCGCAGGACCCCATGCACACCACGCCAGAATCGCTCCACCCTCGGACATTCCCACAGAATATGCAAAAAAGTCGCCAAAGCACCACACCCACGCTTACACAATCCATCCTCGGCATAACCCATACGCAGAAGCCTTGGCCCCGTCATGTACACCCGGTGGAGTATCTTAAGCTGGACGAAGCGAAGGCGAGCCGGGATGGCCACCTCCTTCAGGGAGGCCACCGCGGAAATCCAGTCCTCGTCGTCCAACTCCAACCCATCGGCAACCCAAGCCTCGCGGAGGCCAGTCAGTAAGCCCGAGCGGTCATTGATCAATTTCTTGTAAATGAGGGAGATCGTGCTGTCCGGAACGTGGCCATCTAGCACTCTATCCTCCAGGGGGGAGGACTCCGGGATGGAGGCCACGTCTGGGAAGACGGAACCCAGTGCGTGACGGACCTGCAGGTACCGAAAGTATTCACTGCTCTGCAGCTGAAACTCCGCCTGCAGCGTCGCAAATGTTTTGAATCCTCCCCTCGTCCAAAGATCCCCCACTGTACTGATGCCTATCGTGTCCCACCTCTCGAAGCCCTTCGAGGTCCACAGGGAGCCCAACCTCTCAGATGCAAACAACGGTGACGCCCGGGTCAAACGGTCCTTCCATCCCATAGCTGCATTAGCCGCGTGCCACACTCGCACCATGACACGCGTGGGTCCCGTCAAGCGGGAATCGGGCACGCTAGTATAGAGCGCTCGATTGTAGTCGCCACCGGGCAGGAGCATCTTGTCCATTTCAAATGCCGGGTTTAAAGCGGGCCCATAGAGGCCGTGATTAATTGCAGCTAACTGGGAGGCCCAGTAATACCGCTTAATATCCGGGAGGGCAATCCCTCCGTCGTACCACGGGAGCGTCAACTTTGCCAGGGCTATACGCGGCCTCCCATCCCAGAACAGGCGGCGCTGTAAACTTTCCACCTCACGGAAGTAGCGCGCCGGGACCAAGTCCATAGTGTTCTGGAGAGCGTACAGAAAGTGCGGCAATGACATCATCTTGAACAATGCCGCCCGGCCGAGCGGCGAAAGCGGCAAGCGCCGCCAGCGCGCGACATCCTCCTTCAAGCGCTGGAGGGGGGGAAGCAAATTTCGCTCGTAGCGGGCCACCGGGTCCAGCGTAATATAGACACCCAAGTATCGAAATCCCTGCGAGGCAATCTGGATCGGACAGCCCCGCGGGAGGACAGGAGCCTCCCCGGAAAGCACATAGACACAGGATTTAGCCCAGTTGATGACAAGGCCTGAGTTACGGCCAAAGGAGCGCAGAACATCGACCAGGACAATCAGTGATTTACGCGGGGAGGCTAAGTACAAAAGGATATCGTCAGCATAGAGGGACACGCGGTCCTCATACTCGGGGGTCCAACGGAGACCACGGATAGAAGGGTGCCACCGCAGCCACTCCGCCAGGGGTTCCAAGGCCAGTGCAAACAGGAGCGGCGACAGGGGGCAACCCTGTCGCGTACCCCGTCCCAGCACGAATGGGGCCGAGACTCGACCATTCACCACCACCTGTGCCAATGGGTCCGAGTACAACAATTTGACCCAACTGATGAATCCCGGGCCAAATCCAAATTTCGCCAGCATCGCCCAGATGTATGGCCATTCGAGCGTGTCGAACGCCATGGTGGCGTCCAAGGACGCCAAGATGGCCGGCTCCCGCACGAACGGAACACGCGCGAGCACCCCGTGCAAGCGCCGCAGATTAAGGGCCGTATTGCGATGGGGAATAAAGCCGGACTGGTCTTGGTGGACCAGATCGCCCACCACGCCGACCAGCCGGTTGGCGAGCACCTTGGCGAGGATTTTAGGCTCCGCATTCAAGAGCGAGATAGGCCGGTAGGATGTAACCCGGTCTCGTGGTCTCCCCTCCTTGTGGATAACCACGATGGTGGCCAGACGCTGGTCCGGCGGGAGGGAACCCCGCGAGTGGGCCGCAAGGAACATTGCGCGGAGGTGGGGTGCCAGCACATCTGGTCGCAGCTTATACAACTCGATAGGAATGCCGTTCGGGCCCATGGCCTTGCCAGAGGCGACCGAGCGGATGGCGAGGGCAATTTCGTCCAAGGTGGGGGCGGCATCCATCAACTCCCTGTCCTCCACTGAAAGGGAGGGCAGCGCGATGTCACGCAGCAGGGCATGGGAATCCTCCTCCGAGCAGGGAGAAACCGGGGAATATACCTCGCGGAAATAATCCGCGAAGCAAGAGACAATGCCTTCCGGCTCAGTAACACGTACACCATCCATCCTCTCAATCAGCGGGACCACACGACTAGCTCTCTCCTTCTTATCCAACCACGCAATCAACTTGCCAGCCTTATCACCCACATCATACAATCGCCCCTGTTGCTCTCTGCTGAGGCCCCTGGCCGCCTCCATGACGAGGGCCCTATAGGCCGCCTGCTTAAGGTGTAGAACATGCAGCGCAGCGTCAGTCACCCCCTTCCCCAGATCACCCTCCAATTCAGTAATTTCGGCCTCCACCCGGGTCACCTCCTCCTGTGCGCGCTTCCGGGCATGGGAGATAAAGGAGAGGGCCTCCCCTCTAAGCACTGTCTTGAAAGCCTCCCACAGGGAGATAGCCGACGGGACAGACCCCACATTCTCCTCAAAATACCGTTGCAAGGATTTGATCAAGTCAGCACGAATAGTGGGGTCGCGCAGGTACCAGGCATTGATTGGAGCTACCCTGCCCACCCCCCTCGGGAAGACACCAAAGTGCAACAGGAGTGGGGAGTGATCTGAAATACCCCGCGCCAGATGGCGCACCTCCCCCACTCTCCCGGCATAGGCCGCGGGGACAAGGACATGATCAAGCCGCGAAAGGCTACCATGGGCACCCGAATGGAAGGTGTACTGCAGCTGGGTGGGATGCCTTAAACGCCAGCAGTCCACAAATCCCAGTGTGTCCAAAAGGCCAGACAGCCACGCCTGTGCCCGGGGGAGGTCCCTAGGGGGATAGCGATCCATAGTCCCAGAAGCCACCGCATTGAAGTCCCCCCCAACCACCAGAAGCCCTCCCGGAAGGTCAAGAAGGAGGCGCGCCAGGTCCGCAAAGGTGGTGGACTGCAACCCCGGTGGGACGTACACTGAGACAAAGACGATTACTTTGCCCTCCATTCTCCCCACCAAGACAGTGTAGCGTCCCCTCTCATCATGGCGCACTTCGTCTATTTCTAGCGGGAGCGAGGTCTTGACCATAATGCCCACCCCTCGTGAGCCTGATGTGAAGCCCGAGTGGGCCACCAAACGATAGCCACGTCGATTCATGGCACAAAAGGAGTTACCAATAAGGTGTGTCTCCTGCAGAAAGACCACATCAGGCGAAATCCGTTTCAGATACTGCAGGACCACACCCCGCTTAATCCTATCACCCAGTCCGTTAACGTTCCAGGACAACACAGTCAGGTCCCTACCCCCCATCACATACAAAAGCCATCATTTGTCCCCCCGAGAGCATCTCAAAAACACCAATACAATAAAGGGTTTGCCTTGCGGTAGAAACGAGCCACACCCCACCCCAACCCACCCATCCCAACAGAACTCCCCCCACCCTGCACCCCTGCATGAGCCCAAACAGCCCCCCCAAAGTGCAGTGTGCCTGTCGCCCCATAGATAAGAAAACTAACTAGTCCCCCAAAGGAGGAGGGAGATCCCCCAAAAGACCCCACGCGACCTCCACAGGAGGGGAACTTACCCTAACAGTCAATGGTGACAATAACACAGTCCAGAGCAAGGCCTACCATTAGTCCCTCAGTCCTGATCCGGCGGGCCCTCCCCACCAACCGCTCCCCCCCCACCCCCCCGGCCCCGATCTCCGGGCAAAGTGTCCAGCCAGTCCCCGGCCGCCTCGGGACGATCAAAAAAGTGCGTGCGGCCATCCACCTCCACCCTCAGCTTAGCCGGAAAAAGCATCGCATATTTGAGATTCAGGTCCTGTAGGCGACGTTTGACACCGAGAAAGCTCAGTCTCTGCTTTTGGACCGCCGGAGTAAAGTCAGGATAGAAATTTATATCCATGTTGTCAAGTCTGACCGGCCCTTGTAGCCTGGAAGTCTGCAGGATAGCGTCTCTGTCCCGAAAATTGAAAATCCGGGCGATGAGAGGCCTCGGAGGGGCTCCGGCCTTAGGCCTACCCCCGGGGACCCTGTGGGCACGTTCCACTGCAAAGAATTTACTCAGCCCCCGAGGCTGGAGATGGGTGAGGACCAGGTCCTCCACAAACAGATCCGCTGCCTCTGCCTCACGTCCCTCCGGCACCCCGATAATGCGAACATTGTTTCTGCGGGCCCGACCCTCGGAATCCTCCAGTCGACGATTCATCAGGGCGCTCGCCTGGCCAAGCCTGCGCACCTCCTGTTGGAGGGCCGCCACGTCAGTTGTGAGGCCCGAGGTAGAGTGGGCCAAAGAATCGACACGGTCATTTGTTTTTGACAGATCGGCTCTCACGAGGCCCACGTCCACGAGGACCGAGTCGATCTTCTGCGCCAGAGTGTCAAAGCGCTGGTCCACCGAGGCCTTCATCTCGGCGATGGCGCCCATGACGTCTCGGAGGGTCAGGTCCGTGGGCAGAGGAGGAGCATCAGTCGGGCCCGAAGGGGACCTACGCAGCGCCTCCGGAGATCCCTTCTGGAGGGTGTAACGGTCCATGTTGTTGGATTGATGGGCCGCGCCCTTTCTAGCCCTTTCTAATGTTTGTTTATACTGTGCCCTCAATATTTTGGTCCTGTCTTTATCCAAGGCCTTAATAGCCATGAGCAGATCGCTCTTCGACTTCCTGCACTCAGCAGAATACCACAATTGCCTTTTGGGCAAATGGGGCCTCGCGTTCCCAGTCGGACAGAACACTTTTGAGAGTTTATTTACTAACTGTAAATGAATACCTGTAGGCCTGATCGCCTCTTCTATAGGAATTCGATAAGGCCCAGCCTCAGCCATTCCAATGAGATGGGGTAAGGCAAGACTATAAATTTTTGACAATTTGTTTGGACTGGCAACAATACGGGGCCATCTTACTCTGCGTCCGTTGTTATGCTGGATAAGAGGTTGTACTATGGGAGATACTGATATATCGTAGCTACTCATGCCCCAGCTACCTGGTTTGAGTGTCACAACCAAAGCGTTGTGATCACTATCATCTCGTTCTGACACCCTGAAATCGAGCACCTTATCCCACGATCTAGTTTCAATAAGGATGTAGTCTAGGATAGAAGTTTGTCCAACTCTGTTAAAGGTAGCTCGTCCTGGTCTATCAGAATCAAATCTCCCATTACATGCCCTCAAGGATAGAGAGAGAGTGAGTACGGAAATCTGGAGAACCAGAGGGGTCCAGGCTTTGACCTTGGGAATCATAGGATCAGGGATATTCCGGTGTTCGTTTTCGGCAGTTGGATCGTCTAAGGCCGACACACTGAGTGGTTCATATTGGCAATTAAAGTCGCCACCCACTATCACTCAATTTCCAGGGTCCAGGGACAAGATGAATTTATTTAGCTGTTCAATGACCTTAGATTCCCGGCCACCCTGGGAAGGTCTAGAATAGACATTCAGGAGAGCCAAGTGGATGTTTTTAGGCAGCTCAAGTAAAATGCATTGAATGTCATCTGAATTGGTGTGGAGCTGCCTTGCTGAGGCACCCAGGTGGAGAGCCACCCAGGTGGTAAGGCCCCCAGATGGTCTCCCCCTACCGCTAGTTACTGCTAGTGTGTTAAAAGATACAAAGCCTACCCTATGGAAGTTTTCTAGAGCCCATGTCTCTTGCATTAGACAGACATCGAAATTATCTATGAAAGTGCCCCAGTCTTCACATATCAATTTGCTCTTGAGGCCTGCCACATTCCATGAGAGCAGACTGGAACTCGACTTTAATTTGCTTGTGGCCGGAATCTGGTCAGCAGCAGGACTGATGGTAGATAGTAAGATAGTTGCCCTGCCCGGGGTTTCCTGCACAAGCCCATTTGCCGACCCTTCCATTGCTATCAGCCCCCCCAATACTGGGGATGAATGTGGCTCACTAGATCGATTCTTAGTGTTTTTCCGAGATTAAACCTTTTCCACGGCCAGGCTGTGTGAAGTTTCTGATAGCCCCAGAATGAAAGGGTTGGATTTCCGAACCAGAAAGCCTGTATCGTTGACCAATAGCCCTTTCTTTTCCCCAGTGTAAGCAGTCGGGACACTATAGTTTGGGCGTCAATCCACCTGGTCAAGGGTACTAAAACTAATCAATATCATAATATAAAAAATAATATATTTTTCTTTAACAATACAACATTTATTTCAAAAATTGTTTTAAAATATTTTGAACAACTAATAAAATATATTTAAAATAGTACTACATTTGGTTGAAAAATAAAGGGGGTCATTACGATAGTGGTGAATCCGCCACCAGCAGCCTGTCGGTGGTGGATTTACTGCCATTATGCGACTATTCTCCACCCGCCGATAAGGATGGCGGCCAGATTGCTGGCAGACGGGAAGTCCATCTGCCATGGGTCTGACACAGGCAATCGTTACGATTGCCTGTTGGACTCCCCCCACATCCACAAAATGGTGGCGGTGCCTAGGACAGGCTGGCGGGGATTGTAATTGGGGGCCCGTTGTGGTCCTCCCTGGGGTGACGCCGTGACCCTGTGACGATGGCAGACGGACTTAAGTCAGTCCAACATCGTAATGACCCCCATAGTTTTTTTACCAATACAAATATCATTATTTTTTTTAAATAATAGAAAAAGGTTATTTACATTTTTTGAAACTCTAAAATATTTTACAATTATTTAGACAAAAATTGTAAAAAAAAATGTAAACAATATTTTTTCATATTTAAAAAGTAAAAAAAAAATTATTTAACAATTTATCACATTGCAGTATTTTTTCTAATAATACATACGTAATATTTGCTTAATACTTTACTAATGCATTTCTGAATATGACATACTTTGTTTAAATTTATTTATTTTGTTTAAAAATAAAAAAAAATAATACAACAATTTTTATACCAAAAGAATATTTTACTGAAAAATTATTAATAAATAATATTTTTTTCTCCCCACCTCAAAACCCAACATCCGGCTATTAAAAAATAATTCTAAATTAAAAACAATTACAAAAAACAGTACAAACTAAGAGCCCGAGTCTGATCTCGTAAGGAAGGCCTCCAAACAGGATTTGTAAAGAGCAAATCCGATTTGGAGCCTATCTTTCCGTCAGAATCGTCCCCCATTCTAAACGACCAAGTACGATGCAAGTATCCTGTACTCACCGTGCAAATCATTTACAAACCCAAACCTGTCTGTCCGACACATTTGAAGCCGAATCGTGCCCCGCAATGGAGACGCTTTCCGAACGAGAGAGTACGATGCACAAATCGGACAGCTGTATCGACTGGGTCTCATCAAGACAAAGTGGCTGTTGGATTCGGACTTTGGGGGGCCATAGCAGGCCCCCCTTCACCATGAGCCCTCCAATCCGGTCACTGGGGGTGCACATGGGTCCCCACAATCCTAGCATGCATAGTGTGGCAGGCAACATGGGGTGCCCGCAACATGGTCTACACTTTTCCCCATCCAACCCCTTTTATGCTATGGGAGCCTGTGTGCGCGTCTGTACACAAGCTCCCGTAGAGTGCAATTGGAGTCCGAGCGACCCAGGTCCGTTACAATGCAGTTGCATCGTATTTGCTCGGTCGGACTGCACACGTTCAAATAGGTTGGAAAGCATTCCCGATCCAAGTCATTTGCAATATTTTCCAAACAAGATCGGAATCGTGCCCAGAATATTAATACATATTTTTAAATATCTTCTCACATGTATCCCCTATAAACCCAACATCTGTCTCCTAATAAATATATTTCTTAATATCAAAAACAACATTAAACACATTTATATTATAATTTTTTTATATATATAACTAATATAACATTTTTGTAAAACATTAAAATAAATATTAACAACATTCAACATAAAAACTACAATATATAAAACGCTATTCACCACTACAAAACAATATTATAACCAACGCTATAAACATCGATATAACAAATATTTTAACCTCTTCAATGCCCGTGACGAGCTGGACTCGTCATGGGCCGCGGTGGCGCTGTGCCCATGACGAGTCCAGCTCGTCACAAACCCCGCCCGCTAATTCAACGGCCGGCACAGGGCGGGGAAAGGGGCGGGCACTGAAGGGGTTAAATAACACCAAAAATTATATTTTTTACAATGATATTAATAGCCACTATATCAAATTCTCACAATATTCTTGACACAATATTGTATCCGATTTTATGTACACTTTTGTCTTATGGTAAGAATTGTATAATGATGTTCGTACTGAGTGATGCTTTTATGGATGTTTTTATACCTCTGAATAAAGGGGGTGATTAAGAGGGCAGACGGACTTGAGTCCGTCCGCCATCGTGTCGGGGAGTGGGACCGCCCACCTACAAGGCGGCGGTCCCACCAGTGGTATTACGATGCCACCACCATCTTGGCAGTCACATCTACCATCTTTAACATTGCGGCGGGTGCTGCTAGCCGCAGCACCCGCCGCAGTGTTAAAGATGCACTGTTTATATTTCCCTGCACTACTTGGCAGGCAACAGGCGGCGCCTGCCACTTAGTGCAGGGACATGTAGGAGAGTACCATGGGTACCTACGCAGTGCACCCCCCACCCCAGGGAGGCCCGCAATGGGCCCCCAAATACAGTCCCCGCCAGCCTGTGAATGGCGGTTCCATCACCATACACTGGCTGGCAGGGATGAAGCATTATAATTTGGCGGACGGTGCCTGCTAGGCACTGCCACCATTTTACGGATGCTGGCCGCTCTGCCAGACAATCGGATCAATTGCCTGTGGCGGATCCGTGGTGGGCGGTCTTTGCGCCACCACGGTCGCGGTCGGATTCTCCCCGCCATCCTAATTTGGTGGGGGGGAAACGCGGGCCTATGGCGGAAGGCCCGCCACCGCATGGCTGGTGGTGGTAGGCCTTCTGCCATCGTAATCAGCCCCAAAGTTATTAATGAATGAATGAATGACACAATGTTTTTGATTCGATATCTTGTCCAAATACCGTCAAGTACATAACAGTGCTGCATTTTCATCATTTTTATGGCATTGAATCCATTTTTCCTAGTGTTTATAGACTTTAGCAACGCCCATCAAGTTACCTTTAGCCATCGAGCAGTTGCCTTTGCCTGAACAGATGGCATAGTGCTTACAAACAACAACTGTGAATCATTAAATAAAAGGTACTCTTGGGGAACATCATTCCAAGTGGTAGTGCCATAGTCTGTTCTTCTCCTTCAATGAAGATGTAACAAAGTTATTGGACGGCTCATAGGGTGCTCCTGAAGTATTGACAAATCAATTCCAGGAATTACCAAAATAGGGGCGTGCAAGGTGACCAACGAGCATGGGCCACTCCAGTGCAGTTGTAGATGAACCTACAGTAGTTCTCCACACTGCCAATATTTGTCCATGAGACTGGAGGTGCCCCCTGAATTTTGGTGTTATCTATTGTGGCACTGCAATTGATATTTATGCCTACATTAACAATGCGGTTTCCTTTGAAACATAAAGAGACAGAAGTTAATCTCATGACTGTCTGAAGACTTAGGTGCCGATCACGATCCGGTAAAAAATTCCCCCGTGCGACTCGTATCGGGTCTTTTTACCGTACGAATCGTACAAGTGCCGTACGAACTGGCAATCACGATTCGCATGGTAAAAAGTCCATACGACCCGCACCGGGAATCATTCCCCACACGTCCTCGGGTCGGAAAATGTGTCCGACACGTCCTCGGACGATTTACCTTACAAACGTAAAAAGCCAAGTCCGACCGAGGAATCACGATCCATCCCGTGCGTCCGAGCCTACAACCGTATGGAAAAAACACCGTCCGCACCGAACACCAATAGCAACCATGGAGACATGTGCCCGCATACGCGCCCAACACTCCCCCCAGCCCCCGTACGTCCGACACGTACCCCCCGTATATGTATACCCCCACCCGTCTATGTACACCCCAGTACGTTCCAGTCGTACCCCCACCCCAGTACGTGTCGTACCACCGTCAATGTAAACCCCCCCACCCCTGTACGTGTCGTACCACCGTCTATGTACACCCCAGTACGTTCCAGTCGCACCCCCACCCCAGTACGTGTCGTACCCCCCGTGTACCTACACCCCAGTACGTTCGAGCCACACCCCCACCCCAGTACGTGTCACAGCCCCGTCTACCTACACCCCAGTACGTTCCAGTCGTACCCCCACCCCAGTACGTGTCGTACCACCGTCAATGTACACCCCCCCACCCCTGTACGTGTCGTACCACCGTCAATGTACACCCCCCCACCCCTGTACGTGTCGTACCACCGTCTATGTACACCCCAGTACGTTCCAGTCGTACCCCCACCCCAGTACGTGTCGTACCACCGTCAATGTACACCCCCCCACCCCTGTACGTGTCGTACCACCGTCAATGTACACCCCCCACCCCTGTACGTGTCGTACCACCGTCTATGTACACCCCAGTACGTTCCAGTCGTACCCCCACCCCAGTACGTGTCGTACCACCGTCAATGTACACCCCCCCACCCCTGTACGTGTCGTACCACCGTCAATGTACACCCCCCCACCCCAGTACGTGTCGTACCACCGTCAATGTACACCCCCCCACCCCTGTACGTGTCGTACCACCGTCAATGTACACCCCCCACCCCTGTACGTGTCGTACCACCGTCTATGTACACCCCCCCACCCCTGTACGTGTCGTACCACCGTCTATGTACACCCCAGTACGTTCCAGTCGTACCCCCACCCCAGTACGTGTCGTACCACCGTCAATGAACACCCCCCCACCCCTGTACGTGTTGTACCACCGTCAATGTACACCCCCCCACCCCTGTACGTGTCGTACCACCGTCTATGTACACCCCAGTACGTTCCAGTCGTACCCCCACCCCAGTACGTGTCGTACCACCGTCAATGTACACCCCCCCACCCCTGTACGTGTCGTACCACCGTCTATGTACACCCCAGTACGTTCCAGTCGTACCCCCACCCCAGTACGTGTCGTACCACCGTCAATGTACACCCCCCCACCCCTGTACGTGTCGTACCACCGTCAATGTACACCCCCCACCCCTGTACGTGTCGTACCACCGTCTATGTACACCCCCCCACCCCTGTACGTGTCGTACCACCGTCTATGTACACCCCAGTACGTTCCAGTCATACCCCCACCCCAGTACGTGTCGTACCACCGTCAATGTACACCCCCCCACCCCTGTACGTGTCGTACCACCGTCAATGTACACCCCCCCACCCCAGTACGTGTCGTACCACCGTCAATGTACACCCCCCACCCCTGTACGTGTCGTACCACCGTCTATGTACACCCCCCCACCCCTGTACGTGTCGTACCACCGTCTATGTACACCCCAGTACGTTCCAGTCGTACCCCCACCCCAGTACGTGTCGTACCACCGTCAATGTACACCCCCCCACCCCTGTACGTGTCGTACCACCGTCTATGTACACCCCAGTACGTTCCAGTCGTACCCCCACCCCAGTACGTTCCTGGCGCACCCCCAACACAACCTCCTAAGTACGGAGCGCACCCCATGCCCCAACATCACAACCGCATGTACGAGTCGTACAAAGCCACACACAAGGACCAAATCGTACAACCAAATGGCCCATGTACACACCGTACACACGCTCAAAACGCACGTACACAACAAGGACAAAACAAAACAACTCAACAATACACCATTCGAAAGGCACACAGCCACTAAACATGGCCAACAACCACTAAAATAACACAATCACTGACCTGCAACTGTCAAAAACAAACAGAGGCCCAATACACCACCACTCCTTATAACACACCCACCCAAAATTCAAACACTGCCACACCCACCCATGGACCAATAAAAAGGGCCCACACACACAAACCATGAGCCTTTGCAACAGACCCACTGCTGCCAGACACCACAGAACCAGACTACAAGCGACACCACATCTTACACTTGCACACCTTCACACGACCACCCTCACAAACACCCTCTCATCACATTCACACACACACACAACCATCCACACCCCCCCCAACATCCACACACCCCCCACACCCACACCATCCCCACCCACACCCCTCACCATGCCCACTACCAAGAATCCAAAGTTCAGTCACCGAGAGTTGGAGGTCCTTGTTGATCAAATCCTCAGAGTCGAGCCACAGATCTTTGGAACATTGGTCAGAAGCACCAGCCAGGCAGCCAAAACAGCCATGTGGCAGACCATCGTCGATGCTGTGAATGCTGTTGCGGACACCAGGAGGACCAAGCAGGATTGCCAGAACAGGTGGTACGATCTGCGGAGGAGGGTCAGAGCCAAGAGACAGGAGGAACACGACCAGGCCAACGCCACCGGAGGAGGGCCCTCCCGCAGACCCGTACAGTACCATCCCTGGGAGGAGAGGGTGATGGCCATACTGCCGGTGGAGGCAGTTGAAGGAGTAGAAGGACTCCGAGACCCGGGTGAGTACACAAACAACGCACCTCACATGGGGGGAACTGCAACCACAACCAAAATTAATAACAGGCACGCAAACACCACAAGCCATCGCATTACTCAACCACACTCCATGAGCAGGCACATGCCACTGCTGCCACCATGCCCCATGCACCCAGCTGGACAATGTCAAGTCACAGGCCACAGAAGACAACAACACATGACACGGTAACCCGGATGGCGGGAGTGTGGCCACCAAGAATCACATAGTGCGACTCCAAAGCAGACAACAATGCCCTCTGCCCATATGGCCTAGGTCACAGCCAGACAAACACTGTGTCCCAACACAGGAATGACTTGCCAGCAAATGGCGGATGCCTTGCATCAACACATGGGGGTGAAGGCACTGTTTTGCACATGCCAGCAGCTAATGAACAGCCAACAGTGTGAAAGAGTGGCAGCACACACCACCACAGCAGCAGCGCACAGACACACAGCAGACAAAATGGGTGCCTGGAGATCAGAAACAAACTCACATCAACAGGCCAAGGGCCACTCAAAGATCTGCTAACAGTGTGTGCCCAGGAAGCTGGGCCAAGGTGACAGAGGGTGACACACGGAGGGAGGGAGAGGGGGACACAGAGGGAGGGAGAGGGGGACTGAGAGGGAGGGAGACACAGGAAGATGGACAGAGGGAGGAGGCTGACACACAGAGGGAGGGAGAGGGGGACAGAGAGGGAGGGAGAGGGGGACAGAGAGGGAGGGGGACACAGGAAGATGGACAGAGGGAGGAGGCTGACACACAGAGGGAGGGAGAGGGGGACAGAGAGGGAGGGAGAGGGGGACAGAGAGGGAGGGAGAGGGGGACAGAGAGGGAGGGAGACACAGGAAGATGGACAGAGGGAGGAGGCTGACACACAGAGGGAGGGAGAGGGGGACACAGAGGGAGGGAGACACAGGAAGATGGACAGAGGGAGGAGGCTGACACACAGAGGGAGGGAGAGGGGGACACAGAGGGAGGGAGACTCAGGAAGATGGACAGAGGGAGGAGGCTGACACACAGAGGGAGGGAGAGGGGGACACAGAGGGAGGGAGAGGGGGACACAGAGGGAGGGAGAGGGGGACACAGAGGGAGGGAGAGGGGGACAGAGAGGGAGGGAGAGGGGGACAGAGAAGGAGGGAGACACAGGGAGAGCAAATCAGTCCTTTGGTGTGTGGGAATGTCTGCTCGTCAGCAGGTGGACTGCGTGCATGTAGACAAGGGTGCCCAGTGCCAGAACCCCCCCTCTTCATCATGGCAAAACGCAGGGCCATGTTACAACCTGTACACGAGCACAAGGACAGCCACCTGCATCATATGAGTGTGTGGATCCACTCCATGTGCACATGTACAGTGCTACAAGGAAGGCGCAAACGCATAGCTCGGCACACATGCACACTCCACTGCTGACTGCAGTCACACTTGACGCAGCAAGTAAGACTGTGCCACACATAGTTAAAGGGGCCAAATTGGTGCCCAAGGGACACACACATGCACAAGTGCACTGTGAGTGGAATGCAAGACAGATCCTAATTCCAAGAGGAAATGTGCCAACTTTGTAACGGATGAAACATGGATGTTGCATGGATCAAAAGTAACATTGTCTCTCTCACACACAGGTCAACGTCGTGCTGCACCCCCCAACACTGGGGGGGAACACTCACAGGACCCGGATCTGCAGGAGACCGATCCCACCGGCAGCGACCACTCTCACCACTCTGCGGACGACCCCGACCGACCTGGCCCCTCTGGTGTCCAACCACCTGCAGCACCTGCGTCAGGTACAACCGTGCCAACCACCACCCCCACTCCTGCCACATCCCAGGAGACACCCAGGATCCCTGCCCCAACACCACAATGCAGCCAGGCTCGCCAGGAGGGACACGGTGTCCCGGGCACCCAGGAGGAGGCAGGCGACAACGCCAATGCCACCCCTCAGGGGTCCCGGAGACCCCATGTGCCCACAAGTGCAGGCCAGGCGCAAGTGGGCAGGGGTGGTGGGAGTGGAGAGCGGCGGAGGCGCGAGCCTGACCAGTTGGCTGGGGATCCGGTATTTTCCCATGTCCGTAACATCCTGGACTCATACCGGCAGGACACCACGGGCATGGCCCAGGTTGTGTCCGTCCTCGAGGGGATCAAGGTCCAGCAGGCCCAGCAACATGCGGAGCTAATAGCCTGTCTACAGCTACACCAACGGAGGATGGAGGACAGACAGGCTGAGCAAGTGACGGCGTCCCAGGGGATTCACGCTGAACTCCGTCGGATGGCCGACACCATGGCCGACCCTCCCTGTGCCAGAAGGCGGAGAACATCACCACCCACAGGGAGGGATCATGAGGAGGAGGAGGAAACATCCGACGGAGCATCCCAGACGTCGTCACGGCCTGCTGCTGAGGTTCCCCGCAGGAAGCCGGGTCGTCCACGGAAAGGACCGTGAGGGTGGCTGCTACATCACCATCTCCCAGGACACCTGGCCTGGCACCTGGCCCACTGGAGCAACAGCATCACAGCATCAAGAGACATTCTCTGCCACATGGCCCTGCTGGTCACTGGCTGACCAATGTTGACAAAGACTGTGGCATGGACTCTGAGGATTTCCAATGGCAAGGACACCAACTCCCCTACTGAACTTTGGATTCCCTAATCCCGGAAAGGCCCTCACTTGGCCCCCCCCCCCCAATAATAAATCACACTATTAAGAGTAGATGCCTGCTGGTAGCATTATTACCTAACATGTGTCTTGTACAGTCTAAACATGCCTGAGTCATCTGTTCACTTCAACCATCCACACCCTGGGGCCTGAGTCTGGCACAGGACACATGGGTCACAGTTTTCTAGGCAAGACAGACATGGAGCACCATACACACCCGTGATGGTCAGAACCAGCTGAGGGGGTGGCCGAACAACCGTGCTGACAGACACATTGAGTACAGCAACAGTCATGCGCAGAGGTCAGGGATCCTGGCCCGTGTCCTGGGGGGCACCCAGGTACGTGTAGACAGGTGGCAGAACCATGTCCTGCAAGCTTGAGTCCGGTGGATGCAGAGAATGGGGTCATGGACAACGTTGGATGCATGGGGATGGCACATGTCACAATACCCACACAGTCATGGACATCATGCCCATTACACAGTCTCAGCACACACACACAGCTTGCATCTTGCCACTCGACACATTGACACATAGCCACAATCAGGGAATACCATGCCAGACATGCAGGATGCACCGTGCCAACACACCAGCATTGACTGAGAAGAGGCACCTTGGAGGCATAGGGACACCTTTAATAGTCATGTGTTTGGGATTGCAGAGGCAACTTGAAGTACACATGAACACATCATGTGGAGTAACATGTGGCTCCAACACTGGCACCCCCCTTCTGCAGCACAAATGCGTGATAGCCATGGAACTGGCACACAAGTGTCGGATAATAGCTAAATACCCACAGCTGCTCACGGAGAGCCTGCCATACACCATACATCCGCTGATGTGGAAGTCCCACGCCATGTCAAGACAATGTTAACCGTATGTGTCCGAGGGCAGTGTCACACACATTGATGCCTTCATCACAATCCACCATCCCATCACTGATGACTGACAACCAGGCAGCCCATCTATTCAGGTGTACCCAGCTGCATGTCGTGTCCCATGGGGATGCCACATGTCTGCAGAGGACCCAAACCCCGACCGGGGCAGTGTGCACACATCGTGAACAACTGCCACACCCAATACATCCCAGATGCATCCCTTACCCCATGGAGACTTCCAAACGTGTCCGTGCCTGTAACGCTGAGTCAGCCCACGATGCCATGTCCATGAGGAATAGCAGTGCCACAACAATGCAACCAGCAAACGGCATGCGCAGGTACCTGGGGAAGAGAGACACACAAGAAGTCAGCCACAAGAAGCACAGCCACTTGCATGTGCATGTACTCGACACATGTATGTATGACAACATGCTAGGTCACAATTATGCCTGGGGAAATACTACCATCACTGCCACCATCACTCCAGTGACACACCCACACACACCTCTGACCCACGTGCCATACATGCAGGTGGAGACACACATCACAACGCATGCCACACGGGGACCAATGCGTGCACACTCAGACCCTGGTACTCACCACTAAGCAAAGAAGTCGCGTATGAGCCGAGTCCGGATGTCCTCTTGCGGCTCCACATCCTCCACATCACTAGCCCCATTGCCAAGCCCTTCGTCCTCCACGGGTGGATGGTCCTCGTCATCTTGATCCAGGATGAGGGGCACAGCTCTTTCAACTGCCATGTTGTGCAGCATGCAGCAGACCATGAAGATCTTGCAGACCTTCGCCGGGGCATATGGGAGTGCGCCGCCGGTCTTGTGGAGGCACCGGAATCGGCTCTTCAGCATGCCAAACGTCCTCTCTATCACTCGCCTTGTCCGGCCATGGGCGGTGTTGTAGCGGAGCTGGGCCGGCGTGATGGGGTTGCGGAGAGGTGTCAGCAGCCAAGGCATGTTGGGATAGCCAGCGTCCCCTAAATGGAAAGCACATGGATATCGTTAGAACAGGCGAAGCGGTAGTGCTGCTCGGCCAAACAGAATACAGGACAGACAGACTGTACCCACCAACAACACATGCACGTTCGTTGCGCAGCTGCATCATCATATCAGGCATCCCGCTACGCCTCATGATGTAGGCATCGTGTGCTGAACCTGGAAAACGTGCACAGACATGTGAAATCACCATGTTGGACAGACACACCACAAGGGCATTGATGGAGTGGTAGTGCTTCCGATTGCGGTACGCCACCTCCCGTGCGTGTGGTGGTACCAAACCTACATGTGTCCCATCTATGGACCCAATGACATGGGGCATCCCTCCCAGGGCATAGAAACCACGTTTGACCTCAGTCATCTGTTCAGGGGTTGGGAACTTGATGAAGTCATCCAGGTGAATCAACATGGCCTCCAAGAAATCATGCAGCACACCGCTGAACATGCTCTGGGACATGCCACCAACATGAGCTATGGTATATTGGAAGGTACCCGTGGCAAGGAAATGTAGGGCAGCCATTACCTTCAGCTGGGGTGTCAGTGCCGTAGGATACCTGTGCTGCGGTTGCAGGTGTGGTGCCAGTCTCGCCGTCAGCTCCAGAATCAACGGTTGGGTGAAGCGGTAGAGCCGGATCCTGTCATTCTCCTGCATGGTGGCCAAGTCTGGAATTCTTCGGGCAACAGGAGGCGCTCTGCAGTAATTTGGAAGTGACAAGGAAGAGTGAGTGCACTACGAGAACAACTCATGTCTACTGAGCACATGTAAATCTGCCAATACACACATGCCACATAGGGAGTCAGGCATGTGCTACATGCCCAGGACACGTATGGATGCAAGGTGACACTCCTTCCAAGACCCAGCTACACACGGTGATTGAGAACCTCCCCATGCCACGCCATGGGAATAGCTGTGTCCCAGTGCAAGTGCACTGCCCGACGCAAGACAGGAGTGACATACACCCACACATCAGCAGAAGTGTGATGCTGATTGCAGAGACTGGCAGCGGAACACTTGAGCCACAGGTCACATGACATTACACTAGTCCAGCCCACACACCTTGCCATGAAGGTGCACATGTCATGACTCCCCACACATTCCTTGTGAGTTTGCTGACATGGCCTTGTCACGCTACTCCGTGTCCCATGCATACATGTGCACCTCACATCAGATACCACATGTGGCATGGTGTGCGGAACAGTGTGCAATGACAATCTACACACAGACACATGTTGGTTGCTGCAACGGCTGCAGCTTTTGAGGGTGCTACAACATCAACCTGATGTAAATCCCGGACACATAAATGACATAGTCACATTGTGCACTGTGGGTAGTGACAAGTCAGGTGTCATGACCCCTGTACCGGGCATCATGGGACACTTCCGTGTGTTGGTGTCCGTGCCATGCCAGTGACGCTCACCCCAAGTGCGCAGTACGACATGCACACATGTCAAAGGAGTCAAGGGCATGCCTGGCACACATTGCACCCTCACACAGTACACCTGTACACATCTCATCATACATCTGGTGCCTCCTCCACTCAGGAGGCATGTTCCACATCACAGCCTGTCACACCTGTGCCCCACACATGTAGTAATGCACAGACGATGCCTTGATGTCCATTCCTGGACAAGTATGTCCATCCATGGACAAGTATGTCCGCCCTATTCCTACCTGTGTGTCGACTATCACCACAGTGATGTGTACAAACCGGCGTACTGCTGCTAAGAGGGCCTGTGTATGTTCCCCAATCACTGTGGGAGTGCTGCCGTATGTGTACCCATCGTGATGGCGAGCGTACAGGCATTTGTACGGTCCGTACCACAACGAGTACGCATACGCGTGCAGAACCATAGTGATAGTGAGCGTAGATGCGAGTGTACGGTCCGTACCACTACGTGTACGCATACGCGTGCAGAACCATAGTGATAGTGAGCGTACAGGCATTTGTACGGTCCGTACCACAACGAGTACGCATACGCGTGCAGAACCATAGTGATAGTGAGCGTACAGGCATTTGTACGGTCCGTACCACAACGAGTACGCATACGCGTGCAGACCCATAGTGAGAGGGCCGTACACTCGCATGTACGCTCACTATCACTATGGGTCTGCACGCGTATGCGTACTCGTTGTGGTACGGACCGTACAAATGCCTGTACGCTCACTATCACTATGGGTCTGTGTACCCGTAGTGATAGTGAGCGTACATGCGAGTGTACGGTCCGTACCACTACGTGTACGCATACGCGTGCAGAACCATAGTGATAGTGAGCGTAGATGCGAGTGTACGGTCCGTACCACTACGTGTACGCATACGCGTGCAGAACCATAGTGATAGTGAGCGTACAGGCATTTGTACGGTCCGTACCACAACGAGTACGCATACGCGTGCAGAACCATAGTGATAGTGAGCGTACAGGCATTTGTACGGTCCGTACCACAACGAGTACGCATACGCGTGCAGACCCATAGTGATAGTGAGCGTACATGCGAGTGTACGGCCCTCTCACTATGGGTCTGCACGCGTATGCGTACTCGTTGTGGTACGGACCGTACAAATGCCTGTACGCTCACTATCACTATGGTTCTGCACGCGTATGCGTACACGTAGTGGTACGGACCGTACACTCGCATCTACGCTCACTATCACTATGGTTCTGCACGCGTATGCGTACACGTAGTGGTACGGACCGTACACTCGCATGTACGCTCACTATCACTACGGGTACACAGACCCATAGTGATAGTGAGCGTACAGGCATTTGTACGGTCCGTACCACAACGAGTACGCATACGCGTGCAGAACCATAGTGATAGTGAGCGTACAGGCATTTGTACGGTCCGTACCACTACGTGTACGCATACGCGTGCAGACCCATAGTGATTTTGAACGTAGGCATGCATGTACGGGCCGTTGCCATGCATTTGGGGTGCCCTAGGGCCCGGAAACGCACCGTACCTGTGTGTGATTCTCCTAATTACATAGGGGACAAGTATTAAGGCCTACATGCATGCTGGTTGTCATGGCGACCAGGTTCAAATTTCGATTTTGTTCTGGAAGGTGCACAGCAGAAGTCAGTTGGAATTCTTCTACTTTGTTGCAATGTGTTTGTGGGGCTGACATCATGCAGGAGAATGAAACCGATAGAGAACCCACAGACTGCTAGGTTTGAAGGGATTGGTGGAAACATAGGATGCAAATGTGAGTGACCAATCACTCTGTACTCCTGTGCATGAGACTGGGCAGAAGGCCACATATAAGGCAGCCAGGTCCCATGAGGGATTACTTGCCTGCACATCTTTGCATTTGTCGACCAAGCTGCTGCTACTGATTCCCTGGAACCATGTCAAGGGCTGTGGAGAGGACACAGCCATTCACCCTGGAGGAGAACATGGCTCTGCTGGATGTGATCCTCCCACAGTACCCCATGCTGTATGGGCGACCAGGGTATCAGGTGAGTGCATAGGCCACTGCCACAGACTGTCCCTATGTTGTGACTGTGTCTTCAGGCATTGTGACCCGGTGTGACACACATGCCATGTACTGTCGGGGGGGTACCAGGGGGGGGGTGCCTGATGTCTCCCAGCAGTGCCCTGAGACAGGAGGGGTGTGTGCAGAGTCCTCCCAGCAGTGCCCTGAGACAGGAGGGGTGTGTGCAGAGTCCTCCCAGCAGTGCCCTGAGACAGGAGGTGTGTGTGCAGAGTCCTCCCAGCAGTGCCCTGAGACAGGAGGTGTGTGTGCAGAGTCCTCCCAGCAGTGCCCTGAGACAGGAGGTGTGGGTGTGATGCACAGTGTGAGCCTTGATCATTGATTGTGACATTGCCATCATTCCACCTGAGTACCCACTATGGCACGTACTGCCTTTTCCCTCACCAGAGGATGATGTCCCTATGACAGAGGTGCAATGCGTTGGCTGCATTACATGCCATGTAGTAACCAGCTATTATGTTCACATATGTCTCTCTGTGACATGTGGCTGGTGTATTGATGTGGTGTCACTTGTACTCCCTCACAGGTAGGCGCCACTGCCAAGGAGCAGATCTGGCTGACCGCCGTCAGTGCCGTGAGGCGTGTGGATGGTCGGAGGCGGAGCCTGTCCCAGGTGAGGAAACGCTGGCAGGATATCCGGTGCTGGACGTGGAGGATTGCACGGCTCCTGCTGGGGGACTCACCTGAGAGCCACAAGAACCGCGGCCGCCGCCGTCTGACCCACCTCCACAGGCGTGTGCTGCCGGTGGTCTTTCCAGACCTGGAGAGGCGCTTACAGGCGATGCAGCAGGCGGAAGGGGGTAGGTACATGTGCGTTTGTTGTGTGTCACCGGCATTTGTAAGGGCACAGTGGCATTAATTCACTGGCAGGGTTTAAAGGTGCTGTGCCCATCCAGTTTGCCCAAGTGTAGCGCTGCGCCCCTGCCACCCTTCCCCTCCTTGCAATGTGTTCCCTGGTCTGTGTGTAGTCACTCCTTCACAAGGTAATGTAGGCTGGCGCTTTGTCCACGAGAACAATGACTGTAGCATCATGGGTGGTGGTGGTGGGTAACAGGTTGTGGGACCTTGCCTGTGAACTGTCAAGTTCACTGCATGTGGGTTCCATGTCAGTTGGCACTGATGCTGGCTCCAGACATGGGAGTTGGTCTCTCATGTGTCATGACTTACAGCGCGCATGTCCTATGTAGTGGCCTGTGACATGATGTGCATGAGTGTGCGCTACGCATAGTGCAGGGATGGTGACGTGTGTAGCAGTCATTCCCATTCAGTAGCATGTAGTTGCGTGCCCAATACTGTCCCCTGGGGCACCTTATCCTCAGTGTTGTTTGTGTCATCATCAACGTGGACACTCTCACTGTCTACAGCGTAGGTTGTGCTCTGTGCCATTGTCCCCTGTCACCATGTATATAGACGTGCTATTATGTACAGGTGTCCACTGTGCAGCCTGACCTGATTGTCCCTCTTCATACTCACAGTTGCCAGTGCCTGTGTGTCTTGTTATACTCATCTGAGGATGGGCACTGGTACCTCATTATTTGTACAGGCGCACCTTTGCTGTTTTGCGTCCAATCTTGCCTTTTGCCTGCCACTGTGTTTATCACCCAGACTATGAGATGTTGGTGCCACCTGTGTCTCAGCAATTAGCATCGTGTGGGGGTTGCTTGGGGCGGGCAATGCCTATGTGTCAAATCCTGATTCCTAATTGCTGGGTCTGGACAGTGTTGATGTTACTGGACACACACGCAAGGTGCAGTGACCGAGTTATGTTGGGCATGTTTGCAGCATTACCTATGCAGCATGTGTCTCAAGTTCATGGATATTGTCCCTGGTCATAGGTATTTTCACAAACGCTGTGTGGTGCAGAGGCAGTGCAGGATTGTCCCCAGGGCCTGGGTGCTATGTCAGACTCCGTTTCCTGTCATCAGCTATTGTCTCATGCTCTCCATGGTATTTCAGTGGCATGGTGGCTCAACCAACTGTGTTTCATGCCCTACATCGGTACCTTGTTTTGCAGATGTTAGGGATCTGCCTCTTCAGGCTATGCAATGTTGACTATGTAGATTGGACTCATGTGACAGATGTGTACAGGTGTCTGATTAATTTCTGTCTCTCCACCCTGCCCACAGCATCGTCGGGGGACACAGAGGGAGACATGGACACGGACCAGGCGGAGGGACCGAGCACCAGTGGCAGCCGTGACATCGGGGCTGGCACATCGAGTGGGACAGAGGCGGAGGATAGTGTGGCCGAGGACCTGTCGACTGGCACATCAGACTACGAAGCTGACAGGTCCGAGGAGGATGTCTCAGAGTTGGCGGAGGCTGCACCAGCAGCTGACAGTGGAACAACACCTGCCACCGCCCCCTCAGTTCCCACCAACCGCCTCCCACTTGCTCGTGTCCCTTCCCAGCGTGCCCGGTCACCGCATGTCTCCTTCCTGCCAGGCACCGCACCCCCTGCCCCTGTCTCCACTGCTGCCGCCAATGCTGAGTCTATGGACATCCAGCGGCAAATGCAGGTTGGTCAGGCTGCGATCCTGAATGTCCTCCATTCCCACGGGAAAACCCTCACCAACATCGAGGCATTCTTGGAGGGCATTCATTCTTTGCAGGCTGACCAACGCAACTTGCTGAGGTCCCTAGACTCCACACTGACTGCAGCAGTGGGTCTCCTGCAGCGCGACCTCCCCCCACCTACCCCTGCCCCATCCACACTTCCCACTTCCATGCCTGTCCCACGTACACCCAGACGTCGGCATGCACCCACCACAACAGACACAGGCACCACACCAGCAGGGAAGGTCCACCGCACTCCTCCTGACACGCACACACAGGGTGAGATAGGCACACCCACTGGGTCGGGGGGCAAACGTGTGACACGCAGCCAGAGTGGGAGTCCGCATTCCACACAATCCACTCCCTCCAAATCCCCTCCCCTCAGCTCTCCTGGCCACATCTCCCCCAAGGACTCCTTCATGGCCGCTCTGTCCCTGAGCCCCACAGTTACGCCACCACGCAAGCGGTCAAGGAAGTCCTCGGTCAGGGTGGTTGAGTCTCCCCCCCTGTCTCCACCCTCCCCCGGTGGCGCTGCAACCCATCCCTCTGAACCCCCCCCCTCCTTGGGGCCTGAGGTCACTTCGGGTGCAGGGGACTCCCTGGAGGACCTTGCTAAGGTGTGTAGTGCCATCCTGGCCTCCGCCTTTGGCCATGACACACCCCCTGTGGTTGAGTCCTCCATCCCTGCACCCACAACGCCGCCCCTTTGCCCTGATGTCCCTGCGGTGCCTGTTGCTTCCCCCCCCCCTGATGCCCTCACCAGTATGGAAGACGATGGCATTTGACTGTGCAGGCAAGGTAGGGGACACACATCCCACTGTGTCCCCCATGCAGCTGGGAATCATTGACTGCCCTATGGCCTTTGTTGACTTTGAACTGCCTTTGATCCACGGACATTGTGCTCATGCTGAATAAAGCTTATTTTTGTTGTCATTCTCACACTCCTGCTATGGTGGTATTGGTGTTGGTGGGGCTGCTACATTGTTTTGGGTGGTGTTTAAGGCTTTGGGTGTGTGGGATTTGTAGTAGTGTTCTGCTCTTTGGGGCCACCCTAGGATCTGTGTGCCATCACAAGGTGTTGGCTAACTTCCTTAGGTCATGTCAGCAGTTACTGCATGGTTCAATTGTCCCAGGGTGTATTCCTTCCTCTGTGTACCCAGTTTCTTCCCTGCAGGGTGTTCCCAATGTTTAGCGCAGAGCTGTGTGTACATGAGCTGTGTGTGTGACGGAGCCCTTCTACTTTGGCCATGCATGCATGGCCATGTCTCCACCTGCAACAATCGTGGCATCCTTGGTGATCACTGTACTTGTGTGTGGAGTCAGTTGACATGAGTTCATGGGGACATGTTCCCTTGTAGGCAGTATGGATGTGGGTAATTGTGGCATCACACACATGTGTTACACCCCTCCTGGGTGTGGACACTGCTGGGAGGACTCTGCACCCACCCCTCCTGGGTCTGGACATTGCTGGGAGGACTCTGCACACACCCCTCCTGTCTCTGGGCACTGCTGGGAGGACTCTGCACCCACCCCTCCTGGGTCTGGACACTGCTGGGAGGACTCTGCACACACCCCTCCTGGGTCTGGACACTGCTGGGAGGACTCTGCACACACCCCTCCTGTCTTAGGGCACTGCTGGGAGGTCTCTGCACCCACCCCTCCTGTCTCTGGGCACTGCTGGGAGGACTCACCACCCACCCCTCCTGTCTCAGGGCACTGCTGGGAGGTCTCTGCACCCACCCCTCCTGGGTCTGGACACTGCTGGGAGGACTCTGCACACACCCCTCCTGTCTCTGGGCACTGCTGGGAGGACTCTGCACCCACCCCTCCTGGGTCTGGACACTGCTGGGAGGACTCTGCACCCACCCCTCCTGTCTCTGGGCACTGCTGGGAGGACTCACCACCCACCCCTCCTGTCTCAGGGCACTGCTGGGAGGTCTCTGCACCCACCCCTCCTGTCTCAGGGCACTGCTGGGAGGACTCACCACCCACCCCTCCTGGGTCTGGACACTGCTGGGAGGACTCTGCACACACCCCTCCTGGGTCTGGACACTGCTGGGAGGACTCTGCACACACCCCTCCTGGGTCTGGACACTGCTGGGAGGACTCTGCACACACCCCTCCTGTCTCTGGGCACTGCTGGGAGGTCTCTGCACACACCCCTCCTGGGTCTGGACACTGCTGGGAGGACTCTGCACCCACCCCTCCTGTGTCAGGGCACTGCTGGGAGGACTCTGCACCCACCCCTCCTGTGTCAGGGCACTGCTGGGAGGACTCTGCACCCACCCCTCCTGTGTCAGGGCACTGCTGGGAGGACTCCACACCCACCCCTCCTGTGTCTGGGCACTGCTGGGAGGACTCTGCACCCACCCCTCCTGTGTCAGGGCACTGCTGGGAGGACTCTGCACCCACCCCTCCTGTGTCAGGGCACTGCTGGGAGGACTCTGCACCCACCCCTCCTGTGTCAGGGCACTGCTGGGAGGACTCCACACCCACCCCTCCTGTCTCAGGGCACTGCTGGGAGGACTCTGCACCCACCCCTCCTGTCTCAGGGCACTGCTGGGAGGACTCTGCACACACCCCTCCTGTCTCTGGGCACTGCTGGGAGTGATGGGCACCCACCCCTCCTGTCTCAGGGCACTGCTGGGAGGACTCCACACCCACCACTCCTGTCTCAGGGCACTGCTGGGTGGACTCTGCACACACACCTCCGATTTCTGGATATGTGCGCTTGGCACATACACGGTGGGGTTACGCACACTGCATTAGAGGTGAGGGTACGAGTCTACTGACACTGGTGTGGTGGGGGTACGCTCCGTACGTCCGCGGGTGTGGGTACGGGTCGTACTTACACTGTTGGGCAGGGGGGTACGCTCCTTGCATTCGTGGGTGGGGGTTCGAGTCGTACTTACACTGTTGGCATGGGGGGTACGCTCCATGCATACGCGGGTGGGGGTACGGGTCGTACTTACACTGTTGGGCAGGGGGGTACGCTCCTTGCATTCGCGGGTGGGGGTACGGGTCGTACTTACACTGTTGGGCTGGGGGTACGCTCCGTACGTCCGCGGGTGGGGGTACGGGTCGTACTTACACTGTTGGGCTGGGGGTACGCTCCGTGCGTCCGCGGGTGGGGGTACGGGTCGTACTTACACTGTTGGGCTGGGGGTACGCTCCGTACGTCCGCGGGTGGGGGTACGGGTCGTACTTACACTGTTGGGCTGGGGGTACGCTCCGTACGTCCGCGGGTGGGGGTACGGGTCGTACTTACACTGTTGGGCTGGGGGTACGCTCCGTACGTCCGCGGGTGGGGGTACGGGTCGTACTTGCACTGTTGGGCTGGGGGGTACGCTCCTTGCATACGGGGTGGGGGTAGGGTCCGTACATATCCGTCCCCACGCTATGTGATGTTTGTGCGGCCCGTACCCAGGCCTTTGCCACGTGGGTGCGATCCGTCCCGCCATTGTTGGGGTGACGTGTGTGGGCGTGGTCCGACTCGTACCCACGCTCTTCAGGCGTGGGTACGGGACGTACCTGTCTGGTTGTGTTGCCGGTTCGCGTGGTGACGGACTTCCGTTGTGGCGGTCGCTGGATTATCAGGACACGCCCCCACCCCCTCGTGGTGACCAGGGCATGGGAGTCAGGTATGTCCAGGCCATGTGTAGTGTGTCACTCATGTGGTTTTTTTGTGGCCTGCCCTGGTCGTGCCACCCCCACCCCACCCCACTTTCCCCCCTCCCTTAGTTATTCTGACCTTCTGCGGCGTCTGCGTCGTAACCTGTAGAGGAGGTGTACTGCTATGAGGGCAGGGATGACTCGTAGGTTCGGGTCCATGTCTGTCCGTCGCGTACTGGTACTCCTTGCTCGCGTCGTCCTGTCGCGTACGGGTCCTCCGTGATCGCGTCGTCCTGTCGCGTACGGGTCCTCCTTGGTGGCGTCGTCCTGTGTGTCCGTCACGTACTGGTCCTCCTTGTTCGCGTCGCCGTCTGTCCGTCGCGTACTGGTGGTCCTTGTTCGCGTCGTCCTGATTTCCCGGCAGTTCTTGGCTGCCGCAAAATATTCACCGTGCGGGGTGACGTCGGTGCGAATCGTGATTCCTGGGTCGTGAATGGCTGGCTGCGTGCGTCCCGACGTCAGGTCGGCGCTTTCCCGGTTCGCATTGGTAGGTGTTTTTTGTTCGGTCGGTCTTTTTTACGATTCGTACGGTAATGGTGTACCCGTGCGAATCGTAATTCCATGTTTGTATATTTTGACGACCGGGTACGCGTCGGACGGAGAATATGCTCCGTCCGACGGTTCGTACCCGGTTTTTACCGGATTGTGATCGGCACCTTACTGTACTGTCGATCCACGCGTAACATGCAAAATTATCATCCCATGTGTGTGCACACCTTTTTACTGCATTCTGAATAATATCAGTACCATTCCATAAAGACATAACCCTACAGGACATTTATTAGCAGAATGCCATTGATCATGGGCATAAACTGCTCCGGTAACTCTAAAATGTGGCCTACGAACACAATCCGTAGGTAAAGAATTGACTAAATAACTATTAAACTCAGTGGGCGGGTGTGTTTCTTTTAAAAACCCTAAACGTAAGACCATTTGTGCCTGCAGATATGGGGAGGGAGAACTAGAGGTGGGTGGAATTTGCGTAGTCGCGCTACGCAAAGCTCCGCGAAACGGTAAAAAATCTCCGCGAGCACGCAGATTTCTGAGAACACACGGAATTGCTTGTTCGCGGTGCTTTTTCCCTGTTCGCGAACGCTGTTTGAGTGCTCAGGGGGGAAATATCTCGCAAACACGCATTTTGAGACCGCGAACAAGCAAAAAATTCTGTGAAGCCGCGGAACGCAGAATTTTGGACAATTCCACGTTCTCTGCAGAACGCAAAATTACCCAAATTCCGCAAATTCCGTAAGCGGAATGGAATTTACCGCCCAGGCATAGGGAGAACACACTGGTAGGACACTTGCCACTATGCTCCGGCCCCACAAGGCCCATGACTATGTTGTAGAGCTAATGAATGAGAACGCGGAACGTCAAACTACCCCCACTTCTATTCTCAATACTATGACAACCTACTATTCAAAACTCTATCAAACTAAATCTCAAATGTCTACTGACCAAATTAAGACATAGATGGACTCTATACAATTACTATGACTAGACCATGCACATCGCCAATACCTAGATTCCCCATTCACAGAGGAGGAAGTCTTGCAAGTAATACGCAGTCTTCCTAATGACGCCTGAGTTGGATGGACTCACCACTTCCTTCTATAAAGTGTACGCCACCATATTAACCCCCATCTCTTATTCTTGTTTCAGGCCTCTGTGGAGGCAAGTAATATCAGTACCATTCCATAAAGACATAACCCTACAGGACATTTAATAGCAGAGTGCCATTGATCATGGGCATAAACTGCTCCGGTAACTCTAAAATCTGGCCTACGAAAACAATCCGCAGGTAAGAATTTACTAAATAACTATTAAACTCAGTGGGCGGGTGTGTTTCTTTTAAAAACCCTAAACGTAAGACCATTTGTGCCCGCAGATATGGAGAGGCAGGACACACTGGTAGGACACTTGACACTATGCTCCCACTCCACAAGGCCCATGGCTATGTGGTAGAGCTCATGGATGAGAATGCGGAACGTCAAACTACCCCCACTTCTATTCTCAATACTATGACAACCTACTATTCAAAACTCTATCAAACTAAACCTCAAAAGTCTACTGACCAAATTAAGACGTATGTGGATGCTATACAATTACTATGGCTAGACCACGCACATCGCCAATACCTAGATTCCCCATTCATAGAGGAGGAAGTCTTGCAAGTAATACGCAGTCTTCCTAATGATGCCTAGGTTGGATGGACTCACAACTTCCTTCTATAAAGTGTACGCCACCATATTAACCCCCAATTCTTATCCTTGTTTCAGGCCTCTGTGGAGGCAAGTAAACTGCCCCGTCACTCTGCGAGGCGGGTATTGCTACCAAACTTAAGCCTAGTAAACACACAAATCAATGTGATTCATACAGTCCGTTATCTATGATAAATGTGAAGAGCAAAATACTTTCCAAACTTATCGCTAACTGCCTCGCCTCACTTCTTCCAGACATAGTCCGACCAGATCAGTCAGGCTTGTACCTGACCGATCTACCGCAAACAATCTCCGTACACTATTTGTCATGCATGCTATGGACCCAAGTCTTGCTGCGATCACCCCTCTCCTGGACCGCATTTGATTCCTTAGAATGGCCCTTCTTGTTTACTCTTCTTTGACACTTGGGACTCAGCCAGTGGTTTGTGAACCTCATTCAGCTATTGTATACCTCCCCCACTGGTAGACTGAGTGAACGCGATGATATGTAATCGGTTTCAGATCACACGTGGCATCCATCAAGGGTGACCTCTATCCCTGCTTTTATTCACCATAGCCATGGAACCCTTGGCAGCCCATCTGTGTGAGCATCATGCTTATAGGGGGCTTAGATTATGAGAGAGAGAAATATTAATCTCTATGTATGCAGACAATGTCGCGATATAAATTAGAAACCCTTAGGATAATTTAGAGCCCACCATTAGGGAGGTCCTTCAGTTCAGGAGGCTGTCTGGTATAACAATAAACTGGGCTAAATCTGTCATCTTCCTCCTCAAAGACAGCAGTACACGATTGGATTCTGAATTTTCACTGGAGTGTGCAATGGAGCTGGTTATGTGGCTAAGTCGTGACATGGGTGAACTTTGTCAGGCCAATTACTGCAGGGCAATATCTTGGCTGGAAGAGAGGATCCCAGCCTGGAATTGTCTCTCCCTCTCGCTTACTGAACGATTAGCAATTGCCAATATGGAGGTGTTGCCTAAATTTTTATATCTTTTCCTGAATCTACCCCTGCTGCTTACCCAGCAGTTTCTTAAATGCCTGAGATCAAACATGATATCACTGGCATGGGCCGATAAACAGCCTAGGATAGCATGGGAAACACTCACACTCCCTCTGCGACATGGCAGCCTCAATGCACCTGACATGGCACTATACGCATGGTGTGTTTAAGCCCAATATCTACATTTTTGGCTATATCCAGTTAAATTTCAGCCACACGTTACTGTGGAGGCTAACCTGACCTCTCCGATCCTGCTCTCCACTGTGCTCTATCAAACCTACAAATCCACACTCACTGCAACCGACACCATCAACTGTGTCAGATGGGGATGGGACGAGTTATGACAACGTGCGACTCTAAATTGCATATACGCTCCTTCCATCCCCATAGCATGCAACCCTATGGTGCCAGCATTACAAGATGACGGCATGCGCTCTTCAGCGCATAACAGACACCTATTCACATTTTTGCTGATTTATATCCAGATGGGCAATTCTTATCACCACCAGCACCAACTGACACTTAGGTGTAGATTCCGATCCTGGAGAAACCGGGTACGAATCGTCGGACGGAGCGTTTTCTCCGTCCGACTCGTATCCGGTAAAAAGACCGTACAAACATGCAAGTACGATTCGTACGGAAACACCATTTCCGTGCGAATCGGAAAAAACACCGACCGACGAAAAAATACATACGAATGTGATCCGGGACAGCGCATACGCGACATTCGTACGGAGTTAGGCAGCTTTTTACGTACCAGCAAGTACAATTCGTACCGACAGCACTCCGGACGGCAATATTTCTACAGCACCCAAAAAGTGCTGGAAAAGCGAAGTACGCCGCGAAGCGTGAGGAAAAGGGGGCCCGGTACGCGCCGGACACCCCCCCCAGACCCCCGTATGTACGCGCCGTACCCCCAGCCCCCCACCCGTGTGTACGCGCCGGGCCCCCAGCCCCCCCCGTGTGTACGCGCCGTACCCCCAGCCCCCCACCCGTGTGTACGCGCCGGACCCCCAGCCCCCGTGTGTATGCGCCGTACCCCCAGCCCCCCCGTGTGTACGCGCCGGACCCCCACCCTCGTATGTCCGGAGCGTACCCCCACCCCCGTATGTACGGAGCGTACCCACACCCCCGTATGTACGGTGCGGACCCCCACCCCCATATGTACAGTGCGGACCTCCACCCCCATATGTACGGTGCGGACCCCCACCCAAGTATGTACAGAGCGTACCCCCACCCCCGTATGTACGGTGCGGACCCCCACCCCCGTATGTACGGAGCGTACCCCCACCCCTCGATGTACAGACACCTATTCACATTTTTGCTGATTTATATCCAGATGGGCAATTCTTATCACCACCAGCACCAACTGACACTCAGGTGTAGATTCCGATCCTGGAGAAACCGGGTATGAATAGTTGGACGGAGCGTTTTCTCCGTCCGACTCGTACCCGGTAAAAAGACCGTACAAACATGCAAGTACGATTCGTACGGAAACACCATTTCCGTGCGAATCGGAAAAAACACTGACCGACGAAAAAATACATACGAATGTGATCCGGGACAGCGCATACGCGACATTCGTACGGAGTTAGGCAGCTTTTTACGTACCAGCAAGTACAATTCGTACCGACAGCACTCCGGACGGCAATATTTCTACAGCACCCAAAAAGTGGCGGAAAAGCGAAGTACGCCACGAAGCGTGAGGAAAAGGGGGCATGGTACGCGCTGGACACCCCCCCAGACCCCCGTATGTACGCGCCGTACCCCCAGCCCCCCACCGTGTGTACGCGCCGGACCCCCAGCCCCCCCCGTGTGTACGCGCCGTACCCCCGGCCCCCCACCCGTGTGTACGCGCCCGACCCCCAGCCCCCCCCCGTGTGTACGCGCCGTACCCCCAGCCCCCCCGTGTGTACGCGCCGGACCCCCACCCCCGTATGTCCGGAGCGAACCCCCACCCCGTATGTACGGAGCATACCCCCACCCCCATATGTACGGTGCGGACCCCCACCTTCATATGTACGGTGCGGACCCCCACCCCCGTATGTACAGAGCATACCCCCACCCCCGTATGTACGGTGCGGACCCCCACCCCTGTATGTACGGAGCGTACCCCCACCCCCGTATGTACAGAGCGTACCCCCACCCCGTATGTCCGGAGCGTACCCCCACCCCCGTATGTACGGAGCGTACCCCCACCCCCGTATGTACGGTGCGGACCCCACCCCCGTATGTATGGAGCGTACCCCCACCCCTGTATGTACAGAGCGTACCCCCGTATGTACGGAGAGTACCCCCACCCCTGTATGTACGGTGTGGACCCCCAACAACAAAATAAGACCATATGTATTCATTCTGCAGTGTTAGGATGGCCTGTTCTCTTCATTTGTACTGTCTCATCCTTAATTTTATGTCTATCTGTAAGAATGTATAATACATCTGCTGAAGAGTCATAATTTGTGGCATTAACTAGAAAATGTATTATCCTAACATGTATTGGCTGCATTCGGGCCTCAATCCTACACAGGTAGAGATGCAAAAGACAGAGGTGTGCTTGGGAGTACTTCTTTGGTCTGATCCTGTGGCATGAGGAATTAAAGAGTGAACAAAACATGATTTCTTAGTACTTTCTGAACCTATGTCTGACATATGTTGGTACCACATCTTTTCTATTCAATTTCTTTCTTTATTCAGCAATAAAATAGCCATAAAAGCACATGATAAAAAATACAATAAATATTCATTAAAAAGCATCATATTTTATAAGTCATTAGATGTTTAAAACATTGGAATGAGAGAAAAAGAAGTCAATAGCCTAGCATTGTTTTCCTAGAGGATACAGCAGCTTGAAGGAACATAGTTATGCAGCAACAAGTTTCATCATCAGAGTACGTAAGATACAATATGCGTGCATACAAGATCGTATCTTTCTGCCTCTCATAAATGGTAAAAGAAATTTCTGGGTATATAACATATAAAAACAACTGAAAAAAGGAAAATGCAGCATATTTTGTTTCGAGTAGTTGTTGCATGGCCATGTCCTCAATTCAAGCCGTTGTTGATACCCACTTGGGAAGCATAAAGGATATTTTATCGTTTCAGCCCTAAAGCTGAACAATAAAGACTGTGTCCAGCTGCTTTTCCTGTTCCATAAGTAGTCTTGGCTGGGCTGGGTTCCCCTAAATTAAAATGCAGTTAATCTAAAGCACTACTTTTCTTACTCTTCCTGTAATCTGTCTGCTTCAGCTTTCTCCAGTAATAAATGCTTCACTTGCTTCCTACAAGCAGCAGTCTGTGGCTCTCTTACCAAAAAGGTATCTATTTGGCCCACGCTTTCCAAGGATTTTTTAACATAGGCCAACCGAGGGACAGAGAGGCCCTTATCGCAGGCCACACAATTATTGACTATATTTTGAATTAATGTGGCACCTTCTGCACTCCAAATGGATAGCCACAGGGTGGCCGGGTGACTCGGAATAGAGTCGCTCAGATAGCCTATGCCCAGCTCCCTGTGGCAAATGAAATGTGAGGAAGATGCTGGAGTGCCGGAGCTGATACCAACCTTCTCAGGAAGCGATTTTCCTCCCTCTGGAGATTTGTAGGAGCACCCAGTCCCCATAGCCCTGCACCATAGGTTTCAATCGGAATGCACTGGGATAGCTATATTTGCAGTAAGGGTTTCTGGGGCGTGCCACTCTTTGATGTTGGCGAACCAAGCAGTGATCTGATGGATCTAGAGAATTTTACTCTACACAGTGTTATATGCGGCGTCCATGAGACCAAAATACTGAAATTAATTCCTAAGTAGATAAAAGTGCTAGTGCTAGATAAAGTGCTTGTGCCTACAGTAATAGAATATAGTTTTGTGCGCTTTGGACCACAGGACATTAAATACTATGGGACACATTGGCAAGAGTAGAGAGCTCTCTTCACAGATGTGTGATGTCAGAGCTAGAACAGCTAGAGTACACAAAAGGAAAAAGAAAACAATAATACATAACTTTCATTCCGTTGATCCCAGAAATTGTCCAAAAGCAGAAATTTGTCCAAAGGCAGAAGTGGAGGGGGTATTTTTATGGTCACAATCTTCTTCCCCTCTCTTGTTAAATTTATGTCACTGGTGGTTTTCGACTTGATGTTGTTTTTATCTGAATGTTTGACAAATGTATCCACGATTTCTTGCCATCTACCTTGAGGTCTGTGTGGGTTACTATTGTCACAGTGAAATGCCCTTTGAACGTGGGCTCTCTCCATTTCCGAACAAAGTTTCTGACAAAAACAGTGTTGCTTATGTGCACAAACTGGAGGTTGGCTTCAGTGGTGGTGCGCTTCTTCTTCCCTTTGTTACCTTTTTAGAAATGAGCTCTTCAACTTTAGATAATTCAGAGAGATACACATGTATTTCATCATTTAAGATACCCACCACACTTGCTCCCTGTACATTACTTCTAGTAGCAGGTACATGTATATTCATATGTCTCCCTGTCACTATCTGATGGAGTGTCAGGCGATGATCAGAACTAGGGGCGATCCTAAGGGAAAAGAGTGCCAATGGTAAGCAGTACAAGCACTTGTTATTCAACGTGGTGTATAGCTTGCTGATCTTGTTCTTCAGCAGGCAATTAAAGCACTTAATAATGATATTATTTTGGAGATGATAAACTAAACAAAAGATAATTTATGTTTTATCCCTAACGTTGCTGTGAGATATGTGAAGATTGTATTAACAAAGTGTGTGCCGTTGTCAGATCGTATCCCTTCTGGAATTCTGCAGGGGGGAATCACTTCATAAATCAAAAAATTAGCAGCTGGCTTAGCATAACGGTGGACACATGATCCTGCTTCAATCCATCGGAAAAAAAGGACAAACTACAACTATAGGGCACCAATAGTTTTTACACCTATCTAGCATGTCCACAAAGTCAAGATGGAGAGGTTTAAAAGGACATTGTGGTCGTGGAATGGTAGAATCTATCTCCTTCAACGTGGACTATGGAGAGAATTGTTGACAAACCATACAGTTGTGAAGGTATATGGTAAGCATATCCTGTCAGTTGGGAAAAAAACAATCTTGTTGTATTTACATAGACAAATGATCTCTTGAGATGTGGGCAGGTAAATGCAACTGATCAAGAACTATCATAAGCAAAGCCTTAGCCATCACTGATTTACCTGTAGATATTTTTCTATAGGTTAGATTGTCTCCTAACTGGGAGTACCCTCTAGCCTATCATAACTGTTTCTCATGTGGTGGAGCAGCCTCCTGCAACTCTTAAAGATGTAAACACACTGTCTCAGCATAATGAGGTGTAACATTATCTGTGGTAGTGTCAGATTCAGGCAGTGAGCCAGTCTGGGCCACTTAAATAGGGACATGTTGTGAACCTGATGACACAGGCAGGAGTGTACTCCTAGCTGCATCTTTTGCTGCCCAATCTGCAAGAGCACCCCGTGACACAAAATCTTGTCCATTTGTATGCGCGGCACATTTCACAACTGCCACTGCCTGTGGTAACGCAAGTGCTTCTATTAAAGCCTCTAAACGATTCCTTTGCATAACAGGACTTCTGTCTGACTTAAGATAACCTCTCCTGCTCCATCTCATAATGCTATAATATACAGCAGTAGTCACATAAACCGAATCTGAATAGATTGTGGTGGCATTCCCTCTTCCCTGCTTAAGAGCCTTCAAATATGGTAGTAATAGTATCACCTGGGGAGAGGAGTTCGCCTAACGGCTAGGGCGGTCGACCTCGAATCTGGGGAACTTGGTTAGAGTCTCCCTGTGCCTAACAAAAATGAATTTGTGTCCTCATGTAACGTAACTGGTGCTATGTAAAGCGCTCTGATACCCCATTCGGGTCAAGTTCGTGCTATATAAAACTCTGCAAAAAACAAAACAAAAAAAAACTCATATCTTAACACTCAGTGTAGTTAGAGTAGTCTTCGGGCCTTACTATGAGTTTGGCGGTGAGGGAGTGAGACAGCCTGCTCCCGCACCAACAAACCCATGTTTGAAATGCCCACCAGATTAGGAGTTTTCTCCTTTCTTGCGGACAGTTCTTTGGTATTCCCATGGCGGTGCCTATGAAATCGGCACCGCCATGGGAACATCAAAATCAGTACCTGGATTGCATGGACTGCTGCAGTGGCCAAGGACCATAATGAGGTGCCACAGGTCCCATACGTAGCAGGGGCAACTGATATATGGGAGTGACAGAATGTTGGGGGTTGTGCTGTCTGGCATATTTTTGCCACACGTGCAAACAATTCTGAATGTAGGGATAATCCCAGTCTTGTTTTCCCTCACCATAAAGAATATAATCCTCAGCATTTGCCATGTCACATGGATCAAATGACCCTTCTCGTGGCCATGGGCTCATCTGTGGGGCTAAACCTTCAGTCCATCCTGATAGATTATCCACATAAGGTACAACACTGTACTATTTTCTCCTTCAACAACTATTTCACTAGGAGCATAATCAGTGCTGCGTAAAACTGATTGAAGACACATCTGCTGTATTGGTCTATCATGCAGTGTCAATCCTCCCATAGCTTAACAAAATCCTGTCCTGGGATCTCGCTGGCCATGTGTTCCCTGAAACCGCAGTTGCTCAAGCTCTGTTGTTCAGGGTTTCCTAACTTTAGAGAACTTGTCCTGCTCTCCTTTTTCTGATGTCACTGAAGTTAGGCAAACCCTTCACTCATTTGTATGATAAAAATAAATAAAAGGCCTTTCCTGAGTGTTAATATCATAATTTCAGTGCCTACCTTCTGGAGATGGAAGTATTCCACCCCTGTTATCCACAAGCCTATGTATTGACTCTACTCTATTTGCCACTCTTTCCCTTCTCTTTCTACCAAGGTAGTAGATTACCTTCAGCCCTTCTAAAATCCTCATATCTTCCTTGGGATATTGGTCATCACGCCATACTAACAGCCCTGTCTGATTATAGTCATGAAAAACACTCTCCAGACTATGCATCTACTTAAGTTAATTTTGTGTAACACATGTATACAATATTGCATGCGATAACCTTATATCATTATAATTACATTACATCGGCATTTACCATTGCCAGAGAGGCAAGTCACATATCATATACTAAACATGGAATGAAATCCGCATTTTCCTCACCTTAAAGAAGGTAATCACCGGGTCCTACCTATCCCCAATGAATACGCACAACTTTCGAGAACACTGTATCTGATTACCTCATCAAAGATGTGCAATGATCTGTGCAGTAGAGGGAGGTGGTATCCCGGTAGCAGCAGTCGGTTGAGGACAAAAAGGGACTCCTATGCTGTCTTGCTTGTCAACTGTTGCAGACTAACATAAATAAAGAAGACATTATACTGTTGCGACAGATAAGAGTAGCATCTCCACACAGGCAAACAACTGATCTCAATTTGCTGCTTCACAGGCAGTCACTTATATACTTAGCCAGACAATGCACATCACAAAAGGTCAAACATTAAGTTACTCAGAAGTTACACATTAGTTACAAAAGAAATTGTCATCTGTGTTCCTAACCTTATGGCTTCTCTCTGCACATTCTACTTTGTAATATCTAAGAATGCTTAACAAACTCTACTCTTGAATGCATGTTTATTTGTGTGTGTGTTTTATCATTCTGATCCCAAGACATGGATCAGATTCTGTGTGCTCTTGACTAATAGCCTCCTCCTCCTATTGTTTAATCATGTTTTCAATTTGCTGAGAACACAGAATAAATGATTGTGTGCTAAGACCATAAATTCCTCTGAGTTTACAGACACAGGTTTTCCTTCAATTAAGACCTTGAAGGTCATGCACTCTATTTTCAAGTGAACTCCTCACCTCTCTGGCATTAGCTTGAATTTTAGACCTGCACTGCTTTTTTACCACTTATAATTTTATATTGTTTTCTACTGATGTCTGACGTAGCGTAATTTCTTCATGTTTCATTTCCTCCATAACAGTCAGAGGAAAATCATCAGACCAGGGCAATATTCAGACACTACAGGAATAACATTAAGTATTGTAACTAAAGCAGCAGGATCTTAAAACCAGGTAGAAAAGGAATAATATCGGAGTGAGAAGCATTCCTAGAGGTGGCGAGGGGCACTGTATACAGAGCAATGAGTAAGATCTTCTACACAAATTAAAGTTAGACACAGGGGCCCTCATAATAAATTGGACCACACACACATATTGGGAGGCCCAAGGAAAGAAATCACCAGACATATTCACCAGAGTGCACTTCATTCAATGTCTCCTGGCATTGTGGTTATAATTTTTGCATGATTTTATGGAATTTATATTGAATGGAACGAAAGTAAATAGTAGATCACTCAAAGCCACTCAGAGAATATAGGAATGAAGGGAACTGAGGCTACAGACCTGTATTACGACTAATGAGATACGACACAGTTAAGAACAAAACCATCTGGCAAACTGAAAACATGCATAAATTGGGGTAAATCAATGCTACATGGTGTAGAAGCATCAAAGGCATATGTTCCGAGATGCCTGGAGTTGCATGGGAAAAGAAAAGTCTCTCAAATAAAGTTAATAAATCTGATTGTCATGCTTACAAAGGCATTTGATCATGCTGCTGACCCAGGACAGTTAGAGCTAACTGATGAGTTCCAGTAGTAGAGCAGTAACAAGAGAATGGCAGGGGCAATCTAAAGACCAAAGTTCCAATGTGGTGTATACAGTTATTCGGAGGGAAGTGAGATTACTCCTTGTTATAGTTGTTGGGGGTTTGTGGGTTGTTGTTTTGTATTGTTGGAACATTATTGTATCGTTGGGTGTACGCAGAACTTTGGGAAGTCTTACACCAAACCACAGAGGTGGATTAATGCACAATACAAGAATGATCAAGTTGGTTAGCATCACAAAGTATACTTGATGTCCCACAAAAGGCTTTAGTATGGTTAAGGGATCATCTCTCTATGACTAAGCTGGTTAGTTTATATGCCAAAGACCTGAATTCACCAGCTAAGGTATTAGTTGGGGATAACATGCTACACAATTTAAATGTTGACATATGGCTGCTTCAAAAGGCGCATTTGCTTATAAAGGACTATGTCCTAAATCCAAATTGTTTCATCACAATATTTTGCATCTGACAAAATCAGGGTTGTAGATACCATTATTGTTCAGGGTTCCCCATGTGCGGTACTAAACGTAACCCAGATGACAGCAGCAGGCTACATATTCTACTGCTCAGGATAGGCTCAATTAGATTAATTGTGGTCAATATTTATGCGAGAAGAGGAGAGACTTCTTAAAGAGATCATAGCAGTCATGGTACTAGTAAATAGAAGGAGATGTTGCTTTACAAGGGGAATTTCAATGTGGTGATAGATTGGGTTAAAGAAGGATCTTCTAGGACAACGAGGCAAGCAAGATACTTTCAAAAGAGGGCTAGCAATGGCTTTGAAGTTGTTTAGCACAGGGCCACCACTAACCAGGTCAGGTTTGATTCCACAGGAACGAAGATGAGTCCCTCACACTCCCACAAAACAGTGTCTTGATGAGTAAAGATCAACACTCAATCACAGATCACTTTCTCGTAGGAGATATGGGGAAGGATTCAGAAAGTGGCCACCACTCTTCCCCCACTAGAGAATCAGGTCACACCAGGAAGGAGAACAGGAGGCGATGAGGACTGAAAGGAAATATGGAGACCTATTAGTATCTTGTTATGTCTATGTTAGATGAATAGTATAACAGGTTTAATGCATGTCTTGTATAAGAGGAAGAATCCACTTACCAGCTATCAATCTCCCAGTCTTTTAAGCAGAAGAACATTAGGAGTTAACATCACTCCTAATTACTTGCAGGTAAAGGTTCTTTAAATACCATGTGATAGACCTACTATCCAAATGAATTAAAAATAGTCCTCAAAATCCAAAAATACGAGATCTCCAAGAAAGGTTCACATTTCTTCCCTATAAAGCAGTCCAAACTACCATAAAGAATGCAGCAAGTGTCAGGCTTTGTTGCCTTTGTAGTCAGAGTTAAAGAATACATTGCAACAATGATACCGCAAAATAGCAGCTTCGAGAGAGGTAGAGCGCTGAGAGTAGCAAGAGGAAGGAGGTCTTCCAGAAGGACGAATGGTGTTGAAGGTTGCATCGTTTGAGAGGGGCGGGACGCCGATGGCGACAAACGGAGTTAGGGATTCCCACAATAGAAGCCGCGGAAGGAGTAGCAGCATCTGAGAGAGGAGAGACGCCGATGGCTGCGAGCGGTGATAGAGCTTTCCTCATCAGAAGTAGCATGAAAGGTAACAGCGTCACATGGAGTTGGGGGGAAGCAGGAAAGCCGTGACCGTACTACGAAAGTACCGGAATCAGCCTTTGGGGGTCACAGAGCCAATCAGGTGTACACCGCTTGCGTCTCGAGAACAAACGAGGCAGTGAAACAAGCACATGAGAAGGAGTCAGGATACAATGTAGTGTCTTCTCCAAGCAACAGACGAAGTCCGGAGCGAGGGAGGTGTAGAGAAAGAGCATGGATACAAGTCAGGAACAGTAAGCCAAGCGAGGGCTTGTTCCGATGATGCTATCTTTAAACAAGAAAGGGAGTGTGGATAAATGCGCAACCTGGTTATACCAGTGCAACGTAAGGGATTATGTCAAAAGGGAGAGTATACTTAAACAAGACATGCATCAAAAAGGCCTATATCCTGTTCTAGGTTATAGAACATGAGGCCTGAGTCCTGACAGTAGTTCAGGTCTGGTGCATGCCTGTTGAATGTAACATTCATTGATAACTTCTTTTTTTTCAGCACAGAGATCAAATCCAAGAATTTACCATTTCTAAGTACCCACTACTATGCTCTCCAGCATACAGTATTCAGGCATTGGTCATTACTTAATCTTGCTCTATGTCCCCATTTCAGTGATACTCTCCTGTTGTACACATGCAAAGACATACAAGCCACAATACATTGAAGACTGATGAATAGCTTAATATAAGGTAGTCAAGGAGGAAATACAAAACTGCATAACTTTATATATGGCCGAGAATGACAAGGTGGATAAGGGCATCCCAGGGGGATAACCTGAAAGATGTAGACCGAGGACAATTGATCTCAACAGCTGCAATCCAAAATAAGACTAGAAGAGAAGTGAGGGAACTTTTAGAGACCCAACTGAAAGAAGCAGAAGGGATATGAAAAAGAATGGGCCCTTTTAAGGTTTGGGGTAAACTCACAACACTAATGAAACAAGTCAGAACCATAGACTATAACAACGTGAAATACACACTACTCAGGACCAATCAACAACATTATAAAGGGGGAAACAAACAGGAAAAATGTTGGCGTATAAATTACCAGTGAGGCTAACAAAAGGAAAGATAGAAGCTATCAGGAATGAGACAGGGACTCTCAAAAACAGAAGATCCTGGTATAACAATGATTTTTGTCTCCTTTTACAGTAAAGATTCAGGCTGTTGAGGTACTCCCAGGAAATACTAATACATACTTAGAGAGCTCTTGGGTACAGTAACTCTCATCTGAACACGCGGAGCAATTGATTGTCCGCATCAGGGTGGAGGAAGTTGTTTCCATCATAACAAGGACGGATGAGTTCACTCACTACTATATAGAACAATCTGCAGAATTATTGCTCCTATCTTGACATTCTTTTTTAACTCTATGTCAGTCACTGTTTCAAATGTAACATCCATGACAAAGGCCATTGTAGCAGTCATCCCTAAGCTAGACAGGTACTCCACCACATTTAGTTCATGAAGGTCTCTCTCTTGAAAACTCTTCACAAGGATCCTTGCAACCAGACTTGGTCCCTTCCTCCTGGTTAGATCCAGATCAATCAAAGCACTAAACATTATAGAGAATATCCATATGATGCAGAAGAACATTTTATTGATGCAGCTTAATGCATAGAAGGCATTTTATCACCTCAACTAGCAGTTTCTGGGCAAAATTCTAGAAACCTTTGGCCCCAAATGGATCCTCAGTGGATAAAGAAACCCCACATCAATCATCAGAGGTAAAGAGGAGGGGGTCATCAACCCTGATAATAATACAAAGAGGAACCAGACAAGGATGCCCACCATCACTCTTAGGCCCTGATTACGAGGCTGATGGTCATAGGACTGCCAGACTCGTGGGTGCGTGGCGGTGACAGTCCAGCCACCACCGCACTGGCAGTCTGACCGCCCTATTATGAGTTGGGTGGTTGGACAGCCCGAGGACCGCCGCCAGGGAACTGCCATCCCCTGGCAGTGTTGCGACAGTCAGAGGCTGCAATATCTTTGGCAGGACCGCTGCGGTCCTGCCAAGCATATTACGAGTTTCCTCTCTACAAGCAGTGTCATAGAGGTTCTTACTCCATGTACACCATGCCGCCCACCCCGTACCACCAAAAGTAGTAATCGGGTCCTTATTGTTTACACGTAAAATGTAACTGATCGCTGAAACAATAAGAAATATTGAGGGCATTAGGACTGATGACTATAAGATGAATTTGTACCTGGATTACATGCTGGCATATGTTCTGAACACCTCAATATCTCTCCTACCCTTAATGAATGAACTGGAAGGCAGAATCTTGGGGTTTAAGGTTAACTTTCAGAAATCCTAGTTACTAAATATATTCATGCCACCAGACCAGGTATTGGTGCGAAGATTACTCTTTCCTTTCCAGTAGGCAATAAATTCAATAACATTCCTGGGGGTACAAATCAGTAACTCCATTGAACAAATATTCCCTACTATTCCTCACTGTTGCATCCCACCCAAAAAGACATAGAATACTGGAACATCAGGATGTTTCTTGGCTTCACAGACTGTCAGGGATAAAGATGGCAACGTTGTCTAGAATTCTTTTTTCTGTTTCAAACTCAGAAATCTTTGATCTTGGGGTTTATAATATTCAACTTTCATGGACTGGCACTGGCATTTTGGAATTGAGCCTATACACTTAGGCTTCTCCACCTGCCCATTCCCATTCACTCCTTTAATGAGTAAGGACCTGATTACAAGTTCGATGGTAAGGGAACCGCTGTTGAAGTGGCATAGGACTCCCTGATGCACAGTTGGCGGTCCAGCTCAGAATTAGGATGTTGGAGGTCTATTGAAGGAAAGACGGTCAGAGCCCCACCAACTCCACCAGCCATTCTCAGACCACCATGATGGAGGCAGGGGAAAAGCAGCTGTCAGAGGGTGGTACAGACAAGTTCACCGCTGTCCAAATTACTGGTTGACTTTCCATCAAGCCGACTGTGGCAAGAAGACCGCCTGCTTCGCATCAGCAGAATCAAACAAATTGGGGTGCATACTCACTTATTTCCTTTTCTTCCCTTCAGTCTCCCAAATGGATACCTTTCTCCTGGGCCCTCTCTTCACAGCAGCATTTTGACCCCGAAGAAAACAACCCTGTTGTCGTCAAAATCCAGGTAGGTCCGTTTTGCTCAATTTACCCATTGAATGGACTGGCCACATATGGTCCAGACTTCAGCAATGGAAAATTACTTGTAGTAGGAATTTTTCACATCAGTCATGCAGTTGTGTAAATTTATTTCTTGTGCTGTCAAAATATACACACCTGCATCACCACATACGAAAAAATATTCCTCTCCATCGGAAACACCGCTGCTGGCCTAGCCGTGACATCATAATACGTAGGGCGAAAGACTGCCACCACTGCGGTATGGCGGTAAGACTGCCAAACTCATATTCTGGCCCTAAGTCTAAATTTGTATCTGGACCAATTGAGAGTTCCTTTGGGATATGGAGATCCAAGCGATGCACTACAATAGGTGATCTAATTTATTAATTCACTATTTCTACAGAAAAAACAAATTAAATTACACAAACCTTAAAAATTTTAAAGTTATAATTTAACTTTATAGTTATAACTTAAGGGGCATGGCTTGGACAGTGCAGCGCATGGCAGCCTAATTGTGCAGCTCTGCTGACGCGGTCTTTCACAGCTGGCTTTGTCACCTAAATGTCAGGTCCCGACAAAAGCTGTTCCAGTCCCTGACTCCGAGACATTGATAGAGCCGATCAGTGAGCAAGATCACATCTTCCAGGCTCTTTGAGGCTCTATTTATCTATCTCAATCGCCGTAGGCCTCTTCTCCCCAAAATGGCGGTCGGAACCTTGCATCATCTGCAGCATCGGAAGTGGTAACTGAGCTTGGAGTGAAGTGCTCACCGTACAAGGCTCCTGGAGAACTCTGCATTCCACCCGTGGCTGGCTGAACAATGCTCTATCTCGGAAGGTATGTTGGAGGACTGGGCTCTCAGGAGGCTGCTCCGTTAATCAGCTTTCCTTGCCTGACCTGAAAGTGGTGGCCGTATTCGAATAAAATTAAATATATAAGGGATTACACGATTAGCAGCTGCTCCTCTGTGCACATCGGGCAGCTCCTCTGAAAATATACTCCCTACCAAGGAGTTCATTCATTGATAGGGTTTGAAGTTTTACTGAAGTTGTACTGCAGCCTCGCAGGACTCTGCCTGACCCCAAAATTGCATCCACGCACGGGCTTGTGGCCCATTTAGATCATCTCATCCTTGCTTGTTGGATTTGCTAGATCCTATCAGATCTCTACTGTTCCACCTGGTTGCCACAACAATCTAGCACAACATCTGCTGTGTTCTACTCTGTTTGACTTGCTGGATCCTATCAGGTCTCTACTGTGCCACCTGCTTGCCACAATAATCTAGTACAATATCTGCTGCATGCTGCTTTGTACTAGAGGGAGTGCAATAACTTTAATCCCAGTCCTTTTCCTAACCCAGACTCTCTCCAAAACTGGCATCTACTCAGCGCCACCCTAGCAACCTTCCTACTACAAAATCCATGGCAGACAAAGAGCCTAAACCAAATAACAAGCGCACCAAACCTCAACTACCGTTCGTTGCCTGACTCACCGGTTTAAGGGAAGTCTGAGATCAATAACACCATGGACATGATCCTTAAAATGTTAGCAGAAGTACACAACCTCGCCAAATCTATCAAAATCAATACTGATATGATGCAACTGGAACTATCCGCGATCAGATATGACATAACTAGCATCAATGCTAGAGCATCGGAGGAAGAATCTCATATCAGCACCCTGGAAGACAACCCCACTGAATTAACCAGAGTCTTAAACAACCTTCTGTCCACCTCTAAATCCCTTCAAAGAGAAGTTTCTGAGCTTGCGGACAGGAACCGCAGAGGGAATCTGTGCATCTTTAACTTACTGGCTCAGAGGATTCAGCAGACTCTTGTATTAGCTTCCTGGAGAAGTGGATCCCGCAAAGGACAGGCCTTTCTTTTGAAAAGGAGTTTGAGCTGGAAAGAACACCGTGTTCCCTCCTTCAAGTCTGCAAACAGAAATCAAAATCATCAGATTGTCTGCCATCCACTAAGATATCAACACACAGAATGAATCCTCAGCTATGTCCACAAGAACAACCATATTTTATGGAATCGCCAAAAAATCTTCATCTCGCAAGATTAATCTAAACCTTCGCTAGAGACCAGAAAATGCTTCCTCACCCTGCGACCCATGTTGGAAAACTCCAACATAGAGTTCTCGTTCATCACTCCGGCTAAATTCAAAATCCTGGTGGATGGAAAATACTATATCTTCAGTGACCACAGAGATCTACAAATCTTCCTAAATGAGCGTGAGGGTTCTTCAATGGACACGCACCCAGCTCCTTCGACCAGTCCAAGTGTTGATACACTTGGCTCTCGCTAATTTCATCCATATCTTTTCGTTTTTGCAGGGTTACCTACTTGACTCTGCTCTTTGTTGTGCTGACTTATTGTCACCCATTGTATTCTTTTTGGACTTGTTAGTCAATATGAAACAATTGCGGTTCTTTGCTTTGCGCTCTATAGCGCACTGTACTGCAAATTTGTTGTTAATAAATGTTCTCTGATTTGCTGTCTCCCAGTGTATTTCTAGTGGGCTCACTAGTCAAGACGGAACAATTACAGTTCTTAGTTGTGCACTACATAGCGCTCTGTTCCGCTAATCCATGTTAACCACTAAACTCTCATTGGGTTCAATAGTCATACTTATCTGTTTCAGTTATACATGTTTTTAACCTGCTGTACTGGTTTAATATACATCTCACCAACAATCACTGTGCTACCTCACCCCAGTGTGGGTATCAACCGTCACTATTCTGACCCACAGTCTATTACCTGTACAACTTCAAAGCATATGTGTTCCTCCTTCAGGAAATGAAAGTGTCCAACAAGGAATTGTCCTCATTTGGGAGTAGCTGGCTCCCTCACAGACTTTGCTCTCCAGCCATCAATAAGAAGGGTGGGGTAATTACACTAATTGCAAAAATGTCTGGCCTTTCAGTCAACTCTCACGTCACAGACGATAAAGGCAGATGGGTCCTTACAAAACTATCCAGGAATAACAATTGCTTTCACATTCTCAATGTGTACGGACCTAACAATGACGATCCAGATTTCTGGAACTCCCTAACCCCGCAGCTAAACCAAATTTCCTCTAATTCTTTCATCATATTAGGTGGTGGCCTCAGTCTCCCAATGGAATTAACGTTAGATCGGCAATCCACCACTGCATTCCTCTAGGTCGTATAAAGCATTTCTCGAACTATGTGACAGGTTTAATCTCCTTGACCCATGGAGATTACAGCACCCAGACACTAGTGACTATACTTTCTACTCCGACTCCCATATATCTTACTCTAGGATTGACTACCTATTGATTTCTAAATCCCACAAACACCTTCTAGATCAGACAGACATCTTACCCAGGTTGATCTCAGTTTACCCGAGTATCACCTTGTCCCTTTCGGGCACTAAGGCAAGAGCTTGTAAAACAAATGGAGATTCAGCGATGAATCAATCAAAGAGCAAGCTTCAAGAGCCACTGTTGAAGCCGTGATAAAGAACTACCTGAGGGAAAACTTGGTGTCGGAGACATCCCCTACTATACACTGGCATGCGCTCAAACAACGGTTAGAGGCTCCTTAATCGAAATCCAAGCAAAACTAAAAAAAGCCCATAGCAAAGAGCTAGATACTCTCAAAACTGAGATTGAAGCCCTAGAAGCCGTACTCATCTCTCGCCATGATACACAAACACTCTCCACTCTCACAAACAAGAAATACGAATACAATAGATTACTGAGCAAGAGAGCGGGGGTCTGGATCAATAAATACAAGTCTTTAAAACTGTGTGAAGCCAACAAGACAGGGACACATCTGGCTTCATACTTAAAACACAAACAGAATCGTAAGGGTATTAACGCACTCAAAACCAACAATAATGTTCCACACTCCAACCCCGATAAAATAATTGAGATCCTTAAGGATTTCTACATATCTCTTTACAAAGAAGACTTGGTCTAATCGGCTGAAGTTTGTAGATCTCACCTTGAGAAGTCAGCCCTCCCATCTATCTCGGACCAGGACAAACTATTGCTTAGCGCACCAATATCGTTGGAGGAGGTGAATAGAGCTATCGATTCATTTAAACTTAACAAAGCTCCAGGCCCGGACAGCCTCAATGCTAGGTTCCATAGAACATTTGCCTCCGCACTTTCCCCAACTCTTCTTGCCCTATTCCGGCATTTCTCAGACTCAGGCTCCATTACTGGCTCAACCAGAGAGGCCACCAGTGTGGTTATCCCTAAAAAGGGTATGGACCCTCTGCTGGTGAAAATCTATAGACCAATCTCCCTAATAAACTTAGACACAAAAATCTATGCCAAAATACTGTGTAAAAGACTTGAGCCGTAGTTGCCATCTTTAGTTAATCACTCTTAGGTGGGCTTCATGAAAAACAGACTCTCAAGTGATAGTACCTGTCTTTTCTGGCACACTACTGAGAAAGCCAAGCTTGCAATATCATACACTGTAGCCATCACCCTTGACGCTGAGAAGGCTTTTGACAGGGTTTCTTGGTCCTTTCTCCGAGAGAGACCTTGTTGAAATATAACCTCGGTGACACTTTCACAAGAATGATCATGGCCTTTTATAGTTCCCCCTCTACTAGAGTACGTTCGGATGGGCTCTTATCCTCAGCCTTTAATCTAGAGAGGGGTACCCGACAGGGTTGCCCCCTATCTCCATCGCTCTTCATCATGACACAAGAACCTTTACTTCTCTGGATCAAGGCTAATCCATATATAGCTGGAGTTTCCTTCAATAACGCAAAAATAAAAGTTGCCGCATATGTGGACGATATACTGATTTTGACCGAAGACACATCTCACTCAATCCCTACCTTGTTAAAGTCAATTGAGGATTATGCCCGTGTGTCCGGCTATAAACTTAATAAAGACAAGTCTGAAGGCATAGGTTTGAACAACCTTTGCAAGAGTGAGCTGTTCAAATCCACGGGTATAGCTTGGCAGCCCCATTACAATAAATATTTTGGCCTAGAATTCAATGCAGACTTATTAGAATCACTCCGCCACAATGAAAAACTAACACTAAGAAAAATTGAAGCACTGTTGGAGGGTTGGAATTCCAAATTTATCACTTGGTGGTGCCGCATTGAGACCATCAAAATGATTATCACACAGTCAACTATCTGATCAGTTTTTTACCCCTTGTTCTAATAGAGGAATTTTATTACAAGCTGGACAAATTATTAACAAAATTCATATGGCAAAACAAACATGCGAGAATATCTCTTAAGAAAGAAGGCTTACCAGCCCACCTAGGCCGTGTTGTTAACCTGGCCGATTTCAAAAAGTACCCAACGACCTTCCTAGCCAGACAAGTCTCTCTTTGACTTTCCCCACCCCCTGACTATATTCCCACCTGGCTATTAGTCGAAAAAGAATTACTCGGTGCACTTCCCCCATTGCGCTTTTATCTAGTAACACATTACCCCTTACCTCTAGAAAATACATCTTCTCCAATACAAAAAGAGCTCTGACAAAAACTGATAAACTCCTAGAGACCCCTCTCACCCATTCTAATATGATGTCGCTATAGAACAACGCAAAGATCAGAATCAAAGGAAAACCATATTCTGGAAATCATGGGCATCGAAAGGCATCCACTTCCCAAGACAACTGGGCTCTTCGGGTGCACCTCTCTCCTTCAGAGAATTTAAACATCAATATAACCTCTCGAACATAGACTTTTATTACTTAAACTCAAAGCAAGCCTATTGAAGTTAAAGATCCCTCCATCATCATGACAATAATCACCTTTAACAAGTCAGGCCACCAAGTCTCTAAGTTCTACCACTTCTTAGTACCTAAATCCACATCCTCCCTGAAAACTGTCTCAGAAAAATGGAATAGCCATGGAAACATCCCTCCAGATAACTGGATACTTATTTGGAAATCAGTCATATTCCACAGAATCTCTCTCGCACTATACCAAACAAAAAACTGGCTTCTACACAGATCATTTTGGACTCTGTCACAGCTCCACAAAATGTCTCTTAAAGATAACCCCTCGTGCTGGAACTGTAATGGAGCTGTCTGGGACCTTTGTTCATTTTCTATATTACTGCAGTAATGTCGTCACCTTTTGGGACAGTGTGTTTGACTTTATCTACACTATATGTTGGTCCTGTGTGAACAAGGAATTTATTTCACTAGTTCATGGTTTTCTAGGCCCTCAAATCCAAACACAGAATGATAGACTCCTAGTGGACATATTACTGACTTCGGCATTTAATATTGGCCAACTGGATAAACACAACCGCCTCCTCCTTTAAGGCCTGGCTCAACTGGATCTCCTGATTAAGAGGTGCAGACAAAATCTTTCTATAGAATACCCCTTGAAAACCCCAAAATAAGAGGGTATGGACATCTTTGGACACCTACTTCTCTATGACAAAACCTTCCTCATCCCTCATGGATCATGGTCTGCCCCCTTCCTCGTGCACTGGGCGGTGTCATCTCCTGGTCTTGGACATTGGGTTAACTTTCTATCATCACACCCCTATAATCTGTGTGCCTATTTTGTTTCCTTATTATCAACAAAGATGGACCACTCAAAATTCTTCACATATTTATCACTTGTAAATGTGCTATTTTCTAGACCTAATCTCCCTATACTCGACCATTAGAAGCATACCCAATTATTGGACGGCAAGAGTTCCTTCAGTGAACCACTCCATAATTTCCTTCCTGTTTCTTTTTTTTTATTTCTATATTGTATTACTATTGCAGTGCTATGTATATTGTTTTCACATTTTGTTTCTTTCTCATGTAAAAATGTATAGATGGTTATCAGATTCTACACATGTTGTCTGAACATTATGTATCCTGTTATAATCCCTTATTACACTTGTTTTTTCTTTTGTTTTGCTTTGCTTTGTTCTGAAAGACCTAATAAAAACCTTTTGAATATAGTTATAACTTAAAGTTATAATTTATGCACCACCTCAAAATTACTAAAATTTGCGCACCTCCGTAAACAGGACTGTGACCACACTAGTCACACTACATAAACTATAACTCTGTAACTTCAAACCGTGGCAGGGTTACAGCCTTGCGCACATCCAAAATCCTGTCTGTAGTATAAGTCAATATCTGGAAGAAGCTCTAGGGGACATCAAGGGGAACAGCCACCTATGCCCCAATGTTCCTCCGTCACAGAAGTAACAAAAGGAAAAAACTGAAATACAGAGAGACGTTCCCGAGCAGGAGCCAGGCAGTTGAGCCTATAAACAACAATTCTCAATAACAATTATAGAAAAAATGATTTAGAGTCCGATAAGTCAACAAACGTTTTTCTTCTTTTATTTCCTTAATCTTCTTTGTTCTTTCTCAAATCTTCTCAACACACTCATATGAAGTCAATCCATAGTGACATGTTGGCATCAATAAAAACGCCAAAGTGAAATCAGTAGCCAACACGTGTTTCGTCTCGGGTGAGTTGCCCGGCGACTTCCTCAGGGCTACAATAATAACAATAAAGATTGTTCCATTCAGGACATTTGTCACTCATAAATAATATTCTCACAAAATCTGAGTGCAGAAAAGGCCAAGCTAATAGTGCAAGTGTGACTCAGATAGAGGGAAGTAAGTGACCATAAGTAAAGAAAAAATGAAAGTATCCACCCAGTGAAAGCTAACCAAATAATTAAGGTGCTACCCAGCACCAAGAAACCATCATGAGTTACACTATTTTCTTCATGACTAAATATATATTGTGCTGTGCTCCTCTGTTTTCTTGATTACAGCAACATGTTTTATTCCCATTTATTTGTATATGAGTTCGAGTATATGCACTTACTGACTGTAATAACTTGGAGGCATTACTGTATTTTTCTGCATTCATCTTGCCTTTTTTTGATGGAAACTTTTATGGTTTCATGGATGACTGTGATTAATCCAATGTACTATTTTATGTAACATAGTCTGGTCCATCAACTCACTTCTTGGGACTGTGGTCTCTCTTTTTCACAAAAAACACAATCTCTTCGACCACTGTTCTACAGTCCAAGTAATTCCCTCTCCCTTACTTAATGAGAGTGTCATCATTTACCTCTTACTTCTATCTGTGAATCTGTTTAACTTTTACCTTTTCCCTTCTTTTCTTTCGTTCTCTTGGCTTTATTGGAACAAGTGAGAACGGTGTATGACTACTGATGTTATAGCAACAGTTTTATACTGCTGCTGATAGCACATAATGGACGCTTTTTGAACTTACCTATGTGTCGTGAAAGAAGCCCTGGCTTTCCTCTTTGCCCAATAGAGATACTATATTCGTTTTCGGCGCTATGCAGTATTTAGTAGCTTGCGTTTGGGATATAGGATCGGTCTATTCTCTATCCGATAAGTCCAGTACTGATCATAATTTTGATAAAGTTACATTCGAGAACTAAGAAACATACACGTTGTCGATATCGACTTAACTAAGAGGGCGGCGATAATATGCGGCATCAATATACAAGAAATCAACTTAATAGGCTGACTTTTGATTTGGAATTAGTCTTATGATTTTGGGCTCTGTAGGTTGTATTTGGAATTGATATTGTTAAGGGTTTTTAATATCACGGTACACACCTCGATTTATGTACATGGGGGTTTTGCACTTTATAAGATGGCGGCCAGTATAGACGCCAAAAACGATTGGTCCTTCTTTTAATCATCTGACAGAATCGCAACTGTCGACCGGCGCGCATACCTATACATTTGAAACCAGGAGAGAGCTCGGCTTGACACACAAGAATAATACTGATGACGACCGGAGTACTCTCCCCTTTTCTTCTTCCTTCTTTTAGGTAAGTTCTCGCTCAAAACTGAAGGCTGTCGCTGGTGCACATGCTAGCATTGTCTAGAAATATGAAGAAACACGTACGACCATTCGGTCTCTTTCGCCTTTACGTTGCCAACTATAAGGCTGCGTTTTAAATCGGTAATGGAGTGTTGACACAGTGTGGTTTATATGACATGTTTGCTACTAATTGTGATTACAATAGACTGCGCTGATTATTAGCTAAATAAAAGACCCTGATATATTGTTGTCTGCGAATTCCCGTCTTAGATAAATGAGAGCTAAGAAGCATTTTGAAACGTAAAGTGTGATTTTATAACACGTATCGGACAACAGAACCTATACTGTGTCTCGTAGGTTATCCTATAGACATACTGATACGAACATATTTCCTAGTTGTGTTGGACGGACCGTTGATGGTACTGACTTGTGGTAGATGTGCCTGACCTTTATTCGGTCTTTTATCTTCAGATGCACAAATTATCCCCATCATCTAATGCTTTGATCGGGACTGCAATTCGTTTAAGGTAATCTTTGTTTAATGATCTTTTAATATGACTAATACTCATTTTTGGAGTGATTTTTATAAAAATACCGTATGTTACAGGTTATTCGTTGAGTAATATAGGCTGATATTTGGCCTTTTTTAGTCGCCCACAGCTTTATTGATGTACTTAATTCGTTTTGGAGTATTATGCTTTTACATAAAGGTTCTTTCTCGTTCAAAATGTTATTCAGGGAAGCCGTACGTGTTTGATTAAGGTTATGACCTGATTTGTGGGGAATTAGACACAAGCTGATGTCTTTTCTCATGCCTTTTCCCCTTAGACTCTTATATACACACAAATGAAAGTGTATGGAACCACACACAGAATATATTATAGGTGTGGCGGAATAAACAAAAATATATATTTTGTTTGGGATTCGTTCTTATGGTGAGTAACCCTTTAGGGAGATCCTATGGACGTTATTGGGATATACTTCACTGTTTGTGGTACATTATGATAGCTTCATCTTCTTTTAATTTCACAATGATATAAATTAATCAAACTTTTAGTATAGAGTCTCTTTTCCTTTTCAAGTTGATCCTCTGTTGTTTTTTCATTTTGGTTTCTTGGTGCTGGGTAGCACCTTAATTATTTGGTTAGCTTTCACTGGGTGGATACTTTCATATTTTTTTTACTTATGGTCACTTACTTCCCTCTATCTGAGTCACACTTGCACTATTAGCTTGGCCTTTTCTGCACTCAGATTTTGTGAGAATATTATTTATGAGTGACAAATGTCCTTAATAGAACAATCTTTATTGTTATTATTGTAGCCCTGAGGAAGTCGCCGGGCAACTCACCCGAGACGAAACACGTGTTGGCTACTGATTTCACTTTGGCGTTTTTATTGATGCCAATATGTCACTATGAATTGACTTCATATGAGTGTGTGGAGAAGATTTGAGAAAGAACAAAGAAGATTAAGGAAATAAAAGAAGAAAACCGTTTGTTGACTTATCGGACTCTAAATCATTTTTTCTATAATTGTTATTGAGAATTGTTGTTTATAGGCTCAACTGCCTGGCTCCTGCTCGGGAACGTCTCTCTGTATTTCATAAACTATAACTCTGCACTCTACCATGTACAGTGTTCTCATAAAAGATGTCATTAGTCATGTCATGTTAGGAATACTATCATTTAACATGCTATAATTGATGTAATATGAAAAGGTATAAGCAATACACGCAGAGGGCGCAAGTTATAGTGGCACATATTAGAGTAGAGTGGTGTACAGTGCCTTGGTGTACATAGAGTGGTGCAGAGTAGAGTAGAGTGAAGTAGAGTGTTAGTGTGGAGCGGAGTACAGTGACTTTGAGTGGCATACAGTAGAGTGGCGTAGAGTACAGTGGCTTAGTGTGCAGTAGTGTAGAGTAGTGTGGCGTACAGTAGAGTTGCATAAAGTAGAGTGGCGTAGAGTTAAGTGGAGCACATTCAAGTGGTGTAGAGTGAAGTGGGGTAGCTTGAAGTGGGGTAGAGTAGAGTGGCTTAGTGTAGAGTGGATTAGAGTGCAGTCATGCAGAGAAGAGTAGAGTGGCGTAGAGTGCAGTGGCATACAATGCAGTGGCGTACAGTGCAGTGGCATAGAGTGGAGTGGCATACAGTGCAGTGGTGCAGACTGCAGTAATGTAGAGTGCAGCGGTGTAGACTGTCATGGTGTAAAATTGAGTAGAGTGACATAGAGTGCAGTTGTGCAGAGTACAGTGCAGTTGCATAGAGTGCAGTGTCTTGGAAAGCAGTGGAGTGGAGTAGAGAGGCATAGAGTAGAGTGGTTGAGACTACAGTAGAGTGACGTTCAGTGCAGTGGCATAGAGTACAGAGGCATACAATGCAGTGGCATACAGTGCAGTGGCATAGAGTGGAGTTGCATACAGTGCAGTGGCATATAGTGCACTGGCATAGAGTGCTGTGGTGGCATAGAGTGCAGTGCCACACAGTGCAGTGGAATAGATTGCAGCTGTGTACAGTGCTGTGGTATACAGTGAAGGCGCATACAGTGCAGTGGCATACAGTGCAGTAGTTTACAGTGCAGTGGTGCCGAGTGCAGTGTCCTAGAGTGGTTTCATAGAGTGCTGTGGCATAAAGCGAAGAGGCATACACTACAGTGGCATATAGTGCAGTGACATAGGGGCCAATTCACAGAACTAATCTGAGATAAAATCCTAAACTTACTACTTTTGGTATTCACAGAAGGCATTTAGTAATAGTAAAGTTAGGAGTCCTAACTTTACTACTACTAAATGCCTTCTGTGAACACCAAAAGTAGTAAGTTTAGGATTTTATCTCAGATTAGTTCTGTGAATCGGCCCCAGTGAGTGCTGCGGCCTAGAGCGCAGTTGTGTACGGGGCTGGGGCATAGGTTGCAATAGTGCACAGTATAGTGGCATAGAGTGCAGTGACATAGAGTGGAGGGCATAGAGTTTGTTACTTATGTAATATGCAAGAGTATAACCAGTGCATAGAGAAGGGGTGACTTAATTTAATGCAGTGTGGCCTCTGAGGTGACAAGACTGTGTATGGGGGTGCGCGACTTAAAGTAATTTGAAGGTGGTGCGTAAATTATACATTTAAGTTATAACTATAACTTATAGTCATTTGAAAGTGAGTGCGTAAATTATAAATTTAAGTTATAACTGCAACATTAGAATTTATAATGTTTGTGTTGTTCAAATTGGGTTTATATACAAAGAAGGGATAACATTTTCCTAACTATATCTTATCCTACACCTTTGTTTTTTTCATGAAATTTCAATGGTTTTTAATATTTTTACATTTTTTCTTTCAAATCGTGCAGATTACTGTTGGCAAGTGGAGTGTCGTTAAGTGGTGTGTGGTACAGTACAGTGGAGCATAGTGATGTAGAGTGCTGTGGAGTGGAGCAGAGTGGAATGTGCCACACGAGTGGCATACACTGGAGTGGCATAGAGCAGAGTGGCATTGAGTGAAGTGGCATAAAGTGAGGTAGGGTAGAGTTAAGTGGCATAGAGTAGAGTGGCTTGCAGTGGAGTGGCATACTAAGGAATAGCCTAAGATAGAGTTGCATACAGTGGAGTGGCACAGAGTTCAGTGGTAGAGAGTGCAATAGCATATAGTGGAATGTGATACAGTGAAGTTGCGTATAGTGGGATAATGTAGTTTTGGTTGGCGTACAGTGTAGTGGCATACAGTGGAGTGCCATAGACTGGAGTGCTGTACAGTGTAGTGGCATACAGTTGAATAGCGTATACTGGAATGGTGTACACTGCAGCAGTGTAGAGTGGAGTGTGGTATAGTAGAGTGGCATACAGTGGAATAGCATAGAGAGGAGTGACTTAGAGTGGAGTGGCATAGAGACGAATAGCAAAGAAATAACTGCTGCAGAGTGGAGTGGCGTATACAGCATAGTAGTCTATCTCTGAATAGGGTACACTGGTGTGGCATTGAGTGGCGTGGCATAAAGTGGAGTGGTATCGAGAACAGTGGCGTACAGTAGGGTAGCGTACAGTAGAGTGGCGTAGAGTGGAGTAGCATATAGTGGAGTAGCGTAGAGTGGAATAACACTGAGTTCAGTGGTGTTCAATCTAGTGAAGAGGAGTAGAGTAGTATATAGAGGAGTAGCATAGAGTACAGTGTCGTACAGTGGAATAGGGTAGACTGTAGAGGCATAGAGTAGAGTGGCATGTACTGCAGTGGCATACAGTGGAATAGTGTACAGTGCAGTGGTGTACATTGAAGTGGGGCAGAGTGGAATGGCATAGAGTAGAGTAGTGTAGAGTATAGTATTGTAGAGTGGAGTTGCGTATAATGGAATAGCTTACAGTGGAGGAGCATACAGTGGATAAGAGAACAGTGAAGTGGCATAGATTGGAGGGTCATATAATAGATCTGCATACAGTATAATAGTGTAAAGTAGAGTGGTGTACAGTGGACTGGCATAGAGTGAAGTGCAGTAAAGTGGAGCAGAATACAATTGATTTGCGTAGAGTGGAGGGCATACAGTGGAGTGACATATAGTGGAATATCATATACTGGAGTGGGATAGAGTGGAGTGGCATAGAGTGAAGTGGCATACAGTGGCGTACAGTCGAGTAGCGTACATTGGAGTGGCATAGAGTGGAGCAGTGTATAGTGAAGTAGTGTACAGTGGAATAACGCTGAGTTTAGTGGTGTTCAGTCTAGTGATGTACAGTGGAGTAGCATATAGAGGAGTAGCGTGGAGTACAGTGTCACACAGTGGGAATAGTGTAGACGTGAATGGCTTACACTGCAGCAGCATATAGTGGAGTGTGGTAGAGAAGGGTAGCATGCCGTGGAATAGCGTAGAGTAGAAGGACATAGAGTGAAGGGGCATAGAGTGAAGTGGAGTACAGTGGCATGGTGTAGAGTGGAGTAAGGTACAGTATAGTGGCACAAAGATGAATAGTGAAAAATTGGCTGACGCAGAATGGAGTGGTATACAGTGGAGTAGTGTACAGTGGAATAGCATACACTGGAGTGGGTAGAGTGGAGTGGCATAGAATGCAGTGTCATAGAGGGTAGTGGAGTACAGTGGAGCAGCGTACAGTGGTGTAGAGTGGAGTAGTGTAGAGTGGAATAACACTGAGTTTAGTGGCGTTCAATCTAGTGATGTACAGTAGAGTAGCATGTAGAGGAGTAGCCCAGAGTACCATGTCTTACAGTGGAATAGGGTAAACTATAGAAGCATAGAGTTGAGTGGAATGTACTGCAGTGGAGTACAGTGGAGCGGTGTAGAGTGTAGTGGCATACAGTGGAATAGTGTACAGTGCAGTGGTGTATACTGAAGTGGGGCAGAGTGGAATGGCAAAGAAAAGAATAGCATAGAGTGTAGTGTTGTAGAGTGGAGTTGTGGAGTTGTGGACAATGGTGTAGCTTACTGTGAAATTGCACACAGTAGAGGGGCGTTCAATGAAGTGACATAGACTGAAGGGTCACATAATAGATTTGCATGCAGTGTAAGTGTAGAATAGATTGGTGTGCAGTGGAGAGGCATAGAGTGAAGCGGAGTAGCGTACAATGGATTTCCCTACAGTGGAGTGGCATACAGTAGAGTGACGTACATTGGAATATCATACACTGGATTGGCATAGAGTGATTTGGCAAACAGTGGCATACTGTGGAGTAGCGTAAAGTGGAGTGGTGCAGAGTAGAGTAGCGTATAGTGAAGTAGTGTAGAGTGGAATAGCACTGAGTTTATTGGCATTCAGTCTAGTGATGTACGGTGGAGTAGCATATAGAGGAGTAGCGTAAAGTACAGTGTCATACAGTGGAATAGCATGGACTGTAGAAGAGTAGAGCGGAGTGGCATATACTGCAGTGGAGTAGAGTGGAATAGCGTGCAGTGGAATAGCGTACAGCGTGGTGGTGTACACTGAAATGGCACAGAGTGGTAAGCATAGAGTAGAATAGCGTAGAGTGAAGTGTTGTAGAGTGGAGTTGCGTACAATGGAATAACTTAAAGTGGAGTAGCATACAGTGGAGGGGTGTACAATGAAGTGGTGTAGACTGGAGGGTGAGAGAATAGAGTTGCATAAAGTATGATAGTGTAGAGTGAAGTGGCATAGTGTGGATTAAAGTGGAGTAGCGTACATTCGATTTGCCTAGAGTGGCGTATAGTGGAGTGATGTAAAATCGAGTGGCATAGAGTGGAATAGTGTAGAGTGAAATGGTATAGAGTGGAGTGTTATAATTGAAACAGACGCAGTGTGAAAGTGTGTGCCTGGATGTAAATGTTATGTGGCAGTGTTAGAACTGGGGGTCTCTTGTTGGCAGAGGTAGGTACCTTTGACCAAATAGGGACCCTTGCTTCTAAGTCAGGGAAAGGGGATTACACTACTGGATAACCCCTGCTCACCCCCTTGGTAGCTTGGCACGAGCAGACAGGCTTATCTCAGAGGCAGTGTGTTAAGCATTTGTGAACACATACAGTAATACAGTGAAAACACTACAGATGGACACCACACAGGTTTCATAAAAATAAGTATTCTTTATATAGACTTAACACAAGACCACAAACGACAAAAATCCACAATACTGTACTTTAAATTGGTTTCAAGATGGTAGAATTAGCTTAGTTCAAGTTGTTGATAAATGCGACACAGTTCTCACAAAAGTACCTGGATGCGTAACGCAAAATAAACAAAAGGCTCGCAGCGTTGGAGATGCATCGGTTCCTTGCTTCGGGGGAGACGATACGTCGCGCCTGAATGCTTGCGCAGAGTAGGGTATGCGTCTTGATCCTTACCGGAGAGGAGGTGATGCATAGATTCTCGTGCTGCAGTCCGGTTGCTATGCGGCAAGATGGCGCCTCGATGCAATGCGACAATCTGGTGCGATGCTATTAGATGGCGCGCTTGATGCGACGACGTTGAGACAATGCGACACTCCCTGGCAGCCTTGCGACGACTCTTGTACTTTGGAGCCACGACAGACCCTGCGACACGCTTCTCCGATGATGCGGCGGCGACCCTCACGGTTGCGATGTGCTTCTCCGGTGATGTGACAGCAGATAGCTGCAACGAAGGCACGCTTCTGGGAGATGCGGCGGAAGCACGCTTCTCCGGCGATGCAATGACTACAGCTGCGGCGGCGACACGCCTCTTTTCTTTGCATTGCGCTTCCAGCTCCCAGTGACACGAAGGCTTCTGCAGATAGAATTACCAGCAAGGAAAATCAGAGGGTAGCTGGTGGTGAAGTCTGTTGTCCCTGAGACTTCAGCAGGAGGCAAGCACAAGTTCAAGCCCTTGGAGAAATATTCTGCAAGATGATGAAATACACACAAAGTTCCTTCTCCTCTCCTTGGCACTGAAGACACCACTGTAGGCCAACCCAGCAACACAGCACACTGGCAGGGGGCACTCCACTCCTACAGCTTCCTTTGGTTCTTCTCCTTGGCAGAGGTTTCTTCTTGTTGTTCTAGAAGTGATCCTTGGGCCTACCATAGGGGTGTCTGATATGAAGATAAGGGAAGGTTTAGGGACTGGCAAGTGGGTGCACTTGGTCAGTCAGCATGGCAGTACCAGACTGCACATAGGCTCTGCAATGGCAGGCCTGAGACACACTTTACAAGCTGCTTCTGTGGGTGGCACAACCAGTGCTGCAAGCCCACCAGCAGCATTTGATTTAAAAGCCCTGGGCACACATGGTGCACTGTACTAGGATCTGACAAGAAAATCAAATAACCCAATCATGGAGTCACTAATCATAACATCAATTTAACATAGGGAGCACTTGCACTCTGGCACTGAATGACAATGGCACGTTGCCCAAAGTATCTAAACCAGCAAAACATATCAAAAACAGAGGAGGAAATCAGTAAAAATGGAAGGGAGACTCACGCCAATGGTACCAGGTGTAACAGGCAGGAATATACATTATCAGGTTTTAATGTTAATTTTTGATAGTATGTGTAGATAGTGTAAGTAGTGTTAAAGTTACACGTTTCAAAAAACATTGTTATATATTGTAACGTGCTATACTGTGGTACGTTTGCAGTATTCCATGGTAGATGGAGATGAGAAGTCAGTATGTGATCGACTAATAGCTGTGTTTACCAAAGATAAAAGGCAGACAACTCATTTTTATAACAGTTTTGCTGCGTGCTACGGTCGGCCTTTCACTTTGCTCTGGGTTAAGGTCTTAGATATAAGTCAGTATTCGGTTTGATTGCTGTTCACTACCTATTATTTAAGTGATAAATAACGTAACGTTTTCAACTCTAAAAACCATAGAAATGCACCAGTTATAGTTGTGATTATACTTATCTCAAGTAAATATGACTCATGCCCTAAGGTAGCTCTAACTCGCTCCCTTGCCATCCACTGCTAATTACCGCACATATTACATCCCTCCTGACATCCTCTATGACACCACTTATAGTATCAGTGCAACATTTGCAATTATATTATTGATGAGAAATCTGTGCATGGAGAGGGCACAAGTTACAGTTACCTTAGGACACGAGTTATAGTTACTTGAGATAACTATAACTGGTGAATTTCTATGTTTTTTTAGAGTTTTAAACATTACATTGTTACTGAACATTTCAACTAACTATACCGTTGCTTTCACGTTTGTATTTTCAGTGAATTCCTAAGGTATTTTTAACATAAAGTAAGATTTTAACCTTTATTTTTTTCACTGAATCTATCTATCATCTATCTATCTATCTATCTATCTATCTATCTATCTATCTATCTATCTATCTATCTATCTATCTATCTATCTATCTATCTATCTATCTATCTATCTATCTATCTATCTATCTATCTACCTATACATAAAACCACACCTTTAGGCCAAAAGCATTGCAAAGAAAGAAGTACTGGTCAAGGTTGCACGGTATTAGTGCCACGCCCCGGTCAAATTGCATGTATAGGACCTACCAAAAACTGACAGATGGTTGTGGGGTTGCGGGGACACAAGCACACAGGTTCATCTTTCTGCCACTGTCCGAAACTCCATAAATACTGGTCTGAATTCCTATATGAGATCCACGACGTTTAACACAACAATCCATAATTGCCCAGCCTATACACCATAGGGCCTACTGAATAAACAGACATGACCCATATACACTCTGAGAGGCAAACATATGGTCTGATAGACAAGTCATAGCTGTCCTTCAGATGAAAACCAGTGACTCTGTCTTTAGGGTGTGGCTACATAGAATGTAGGACCTGTTGGTCTTGGAAGAAAAATCTTAAAACACTTGAGTACTCATTGGGTAACTATGAAAATGTGTGGAACCATTCTTGAGCAATTTATCTGAAAGTTTTGGGAACTCACTTGCTCGAAATATCTCAGTGTTTTAAATATCATCTCATAAGAGCTCACTCTGCTATGTTGGCTTTGGAGGAGAAGTAGAGAGGGGCTCACGTTAAGAGATCTGGTGGGCGAAGTTGTCATAAAACTCACAAATGAAGTCCTCTGAGTTTGGTGTTCTGCTAGGTGGGGGGAGGATGACTTGATAGAAGATATTGAGTTTGTGGGTTTTGACATATGGTTGAAGGTTGTTTTACTCTTTCCCTCACCAGCCACAGGTTGTTAGTGAGAGTATATGTGAACTTGCAATACCACAAAAAAGCAATTTAAAGCATACTTTATCTTATATGCCTTCTCAAGGAATACCCGATTACCTTAGCCTTTTGCGCTGTACTGTTATGAGAGGGGGGCTCTTCCCTAGGGGTGGTAGTGCAAGCTAATGGCTATAAAAGAAGCTGAGCCCAGTGGTGGGGCTGCCTCAATGCCTGAGCACATTTGTGGCAGTTGAACATTTTGCTGAAGTCTCTAAAATATTGACCCGCTGAACAGCTCCTATATGGTAGGCAAGGCACAACCCTACCTAAACGAGACCCTCACACCACAAGCCCGAACCAAAATTCTCTTCATGAGACTATGCATACTAGGAATCACCGATATTATCCTGCATGGGGTTGCAGGGGGGAATCCACAAAATGCAGACTGTGTTCCTACATGAGGGAATCTTTGTTACATCTCCTATGCTGCTGCCCGGACCTTACAAAGGAACGTCAGCGACTGCTTCGCCCCATTTGTATCACCAAGGGATCAAAGACATGTAGTGAAGCGTCAGCCTTGTGCTTTTCTACAACAACCACAATGACCCTAGCGAGACTGGGGAAATTTACTCACCAGATTAGGATTGCTCTAAAGGCTGCAAATAAACACAAGCAAACCATGGTGACGAGCACGGCAAAACCAGGGGGATAAAACAGCCTGGCCCCAAACAAGCACTGAGCCCTTGCACCCTCTTACCCGTACCATTGAGACTGCACCATATTATGGCTCTTAACTGAAGGGCCAAGGAGAATGGCTTACAGACTGCTGAAGTAGAAAATTCCTATGGTGCATTGGGGTGCCTCAGAAACTTTGTGCAAGGACACATGACAATGTCCATCGTACAGGCTGACTGAGTGGGCACAGCGGGGGGGGGGGGAGGTTAGGGGGGCGGTATATCAACCAAATTTTATCTGAAGCTCCACTACTTTTACTGTGTCAATTCTTTCACCTGTTCTTTTTTAAGTGCTTTTACTGTAATGATTGTAATTAATTGTACAATTAATAAATAAATTCAAAATTCAAATTCTAAAATATTGTACTTGGATCACCTCTCACTGTTTCTGTGTCCCAAGCGGTGGCTATCTTTCCATGTCTGGATTGTTGAAGAATAGAACATTGTAGCACCCTGTTTTTTAAAGTCACCCTCATAAGGTGGCATATGTTAACACGTTTCATTGTTCCCTGCTTCCTTCGATGCAGTACCACATGATTGTATTCTCCCCACAGATCACCTGACCAAACCATGTGCTGACCTCACTGATACACCGTTTCTTGCTCAGAAATTACCAGGCTCCTCTGGTTTCTGGTTGTGTTGTGTCCACTACACGTGCAGTTGTTGAAACCCGGTGTTTACCCCTGTAAACGCTACGCAGGCAGCTGAATTGATTGCCCAACCATACACAGTGACAATCTAGCATAATGTTGATGACTGGTGATTGGAAGCTTGATTGAGACACTCTAGAACATAGTGAAAGAAGTGCACAGTGGGAAGCTTATTGATTAATGAACATTGATGAATTTTGATTTGCACGAATAAATACAGGAAGTGGGAGTATTTGTAAACAAAAACATATAAATGCACTTGCACGTATTTCCGGTCACTGTAAACTGCTTCATTCCAAGTTTTTTTGCCCAGGTTAAAATCTTCCCACAAGAAGTATCCCTCTGATGTTGTGGTGATTTGGCGCCTGAGGCGGGGAAATAATGTTAGCTTTCTGAACCAAAAGCTATTTAAATTTTTGTCACTTGTGAAGATTTCTGTCCTGGGGCTATATTACACAAAGTGCCTTGGGGGCGCAATGGGCGTATACGCCTATTATATGCGCAGCAGGCACTTTTGTATTCCAGGAATGGCTGCAGACGCTTGTGCCGCCCGTCTGTAATACTGATCAGGCCCCTGCGCATGTAACGCCAGCACTATCTTGAGAGGGCATTCCCTCTTTTGCATCCGGATGTGGCCGCATGCAAATGAGTGAATCTCTTTGCTTCTACCAACCTGTGCACAAAAGCACAGAAGCCGCTAGGAGGCGCAATGAAAGTGCGCCACAAACTGGTGAGACACTGTCAGTGCTCCCCCTGAAGGCAGCCCACTGGAGGGAACAGAGGGGGTCCCATGGACCTCACAGACGTCGCACTGCAGGCAGGTGCAGTCACTCACTGCACCCGCCTGCGTGGATCTTTAACTCCTCACTAAAGTCCCGGCAGGTACCCTTGCACAGTTAAACACGGAGGGGCTGATTAAAGGAGCCGCTCTGTATTTCAATTCAATGCGCTGCCCCAGGGCAGCCCTGAGTTCACGGCTGTCATGAGGGCATTGCATTCATTGTAATCAGGTAACCTGTTCATGTCTGCCCCTGGCCACCAGTTTGAGGGTGTGCCGCGGTGCAAACAGGAACAGTGCGCCTGATTTATAATACGGGCCCTGGTCTTCTGAGCTCTTATTCTTCTATACTATTCAGCTACTACTAGAAACGTGTGTATGTTATGGTATACATTTGAGTCATGCCTGTATTTGACCAGCTTGGCTCCACCCATTATATTATTGGGAGGCCTGATTGGTGGACTCTGATTCATAGACTATTCATTTTTCTTTTGTCAACAAACTCTTTCAGACTGCCTGGAGGTTTCTTTGATCCCATTGCGGCCCTTGGAGAGCGCTAAAGAGTACATGGGTCGTTGTTTCATAAAGGAAGGTTATCGGGTGTGTCTGCCGATGCAGATTCCCGGGGGGCCTTTTTCTTTTTAGGAATAACTGAGCCTTGTCAGAGTGGCTGGCAGGTTCACAAATAATGACTGACAGTCGTGTACAGTTGTTGGATTGGCCCTTGTTGTGGAATGAAGACACATTTCTATTCTGGGGGTTGAAGATGGAGCCTTTCGCCAAGCCAGACTATGAAGTGCTTCTTTTATTAGTTCGCAGAATACGCAGCATATGATTCTTTCCTCTTGCCTTTCCCTGGATCAATATGTACTGAGCGTGATGGATGGGGGAAGGCGCACGAGGCACAGGTGGGACCGGCGACTCGATGGCAGCAAACATAAACAATCGCAGCAAATAGGGTGAAAGAGAGGACAGATAGGCGTCTGGATACTTAGCAGAGCCGCGCCGTCTCCCGCGCCCCCTCTTTCTTTCTCTCAGTCTGGGGAGGCGCTGACAGAAGGCGCTGGACAGAGATGAAGCTCGACGTTCTCTCATCCCAGCTACGCGTTGGCTGGTGAACTGAGTTTTACGCCTGTAATTTCGGAGAAGTGAGGACACTACCTGAATGAATTTAATCCTGCTGTGTCGCCACCCAAGCTGTGTTTCACGGATGACCCGTTAATTACGCCACCATTAATTTTATTATTGAACGCTCTCTTCATGTTATTTACACATTTCTATCTTACTCTTTCTTCCTTTCCCTCTGTAACCTTCTTTACTAAGTTATGTACTTTAATTCTTCTCTTCTAGCATGTTTCCTGTCTAATATTCTCTATCATATTTTCCAATATCTTTCTATCTGCCTTCATCTTTTTCTTTCTGCCCTTTTGTTCTTTCCTTTCATTTCCTTAAGTCCTTTGCTTTGGAGTCCATGCTTTCCTTTTCTCTTTTCTCTTTCCTTCCTCGCCTTTATGTTCATGTACTTTACACTCTTTCTCATCTCCTCTCGGCCTTTCCTCTACTCTGTTTCACTGTTGTTTTCTTCTATTCTGTAGATTTTTTTTCATCTAATTTGTCTCCCTCACTCACTTCCTCAATTCCTTATCTTCTTTGTTTACCTGTCTTTATAGCCTCTTTCCTTCTCCCAGGCACTCATTTAATTTCCCTCCTTCACCACTTTACCAATTTCCTTCTGCCCCATGGTCATTTCTGTTGGCCTGCGGATGGACATGTGCCACCGCCCCCCTATTCAGAACTCCTCTGGCTCGCTTTGCGGGGTTTTTTAATCTTCAGTGTTCCACATTATATTGCCATTGATCGGACGGGACCTCCATGAATTTTACCGCCTGCCAAACAAGGCCGCCATCATTTAGAGCTCTTTTGAAGGAAGGCCTGACACTGCAGTAGAATCGCCTCACTCTCTTACCCCAGGGAATAAGGAGGCGGAGTGGTTCTACAATCACAGCGCAAGTCTTTCCTCTTTTAGTCCGATTTTTTGGGGAGTAATGCTTCACATTAGTAATTGCATTTCAACCTTAGAAAATCACGAGATTCCCCAAATGTTGCTTTAAATAAGGAATGACACACACAATCAATGTTTCCTTGTTTTTTTCTGCATTTAATGCTGCAAAGTTGCCCCTTTTTTTCTTTAAATAATTTTTATTAAGCGAAAAGAAAAAGACATGGTACAGTGCTTTGATAAGACGGTATATGGGTCCACTGTAAAAACATGACAAACACAACTTCTAAGGTGCAACTTGAGTACAGTCCACCACCCCACCACACAACACAAATGTGAGGAGCAAAACTATAAGGCAGCAATCCGCATTTGGGCACACAATCATTCGCAATGAGAGTCCCATCCCATCTCAGTACCACCTATCAATCATAGACGCATGAGGCATGTTACATGTGAGACACACAATATTGGGCTGCAAAGGATTTCTACAATACCAATAAATAGTGGCTATTCTATTGTAGTCCTAGATCCACAGTCCTGCCAAGGTCTAAAGACAGCATTTTTATAAAAGTTGCAGTAAATCTGCGTGTATTCAACCCTCTAACTGCTTTCACTTTCCTTTAGTGGAGACAAACTCAAAACGGAGCCTAGTGGGAGTCCTTGGAAAGCGAGGTACATGTTCTGCTGGCCATTAACGATAGTGTGTTAATATTGTAGCGCTGCAATCAGGTATGTGTCGCACCTAATGGAGCGCTGGAAAGACGACACACCAGGCAGCATCTACGGTCTCAGCTCCAAGGTCACGTGCGACCTGGAGCCCGTTTATTTATCCCCTCGGACCGTGCCCGGTCATGAGGGGTGCAAAACTTCCACAGTGTTGTGTGTAGGCCGGATGGCCCCTCTACATCCCTCCTTTCCTTCAGATGAGAAATAGTTAAGAGAGGAAAACTGAAACAAGAGGATAGGAAAAAAGAACCAAAGTAAATCACATAAACAAACATTTTGGAATAATCATCTGTCGAATTCCGATTTCATGATGCTTCTCGTTCAACAGGCATAGTCTCTCAGTCTCTGGCTGGGCACCGGATTGGGTCCGAGTAGGTACCGTTGGCTTCTGGGGAGATCTTGCTGGGTGTTCTCCGCAGGGTCTCTACAGGCATGTCGGACCCTCCTGGCGTGGGTGTATTCTCCGATCCCCCCAGCCTGGCACTTCCGGCACCTCGTGCAGTGACAGACAGATGGCCGGCCGGGTCACCAGTGGCATTTTCTTCTGGCATACTTCCAGGATCTGCGCCTTCATCTGGTGATGGCCGCTCATCAGAAAGGGTATCGTGGGCTGGCTTTAACCATGACACATTTCTCACCACTGTGTGTCGGCCTCTCTGCGCTGTAATCATGGTGCCTTCCACACAAGTGACAGTCCATACGTCCGGTTCATACGGAGTACGAAACTTCCAGCCAGGGTACCGATCCTTGAGAACCACTTTGGAGCCTATGATTAACCCTGAGACTCTTGCCCCTCTGCTTGCAGTTGCTTTTTCATTTGTTGTTCTCCATCTTGTTGCTCTCTCTCAGCATCCAGCTCCAGTGGCACCCATTCCGGGTCTTGGGGGATGAGGTCTCTTGGCGAGCGTTTCATCAACAGTGAGGCTGGGGCACATCCAGTCGTGGAGTGTGGTGTCTGCCTCTAGGCGAGTAAGAACTGCTGTAGGCATGATTTGAGATCTTGATGTTGATCCACACCTATACGGAGGGCCCTATTGAGGGTCCTCATGAATCGCTCCACCTCGCCGTTTGCTTGAGGCCATTGTGGGGTGATGTGGCGGTGTCGGACTGCCCTCTTCTCCAGGAAATCATGGAACTCCTGCCCTTGGAACGGGGGCCCGTTGAGTTTATTTCATCGGGCAGCCGAACGTGCGCAGATCATTTCTAGGGCTGGTTGCACGTGGATGAATGCTGTGGACGGAACTAACTCCACTACTGGGAATTTTGAGAAATAGTCAATGACGACCAGGGTGTGCCTCCTGTCGGGAAAGCTCCATAAATCCACACTTATCCTTGTCCAGGGTACCTGGCTCGGTTTCTCCGCGATCACTGGCACTGGAACCGGGTCGCCTCCTGTGATGGTGCATGGATGGCAACGTCGGACTTCGGTGTCTGCCATGTCGTCTAAATTAGGAAACCACACCTTTGCCCTCAGCCCGGCCTTAGTCTTGGCAGTGCCTTGATGTCCTTGATGCCGGAGGGGTTCCGCTATGGTGGCGAGATTCGGGAAGAACCTCCCACAGTAGGTCGCCATCCTGAGGAAACTTCTTATTTCTGTGGGGTTCTGGGGGACCGGGGCACTCCTGATGGCGTTGGCTTTGTGGGGGTCCACTAGGAGCCGCTCTCTTGAAAAGATGTACCAAAAACAGTCTATTGAGCTTCTGTATAAAGCGCACTTCTTCTGTGGAGCGTGAGCCCATACTCAGCCAGTCTATGCAGTGTCGCCCTCAGCCGGACATAATTTGCCAAAAATACACATATTAATATGTTAAAAAGGTGACTTTAGAGCAAATTACAGCCCCTATTAAACAGGCATTAACCACTTCACTAACACAATGCATACATATGGGAATGTGGTAAGGAAACATTTTTAATAGCGCAACAGTCACTTAAAATGTTTGCTTTCATCTTTGCCTATTCATAATAAGATCCTGCCTTGGAAGGATACAAAAATTTGAAACTCACAAAAGTTTGCCTCATAGTGGAATGCAAAAGATCACGAGCTCACTATAGGATGACAAAAGTGCCGTACTGGTCATTCTGTCACTCTGGCATTTTCCCAGTGAGTTGCAGGCTTGGAAGCTGCTTTCATAGCACAGTGAGTTGCCATAACCCAACCATAACCCTGTGGCTAAATTCTAGTCATGACCGTCTGCAATGCAAGGCATATTTGAACATCTGTGCCAGAGCTTACTCTGTGCCCAGTCTGGTCCTGGATAGCAGTTGTTGGGACGGACAGTGATGTCGGCTGGATGTTACATGGAAATGTTCCCCTGCCCTGTGTGCCCAAGTTTCTGTACATCTACGGCCTGACACATAAAGGTAAACTTATACTTCTGTGTAAATTTACGGTTGTTTGCTATTCACAAAGGTATTTTACTAGAGTTGTCTGCACGGATGCTGCGTCTCCGCACATAAAAGGATAGGACTGTCCTACCTGTTTATGTACACAGACTCTTCATTCGTAAAGGCACTACTAGTAAAATACCTCTGTGAATAGAAAACAATTGTACACTTACACAAAAATGCAAGTTTACCTTTGAGAATCAGGCCACTAGTATCTTGACTTTTATTTTGGCCATGGCTTCATGGTAATCTAAACAAGTGTGCAGACACTTAGGCCTGTCCCTCATTGTGCGGAATCCTGAACCTGCCCTGTGTCTTCGAGGGGTCAGTGGCTCAGCTAGGGGAAGGGGGCTGGGTGCAGTCTGCCTGGAGCGGCACAAGTTTTGGGGGTGGCGGCCTCCCCCAGCTATCACCTGCCATCTCGGGCTGGTAACAGCACCCCCTCCCCGCTCCTCAATACGTTTGCCGCAGGGGCGGCAAACTGAGAAGTACTCGCCAGCAACCCCCCCTGCTCCTCACAAACGCAGAGACCACCACGGGCGCCCATAGGGCTAGCTACCCCACTGTGAGGGGGTACTAAGTCTGCCCCCGTTGGGTGCAGTGGACTACTTTTCATGTCCTAGATATAGCAACTAAAATAGTGCTGGCAGCATGCTGTGCTTTTCCAGGAAATCAATAATGTGACAAGACCTTTTTCCTTGTGTCACTGTAGGTAGAGGTCTACTGGCCAACCTTTGTAAAGCCCTGTTATTATGTGTATACCCAGAACCTTGTGCTGACATACAGTGTCTATCGAGTGCATGCTCTTGTGTAGTGTGTGCAGCATTCATGTGGCGACAAGTTGTGTGTAGGTTCCAACACACAAATGAGAAGGAGCGAGACAGGACACCTTTAGAAATTCCATGAGGCCTATTGTAAGCAAGGAACTACTAATTAGCCGTCCTGAGAATATTAGTACACACGGGGACAGATACAAAAATTCAAGTTATACTTAAGGTCCCAGATTATAACTCCCATTCAAATCAAGCAAAAAATATGCTTATAGATATGTTTAAAAAGTTACAATTTTAGAGCAAATTACATTATCAGCCCCCATTGAACAGATAATAACTATTTCACTCACACATTCCATCTCTCCACTTAGGAACAGAGAGTTCAGATATTTCTTCTTCAAAGCCAAAAGGGCAGGACATAGATAGGGAAATGTGACAAGGAAACATTATTAAGAGTGCAACAGTCACTTCATACGTTTGCTTTTGTATTCTTTATTCTTCTTGGCTGATATGCTAATTAAGAAACACCCCATAAAGGCCTTAAAGGCATTCCAGACTAAATTAAAAGGTTAGAGTCAAAATTAATTTCTAGAAAACCAGCGGCCTCTAATTTCAATGTAACTACCGCTTCTTGGTCTGCTACCAGAGTGCAATCTAGGGTCCACCTTTTTGAAGTATTCCCTGACTCGATTTTCATTCAGCTAAGTGATTTATATTTAGGATATCTTCCCTATTACCTGGTCTACAAGGACATAGTCTATTCTCGATGACTGTCTGTATTTTTTATTGTGGTAGGTGTATCCTCACTCTGTACCCACTCCTAACCTCCAAATATCACACAGCCCCATCTGTTTCATCATGCATCTGATGTAAGTTTGCGTTTTAGAGCGTAAGTTGGCCCTATTATTAACAGACTTATCTAGCATGTTGTCCATCACCGCATTAAAGTGTCCTGTCATTATCATAGGCTTGGGAGCTTCTAGCTCTAAGTGCAGGTTTTGAAGAGGTTCCACATCCTCCACATTTGGGCCATAGTATCCCAGTAGGGTGTAAATGTCAGCTAAACTCAGATTGGCAATTATCGATCTGGCTCTCTTGTCTGTCTTGCATTAATTAATAGAGCACCCCACTTGTTTTTTTTATCAGGATAGCTAGACCTTTGGTGTGGCAAGTTTGGTTTGTGCATACCACCTGCCAGACCCAATTCCGTGTACTAAACAACTCCAGACACTCCGCCTGGTAAAGTGAGTTTCCTGCAATGCAATAATCTGGGCAGGTGAATCCCTCAAATATTGTAAAATTCTTGCTCGCATTGTCTTTATACAGAGCCCAGTTATGTTTCAGGATAAAAAAACGGACAGCACTTTTCTCTCCCCCATTTTATGGCTTGTCTGTGGAGTTGAAGCCATCTACAAGAGGATCCCGGAGATCAGATTATCCTGAACTGTGTACTTGAGGACAATTTTTATTTTATTTTTCCCCTCTATATGTGTTGTATAAAAAAGGGGAACTAAAACCACTCCATCTTGTTCCAGTTCAATGTTCTTTATGATTAAGGAAGAAACGAATCCGCAGAGTGCACAAACGGCTGCTGTTTAACCAAGGCTGGTGTCTGCCTGACAGCTGGTCTACAGAGGTGAGGGAACATCACCTTAAGTATGTATGTACTACTGGAAGAGTTGTGGATCTGCCATGAAGAACCTAGAAGACTGACTGCTTTCTAAGAGAGGGAAGGAATCTGCCTGGCCCTTTAGGAGGAAATACTATCTACAAGGAGAAGGCCAGCACAACTTTAGTGGCTGTGGGATGCCCAGTTAGTGCTGACTGCACAGCAAGTTAGGGAGAGCCTGTGTATCCTGTGGGCTCCCTATGTCTCATTTTAGTTCCTGGCAAGAACCACAATGATGTGCTCATTGTCAGTCTCATCGGGGCTGCAACTGTATGGTTGTCATAGGCCCACACAAGGAGTGCAACTGCTTGATTGCTATAGGCTTGACCAGGGATGAACTTATTTCTAGTCGAGTTGGGACTGCAGCTGCATCTGTCCATAGCCCAGGTTGCTCTGCATCACCACAATGTCTGAAAACCACTGCTGCCAGGCCTGCACCTGTATCTGCACAGGCCCTGGTGAATAACTCCGCAGGCTGAGGATGGGTAGGTGCACTGATTAATGCAGCCTGCGGCAAGCTGGGAGCACACTCAAGTGCGAGGGCAGCCACTGGTAAAGCGAGGTGAACATCATCCATCATGACAAATTGGTAATTCTAAAAAGACTTGCTCATTTAACTGTAGGTATATTACTGTGCCTAGCTCGAGTCACACTAACTCTTGATACCTGCAAGGGTGGACCTAGACCTAGAGGGCCACCTGGGAGGAAGTAGCAAATGGAGCATGGCGATGTAGCACTTGGAAGGAATCATACTCAAAGCCACTGACTTATAAGATCATTGGATTTGTGTAGTATTTAGTGCATGTGTGCGATAACGGTACTTTCTTCCTTGAAAAGACAAGCATTGACCCGGACCCTGTGATTATTGTGTCTGTTGGTTTGTGGAGTGCTGGCCATGTGCACACCTGCACCACCTCCCTGAGAAGCCTGTGACTACTTGAACTCACCACTGTAGGACTCAAGTGTGCAAGAGGTAGTACTTGGCTCAATTTGCAGAGCTCTTAAGGACAGGTCATGGGATCAGTGACAAATGACCTCAAATCCCACAGTGGAGGCCAAGTATCTCCTGCCTGCCCCCTGGCCTACCTAATGGGGTCTGTCAGCAGTAAAGTTAAGCCCACAGTAGTCCTTATTGAGACCTGTGAACAGAGGCTGGGGCTGATAAGATGAGAAAACCTACCCTAAAACCTAGATCTTCTCTTAATTGTTAAAAAGAGCACACACTGCAGTAGGGGCCAGATTCTGCATCAACTTGTCCTTTCCCAACCAATAACTCTTCCATTGTTCTAAGGAGGAGACTCCTAATGCCAGAATGAGGGATCATACTTAAACGCAGGAGACTTCAGTCAAAGTCTCCGCTGCCTTACTCTTCATCCTGTGAACTCTACCCTTTTTTCCCTGTGGGAATGCTCTCACACTACGATCGAGAGTAGATCAGGTTGACAAGACTGCCAGCAAGGCAGCCCCCACCCCCTAGTCTTGATTGCCTCTAATACCCATGTGCTGAAACCTGAAATTTCAGTCATGGCAGTCTCTCCACTTACCACACTCCCAGATCAAATGTATGGGTCACAGGAGACTCTGTGTGTGACTGCCCACGCGTCTCCTGTAACCACGGTTTCCATTTGTTAATTATTGGCCTTGATCACTAGTCCTGATTCTCCAAATGCAACTACCCCACGGACTGATGTAATGTATCTTGGTGTTTCATCTCTGACATCCTTGAACTAGCAACTGACCCAGATCTCGGTATGCCTCATGGACTGTACCAAAACTTGAAGAAACTGAGGGAGGGATTCTTTTGTTGGAGCTGATCTGTCTGCCCTGGGACGTGACTGCAAACCTGACTAGGATTACACCTACAGTCTACCTACTGAGCTATCCATTAATTAATCAGTTGAGCTGTAAATGTGGAACGTTCATGCGGATCCACCAACTCATTAAGTAACCACCATCTAGGAGTGATGGCAATGAAAACTTTATGTTTTCTGCCAATTTACCCACAAAGGTATGTCCCTGTGGAAAAAAACTGTTTCATAGCCATGCGATGTAAAGAAGGTAATGTAGGTAAATACTGCATCTCCACAAGAACATTGAATCTGGCTTACTTAAATGGGGGGCAAGTGTTTAGACCATGCTGTAGCATTTTAGAATGCCATTATGATTTAATGATCCCTAGTCAGGCTTGCATTGAAATCTTGTATGTGAGACCATTGTCTACCTAACTGTTATTTTCTTTATCCTTATTTCTGCCATCTAACACAGGGTGAACTGATCTTACTGCTTGATCCATTTCATATGTCTTCTCTAATGCTTATTTCAGACTCCACAATTGCCCTAACCTGTTGATTCTCCCTGAATGTGTGGGAGGCTAGTAAGGCTATAATTGCTTTTCACATATAAGCGAGAGGATAAGAAGCCTCCTATCCCTTTGTATGCCTTATTTAACTGGATAATTATGTGACTTTGTTTTACCGAGGCCCAGGTGAAATTCCTGTTACACCATAATAATCTCTAACATTTCTGCAAATTTCGCTAAGGCTTGTCACACAAAATTTCCCAAATTACACCACTAACATGGGAGCACGGAAACATTTCCAACTACCAGAATGTGAGGGTCTGTTGTTAATGACTGATGTTCGAGGTACTTGTGTGCCCTCTCCCCCAATTATATTAATAAATCCACCTCCAAGGACCTGGCTTACCCAGAGGCATAAAGAAAACAAGCGTGTGAGCCTGCATTTTATTTTTAATTTTAACATGCTTTCGCGGATCCTCCGTGAATTCGCAGTCAATAAAAAAAAAACATGTTTGGCACCAGACAGGGCCCCCCGGGACCTCACCACCAGATATGGGGGGGGGGGGGGGTTAGGTTCTTTCTATCAAAGGGAGATAAAGTGATTTGCCCAGAAAACAGAATATTGAGCATCATTGCCGAGACTTGAACCTGGCTGGTTACCCAGATTTGAGATCCTCCACCCTAGCCATTAGGCCACATCTTTGTGTTGTCAGGGTTTTATAAGCGTTACTGCTATGGAAGCCGAGGTGCCCTCAAAGATTTTTTTTTTTTGCTAAAAGCAAAAATTATTTTTGTTATCCAGAAGAACATAGTAGCCTCTGGCATTTTGGAAACTACACTGTATGTGAACGTGCTCTATGTGACAGGGCAGGATGTCAGCACTCATAGCGAAGTTAGCTGACCACTTCCCCATGCTCTATGCTGGAGTGGGTGGAAGAAACATGTGAATGACAAAAACAGACCAACGAACAAAGAGTGCTAGCTGACGGTCCCTAGACAGAAGTATTTTAAGCATCTAATTTTATTAAAATCAAACGGTCTTGGCAAATGCCAGGCCTAAAATCATTAGTTTTGTGGTGTGCAAGCCATTACACCGCCACATGCGGGATTCTAACACCAAAAATCGCTAACGCATTAGGCAGGTGTTCAAATACAAAACGCCAGGCCAACACAGGCCAAAGTCTAAGCAGCAGGAACCATCATGGTCACAGGCATGAACGCTCCACAAAGCAAGGACACGGGCAATCATATACCAGGACCTGGCAACCAAGAACCACTGAGTGTGTTGAGTGAGATGAGAAATGACAGAGCTTCAAACTACCCGGAGGAAGGAGCACCGGATTTTCCCTCCTTAAGGGGTTGAACCCGTTTTGATGGTTCAGCAACAGCAACTACTTTTTGGTGAATTCTCGTTTTTGTGCCTCAAAATTTACCATGGTGCCGTTCTTACCTGTTACAGTTTTATGTGTCTCCATATAAACAGTTTATTACTTTTGTTCAGAACACTGAACGTGGAAAAGCCTAAAACCAGTGGGATAAGTTTAGTGTGAGCTGTTGGCAGAGAGAGAATTTAGATATTCACCTGTGAGCAGAGGTAATGCCTGGATGACTGCTGGTCAGCAGCACAAGATGCTGTATGTTCACAAGTAGGAAGGGTGAAAAGCTGGGTGTCTCTCTTGTGGGCAGGTTGGCAAGCTACACATACACTAGAGGGTAGCAAGCAAAGTGGGCAGTGTGAGAAATAAGGTACACAGTCATGAGCAGTCTGAAGCTGGATGCACATTAGTGGGCAGTGCAAGAAGCTCGGCCTGCAATGCTGAGTAGTGTGAGAAGATTCAGTAATGCTGGTGGGCAGCGGCAAAAGCTTAATCCGAGGGCCCACCGCGAGAACTTGATGAGCACAAGAGGGTAACATAAGAAACTTCCTCAGTGATTTTAATGTGGCACCTTTCACTAACACCAAACGCAAGCCTTAAATCCACCCATTTGTCTGGACACTACTCTGTATGTAAGGCGAGCTACAGGAAGAACTCACAGGTGATTGAGCAATCAACACAGGCACAGAAAGCACGACATAAAACACAGGGGTGCTGAGCCATAAGGGGGAAACAAGACTGAGCAGGCAAGTGAGCCTGTCTCTGCCTGGCATGAGCTGTGTGCAAATGCCCACGGGCATGGGATATGAAACAGCGTGTAGTGAAACCCAAGGTTTCTCCAGACAAAACATGGGCGATTGTCCACCGAACATCCCCACCCCTCCCCCCCCCCCCTCCGACCCCCATAGTAAAGCCAGAAGGACATGCACCCACCCCAACCTACCCGATCCTGTAGAGCGTTTCTGGAGGCATAGGTTTCACCACGCCGATGCTGTGAAACAATGGGAGGGAGGTGTTAACAAAGGGGATAATTAACAGCAGGGAAAGGAACGGCCGCATCAGCCTTAACCCCTTCGCTGCCAGGCCTTTTCCCCTCCTGTGCCACGCCCTTTTTTGGCTATTTGGGGTAGTGCGCGCTGAGGCCCCTGTAACTTTTTGACCACATAAGGTATCCACTCCAAATTTGCGTCCTTTTCGTCCAACATCATGGGGATTCTGAAGGTACTCAGGGTTTGTGGATTCCCCTGGAGGGGGTCACAGAAATGAGCCAAAATACAGCAAAATTTAGTTTTTTTGGTGACAATGGGAAAAACGGGCTGCAAATGAAAGCATCTGTGTTTTTCCATGCAAATGTTATCAAAAAAGGGTTTGTGTGGCTGAAATCACCATTTCCCCAGCTTTTAGGGGATACCAGACTTTTGTCAGAAACCCAAAATGTTTTACACAATTTTGGCATTTTTCTGGGACATAGCCTACTTTTGCTATTTTTCGTGCTTTCAACCTCTTTCCAGTTAATGGTAGAAATTGGTACAAAAGCAATAATGGATCCTGGAAAGCTATACATTTTAGAGAAGTAGACAAAATTCTGAATTCAGCAAGGGGTCATTTGTGTAGATCCATCAAGGTTTCTTTATAGAAACTAACAGTTAAATATAGGATAAATTGAAAATTTGTTGAAAAAAAGCGCCTTTTGTGTCAACGTTTTCACCTGTAACTTCTTCTAATTTTGACAGCTCTTTGAAAGCAATATACCGTTACATCCGCTGGACATTACTGGTTGTGGGGATATATAGGACTTGTAGGTTCACCAAGAACACGACGAACCCAGAGCCAAAAACTGAGCAGCAACTTGCAATTTTTTTTTATTATGTACCGGGTATATAGTAATTATTCTGTAAAAATGTGTACATGGAAAATCGGTATGAAAGACACCTATGTATTTCTGACATGGGAACAAAATATAGAGTTTAGAAACAGTAGATATTTGCACATTTCCGAAATTGGGATACTCATACTAGCATGAGAATTATCAGACATTTTTTAGAATGACTTCTTTTTAACACAATGTCTTTCATTTGGAAGGCAGAAATGCATTGAAAGTCAATAGGTAATAACAGTTCCTTTACAAATCTGAATTACCCTAAGTCTCCCGACAAAAATGGTACCTCACTTGTAGGGGTAGGCATAGTGCCTACGACAGGAAATGGCTCAAAACCCAACGTGAACACACCACATTTTCACATTGCAAAATTACCCTTTTTTAGCAAAGTGCCTAGCTGTAGTTTTTGAACCATAGCACTGCCGGCACCTAGGGAAACCTAGCAAACCTATACATTGTTGAAAACTAGACACCCAGGGGAATCCAGGATGGGGTGACTTGACTGCCTCCCACCAGGTTCTGTTACCCAGAATTCCTTGTAAACCTAAACAATTGCCAAAAAAACACATTTTCTCCACATTTCTCTGGTGGAAAGTTCTGGAATCTGTGTGGATCCACAAATTTCCACCCACCCCGCGTTCCCCAAAGTCTTCCGAGAAAAATGGTACCTCACTTGTGTGGGTCGGCCTAGTGCCCACGACAGGAAACGGCACAAAACGCAACATGGACACACCTCAATTTCGCTGTGAAAAATGACCCTTTTTTGGCAAAGTGCCTAGCTGCAGTTTTTGAACCATAGATCTGCCGGCACCTAGGGAAACCTAGCAAACCTATACATTTTTGAAAACTAGACACCCAGGGGAATCCATAATGGGGTGACTTGACTGCCTCCCACCAGGTTCTGCTACCCAGAATCCCTTGAAAACCTAAAAAATTGCCCAAAAAAAACAAATTTTCCCCACATTTCTGTGGTGGAAAGTTGTGGAATCTGCGTGGATCCACAAATTTCCACCCACCCCGTGTTCCCCAAAGTCTTCCAATAAAAATGGTACCTCACTTGTGTGGGTCGGCCTAGTGCCTGCGACAGGAAACGGCGCAAAACGCATCGTGGGCACACCTCAATTTCGCAGTGAGGCACCGTTTTTATCAGGAGACCCGGGGGAACGCTGGGTGGTAGGAAATTTGTGTCAGCCCGGTGATGCCACAACTTTCCCACACAAAAATGTGTGAAAAAGGTGATTTTTTCAGCTAAATTTGAGGTTTGCAGGGCATTCTGGGTAAGGAAACGTTGGGGGATCCACGCAAGCCAAACCTCCCTGGAATTCCCCCGGTGTCTAGTTTTCAGAAATGTGTGGGTTTGGTAGGTTCCCCTAGGCGGCCGCCGAGCACCGGGCCAAAAACCCAGGTGACCCCCCTTGCAAAACCAGGTCGTTTTGAGGTAGGCAATTTTCATGTCGCCTCAATTCGTTTTGGGCCCTTGCCTGCCGCGGGTACTTGGGCCTCTCACACGAGTAAGGCACCGTTTTTATCGGGAGACCCGGGGGAACGCTGGGTGTTAGGAAATTTGTGTCAGCCCGGTGATGCCACAACTTTCCCACACAAAAATATGTGAAAAAGGTGAATTTTTCAGCTAAATTTGAGGTTTGCAGGGCATTCTGGGTAAGGAAACGTTGGGGGATCCACACAAGCCATACCTCCCTGGAATCCCCTGGGTGTCTAGTTTTCAGAAATGTGTGGGTTTGGTAGGTTTCCCTAAATGGCCGCCAAGCCCGGGGCCAAAAACTCATGGGACCCCCTTTGCAAAACCAGTTTGTTTTGTGATAGTTAATTTTGATGTCTCCTCAATAGGTTTTGGGCCCTTGTCTGACGCGGGCACTAGGCCTATCCATGCAAGTGAGGTACCATTTTTCTCTGAAGACTTTGGGGAACGCAGGGTGGGTGGCATTTTGTGGAAAATGTGTTATTTTGGACACATTTTTAGGTTTGCAATGGATTCTGGGTAACAGAACCTGGTGGGAGGCAGTGAAGTCACCCCATCCAGGATTCCCCTCGGTGTCTAGTTTTAAAAAATATACAGGTTTGCTAGGTTTGCCTACGTGCCAACTGCGCTAGGGCCCAAAATCCAACGGTATGCACATTGCTAATTGCTAAAAAAAATTCGGAGCCCAGTGGGCTTTCTGCCGCCCTGGGGGGAATCGGAGAAGGGAGTTTCATCCTGATATGCCCCTAGAGAGGGACATATCAGAAAGACAGTGGCTATTTTTTGTGGGGATGGGGGCATTGGTATGACCATTTTGGGCAGCCCCCACCCCCATGCATAAAAAAAGCCTGCGTACTCAATGGCACCTAAACAGCTTTCTGCCCCCAGGGGGCAGATCAGGGGCCACTGCCACCATCTGCCCTCCCGGGGAGGGGGGGCAGAAAGACTGGAATTTCTCTGGGGGTGGGGTGGGGTATTGTCATTCCCATTTTGGGGAGCCCCTACCCCTACACTAATAAAACAAAAAAATCCATGGTTTCTAGTGGGCATTCTGTGCCCCCAGGGGGGGCAGATTGGGGGCTACAGCTCCCATCTGCCTCCTGGGGGGCAGAAAGACTGTCATTTTTGTGGGTGGAGGGTGGGGCATTGGCGTGCACGTTTCGGGCAGCCCACACCCTAAAAACAATTATGCAAAAAAATCCCTGGTGTTTAGTGGGCTTTCTGCCCCCCGAAGGGGCAGATTAGGGGCCAATGCCCAATCTGCCCCCTGGGGGGCAGAAAGACTGTGATAATTGGGGGGTGGGGTGGGGTCATGGGCCTGCCCGTTTTGGGCAGCCCCCACCCTTATTTTTAGTTTTTTTTCCAATTCCCTGGTGTCTAGTGGTCTTTTTGCCCCCCCGGAGGGGCAGATTGGGTGCCAATGCCCCATCTGCCCCCCAGGGGGGGGCAGAAAGGCTGTAATGGTGGTGGGGGCATTGGCGTGCCCATTTCGGACAGCCCCCACCCTAAAAAAAAAATGAAAAGATATCCCTGGTGTATAGTGGGCTTTCTGCCCCCCTGAAGGGGCAGATTAGGGGCCAATGCCCCATCTGCCCCCCAGGGGGGGGCAGAAAGACTGTGATAATTGGGGGGTGGGGTGGGGGCATGGGCCTGCCCGTTTTGGGCAGCCCCCACCCCTATTTTTATTTTTTTTCCAATTCCCTTGTGTCTAGTGGGCTTTCTGCCCCCCGAAGGGGCAGATTAGGGGCCAATGCCGGTAAACAGACATAATATCGAATTCAAAATATCGATAGGACAGAATATTGAGTTTTTAATATAGAATGGACAGAATATCGAATTGCCAAAATATAGTGGTGAAGAATATCGAAAATCAGGTAAGAAATAAAATATCGATTTAAATAATATAGAAGTAAGTAATATCGACAGTCATAATATAGTTGTTAAAAATATCGAACATTTTTATAGTGTTTTAAGTGTTAGTATATGTGTTAAAAGTATGTATACATTTTGGAATGTATGTTTGAATATTTTTAAAGTAATGAATTTTATGTTATTTAATTTTTGTGTAATTTAATTCCGTAGCGGGTTGTGGGTTTATAGGGGATTAGGGTGGGAAGTAATTTAATTATAGTACATTAAATAATAATTTTTAGGAATTATTAATTATTTTTAATTTAATTTTGCGTTTTACTTCTGTAGCGGGTTGTGGGTTTATAGGGGAATAGGGTGGGAAGTAATTTAATTGTTATTAGGTAATTATTACTTGGTATTGAAAATTAATTGGTTGTTGAATAATTATTAATTGGTAAATAATTAGTATTAATTGTTAATTAATTAGTATTAATTGTTTAATTGATAATTATGTTAATTGTATTCATTTATTATTTGTAGCGGGTTGTGGGTTTATAGGGGAATATGGTGGGAATTAATTTAATTGTAAATAATTAATTATTGAAATAATTTTTGTATATTGCTAATTAATGTATTCTTAATTAATTATTAATTGGTACTAATTTTATGTATTAATGTTTGGTATTGAAAATTAATTGGTTGTTAATTAATTACTAATATGTTATTAATAAAAAAACATTGATGTTTATAAAAAAAATAATTATTAAATATTGTGTGATTGGTAATTAATTTTAATATTTTTATTTGGTATTAATAATTTATTTATTTTTAATAAAATGTTAAATTATTATTTTCCCTACTATTGCACTCACTGGAGTGGGAATAGTAATTTTTACCCCTACGCTATCCAACGCTTTCCCTACTATTGCACTCACTGGAGTGGGAATAATAATTTTTACCCCTACGGTATCCAACGCTTACCCTAGAGTTGCACTCACTGGAGTGTGAATAGTAAATGTTACCCTCCCGCTATCCAAAGCTTTCCCTACTGTTGCAATCTCTGGAGTGGGAATAGTAATTTTTACCCCTACGCTATCCAACGCTTTCCCTACTGTTGCACTCTTTGGAGTGGGAATAGTAATTTTTACCCCTACGCTATCCAAAGCTTTCCCTACTGTTGCACTCTTTGGAGTGGGAATAGTAATTTTTACCCTCCCGCTATCCAATGCTTTCCCTACTGTTGCAGTCACTGGAGTGGGAATAGTAATTTTTACCCCTACGCTATCCAACGCTTTCCCTACTGTTGCACTCTTTGGAGTGGGAATAGTAATTTTTACCCCTACGCTATCCAACGCTTTCCCTACTGTTGCACTCTCTGGAGTGGGAATAGTAATTTTTACCCCTACGCTATCCAACGCTTTCCCTACTGTTGCACTCTTTGGAGTGGGAATAGTAATGATTACCCCTACGCCATCTGACGTTTTCCCTACTGTTGCACTCACTGGAGTGGGAATAGTAAATCTTGCCCTTCCGCTATCCAACGGTTTCCCTACTGTTGCACTCTCTGAAGTGGGAATAGTAATTTTTACCCCTACGCTATCCAACGCTTTCCCTACTTTTGCACTCTCTGGAGTGGGAATAGTAATTTTTAGCCCTACTCTATCCAACGATTTCCCTACTGTTGCACTCTTTGGAGTGGGAATAGTAAATTTTACCCTCCCACTATCCAACGCTTTCCCTACTGTTGCACTCTCTGGAGTGTGAATATTAATTTTTACCCCTACGCTATCCAATGCTTTCCCTATTATTACACTGTCTGGAGTGGGAATAGTAATTTTTACCCTCCCGCTATCCAACGCTTTCCCTACTGTTGCACTCTCTGGAGTGGGAATAGTAATTTTTACCCTCCCGCTATCCAACGTTTTCCCTACTATTGCACTTACTGGAGTGGTAATAGTAAATTTTACCCGCCCGCTATCTTACGCAAAAAATATTGCATTTTTTAAATAAATATTACGTTAATATATGTTTTTTTTATTTTTTACTTACATTAATTATTTATTAATTTTAAAGTAATTTAAGTATTTTTAAGTATGTTTCAGTTAATTATATGTTTTATTTAATTAATTTTACATAAAGACATTTAAAAAAATTCGATATTGTGACTAACTATATTTTTGACAACGATATTTAGGATTCTATATTTTTGTGCTTACCTGTTTGGAGATAGGGCTTCGATATTTTGGCATTCTATATTTGTCCTTCGATATTTTGGGAATTCGATATTCTTCTTCTCGATATTTCGTCAGTGATCCGCCAATGCCCCATCTGCCCCCGGGGGGGGCATAAAGACTGTGATAATTGAGGGGGTGGGGTGGGGGCATGGGCCTGCCTATTTTGGGCAGCCCCCACCCCTATTTTTTTTTTTTTAATTCCCTGGTGTCTAGTGGGCTTTTTGCCCCCCCCGGGGGCAGATTGGGGGCTACTGCCCCCATCTGCCCCCCAGGGGGGGGGCAAAAAGACTAACTGAAGCCAAAATTATTTGGGGGAGCAAAGGCCCTTGCCCAAGGTGCCGCTCCCCCCTCCCTGGTGTCTAGTGGGTAGATCCCTGCTTGGGGATCGCCCTCCTGTGGTGATCCCCAAGCAGGCAGTACCATTGGAAAGGGAGATTCTCCCCTTTCCAACGATACCTCTCCCGTCTTTCTACGTGCTCAGGGAGCTGAGATAGCCCCCTGAGCACGTACAAAGTGAAACTGAAATGAGCCTCTTGGCTCATTTCAGTTTCATTTTCAGTGTAATAACGTCGGCGCGACGTGCGCGCCGATCGTCATTACACTGAAAGCAGGGGGGGGGGGCTCGGGAGCTGGGGAAGCTCTTCCCCAGCTCCCGAGGCTATTTTGGTTAAAAGGGAATCCCTCTGGTGCCCGCACCAGAGGGATTCCCCGGGGAATGCCTCATGACGAGCTGGACTCGTCATGGGCACAGCGCGGCTGTGCTCCATGACGAGTCCAGCTCTTCATGGGCACAGAAGGGGTTAATGTAAAACTGCTACTTACTAAAGGCCGGGCTACCCAGGTAAAGCATAGCCAGAGGCTAAAGGGGCAGGTGGTAGCCCTGGGCTGGGCGATGACTACAGCTATGTGCATACAGTAACAAGCACCTTGGGGCTGAGATTGATGCCAGTATTGGTGGGTGTGCGGTGCTATACTGTGTCAAGTGGGGGATTCCCGCAATGCTGAAAAACTGGCACAGTGGTCCTTTCCATGCAGGTCTGGGGTCGCTGGTGTAGGGAATGCTTGTTGGGCCGGCATGGGGCTGTGTGCCATGCTAAAGCTGCCTGCAATCGCTCAATGCTACCTTTTTTAGGTGTCTTCAGCGGGCCTGCTGCTGCCACTTCTCCACTCTAACTCGGCCTCACGCAGTGGTGCTGAGCGATACCCCCACCCTCCTCTTCCTTGCCAGGCCTCTCACACGTTTGGCGATCTCATGCAGGCCGCTCTGCTATGCTTCTATCTTTCCGGCTGGTGTAGTCTTGTAGCTGGCACCAAGGTCGAATTGCTGGGTGTTACGTTCGGTGGCAGGAGTGACACTTCGTCCCCCTGGTAATCGCCTTCCGTGTCTCCTGCTCTGCACTTCTCTCTGGGCTTTGTGTGACTGCCAGTGAGGACATCCCGGACTTGGCTGCGCTCCCACTTCAGGCAGACGATTCCAGCTGCAGGTTGCAACTCCCCACCATCAAGACCTAGGCCTGATGCCTACAGGCCACCGGCCCGCAGCTTCAGTACGATGGTGGGGGGGCAAGGGAAGGAACGCTCACCCACTGACCCCCGGCTCTTCCACAGCTTGCAATCCAGCCAGCAAGGAGGAAGCCCCCGCCTCAACGTCGACACTGCTCAAGGGTTCCACAGATGGACGCCACTCCCCACAGCGGTTCCGGCAATCAGGAGCTACCGCAGGCTCCTCCTGCTGCCTTTTTCTCTCGGCCCGCACCTTCAAGCTTCCACTGCTCAGCTCTTGTATGATACACACATTTTTACTGATTATACAATGTGTATATGGACGTACACAGAGCATGAGCTAAGACATTCTGTTAACAGAAAACATCTACATGTTCTGTGTGAATGTTGAAGAAACCCAGGCTCTTCATACCACCACCACCACGAACGCTGCTGCACTCGCAGGCCCCGCCCACAGCCAGGCAGACTCTGCCTGACTTCCGGGTCGCCACGGGCAGCACGGCGGCTCAGCTCATCCCAGGTGTTCTCGGCGGCGGCCTCACGCGGGGGGACACGAACTGGCGGGTTTGGCACCCGCTTCGGCCTTTAAAAGTATAAATAGGCGGGTTGGGCACCCGCCTATTAAATAAGCCAAAAACGCGGCTCTTTGTGGGGAGACTGGATGTATTTTCTCTCGATGCGAGGCACAAGATGGCTGCCAACAGTTCCTGGTTGGAACTGTTGGCAGCCAATTAGAGCCAAGCTTGTGCTCAGGGGTTAGGTTTCGCCTACATATATAAAGGTTTTTTTCCTTTAATATCTCAAGAAATACTGAACGGATTTACACCATTTAAAAAAATGGATGCTTTCTAAAGCAAACACTACCTATTTGCCAAATTTGGTGTAATTCCATTCAGCTGTTCCAGCTGTAGCCGTGTCTAAATTTTCCTATGGGAAATGCATTTTTTGACCACTTTTTTTAAAATTTCTCAGGAACTACTGAATGGATTTACACCAATTAACAAAAAGAGCTCTTTCTTAACCAAGGGCTACCTTTTTGCCAAATTTGGTGTAATTCCGTTCAGCAGTTCGGGCTGTAGCCGTGTCTAAAGTTTCCTATGGAAAATAACATGGAGAAAACACGTTTTGGGACCCCCCTTTTTTCTAGGTCCCTGCTTGGCGAATCACCTCAAAACTTTCAAGATAGGAGCTGACCAGAGCGGGCCATAAGTTTTGAAAGTTTTACGAAGATTCGTCAACCAGCGCCAAAGTTATTGGGAAAACAAAAAATGAGTTTTCTATGGAAACTAGGTCCTAAATAAAACTACCTACATATATATATATTAGTAAAAGTATTAGTGATACTGGGTGAAATAACGCTATTGGGCAGAAAGGCACGAGTCCAGTACATACCTGCGGACACCTACCTGGTGCATGCTGGGCCCCGCAGTTCAGTAACTGCAGGACCAAGTCCAGTTGGAAATAATTAAGACACACCTACCTATGATTAAGGCGGAGTAATGCTGAAACGCATCAGGACTACTTAAGTGTGTCACATGCTGCAGTGCTCGAGACAAATAAAGTCAGCTTCTTGCTGTTAGACGAAGTTGAGCTCTGGAGTGTTTTGTGAGGAGTTACAAGCGGCAGGATCTCCATTCCTGCCTTTAAGAGCCCGCCCTGCAGTGTCGGAGCCCCCGGTAAATGGAACTCTTTTAAGAAATATTAATGGAGGGGGATGCCCCGCTTACAATGTTGCCAGCCATATCTGGACTTCCTTGGCTATTTGGTATTTCGTTGAAGAAAGGGAGAGGAGAAGGGTGTCTTCCTTTTTCCTACAACTTTGCTGCTGAAGCGCACATTTTGGGAACACTGCAGCATTTGCTTAAGCACATGGCAACAATATTGAAAAGCACTTGGCAGCAGAAATATAATTGCACCGTCAGGCTGGCAAAAGTATTAGTGATACTGGGTGAAATAACGCTATTGAGCTGAAAGGCACGAGTTCAGTACATACCTGCGGACACCTACCTGGTGCATGCTGGGACCCGCAGTTCAGTAACTGCAGGACCAAGTCCACTAGGAAATAATTAAGACACACCTACCTATGATTAAGGCAGAGTAACGCCGAAACGTGTCAGGACTACTTAAGTGTGTCACATGCTGCAGTGCTCGAGACAAATAAAGTCAGCTTCTTGCTGTTAGACAAAGTTGGGCTCTGGTGTGTTTTGTGAGGAGTTACAAGCAGCAGGATCTCCACTCCTGCCTTTAAGAGCCCGCCCTGCAGGGTCGGAGCCCCTGGTAAATGGAAATCATTTGGAAATATTAATGGAGGGGAATGACCCGCTTACAATGTTGCCAGCCATATCTGGACTTCCTTGGCTATTTAGTATTTCGTTGACGAAAGGGAGAGGAGAAGGGTGTCCTCCTTTTCCCTACAACTTTGCTGCTGAAGCGCACATTTTAGGAACACTGCAGCATTTGCTTAAGCACTTGGCAACAATATTGAAAAGCACTTGGCAGCAGAAATGCAATTGCACCGTCAGGCTGGCAAAAGTATTAGTGACACTGGGTGAAATAACGCCATTGAGCAGAAAGGCACGAGTGCAGTACATACCTGCGGACGCCTACCTGGTGCATGCTGGGACCCGCAGTTCAGTAACTGTGGGACCAAGTCTACTTGGAAATAATTAAGATTCACCTACCTATGATTAAGGCGGAGTAATGCTGAAACGTGTCAGGACTACTTAAGTGTGTCACATGCTGCAGTGCTCCTGACGAATAAAGTCAGCTTCTTGCTGTTAGACGAAGTTGGGCTCTGGTGTGTTTTGTGAGGAGTTACAAGTGGCATGATCTCCACTCCTGCCTTTAAGAGCCCGCCCTGCAGGGTCAGAGCCCCTGGTAAATGGAACTCTTTTGGAAATATATCTATCTATCTATATATATATATATATATATATATATATATATATATATATATATATATTACCTAGGCGGTCGCCAGTAGGTAGTTATAGTTAGGACCACGTTTCCATAGGAAATCCGCAACATTCTATTTTGAATAACTTTGGCGCCGGTCGACGAATCCTCGCGAATTTTTCAAAATAGGTGGGGCGCTACGCTCCGCTCCTACCCTGAAAGTCTCGGGGGGATTCGTCAAGCGGGGGCTGAGATAAAAGGGGGGTCCCAAAAAGCGTTTTTCCCATGCATTTTTCCCTAGGACCTTTAGACAGGGCTACAGCCCGAACGGCTGAACAGAATTACTAGAAATTTGGCAGAGAGGTAGTCCTCAGGTCAAGGAAGTGCCTTTTGTAGGTTTGGTGTAAATCTGTTCAGTAGATTCTGAGAAAATAGCCTTTAAATCAATATATATATCTGAGCCAGCTTACGGTGCGCTTACGGTACGCTTACCGTACGCGTACGGTGGTGTGCGCGAGCGCGATTCTGATTGGCTGTTAGATCTTAGTAAACATTCGAATCGGCCGAAACCAGGAAGCGGCGGCCGCCATTTTCTCTCTCGCACTGAGAGTGATTTCTAAAATATAAAGCCCAAAAACATGTAAAGGGGCTGTTTAGACAGCTCCCACACACATAGCCATGTTGGGGGAGTCCCCAAAGATCCCCCAAGGCCAAAAACGGAATTTTTATTTTTTCAGTAATTTCGCCGATTACGCTTACCGTACGCGTACGGTAAAAAATTAAAAAAAAAAAAAAATTATCCACACTCTCTCCACCCCGTGTGCAAATGGTGCCCGAAGGGCACCATTTGTGCATGGCTTATAAAATATACGAAAAATTAAAATATTACCTTTCAAAACGAAGTGCATCATATGTCCTCCATGTGCGCACGGTGCGCGAAGTGCATCGTGCGTACATGGCCTATCTAGCGTAACGTGGGCACGCGGTGCGTGTAGCGCACCGCGTGCCCACCGTGCGTGCACGGCACTACCTGCGTAAAGTGGGCGCGCGGTGCGCGAAGCGCACCGTGCGCGCACGGAACGAACTGCGTTAAGTGGGCGCGCACGCCACGAATGGCGTAAAGTAACTTAGCATTTAAAAAACCGTACAAATTCACTGAAAAAACCATAGGTTTCACACACGTTATAGTTAGGAATTAGCATTTAAAAAACCTTGCAAATTCACTGAAAAAACCATAGGTTTCACACATGTTATAGTTAGCGGAAATTTTACTGATAAAAAACCAATGAAATTCCCCCGTTATAGTTAGTGCAGGCAACTATAACTCACGCGACCGCAATCTTCTGCTGATGACATATGTGTCTTTATGAAAAAAAAATATTTGTAATATATGTATAGCTAAAAATGTATGGAAGAAGACATGGGCAAATAAGTGTCTAAATACAGTATTAGCATCAGCAGAGGATTGCGGTCGCGTGAGTTATAGTTGCCTGCACTAACTATAACGGGGGAATATCATTGGTTTTTTATCAGTAAAATTTCCGCTAACTATAACATGTGTGAAACCTATGGTTTTTTCAGTGAATATATATATATATATATATATATATATATATATATATATATATATATATATATATCAACACAGTTCTCCCCTCATGGAAAGAAGGTGAGCCGCACTCGTAATTTTCCGGATTTCCAATTTAATTCAATACTAGTAAAAACAGCATGGCAGTCCTAACGCGTTTCAGTCTAACATAGACCTTTATCAAAGGTAAGCCTGCACCTCACATGCCGCTTGTCCCCACATCCAAATGTCCGCTTTTATAATTACAACCTCCGGTGGCTCATTTTTCTATTGCATTCTGGGGCATGTGGTTCCAACCGGCAGTCTCTTAATGATTCCCTCCAGTGGGCGGTGCTTATTTTGCTGGTTACATGGATCACTCTGCTTGATTAGTTATTCCCAGTTATCCGCATTCATTACCCCGCATCCTAGCCCAATTTTCAAGGCTGGAACGGGTCCAATACCGAAGCCGGTCTTTGGCAGCACCTCATTGCCCTGATACGTTTTCACGAGCAACAAAACCGGTCCAGGGTGGACAATGGTGGCGCTCTTGTTGGTGGTGCGTCGCTCCTCGGCAGGACCAAGCCGAAAACACATCAACACAGTTCTCCCCTCACGGAAAGAAGGTGAGCCGCACTCGTAATTTTCCGGATTTCCAATTTAATTCAATACTAGTAAAAACAGCATGGCAGTCCTAACGCGTTTCAGTCTAACATAGACCTTTATCAAAGGTAAGCCTGCACCTCACATGCCGCTTGTCCCCACATCCAAATGTCCGCTTTTATAATTACATCCTCCGGTGGCTCATTTTTCTATTGCATTCTGGGACAGGTGGTATACATATATATGTATTATCTACTGGCAGTCACCAGTAGATGGTTATAGTTAGAACCTAGTTTCCGTAGGAAAAGCATTTTTTGATGTGCTTATAACTTTGGCGTTGTTTGACCAATCTTTATGAAATTTTCCAAAAAGTTCCTCTTTTCAGATCAGCTCCTATCTTGAAAGTTTGGGGGTGATTCATTGAGGGGGGGCTGAGAAAAAAGAGGGGTCTCAAAAAGTGTTTTCTCCATGCAATTTCCATAGGAAATTTTAAACAAGGCTACAGGTCAAACTGCTCAACGGAATTATGACAAATTTGGCAGGGAGAAAGGTCTTGGTCCAGAAAGCACGCTTTTGTTGAAATGGTGTATATCCGTTCAGTAGTTTTTGTGATATTAAAGGGGAAAAAATATATATATATATCTGGGCGGAGCCTAATTCCCGAGCATGAGCTTGCCTCTGATTGGCTGCTAACACTTCAAACCAGGAATTGTTAGCAGCCATCTTGTGCCTCGCATCGAGTGAAAATAAAACAAAGGTCCTGGGGCAATTTAATATACCGGAGTTCTGTCTGTGCGACGTACCCCTTTCATGCTCCCTCTCCCCACATCACCAGCTCGCAGCTATGCCTTTAGAAGCCAGTCCGTCGGCTCGCAGCTCTCTACCTCTGCGAGCCAGTACGCTGCTGCATCTACTTGCAGCTCTCTACCTCTGCGAGCCAGTACGCTACTGTGCCTTTACAAGCAGACGGCCTGTAGCTCTCCCTCTGCGAGTCGAGCCCACGGGCCACAGCTCACCCTCTGCGAGTTTTGGTGTGAACTGTTGAAACTAGGAACTGTTGGCAGCCATTTTGTGATTCAGTCCACGTCAGCTCGCATCTCTCCGTCTACAAGACATCGGGTCCGTAGTTCTACCTCTGCGAGGCAACTCTAAAAACATACCGGAGCTCTGTCTGTACCAGATACCCCTTTCACGCTCCCTGTCCTCACATCACCAGCTGGCAGCTATGCCTTTAGAAGCTAGTCCGTTGGCTCACAGCTCTGCGTCTGCGAGCCATCGGGCCGGCAGTTCTACCTCTGCGAGCCAGCCCATTAGCTCGTAGCTGTGTGTCTGCTGACAGGCCCGTCAGCCCGTTGCTCTCTCTGTGCGAGTTAGACCACAGCTCTCTGAAGCATAGCACCCAACAACCTTCTCGAGCCCGCTACTCTCCCTCTGCAAACCACCGGTCTTCGTGCGTGAGTTCTCGGGCCTGCAGTTGTATCTCTGAAGCCAAGACTGGAAATATACTGCAGCTCTCTCTCTGCGAGATATCTCATTCACACTCCCTCTCCCCATATCACTGTCCCGCAAGTTAGAAAAAACAGTACTAATGACAAATAGCAGAATAGTAGTTTAATATTTTAAAAACCTTTGAAATTCACTGAAAAAACCATAGGTTTTACAGATGTTATAGTTAGAAATTGGCATTTAAAAAACCTTTAAAATTCACTGAAAAAAACCATAGGTTTCAGGGACATTATAGTTAGAAATTAGCATTTAAAAAACCTTTGAAATTCACTGAAAAAACCATAGGTTTTACAGACATTATAGTTAGAAATTAGCGTTTAAAAAACCTTTGAAATTCACTGAAAAAACCATAGGTTTCAGGGACGTTATAGTTATTTGGACATTTCACTCATACAAAACCAGAGAAATTCCACCGTTATAGTTAGTTCGGCTAACTATAACTCGCGCCCAGCAATGCACTGCTGATGACGTCACATATTACATCATTCATGACAAGGTCAGTGACATCACTGATGACATCTCAAATGACATCACTGATGATATCACTTAAAAATCTGATGCACCTCCTCACACCTGAAAGTAACCTTTGATACACCCACTCTAAAATACAGACTACCATTTAAAAAACAAATAGACACATCAATATCAGTTACTAAATACGCACTGACTGGTTCATAGGTCTACACACACATCCACTCATTCACACATACAATCACTCATACATGCAGTCACTCATCAATGCAACACTATCATATGCTCTCATACACCTATATAAACACTCACACACTGCCACATATCCATGTCCAACTAACTATTACATCCCTGAAACCTATGTTTTTTTCAGTGAATTTCAAAGGTTTTTTAAATGCTAATTTCTAACTATAACGTCTGTAAAACCTATGGTATTTTCAGTGAATATCTATCTATCTATCTATCTATCTATCTATCTATCTATCTATCTATCTATCTATCTATCTATCTATCTATCTATCTATCTATCTATCTATCTATCTATCTATCTATCTATCTATCTATCTATCTATCTATCTATCTATCTATCTATCTATCTATCTATTACCTACTGGAGGTCATCAGTAGGTAGTTATAGTTAGGATCTATTATCCATAGGAAATCCGAAACATTCTATTTGGAATAACTTTGGCGCCGGTTGACGAATCTTCGTGAAAGTTTCAAAACTGGTGGGGCGCTCCGGTCCGCTCCTATCCTGAAAGTCTTGGGGTGATTCGCCAAGCAGGGGCCGAGAAAAAAGGGGGTCCCAAAACATGTTTTCCCCATGCAATTTTCCATAAGAACCGTTAATCGCAGCTGCAGCCCGAACTGCTGAACGGAATTACACGAAATTTGGCAAAGAGGTAGCCCTTGGTTCACACTCGTGTCTTTTGGTTAAATGGTGTAAATCCGTTCAGTAGTTGCTGAGAAAATCATAAGTAAAATCATAGGTATATCTGGACGGAGCCTAACCACATATCTCATCGTGAGATCTTATTGGCTGTCAGCACTTCATCCAAGAAGTGTTGGCAGCCATCTTGGGACCAATATACATGATAGCACCTCATTAAAAAGCATTGCAGTTAATAGAAGGTTTTAAGACTTTAGTTACATTATAAATCATTTGTTGATGGTACCATACTCATTTTAGGAATTGTGGTGTGTTCTAAGGTGATTTTACCATGTGAATACCGAAAGTCTTGAAGTTAGGATTTTTCTCAGGTTAGGAGAGAAAAATCCTAACTTTAAGACTTTCAGTATTCACAGAAGGCATTTAGGAGTCCTACAGTTAGGAGTCCTAACGTTACTACTCCTAAACTGAGAAAAAAACTAACTTTAAGACTTTCGGTATTCACAGAAGGCATTTAGGAGACCTAAAGTTAGGACTACTAACTTCTGTAAATACCAAAATGAGTAAGTGCCTTCTGTGAATACCAAAATGAGTAAGTGCCTTCTGTGAATATCAAAATGGTAGTAAATTTAGGATTTTGTCTTAAGTTAGTTCTGTGAATCGGGCCCAGTGATTTTGAGAGTAACTATATGAATGAGTGTATAATTGTAATGGTGCTTTTTTAACATATTAACGATGAGTTACTATTTGTTTGAATGAATGAGGTGTTGTTGGATAAATGTGTAAGGGAGTAAATTTAAGTGTGATACATTTTTTTCATGAGTGAGTAGGATGACTGCATAACCGACTAAGATGACTGCTGATGTGTCAATGTCTATATATGTGTATAAGTGCATTTGATAGTGTTCTATTAATTAATGACTGCATGTATAGATGATTCTTTTGTTGAATGGGTAGTTGTGTGTGTAGACTTAGGAATCAGTGAGTGGGTATGTAGTAACTGGTATTGGTGTGTCAATGGTTTCAAATATGTACTCTGTATTTTACAGTGAGTGATGAAAGGTTATACTAGTGTATGATGAGGTGTATCAGATTGTCAAGTAGATGATGTCATCAGTGATGTCATTTGAGATGTCATCAGTGATGTCATCAGTGATGTCACTGACCATGTCATGAATGATGCAATATGTGACATCATCAGCAGTGCATTGCGGGCGCGTGAGTTATAGTTAGCAGAACTAACTATAACGGAGGAATTTCTATGGTTTTGTATGAGTGAAATGCGCAGCTAACTATAACACCCCTGAAACCTATGGTTTTGTCTGTGAATTTCTAAGGTTTTTTAAATGCTAATTTCTAACTATAACGTCTCTGAAACCTATGTTTTTTTCAGTGAATTTCAAAGGTTTTTTAAATGCTAACTTTTAAGTGTGATAGTAGTTATATCTATTTTTTGTACTGATTTTCTACCGTTTTTTAACTGTTTATTTATAAATATTTTATTCATTAAATAACATTATATATTTTTCTGAAAATTGCAAAAAAAAATTTTTTTTTAATTAAAACTGAAATATTGATTAATTTTCTTGTTTGCATTTTTTATTTTAATATATTCATATTATTTTCTTTTTTTTTAAAAATTCCAATTTTTTTCGGAGTCGCGCACTCAAAGTGTACACATCACGGTGGGTGCGTGCATTTTAGCCGCCATTTTAGAAAAGTCATGAAGGATCTGCGTATGGTGTGCGACGGCTGCATGTTTTTCAGTTACATCATATACATTTAATATCACGTGATATGCGCGATTGGTATGCGACCAGTCTGCGACTCCTGCTCCCGCAAATTCGCAACACATGCGCATTACGGTACGAGATGTTTGCGCGGTTGCGGGTCCCGCGTGACATCATATACGTGCTGGGGCGCGCTGGGTGCGCGACTCCCGCAAAAAAAAATTATGTTACAAAATGATATGTATGTGTCTTTAATATACATATTAAGGCAAGATATTCATCAAAATAATATATTTGTACTTATAATAAACTTATATTATTTTTAAATATATTTTCGCGAATTCGGGTGCGTGCATCGTGAGTGCAGAAAACCAGATCAGCAGAGCTGCTGTAGAGCCAGAGAACCAGGTCAGCAGAGCTGCTATTGAGGGAGAGAACCAGGTCAGCAGAGCTGCTTTAGAGCCAGAGAACCAGGCCAGCAGAGGTGCTTTAGAGCCAGAGAACCAGGTTAGCAGAGCTGCTTTAGAGCAGAGAACCAGGTCAGCAGAGCTACTCTAGAGCCAGAGAACCAAATCAGCAGAGCTGCTTTAGAGCCATAGAACCAGGTTAGTAGAGCTGCTCTAGAGCCTAAGAACCAGGTCAACAGAGCTGCGCTAGAGCCAGAGAACCAGGTCAGCAGAGCTGCTGTAGATCCAGAGAAACCAGGTCAGCAGAGCTGCTTTAGAGGGAGAGAACCAGGTCAGCAGAGCTGCTTTAGAGCCAGAGAACCAGGCTAGCAGAGCTGCTTTAGAGCCAGAGAACCAGGTTAGCAGAGCTGCTTTAGAGCCAGAGAACCAGGTCAGCAGAGCTACTCTAGAGCCAGAACCAAATCAGAAGAGCTGCTTTAGAGCCATAGAACCAGGTCAGCAGAGCTGCTTTAAAGCCAGAGAACCAGGTCAGTAGAGCTGCTCTAGAGACTAAGAACCAGGTCAACAGAGCTGCTCTAGAGCCAGAGAACCAGGTCTGCAGAGCTGCTGCAGAGCCAGAGAAACCAGGTCAGTAGAGCTGCTTTAGAGGGAGAGAACCAGGTCAGCAGAGCTGCTCTAGAGCCAGAGAACCATGTCAGCAGAACTGCTTCAGAGCCATAGAACTGGGTAATCGGAGCTGCTTTAGAGCCAGAGAAACAGGTCAGCAGAGCTGTTGTAGAGCCAGAGAACTAGATCAGCAGAGCTGCTCTGTAGCATAAGAACTAGGTCAGCAGAGATGCTCTAGAGCCAGAGAACCAGGTCAGCAGACCTGCTGTAGAGCCAGAGAAACCAGGTCAGCAGAGCTGCTTTAGAGAGAGAGAACCAGGTCAGCAGAGCTTCTTTAGAGCCAGCGAACCAGGTCAGCAGAGTTGCTCTAGCTGACACTAACTGACTGACATTGACTGATTGACACTGACTGACACAGATTGACTGACACTGACACTGACTGACACTGATTGACTGACACTGACTGACTGACACTGACTGACTGACTGGCACTGACTGACACTGATTGACACTGACTGACACTGGTTGACTGACACTGACTGACTGACACTGATTGACTGACACTGACTGACTGACTGACACTGAATGACTGACACTGACTGACACTGACTGACACTGACTGACTACTCTCTACTACTCTACTACTGACTCTCTACTACTCTCTCTCTACTACTCACTCTCTACTACTCACTCTCTACTACTCTCTACTACTCACTCTCTACTACTCACTCTCAACTACTCACTCTCTACTACTCACTCTTTACTACTCACTCGCTACTACTCTCTACTACTCACTCTCTACTACTCATGCTCTACTACTCTCTACTACTCACTGTCTACTACTACTCTCTCTACTACTCACTCTCTACTACTCTCTACTATTCACTCTCTACTACTCACTCTCTACTACTCACTCTACTACTTTCTAATACTCTCTACCACTCACTCTCTACTACTCTACTACTCACTCTCTACTACTCTCTACTACTCACTCGCTACTACTCTGTACTACTCACTCTCTACTACACTCTCTACTACTCTCTCTCTCTACTACTCTCTACTACTACTCTGTACTTTTCACTCTCTACTACTCACTCTCTACTACTCTCTACTACTCACTCTACTACTCTCTGCTGCTCTCTACCACTCACTCTCTACTACTCTCTCTCTGCTACTCACTCTCTACTACTCTCTCTCTACTACTCTCCACTACTCACTCTCTACTACTCGCTCTCTACTACTCTCTACTACTCACTCTCTACTACTCACTCTCTACTACTCTCTACTACTCTCTCTGCTACTCACTCTCTACTACTCACTCTCTACTACTCACTCTCTACTACTCGCTCTACTACTCACTCTCTACTATTCTCTACTACTCACTCTACTACTCTCTCCTACTCTCTACCACTCACTCTCTACTACTCTACTACTCACTCTCTACTACTCTCTCTCTACTACTCACTCTCTACTACTCACTCTACTACTCTCTACTACTCACTCTCTACTACTCTCTACTACTCACTCTCTACTACTCTCTGCTGCTCACTCTCCACTACTCATTCTGTACTACTCGCTCTCAACTACTCTATACTACTCACTCTACTACTCACTCTCTACTACTCTACTACTCACTCTCTACTACTCCACTACTCTCTACTACTCACTCTCTACTACTCACTCTGTACTACTCTCTACTACTCTTTCGTTACTACTCACTCTCTACTACTCACTCTCTTATACTCTCTACTACTCACTCTCTACTACTCTCTCTCTACTACTCACTCTCTACTACTCTCTACTACTCACTCTCAACTACTCACTCTCTACTACTCTACTACTCACTCTTTACTACTCACTCGCTACTACTCTCTACTACTCACTCTCTACTACTCACGCTCTACTACTCTCTACTACTCACTGTCTACTACTACTCTCTCTACTACTCACTCTCTACTACTCTCTACTATTCACTCTCTACTACTCACTCTCTACTACTCACTCTACTACTTTCTAATACTCTCTACCACTCACTCTCTACTACTCTACTACTCACTCTCTACTACTCTCTACTACTCACTCGCTACTACTCTCTACTACTCACTCTCTACTACACTCTCTACTACTCTCTCTCTCTACTACTCTCTACTACTACTCTGTACTTTTCACTCTCTACTACTCACTCTCTACTACTTTCTACTACTCACTCTATTACTCTCTGCTGCTCTCTACCACTCACTCTCTACTACTCTCTCTCTACTACTCACTCTCTACTACTCTCTCTCTACTACTCTCTACTACTCACTCTCTACTACTCACTCTACTACGCTCTACTACTCACTCTCTAATACTCTCTTTCTACTACTCGCTCTCTACTACTCTCCATAACTCACTCTCTACTACTCGCTCTCTACTACTCTCTACTACTCACTCTCTACTACTCACTCTCTACTACTCTCTACTACTCTATCTGCTACTCACTCTCTACTACTCACTCTCTACTACTCGCTCTACTACTCACTCTCTACTATTCTCTACTACTCACTCTACTACTCTCTCCTACTCTCTACCACTCACTCTCTACTACTCTACTACTCACTCTCTACTACTCTCTCTCTACTACTCACTCTCTACTACTCACTCTACTACTCTCTACTACTCACTCTCTACTACTCTCTACTATTCACTCTCTACTACTCTCTGCTGCTCACTCTCCACTACTCATTCTGTACTACTCGCTCTCAACTACTCTCTACTACTCACTCTACTACTCACTCTCTACTACTCTACTACTCACTCTCTACTACTCCACTACTCTCTACTACTCACTCCTTACTACTCACTCTCTACTACTCTACTACTCTCCACTACTCTCTCTCTACTACTCACTCTCTACTACTCACTCTCTTCTACTCTCTACTACTCACTCTCTACTACTCTCTCTCTACTACTCTCTACTACTCACTCTCTACTACTCTCTACTACTCACTCTCTACTTCTCTCTCTCTACTACTCTCTACTACTCACTCTGCTACTCACTCTCTACTACTCTCTAATACTCTCTCTCTGCTACTCACTCTCTTCTACTCTCTACTACTCACTCTCTACTACTCTCTACTACTCTCTACTACTCACTCTACTACTCACTCTACTACTCTCTACTACTCGCTCTCTGATACTTTCTCTACTACTCTCCACTACTCACTCTCTACTCTCTATTACTCGCTCTCTACTCTCTACCTCTCTACCTCTCTCTATCTCTCTCTACTACTCTCTACCTCTCTACCTCTACCTCTCTACCTCTACACCTCTACCTATACACCTCTACCTCTCTACCTCTCTGTACATGCAAACATATGCACATATATATATGCATATATATGCATATGCATTTATATAGATGTATGTGTATATATATATATATATGCACATATAAACATATACATATAATCTGCATATCTATATAAATATAAATGCATGCAAACATATACATATACATACATGAAAGTTTGAAAAACTCTAATACAAGCAAAGCTAAGAAGCCATCTAATTACAAACAGAATTGCTTTAACTTAAATGAGGGCGAGAACTATTGCATTTTCAATGCTTGTTTACTTTGATTCCATCAAGAAGGCATTCAGATGTGTCACACATTTTCCATAAATTCTGAATGGTAGCACTCTAGTTGCTCATTAGATCACTGTAGTAAAGCTGCTGCTCACCAGGGAAGTCTGCTGCTGGTATTCAAAGTGCATGTTTCAGTCTGCATGTCAGAATTTTTTAATGAAATGGAAGAGGATTTGAGAAGTCAAAATGTGCCCTAATCTTTCTTTCTGCAGCACTAATCATAATTTCTATGGCAAAATGAACCCCCTCATTTTGTTCCTTTGCAAATTAAATGTTTTAAGTGTTACCACTTTATTCCAATCAAGATGGCATCAGGTGTGCCATACTTTTGTCATAAGTAAGACTGTTAGCGCTCTAGTTGTTCTTTAAAACACTCTGGGACATTCTGTCATTGGGCTATACTTGGGCTACATCTCAGTGATATTTGTGCTACATTTGGGCTCTTTTGTCTCTGGTGGCCATCTTGGGAGACTTATTTGTTTTGAAGTTTCCTAATTTCCTCATTTACAACAGTCTCCTTAGTAGGAAATACTTTCAGGGTTTTTACTTTCATTTCATCAAGAAGGCATTCAGATGTGTCGCACATTTCCCATAATTCGGAATGTTAGAACTCTAGTTGCTTATTAGATCACTGTAGTAAAGCTACTGCTCACCAGGGAAGTCTGCTGCTGGTATTGTGCCTGTTTCAGTCTGCATGTCAGAATTTTTTTATGAAATAGAAGAGGATTTGAGAAGTCACTCAAAATGTGCCCTAATTTTCTTTTTTCCACACTAATCATAGTTTCTATTTCAAAATGAACCTCCTCATTGTGTTCCTTTTAAATTAAACTACTCACTCTCTACTACTCACTCGCTACTACTTTCTACTACTCACTCTCTACTACTCTCTCTCTACTACTCTCTACTACTCTCTACTACTCACTCTCTACTACTCACTCTCTACTACTCTCTACTACTCACTCTACTGCTCTCTACTACTCTCTACCACTCTCTCTCTACTACTCTACTACTCACTCTCTACTACTCTCTACTACTCTACTACTCACTCTCTACTACTCTCTACTACTCTCTCTCTACTACTCACTCTCTACTACTCTACTACTCACTCTCCACTACTCACTCTCTACTACTCACTCTCTACTACTCTCTACTACTCACTCTACTACTCTCTACTACTCACTCTACTACTCTCTACCACTCACTCTCTACTACTCTCTCAACCACTCACTCTCTACTACTCTCTACTACTCACTCTACTACTCTCTACCACTCACTCTCTACTACTCTACTACTCACTCTCTACTACTCTCTACTACTCTCTCTCGACTACTCACTCTCTACTACTCTACTACTCACTCTCCACTACTCATTCTCTACTACTCACTCTACTACTCTCTACTACTCTCTCTCTACTACTCACTCTCTACTACTCTACTACTCACTCTCCACTACTCACTCTCTACTACTCACTCTCTACTACTCACTCGCTACTACTCTACTACTCTCTACTACTCTCTCTACTACTCACTCTCTACTACTCTCTACTATTCTCTCTCTCTACTACACACTCTCTACTACTTGCTCTCTACTACTCACTCTGCTACTCACTCTACTGCTCACTCTATACTACTCCCTACTACTCTCTCTGCTACTCACTCTCTACTACTCACTCTCTACTACTCACTTGCTACTACTCTACTACTCTCTACTACTCTCTCTACTACTCACTCTCTACTACTCACTCTCTACTACTCTCTACTATTCTCTCTCTCTACTACACACTCTCTACTACTTGCTCTCTACTACTCACTCTACTACTCACTCTACTGCTCACTCTATAATACTCCCTACTAATCACTCTACTACACACTCTCTACTAATTGCTCTCTACTACTCACTCTACTACTTACTCTACTGCTCACTCTATACTACTCCCTACTACTCACTCTACTACTCACTCTCTACTACTCTCTACTACTCACTCTCTACTACTCCACTACTCTCAACTAATCACTCTCTACTACTCACTCTGTACTACTCTCTACTACTCACTCTCTATTACTCTCTACTACTCACTCTCTACTACTTTCTACTACTCACTCTCTACTACTCTCTCTCTACTACTCTCTACTACTCACTCTCTACTACTCACTCTCTACTACTCTCTACTACTCACTCTACTGCTCTCTACTACTCTCTACCACTCTCTCTCTACTACTCTACTACTCACTCTCTACTACTCTCTACTACTCTACTACTCACTCTCTACTACTCTCTACTACTCTCTCTCTACTACTCACTCTCTACTACTCTACTACTCACTCTCCACTACTCACTCTCTACTACTCACTCTCTACTACTCTCTACTACTCACTCTACTACTCTCTACTACTCACTCTACTACTCTCTACCACTCACTCTCTACTACTCTCTCAACCACTCACTCTCTACTACTCTCTACTACTCACTCTACTACTCTCTACCACTCACTCTCTACTACTCTACTACTCACTCTCTACTACTCTCTACTACTCTCTCTTGACTACTCACTCTCTACTACTCTACTACTCACTCTCCACTACTCATTCTCTACTACTCACTCTACTACTCTCTACTACTCTCTCTCTACTACTCACTCTCTACTACTCTACTACTCACTCTCCACTACTCACTCTCTACTAATCACTCTCTACTACTCACTTGCTACTACTCTACTACTCTCTACTACTCTCTCTACTACTCACTCTCTACTACTCTCTACTATTCTCTCTCTCTACTACACACTCTCTACTACTTACTCTCTACTACTCACTCTACTACTCACTCTACTGCTCACTCTATACTACTCCCTACTACTCTCTCTGCTACTCATTTTCTACTACTCACTCTACTACTCTCTACTACTCTCTCTCTACTACTTACTCTCTACTACTCTACTACTCACTCTCCACTACTCACTCTCTACTACTCACTCTCTACTACTCACTCGCTACTACTCTACTACTCTCTACTACTCTCTCTACTACTCACTCTCTACTACTCTCTACTATTCTCTCTCTCTACTACACACTCTCTACTACTTGCTCTCTACTACTCACTCTACTACTCACTCTACTGCTCACTCTATACTACTCCCTACTACTCTCTCTGCTACTCACTCTCTACTACTCACTCTCTACTACTCACTTGCTACTACTCTACTACTCTCTACTACTCTCTCTACTACTCACTCTCTACTACTCACTCTCTACTACTCTCTACTATTCTCTCTCTCTACTACACACTCTCTACTACTTGCTCTCTACTACTCACTCTACTACTCACTCTACTGCTCACTCTATAATACTCCCTACTAATCACTCTACTACACACTCTCTACTAATTGCTCTCTACTACTCACTCTACTACTTACTCTACTGCTCACTCTATACTACTCCCTACTACTCACTCTACTACTCACTCTCTACTACTCTCTACTACTCACTCTCTACTACTCCACTACTCTCAACTAATCACTCTCTACTACTCACTCTGTACTACTCTCTACTACTCACTCTCTACTACTCTCTACTACTCACTCTCTACTACTTTCTACTACTCACTCTCTACTACTCTCTCTCTACTACTCTCTACTACTCACTCTCTACTACTCACTCTACTGCTCTCTACTACTCTCTACCACTCTCTCTCTACTACTCTACTACTCACTCTCTACTACTCTCTACTACTCTACTACTCACTCTCTACTACTCTCTACTACTCTACTACTCACTCTCTACTACTCTCTACTACTCTCTCTCTACTATTCACTCTCTACTACTCTACTACTCACTCTCCACTACTCACTCTCTACTACTCACTCTCTACTACTCTTTACTACTCACTCTACTACTCTCTACTACTCACTCTACTACTCTCTACCACTCACTCTCTACTACTCTCTCAACCACTCACTCTCTACTACTCTCTACTACTCACTCTACTACTCTCTACCACTCACTCTCTACTACTCTACTACTCACTCTCTACTACTCTCTACTACTCTCTCTTGACTACTCACTCTCTACTACTCTACTACTCACTCTCCACTACTCATTCTCTACTACTCACTCTACTACTCTCTACTACTCTCTCTCTACTACTCACTCTCTACTACTCTACTACTCACTCTCCACTACTCACTCTCTACTAATCACTCTCTACTACTCACTTGCTACTACTCTACTACTCTCTACTACTCTCTCTACTACTCACTCTCTACTACTCTCTACTATTCTCTCTCTCTACTACACACTCTCTACTACTTACTCTCTACTACTCACTCTACTACTCACTCTACTGCTCACTCTATACTACTCCCTACTACTCTCTCTGCTACTCATTTTCTACTACTCACTCTACTACTCTCAACTACTCTCTCTCTACTACTCACTCTCTACTACTCTACTACTCACTCTCCACTACTCACTCTCTACTACTCACTCTCTACTACTCACTCGCTACTACTCTACTACTCTCTACTACTCTCTCTACTACTCACTCTCTACTACTCTCTACTATTCTCTCTCTCTACTACACACTCTCTACTACTTGCTCTCTACTACTCACTCTACTACTCACTCTACTGCTCACTCTATACTACTCCCTACTACTCTCTCTGCTACTCACTCTCTACTACTCACTCTCTACTACTCACTCGCTACTAATCTACTACTCTCTACTACTCTCTCTACTACTCACTCTCTACTACTCACTCTCTACTACTCTCTACTATTCTCTCTCTCTACTACACACTCTCTACTACTTGCTCTCTACTACTCACTCTACTACTCACTCTATTGCTCACTCTATACTACTCCCTACTACTCACTCTACTACACACTCTCTACTAATTGCTCTCTACTACTCACTCTACTACTTACTCTACTGCTCACTCTATACTACTCCCTACTACTCACTCTACTACTCACTCTCTACTACTCTCTACTACTCACTCTCTACTACTCCACTACTCTCAACTAATCACTCTCTACTACTCACTCTGTACTACTCTCTAATACTCACTCTCTACTACTCTCTACTACTCACTCTCTACTACTTTCTACTACTCACTCTCTACTACTCTCTCTCTACTACTCACTCTCTACTACTCACTCTCTACTACTCTCTACTACTCACTCTACTGCTGTCTACTACTCTCTACCACTCTCTCTCTACCACTCTACTACTCACTCTCTACTACTTTCTACTACTCTACTACTCACTCTCTACTACTCTCTACTACTCTCTCTCTACTACTCACTCTCTACTACTCTACTACTCACTCTCCACTACTCACTCTCTACTACTCACTCTCTACTACTCTCTACTACTCACTCTACTACTCTCTACTACTCACTCTACTACTCTCTACCACTCACTCTCTACTACTCTCTCAACCACTCACTCTCTACTACTCTCTACTACTCACTCTACTACTCTCTACCACTCACTCTCTACTACTCTACTACTCACTCTCTACTACTCTCTACTACTCTCTCTCGACTACTCACTCTCTACTACTCTACTACTCACTCTCCACTACTCATTCTCTACTACTCACTCTACTACTCTCTACTACTCTCTCTCTACTACTCACTCTCTACTACTCTACTACTCACTCTCCACTACTCACTCTCTACTAATCACTCTCTACTACTCACTTGCATTTAAACTGTTGATGCACCGCCGCTTTGGTGGGTCCGGGTCCCGAGGGGGAATATCGAATCTACTTTGGCCGCCATTTTGGATTGGGGCTTTGGCGCTTTTGCGGGCGCCATCTTAGAGCGTCCTGACGCTCGCTTCAGTCCAGGGGACGCCTATTTAAGGCGGACTTGGGGGATTTGACGGCGGTCAGGCTCTGCTGCTACTTTTGACCTAGCGTTTTAGCGCGTCGCTTTTCAGCGCTGTATTTTAACCTAATGTGCTTTCTTTAGCGTGTATTTTATCCTGTGCTTTGCTGCTTGGCCTGGGGGCTAGGGTCTCCACTTACCTGCATTTAAACTGTTGATGCACCGCCGCTTTGGTGGGTCCGGGTCCCGAGGGGGAATATCGAATCTACTTTGGCCGCCATTTTGGATTGGGGCTTTGGCGCTTTTGCGGGCGCCATCTTAGAGCGTCCTGACGCTCGCTTCAGTCCAGGGGACGCCTATTTAAAGTCGTCCTCTCCGCGCAGCGGGAACGCGCAGCTGGGACGCCGTCGCGTGGCCGGAGTCGTGCCAGAGTCCTGCCCGTCTGCGCCCGTCCGCGCTAGGGACGCGCTGGACTCTGGCCAGGCCCTGGAGGTGCGGTTGGCTATTTCCGGCCATGCTGACATACTCTCGTGACACCCTGCGTGACCTGGGGCGCCGGACTGCTGGCTGTAGTCCACCCCTCCTACATCCATTGGACGGCCCCTATCATTGTGCCGATTGTCAGTGGTTTTTGGAGCAAGCTACTTCTATCGCCCCCTCATGTCCGGTGGCAGCCGCTCGCTACACGGAGCATGTTCTCCGTATTTTTAGTTTTAATGCTAGGTCTTTGGTGTCACATTATCAGGCAGTATTTGACCTGTTGCAGGATGCAAGCCCGGACATCGTGGCTATCACCGAGACATGGTTGAAAGACGAGGACGCAGCCATTATCAATCTGGCATTCCCCCCGGACTATATAGTCCATACCCTTAATAGATCTTCTAGGGGAGGGGGAATTGCCTTGGCTACTCGTTCCAGTCTTACTTGCTCCTGGACTGCACTGACCATTGCGGGATGTGAAAGTGCGCTGTTTAAGATTCTGGTTACTCCTCACTTCTCACTTTCGGGGATGGTGGTCTATCGTCCCCCAGGGAGCGAGACGGCGTTTCGCGCCGCTTTCCCGGACGTGGTCAGCTCCTTGGTGGTGGGGTGCCCCAATTTTTCGATTCTGGGGGACCTTAATCTCCATTTCGATAGATCTGACCTACCCGCGGTCAGTGGCATTCTCACGGATTTGGAGGTCTTACAGTTGCTGCAGCTTGTTCAGCAGCCCACCCACATCTGTGGCCATACGCTAGATCCCTTCTTCACCAATTTGACAAATGCCTCTGTCACTGCCGTCTCGCCCCTGGGTTGGACGGATCATTCTTTGGTCGCCATTAGTACCCCTTTGTCAGGTAGGACCGTCACCCCTCCTGCTAAGTTGATTGTAAGGCGGCACTGGGGCAAATTACGGTTGGAAGATCTGCACCGTGTCCTCGCGGCAGAGCCATTAGATCCGTTTGTAACTGTTGATTCAGGTTACGATGGGTTCTGCGCGTGGATCTCCAAAGCACTAGATGCGCTTATTCCACTCACTGCCTGTAAGACCAGTGCCAGAGAATCTAGCCCATGGTACGATGATGCCCTTCGTGCGCTCAAGGGCAGTTGCAGGCGTGCAGAGAGGGCTTGGCGGAAGGCGTATGATTCGGGTAAAAAAGCTATCTATCTCGCCTCCGTCAAGGTATACCATCGGGCTGTGTGCCGTGCTCGGGCATTGTATTATACTGCCGAAGTCGGCAACAGCTCTAACCCCTCGAAAACTATTTTCAAATTGATGAAGGACCTTCTAGCTAAGCGCCCCGATGCTCCGACGACGGGCTCTACCGCTCATTGTGAGGCTCTTGCGGTGTTCTTTCAGGAAAAGGTCCAAAACATCTATATGACCTTTCCATCCACAGGACCTCCAGCTGTGTCTCCGGCTTCCATCTGTGGAAACGCAGCCCTGCACTCGCTTCCCCTATTGACATTTGAAGGGTTTAACATCTTGGCAAAGCAGGTGAAATCTGGGTCCCCCGCCGACCCTCTCAGTTCGGCTCTCTTTAGAGAGGAGTCGTTCGTGGGTCGGACCGTGATACACTCCCTGATCAACATCTCGTTGGAGTCAGGCACGGTCCCCCGTAGCTGGAAGCGGGCGGTGGTTTCCCCCATTCTTAAGAAGCCCTCACTGGACCAAGACAAGCCTGAAAATTATCGGCCTATCTATTTGCTTCCCTGGCCTACCAAAGTAATGGAGGCCCATGTCAACAAAGTTCTCTCGGCCCACCTCATCCAGTTTAACATCTTGGATCCCACCCAAAATGGCTTCCGTGCTGGTCACAGCACGGAGTCTGCCCTTCTCTCCATGGCCGAACATCTACGCACGGTGATGGATGCGGGGCAGACAGCGGCGCTCGTCTTATTAGATTTGAGCGCCGCGTTCGACACCGTGTCCCATCCTATCCTGTTGCATCGCCTGGAGGAGGTCGGGCTGGGTGGCTTTGCCCTCCAGTGGTTTCGCTCTTTCTTAAACGATCGTTTCTTTAGCGTTGCGCTGCCACCGTACCAGTCCCAATTCCTTCCTCTGAGACAGGGGGTCCCGCAAGGCTCCTCGCTGAGTCCCACTCTTTTCAATCTGTATGTGAGACCGCTGGCTGAGATCGTCAAGCAATGGGACATGACTATGGTCTCGTATGCTGACGATACTCAGCTAGCGGTGACTATCAGCGGGGATGCAGATCGGGATGCCCCCAGGTTTCAGAGTGGACTTAGGGCGGTGGCAAGCTGGATGAAGAACAACTGTCTCCAGCTCAACGCGAAGAAAACTGAGATCATGATCGTTGGCAGGAAGGCGGAACTGTGGGGGGACAAGTGGTGGCCCATTGAACTGGGGCCGGCCCCTCTCCCGGTCACTGAACTTAGGAATCTGGGAGTGTGGATGGATCCCGCCCTAAGTTACGAGGGCCACTCGAAGAAAATCACGGCCGGTTGTTTTGGCATCCTGCGGTCGCTGAGGCCCATTCTTAAGTTCTTTGACCGTGGTACCAGGCAGCTGATAGTCCAGGCCACGGTATTATCTCGCCTGGACTATGCCAGCTCGCTTTTGGTAGGGGCCAATATGGCGGAGATTACCCGCCTTCAACGAGTGCAGAACGCCGCGGCTAGAGCCATAGTAGGCTTACCCCGAAGGAGCTCTGTCTCAGGCATCCTGAGATCCTTGCATTGGCTCCCCATTAAATCACGCATCCAGTTCAAGGTGTTGTGTTTGGCGTTTAAGATCTTGAGGGGAGTAGGTCCGCCAATTCTTGCTGACCTCCTGTCGTGGTATGTTCCTTCCCGCACTTTGAGATCGGGAAGCCAAGCGCTCGCGTTGGTCCCCCGCTACAGGCTGTGTCGGGCTGGTGGTCGCTCTTTTAGGGTGAGGGCGGCTGAACTCTGGAATTCCCTCCCAGTGGACTTGCGGCTTCGGACTGACCTCTTGGCCTTTCGCAAAGCTTTGAAAACGTTTCTTTTTTAAATAGATCTTTTATCTGTGTTGTGTTTCTGTTATCTGTTGCACATTGCCTGCCATGCGCCAGGACGCCCCTTAGCTGGGGCAGCTGTGCGCAATACAAAAGTGCATAACATAACATAACATAACTACTCTACTACTCTCTACTACTCTCTCTACTACTCACTCTCTACTACTCTCTACTATTCTCTCTCTCTACTACACACTCTCTACTACTTACTCTCTACTACTCACTCTACTACTCACTCTACTGCTCACTCTATGCTACTCCCTACTACTCTCTCTGCTACTCACTCTCTACTACTCACTCTCTACTACTCACTCGCTACTACTCTACTACTCTCTACTACTCTTTCTACTACTCACTCTCTACTACTCACTCTCTACTACTCTCTACTATTCTCTCTCTCTACTACACACTCTCTACTACTTGCTCTCTACTACTCACTCTACTACTCACTCTACTGCTCACTCTATACTACTCCCTACTACTCACTCTACTACACACTCTCTACTACTTGCTCTCTACTACTCACTCTACTACTCACTCTACTGCTCACTCTATACTACTCCCTACTACTCACTCTACTACTCACTCTCTACTACTCTCTACTACTCACTCTCTACTACTCCACTACTCTCAACTAATCACTCTCTACTACTCACTCTGTACTACTCTCTACTACTCACTCTCTACTACTCTCTACTACTCACTCTCTACTACTCTCTCTCTACTACTCACTCTCTGCTACTCACTCTCTACTACTCTCTACTACTCACTCACTACTACTCTCTCTCTCTACCTCTCTCTACTACTCTCTACTACTCACTCTCTACTACTCTCTACTACTCACTCTCTACTACTCTCTCTCTACTAGTCTCTACTACTCACTCTACTACTCATTCTCTACTACTCATTCTCTACTACTCTCTCTCTGCTACTCAGTCTCCACTACTCGCTCTCTACTACTCACTCTCTACTACTCACTCTCTACTACTCTCTACTACTCACTCTCTACTACTCTCTACTACTCACTCTACTACTCACTCTCTACTCACTCTCTACTACTCACTCTCTACTACTCTCTCTCTACTACTCACTCTCTGCTACTCACTCTCTACTACTCTCTACTACTCACTCACTACTACTCTCTCTCTCTACCACTCTCTACTACTCTCTACTACTCACTCTCTACTACTCTCTACTACTCACTCTCTACTACTCTCTCTACTACTCTCTACTACTCACTCTACTACTCATTCTCTACTACTCATTCTCTACTACTCTCTCTCTGCTACTCAGTCTCCACTACTCGCTCTCTACTACTCACTCTCTACTACTCACTCTCTACTACTCTCTACTACTCACTCTCTACTACTCTCTACTACTCACTCTACTACTCACTCTTTACTACTCTCTACTTCTCACTCTCTACTACTCTCTCCTACTCACTCTCTCCTACTCACTCTACTACTCTCTCCTACTCACTCTCTGCTACTCTCTCTACTACTCTCTACTAGTCTCTACTCTCTACTCTCTATTACTCATCCTCTACTCTCTACCTCTCTACCTCTCTCTACCTCTGTCTACTACTCTCTACCTCTCTACCGCTACCTCTCTACCTCTACGTCTCTACCTCTACACCTCTACCTCTCTCTACCTCTCTCTACACGCACACATATGCACATATATGCATATGCATTTTTATATATGTATGTGTATATATACATACATATATAAACATATATATATTCTGCATATCTATATAAATGCAAATATAAATGCATGCATACATATACATATATGCATTTTATGTACATGAAATTTTGAAAAACACTAATAAAAGCAAAGCTAAAAAGCCACCTAATTACAAACAGAATTGCTTTAACTTAAACGAGGGCGAGACCTATTGCATTTTCAATGCTTGTTTACTTTGGTTCCATCAAGAAGGCATTCAGATGTGACACATTTGCCATAAATTCTGAATGGTAGCACTCTAGTTCCTCATTAGATCACTGTAGTAAAGCTACTGCTCACCAGGGAAGTCTGCTGCTGGTATTCAAAGTGCATGTTTCAGTCTGCATGTCAGAACTTTTTAATGAAATAGAAGAGGATTTGAGAAGTCACTCAAAATGTGCCCTAATTTTTCTTTCTGCAGCACTAATCATAATTTCTATGGCAAAATGAACCCCCTCATTTTGTTCCTTTGCAAATTAAATGCTTTAAGTGTTACCACTTTATTCCAATCAAGATGGCTTCAGGTGTTCCATACTTTTGTCATAAGAAAGACTGTTAGCGCTGTAGTTGTTCTTTAAAACACTCTGGGATTTCTGTCATTGGGCTATACTTGGGCTACATCTCGGTGATATTTGTGCTACATTTGGGCTCTTTTGTCTCTGGTGGCCATCTTGGGAGACTTGTTATGAAGTTTCCTAATTTCCTCATTTACTACAGTCTCCTCAGTAGGCATACTGTCAGTTTTTTACTTTGATTCAATGAAGAAGGCCTTCAGATGTGTCACACATTTGCCATAAATTCAGAATGTTAGCACTCTAGTTGCTCATTAGAACACTGTAGTAAAGCTACTGCTCACCAGGGAAGTCTGCTGCTGGTATTGAAAGTGCACGCTTCAGTCTGCATGCCAGAATTCTTTAATGAAATAGAAGAGGATTTGAGAAGTCACTCAAAATGTGCCCTAATTTTTCTTTCTGCAGCACTAATCATACATTTTATGACAAAAAGAACCCCCTCATTTTGTTCCTTTTTAAATTAAATGTTTTAAGAGTTACCACTTTATTCCAATCAAGATGGCTTCAGGTGTGCCATACGTTTATCATAAGTAGGAGTATTAGCGCTCTAGTTGTTCTGTGGAACACTCTGGGAAGCTGCAGTAGAACACAAAGGAATCAACTGACAGTCTCTGCCCTTGTTGGATGTACATGTTTTACTGAGAATGTCAGACTTCATTCTCACATGACTAAGAAAGATAATGTGAATTTACAGAAAATATGCTCTCAGTTTAGCTTATAGATCACCTTCCAAACCTCTGTGGGAAAAGCATGTGAAAATAGTTTTCTCTCAAACATGATTCATGATATCTCAGCAGAAGGCTTTTTCACGTGGTAAAATCACCTTAGAACATACCACAATTCCTAAAATGAGTATGGTACCATCATCAAATGATTTATAATGTAACTAAAGTCTTAAAACATTCTATTAACTGCAATGCTTTTTAATGAGGTGCTATCATGTATATTGGTCCCAAGATGGCTGCCAACACTTCTTGGATGAAGTGCTGACAGCCAATCAGATCTCACGATGAGATGTGTGGTTAGGCTCTGCCCAGATATATATGTGATTTTACTTTTGATTTTCTCAGGAACTACTGAACGGATTTACACCATTTAAGCAAACGGCACGACTCTGAACCAAGGTCTACCTTTCTGCCAAATTTGGTGTAATTCCGTTCAGCAGTTCGGGCTGTAGCTGCGTCAACAGGTCCTATGGGAAATTACATGGGGAAAACACGTTTTGGAACCCCCCTTTTTTCTCAGCCCCCGCTTGACGAATCACCACTAAACATTCAGGATAGGAACGGACCGGAGCTGGCCAAAAGTTTGGAAAAGTTTGTGAAGATTCGTAACCCGGCTCCAGACTTATTGGGAATAGAATGTTGCGGATTTCCTATGGAAAATAGGTCCTAACTATAACTACCTACTGGCAACCGCCAGTAGGTAATATATACACATACATATATATAAATGCATCTGCATATATATATTTCTCAGCCCCCGCTTGACGAATCCCCCCGAGACTTTCAGGGTAGGAGCGGAGCGGAGTGCCCCACCTATTTTGAAAATTTCGCGAGGATTCGTCAACCGGCGCCAAAGTTATTCCAAATAGAATGTTGCGGATTTCCTATGGAAACACGGTCCTAACTATAACTATCTACTGGCGACCGCCAGTAGATAATATGCTTATATATATGTGCATATGTGTGCGTGTTGAGAGAGGAAGAGAGGTAAAGGTGTAGAGGTAGAGAGGTAGAGGTAGAGAGGTAGAGGTAGAGAGGTAGAGAGTGATAGAGAGAGAGGTAGAGAGAGGTAGAGAGGTAGAGAGTAGAGAGTGAGTAATAGAGAGAAGAGAGTGAGTAGTAGAGAGTAGTAGAGAGAGTAGCAGAGAGTGAGTTGTAGAGAGTAGTAGAGAGTAGTAGAGATAGTAGCAGAGCGTGAGTAGTAGAGTGAGTAGTAGAGAGTGTGTAGTAGAGAGTATGTAGTAGAGAGTATTAGAGAGTCAGTAGTAGAGAGTGAGTAGTAGAGAGTGAATAGTAGAGAGTAGTAGAGAGTAGTAGAGAGTGAGTAGTAGAGTGAGTAGTAGAGAGTAGCAGAGAGAGAGTAGTAGAGAGCGAGTAGTAGAGAGTGAGTAGTAGAGTGAGTAGTAGAGTGAGTAGTAGAGTGAGTAGTAGAGAGTGAGTAGTAGAGAGTAGTGGAGAGTAGTAGCGAGAGAGTAGTAGAGAGTGAGTAGTAGAGAGTAGTAGACAGTGAGTAGCAGAGAGTAGTAGAGAGTGAGTAGTAGAGAGTGAGTAGTAGAGAGTAGTAGAGAGTAAGTAGTAGAAAATGAGTAGTAGAGAGAGAGTAGTAGAGAGTAGTAGAGTAGTAGAGAGTGAGTAGTAGAGAGTGAGTAGTAGAGAATAGTGGAGTCGTATAGAGTGAGTAATAGAGAGTAGTAGAGAGTGGGTAGCAGAGTGAGTAGTAGAGAGTAGTAGAGAGTGAGTAGTATAGTGAGTAGGAGAGAGTAGAAGAGAGCGAGTAGTAGGGAGCAAGTAGCAGAGAGTGTGTAGTAGAGAGTGAGTAGTAGAGAGTAGTAAAAAGTGAGAAGTAGATAGAGTAGTAGAGAGTAGCAGAGAGAGAGTAGTAGAGAGCGAGTAGTAGAGAGTGAGTAGTAGAGTGAGTAGTAGAGTGAGTAGTAGAGTGAGTAGTAGAGAGTGAGTAGTAGAGAGTAGTGGAGAGTAGTAGCGAGAGAGTAGTAGAGAGTGAGTAGTAGAGAGTAGTAGACAGTGAGTAGCAGAGAGTAGTAGAGAGTGAGTAGTAGAGAGTGAGTAGTAGAGAGTAGTAGAGAGTAAGTAGTAGAAAATGAGTAGTAGAGAGAGAGTAGTAGAGAGTAGTAGAGTAGTAGAGAGTGAGTAGTAGAGAGTGAGTAGTAGAGAATAGTGGAGTCGTATAGAGTGAGTAATAGAGAGTAGTAGAGAGTGGGTAGCAGAGTGAGTAGTAGAGAGTAGTAGAGAGTGAGTAGTATAGTGAGTAGGAGAGAGTAGAAGAGAGCGAGTAGTAGGGAGCAAGTAGCAGAGAGTGTGTAGTAGAGAGTGAGTAGTAGAGAGTAGTAAAAAGTGAGAAGTAGATAGAGTAGTAGAGAGTAGTAGAGTAGTAGAGAGTGAGTAGTAGAGTGAGGAGTAGAGAATACTTGAGAGCGAGTAGTAGAGAGTGAGTAGTGGAGAGTGAGTACTAGAGAGTAGTAGAGAGCGAGTAGTAGAGGGTGAGTAGTAGAGAGTGAGTAGTAGAGAGTAGTAGAGAGTGAGTAGTAGAGAGAGTAGTAGGGAGTGAGTAGTAGAGAGTAGTAGAGTGAGTAGTAGAGAGTGAGTAGTAGAGAGAGAGTAGTAGAGAGTGAGTAGTAGAGTAGTAGAGAGTGAGTGGTAGAGAGAAGTAGAGAGTAGTAGAGTGAGTAGTAGAGAGTGAGTAGTAGAGAAGAGAGTAGTAGAGAGTGAGTAGTAGAGAGTAGTAGAGAGCGAGTAGTAGAGAGTGAGTAGTGGAGAGTGAGTAGTGGAGAGTGAGTAGTAGAGATTAGTAGAGAGCGAGTAGTAGAGAGTGAGTAGTAGAGAGAGAGTAGTAGAGAGTGAGTAGTAGAGAGTAGTAGAGTGAGTAGTATAGAGTGAGTAGTAGAATAGTAGAGAGTGAGTAGTAGAGAGTAGTAGAGAGTAGTAGAGTGAGTAGTGGAGAGTAGTAGAGAGCAAGAAGTAGAGAGTGAGTAGTAGAGCGTAGTAGTAGAGAGTAGTAGAGAGTAGTGTAGAGTGAGTAGTAGAGAGTGAGTAGTAGAGAGTAGTAGCGAGTGAGTAGTAGAGAGTGAGTAGTAGAGAGAGAGTAGTAGAGAGTAGTAGAGTGAGTAGTAGCGAGTGAATGGTAGAGAGTAGTAGAGAGTGAGTAGTAGAGAGAGAGAGTAGTAGAGAGTAGTAGAGAGTGAGTAGTAGAGAGTGAGTAGTAGAGAGTAGTAGAGAGGGAGTAGTAGAGAGTGAGTAGTAGAGAGTAGTAGAGTGGTAGAGAGTGAGTAGTAGAGAGTGAGTAGTAGAGAGTGAGTAGTAGAGAGTAGTAGAGAGTGAGTAGTAGAGAGTAGTAGAGTGGTAGAGAGTGAGTAGTAGAGAGTGAGTAGTAGAGAGTGAGTAGTATAGTGAGTAGTAGAGAGTAGAAGAGAGCGAGTAGTAGGGAGCAAGTAGCAGAGAGTGTGCAGTAGAGAGTGAGTAGTAGAGAGTAGTAAAAAGTGAGAAGTAGATAGAGTAGTAGAGAGTAGTAGAGTGGTAGAGAGTGAGTAATAGAGTGAGGAGTAGAGAATACTTGAGAGCGAGTAGTAGAGAGTGAGTAGTGGAGAGTGAGTACTAGAGAGTAGTAGAGAGCGAGTAGTAGAGGGTGAGTAGTAGAGAGTGAGTAGTAGAGAGTAGTAGAGAGTGAGTAGTAGAGAGAGTAGTAGGGAGTGAGTAGTAGAGAGTAGTAGAGTGAGTAGTAGAGAGTGAGTAGTAGAGAGAGAGTAGTAGAGAGTGAGTAGTAGAGTAGTAGAGAGTGAGTGGTAGAGAGAAGTAGAGAGTAGTAGAGTGAGTAGTAGAGAGTGAGTAGTAGAGAGAGAGTAGTAGAGAGTGAGTAGTAGAGAGTAGTAGAGAGCGAGTAGTAGAGAGTGAGTAGTGGAGAGTGAGTAGTAGAGATTAGTAGAGAGCGAGTAGTAGAGAGTGAGTAGTAGAGAGAGAGTAGTAGAGAGTGAGTAGTAGAGAGTAGTAGAGTGAGTAGTATAGAGTGAGTAGTAGAATAGTAGAGAGTGAGTGGTAGAGAGTAGTAGAGAGTAGTAGAGTGAGTAGTGGAGAGTAGTAGAGAGCAAGAAGTAGAGAGTGAGTAGTAGAGCGTAATAGTAGAGAGTAGTAGAGAGTAGTGGAGAGTGAGTAGTAGAGAGTGAGTAGTAGAGAGTAGTAGCGAGTGAGTAGTAGAGAGTGAGTAGTAGAGAGAGAGTAGTAGAGAGTAGTAGAGTGAGTAGTAGCGAGTGAATGGTAGAGAGTAGTAGAGAGTGAGTAGTAGAGAGAGAGTAGTAGAGAGTAGTAGAGAGTGAGTAGTAGAGAGTGAGTAGTAGAGAGTAGTAGAGAGGGAGTAGTAGAGAGTGAGTAGTAGAGAGTAGTAGACTGGTAGAGAGTGAGTAGTAGAGAGTGAGTAGTAGAGAGTAGTAGAGAGTGAGTAGTAGAGAGTAGTAGAGTGGTAGAGAGTGAGTAGTAGAGAGTGAGTAGTAGAGAGTGAGTAGTAGAGAGTAGTAGAGAGTAGTAGAGAGTGAGTAGTAGAGTAGTAGAGAGTAGTCAGTCAGTGTCAGTCAGTGTCAATCAGTGTCAGTCAGTCAGTCAGTGTCAGTCAATCAGTGTCAGTCAGTGTCAGTCAATCAGTGTCAGTCAGTGTCAGTCAGTCAGTGTCAGTCAATCAGTGTCAGTCAGTGTCAGTCATTCAGTGTCAGTCAATTAGTGTCAGTCAGTGTCAATCAGTCAGTGTCAGTCAGTCAGTGTCAGTCAGTCAGTCAGTGTCAGCTAGGGCAGCTCTGCTGACCTGGTTCTCTGGCTCTAAAGCATCTCTGCTGACCTGGTTCTCTCCATTTAAAGCAGCTCTACTGACCTGGTTTCTTTGGCTCTACAGCAGCTCTGCTGACCTGGTTCTCTGGCTCTAGAGCTGCTCTGCTGACCTGGTTCTTAAGCTCTAGAGCAGCTCTGCTGACCTGGTTCTCTGGCTCTAAAGCAGCTCTGCTGACCTGGTTCTATGGCTCTAAAACAGCTCTGCTGACTTGGTTCTCTGGCTCCAGAGCAGCTCTGATGACCTGGTTCTCTGGCTCTAAAGCACCTCTGCTGACCTGGTTCTCTGGCTCTAAAGCAGCTCTGCTGGTCTGGTTGTCTGGCTCTAAAGCAGCTCTGCTGACCTGGTTCTCTCACTCCAAAGCAGCTCTGCTGACATGGTTTCTCTGGCTCTACAGCAGCTCTGCTGACTTGGGTCTCTGGCTCTAGAGCAGCTCTGCTGACCTAGTTCTTAGGCTCTAGAGCAGCTCTGCTGACCTGGTTCTCTGGATATACAACAGCTCTGCTGACCTGGTTCTATGGCTCTAAAGCAGCTCTGCTGACCCGTTTCTATGGCTCTAAAACAGCTCTGCTGACTTGGTTCTCTGGCTCTAGAGCAGCTCTGCTGACCTGGTTCTCTGGCTCTAAAGCACCTCTGCTGACCTGGTTCTATGGCTCTAAAACAGCTCTGCTGACTTGGTTCTCTGGCTCTAGAGCAGCTCTGCTGACCTGGTTCTCTGGCTCTAAAGCACCTCTGCTGACCTGGTGGTTCTCTGGCTCTAAAGCAGCTCTGCTGGTCTGGTTGTCTGGCTCTAAAGCAGCTCTGCTGACCTGGTTTTCTCACTCTAAAGCAGCTCTGCGGACATGGTTTCTCTGGCTCTACAGCAGCTCTGCTGACTTGGGTCTCTGGCTCTAGAGCAGCTCTGCTGACCTAGTTCTTAGGCTCTAGAGCAGCTCTGCTGACCTGGTTCTCTGGATATACAACAGCTCTGCTGACCTGGTTCTATGGCTCTAAAGCAGCTCTGCTGACCCGTTTCTATGGCTCTAAAGCAGTTCTAGTGACCTGGTTCTCTGGCTCTAGAGCAGCTCTGTGGCCTGGTACCTTGGCTCTAAAGCAGCTATGCTGACCTGGTTCTCTCCCTCTAAAGCAGCTCTGCTGACCTGGTTCTCTTGCTCTAAATCAGCTCTGCTGACCTGGTTCTTTGCCTCTAGAGCAGCTCTGCTGACCTGGTTCTATGGCTCTAAAGCAGCTCTGCTGACCTGGTTCTCTGGCTCTAAAGCAGCTCTGCTGACCTGGTTCTCTCCCTCTAAAGCAGCTCTGCTGACCTGGTTTCTCTGGCTCTAGAGCAGCTCTGCTGACCTGGTTCTCTGGCTCTAAAGCAGCTCTGCTGACCTGGTTCTCTCCCTCTAAAGCATCTCTGCTAACCTGGTTCTCTGCCTCTAGAGTAGCTCTGCTGACCTGGTTTTCTGGCTCTAAAGCAGCTCTGCTGACCCGCTTCTCTGGCTCTAAAGCAGCTCTGCTGACCTGGTTCTCTGGCTCTAGAGCAGCTCTGCTGACCTGGTTCTCTGGCTCTAAAGCAGCTCTGCTGACCTGGTTCTCTCCCTCTAAATAGCTCTACTGACCTGGATCTCTGGCTCCAAAGCAGTTCTGCTGACCTGGTTCTCTCCCTCTAAAGCAGCTCTGCTGACCTGGTTTCTCTGGCTCTACAGCAGCTCTGCTGACCTGGTTCTCGGCCTCTAGAGCAGCTCTGCTGACCTGGGTCTTTGGCTCTAGGGCTGCTCTGCTGACCTGGGTCTCTGGTTCTAGAGCAGCTCTGCTGACCTGCTTCTTAGGCTCTAGAGCAGCTCTGCTGACCTGGGTCTCTGGTTCTAGAGCAGCTCTGCTGACCTGCTTCTTAGGCTCTAGAGCAGCTCTGCTGACCTGGTTGTCTGGCTCTACAACGACTCTGCTGACCTGGTTTCTCTGGCTCTACAGCAGCTAGCTGACCTGTTTCTCTGCGCTCATGATGCACGCACCGACTTCGCGAAAATATATTTAAAAATACTCTACGTTTATTATAAGTACAAATATATTATTCTTATGAATATCTTAGATAATCTCTTGCCCTAATATGTATATTAAAGACACATACATATCATTTTGGAACATACAATTTTTTTGCGGGAGTCCCTCACCCAGCGCGCCCCAGCTCGTATATGACATCACGCGTGACCTGCCACCACGCAAGCATCTCGTACCGTAATGCGCATGTGTCGCGAATGCGCGGGAGCAGGAGTCGCGGACTGGTCGCATACCAATCGCGCACATCACGTAATATTAAATGTATATCCCACACCGTACGCGGATCCTTCACCACTTTTCTAAAATGGTGGCTAGAATCCACGCACCCACCATGATGTGTACGCTTTGAGTGTGCAACTCCGAAAAAAAAGTGGATTTTTTGCAAAAGAAAATAATTTAAATATATTAAAATAAAAAATGAAAACCCAAAAATGTATCAATATTTCAGTTTGAATTATTATTATTTTTTTATGCAGTTTTCAGAAAAATATATAATGTTATTTAATGAATAAAATATTTATAAATAAGCAGTTAAAAAACTGTAGAAAATCAGTACAAAAAAATAGGTATAACTACTATCACACTTAAAAATTAGCATTTAAAAAAGCCTTTGAAATTCACTGAAAAAAACATAGATTTCAGAGACGTTATAGTTAGAAATTAGCATTTAGAAAAGCTTTGAAATTCACAGAAAAAAACATAGGTTTCAGAGACGTTATAGTTAGAAACTAGCATTTAAAAAACCTTAGAAATTCACAGAAAAAAACATAGGTTTCAGGGGTGTTATAGTTAGCTGGTCATTTCACTTGTACAAAACCATAGAAATTCCTCTGTTATAGTTAGTTCTGCTAACTATAACTCGCGCGCCCGCAATGCACTGCTGATGATGTCACATATTGCATCATTCATGACATGGTCAGTGACATCACTGATGACATCACTGATGAAATCTCAAATGACATCACTGATGACATCATCCACTTGACAATCTGATACACCTCATCATACACTAGTATAACCTTTCATCACTCAATGTAAAATACAGAGTACTATATTTGAAACCATTGACACACCAATATCAGTTACTACACACCCACTCACTCATTCCTAAGTCTACACACACAACTCCCCATTCAACAACGGAATCATTTATATATGCAGTCAATAATTAATAGAACACTATCAAATGCACTTATACACATATATAGACATTGACACATCAGCAGTCATCTTAGTCGGTTATGCAGTCATCCTACTCACTCATGAAAAAAATGTATCACACTTACATTTACTCACTTACACAATTATCCAACAACACCTCATTTATTCAAACACATTGTAACTCATAGTTAATATGTTAAAAAATCTCACCATTAAAATTATACACTCATTCATATAGATACTCTAACAATCATTGACTCTTACACATACTTATTTATATACACCAACTCTAACATACAATGCCTTTTATTTTTTTACTTTGTTGAAGATGTACAACTAAAATATATATTCGCTCACCAACACACAAATAAATACACTCAGTCACACAAACAACTGTTTACACATGCACTCTTAAACCTATACACCTAGTCAAGCAACCATTCACACATCTATGCAGAGAGTTGCACACACAGTGGTACAAAAGGGGGTGGTGATGGACGGAGCATCAGAACCAATCAAACACTCACACCCAGTCAACAGATCTGGGTTTGATCCATCACCGTTCTTTAGCCCACTCTGCCACCCCAGATCAGACATGGCCATCTGCAAATCAGTCTGACCCTGTGCCTCATGGGAACAGTCCAGCCCGAACTGACAAGCCATGCCTTCCCTGGACCGGAAACAAGCTTCCTAGGACCGGTTTCTGGCATTTCAGCCGTCTTCAGCCAGGCTTGCTTGAATCCAGTGGCAAAGTGAGCAAGGGACTCACGTCTGAGCATACCCTGCCAACTTATGGTGAACAAAGTGGTACAAAAGGGGGTGGTGATGGACGGAGCATCAGAACCAATCAAACACTCTCACCCAGTCAACAGATCTGGGTTGGATCCATCACCGTTCTTTAGCCCACTCTGCCACCCCAGATCAGACATGGCCATATGCAAATCAGTCTGACCCTGTGCCTCATGGGAACAGTCCAACCCGAACTGACAAGCCATGCCTTCCCTGGACCGGAAACAAGCTTCCTAGGACCGGTTTCTGGCATTTCAGCCGTCTTCAGACAGGCTTGATTGAATCCAGTGGCAAAGTGAGCAAGGGACTCACGTCTGAGCATACCCTGCCAACTTATGGCGAACAAAGTGGTACAAAAGAGGGTGGTGATTGACGGATCATCAGAACCAATCAAACACTCACACCCAGTCAACAGATCTGGGGTTGATCCATCACCGTTCTTTAGCCCACTCTGCCACCCCAGATCAGACATGGCCATATGCAAATCAGTCTGACCCTGTGCCTCATGGGAACAGTCCAGCCTGAACTGACAAGCCATGCCTTCCCTGGACGGGAAACAAACTTCCTAGGACCGGTTTCTGGCATTTCAGCCGCTTCAGCCAGGCTTGCTTGAATCCAGTGGCAAAGTGAGCAAGGAACTCACGTCTGAGCATACCCTGCCAACTTATGGCGAACAAAGTGGTACAAAAGGGGGTGGTGATGGACGGAGCATCAGAACCAATCAAACACTCACACCCAGTCAACAGATCTGGGTTTGATCCATCACTGTTCTTTAGCCCACTCTGCCACCCCAGATCAGACATGGTCATATGCAAATCAGTCTGACCCTGTGCCTCATGGGAACAGTCCAGCCCGAACTGACAAGCCATGCCTTCCCTGGACCGCAAACAAGCTTCCTAGGACCGGTTTCTGGCATTTCAGCCGTCTTCAGCCAGGCTTGCTTGAATCCAGTGGCAAAGTGAGCAAGGGACTCACGTCTGAGCATACCCTGCCAACTTATGGCGAACAAAGTGGTACAAAAGGGGGTGGTGATGGACGGAGCATCAGAACCAATCAAGCACTCACACCCAGTCAACAGATCTGGGTTTGATCCATCACCGTTCTTTAGCCCATTCTGCCACCCCAGATCAGACATGCCCATATGCAAATCAGTCTGAACCTGTGCCTCATGGGAACAGTCCAGCCCCAACTGACAAGCCATGCCTTCCCTGGACCGGAAACAAGCTTCCTAGGACTGGTTTCTGGCATTTCAGCCGTCTTCAGCCAGGCTTGCTTGAATCCAGTGGCAAAGTGAGCAAGGGACTCACGTCTGAGCATACCCTGCCAACTTATGGCGAACAAAGTGGTACAAAAGGGGGTGGTGATGGAAGGAGCATCAGAACCAATCAAACACTCACACCCAGTCAACAGATCTGGGTTTGATCCATCACCGTTCTTTAGCCCACTCTGCCACCCCAGATCAGACATGGCCATAAGCAAATCAGTCTGACCCTGTGCCTCATGGGAACAGTCCAGCCCGAACTGACAAGCCATGCCTTCCCTGGACCGGAAACAAGCTTCCTAGGACCGGTTTCTGGCATTTCAGCCGTCTTCAGACAGGCTTGATTGAATCCAGTGGCAAAGTGAGCAAGGGACTCACGTCTGAGCATACCCTGCCAACTTATGGCGAACAAAGTGGTACAAAAGGGGGTGGTGATTGACGGATCATCAGAACCAATCAAACACTCACACCCAGTCAACAGATCTGGGGTTGATCCATCACCGTTCTTTAGCCCACTCTGCCACCCCAGATCAGACATGGCCATATGCAAATCAGTCTGACCCTGTGCCTCATGGGAACAGTCCAGCCCGAACTGACAAGCCATGCCTTCCCTGGACCGGAAACAAACTTCCTAGGACCGGTTTCTGGCATTTCAGCCACTTCAGCCAGGCTTGCTTGAATCCAGTGGCAAAGTGAGCAAGGGACTCACGTCTGAGCATACACTGCCAACTTATGGCGAACAAAGTGGTACAAAAGGGGGTGGTGATGGACGGAGCATCAGAACCAATCAAACACTCACACCCAGTCAACAGTTCTGGGTTTGATCCATCACCGTTCTTTAGCCCACTCTGCCACCCCAGATCAGACATGGCCATAAGCAAATCAGTCTGACCCTGTGCCTCATGGGAACAGTCCAGATCGAACTGACAAGCCATGCCTTCCCTGGACCGGAAACAAGCTTCCTAGGACCGTTTTTTGGCATTTCAGCCGTCTTCAGCCAGGCTTGCTTGAATCCAGTGGCAAAGTGAGCAAGGGACTCACGTCTGAGCATACCCTGCCAACTTATGGCGAACAAAGTGGTACAAAAGGGTGTGGTGATGGACGGAGCATCAGAACCAATCAAACACTCACACCCAGTCAACAGATCTGGGTTTGATCCATCACCGTTCTTTAGCCCACTCTGCCACCCCAGATCAGACATGGCCATATGCAAATCAGTCTGACCCTGTGCCTCATGGGAACAGTCCAGCCCCAACTGACAAGCCATGCCTTCCCTGGACCGGAAACAAGATTCCTAGGACCGGTTTCTGGTATTTCAGCCGTCTTCAGCCAGGCTTGCTTGAATCCGGTGGCAAAGTGAGCAAGGGACTCACGTCTGAGCATACCCTGCCAACTTATGGCAAACAAAGTGGTACAAAAGGGGGTGGTGATGGACGGAGCATCAGAACCAATCAAACACTCACACCCAGTCAACAGATCTGGGTTTGATCCATCACCGTTCTTTAGCCCACTCTGCCACCCCAGATCAGACATGGCCATATGCAAATCAGTATGACCCTGTGCCTCATGGGAACAGTCCAGCCCCAACTGACAAGCCATGCCTTCCCTGGACCGGAAACAAGATTCCTAGGACCGGTTTCTGGCATTTCAACCGTCTTCAGCCAGGCTTGCTTGAATCCGGTGGCAAAGTGAGCAAGGGACTCACGTCTGAGCATACCGTGCCAACTTATGGCGAACAAAGTGGTACAAAAGGGGGTGGTGATGGACGGAGCATCAGAACCAATCAAACACTCACACCCAGTCAACAGATCTGGGTTTGATCCATCACCGTTCTTTAGCCCACTCTGCCACCCCAGATCAGACATGGCCATATGCAAATCAGTCTGACCCTGTGCATCATGGGAACAGTCCAGCCCGAACTGACAAGCCATGCCTTCCCTGGACCGGAAACAAGCTTCCTAGGACCGGTTTCTGGCATTTCAGCAATCTTCAGCCAGGCTTGCTTGAATCCAGTGGCAAAGTGAGCAAGGGACTCATGTCTGAGCATACTCTGCCAACTTATGGCGAACAAAGTGGTACAAAAGGGGGTGGTGATGGACGGAGCATCAGAACCAATCAAACACTCACACCCAGTCAACCGATCTGGGTTTGATCCATCACCGTTCTTTAGCCCACTCTGCCACCCCAGACCAGACATGGCCATATGCAAATCAGTCTGACCCTGTGCCTCATGGGAACAGTCCAGCCCCAACTGACAAGCCATGCCTTCCCTGGACCGGAAACAAGCTTCCTAGGACCGGTTTCTGGCATTTCAGCCATCTTCAGCCAGGCTTGCTTGAATCCAGTGGCAAAGTGAGCAAGGGACTCACGTCTGAGCATACCCTGCCAACTTATGGCGAACAAAGTGGTACAAAAGGGGGTGGTGATGGACGGAGCATCAGAACCAATCAAGCACTCACACCCAGTCAACAGATCTGGGTTTGATCCATCACCGTTCTTTAGCCCACTCTGCCACCCCAGATCAGACATGCCCATATGCAAATCAGTCTGAACCTGTGCCTCATGGGAACAGTCCAGCCCCAACTGACAAGCCATGCCTTCCCTGGACCGGAAACAAGCTTCCTAGGACCGGTTTCTGGCATTTCAGCCGTCTTCAGCCAGGCTTGCTTGAATCCAGTGGCAAAGTGAGCAAGGGACTCACGTCTGAGCATACCCTGCCAACTTATGGTGAACAAAGTGGTACAAAAGGGGGTGGTGATGGAAGGAGCATCAGAACCAATCAAACACTCACACCCAGTCAACAGATCTGGGTTTGATCCATCACCGTTCTTTAGCCCACTCTGCCACCCCAGACCAGACATGGCCATATGCAAATCAGTCTGACCCTGTGCCTCATGGGAACAGTCCAGCCCCAACTGACAAGCCATGCCTTCCCTGGACCGGAAACAAGCTTCCTAGGACCGGTTTCTGGCATTTCAGCCATCTTCAGCCAGGCTTGCTTGAATCCAGTGGCAAAGTGAGCAAGGGACTCACGTCTGAGCATACCCTGCCAACTTATGGCGAACAAAGTGGTACAAAAGGGGGTGGTGATGGACGGAGCATCAGAACCAATCAAACACTCACACCCAGTCAACAGATCTGGGTTTGATCCATCACCGTTCTTTAGCCCACTCTGCCACCCCAGATCAGACATGCCCATATGCAAATCAGTCTGAACCTGTGCCTCATGGGAACAGTCCAGCCCCAACTGACAAGCCATGCCTTCCCTGGACCGGAAACAAGCTTCCTAGGACCGGTTTCTGGCATTTCAGCCGTCTTCAGCCAGGCTTGCTTGAATCCAGTGGCAAAGTGAGCAAGGGACTCACGTCTGAGCATACCCTGCCAACTTATGGTGAACAAAGTGGTACAAAAGGGGGTGGTGATGGAAGGAGCATCAGAACCAATCAAACACTCACACCCAGTCAACAGATCTGGGTTTGATCCATCACCGTTCTTTAGCCCACTCTGCCACCCCAGATCAGACATGGCCATAAGCAAATCAGTCTGACCCTGTGCCTCATGGGAACAGTCCAGCCCGAACTGACAAGCCATGCCTTCCCTGGACCGGAAACAAGCTTCCTAGGACCGGTTTCTGGCATTTCAGCCGTCTTCAGCCAAGCTTGCTTGAATCCAGTGGCAAAGTGAGCAAGGGACTCACGTCTGATCATACCCTGCCAACTTATGGTGAACAAAGTGGTACAAAAGGGGGTGGTGATGGACGGAGCATCAAAACCAATCAAACACTCACACCCAGTCAACAGATCTGGGTTTGATCTATCACCGTTCTTTAGCCCACTCTGCCACCCCAGATCAGACATGGCCATATGCAAATCAGTCTGACCCTGTGCCTCATGGGAACAGTCCAGCCCGAACTGACAAGCCATGCCTTCCCTGGACCGGAAACAAGCTTCCTAGGACCGGTTTCTGGCATTTCAGCCGTCTTCAGACAGGCTTGATTGAATCCGGTGGCAAAGTGAGCAAGGGACTCACGTCTGAGCATACCCTGCCAACTTATGGCGAACAAAGTGGTACAAAAGGGGGTTGTGATGGACGGAGCATCAGAACCAATCAAACACTCACACCCAGTCAACAGATCTGGGTTTGATCCATCACCGTTCTTTAGCCCACTCTGCCACCCCAGATCAGACATGGCCATATCCAAATCAGTCTGACCCTGTGCCTCATGGGAACAGTCCAGCCCCAACTGACAAGCCATGCCTTCCCTGGACCGGAAACAAGCTTCCTAGGACCGGTTTCTGGCATTTCAGCCGTCTTCAGCCAGGCTTGCTTAAATCCGGTGGCAAAGTGAGCAAGGGACTCACGTCTGAGCATACCCTGCCAACTTATGGCGAACAAAGTGGTACAAAAGGGGGTGGTGATGGACGGAGCATCAGAACCAATCAAACACTCACACCCAGTCAACAGATCTGGGTTTAATCCATCACCGTTCTTTAGCCCACTCTGCCACCCCAGATCAGACATGGCCATATGCAAATCAGTCTGACCCTGTGCCTCATGGGAACAGTCCAGCCCGAACTGACAAGCCATGCCTTCCCTGGACCGGAAACAAGCTTCCTAGGACCGGTTTCTGGCATTTCAGCCACTTCAGCCAGGCTTGCTTGAATCCAGTGGCAAAGTGAGCAAGGGACTCACGTCTGAGCATACCCTGCCAACTTATGGCGAACAAAGTGGTACAAAAGGGGGTGGTGATGGACGGAGCATCAGAACCAATCAAACACTCACACCCAGTCAACAGATCTGGGTTTGATCCATCACCGTTCTTTAGCCCACTCTGCCACCACAGATCAGACATGGCCATATGCAAATCAGTCTGACCCTCTGCCTTATGGGAACAGTCCAGCCCGAACTGACAAGCCATGCCTTCCCTGGACCGCAAACAAGCTTCCTAGGACCGGTTTCTGGCATTTCAGCCGTCTTCAGCCAGGCTTGCTTGAATCCAGTGGCAAAGTGAGCAAGGGACTCACGTCTGAGCATACCCTGCCAACTTATGGCAAAGAAAGTGGTACAAAAGGGGATGGTGATGGACGGAGCATCAGAACCAATCAAACACTCACACCCAGTCAACAGATCTGGGTTTGATCCATCACCGTTCTTTATCCCACTCTGCCACCCCAGATCAGACATGGCCATATGCAAATCAGTCTGACCCTGTGCCTCATGGGAACAGTCCAGCCCGAACTGACAAGCCATGCCTTCCCTGGACCACAAACAAGCTTCCTAGGACTGGTTTCTGGCATTTCAGCCGTCTTCAGCCAGGCTTGCTTGAATCCAGTGGCAAAGTGAGCAAGGGACTCACGTCTGAGCATACCCTGCCAACTTATGGTGAACAAAGTGGTACAAAAGGGGGTGGTGATGGACGGAGCATCAGAACCAATCAAACACTCACACCCAGTCAACAGATCTGGGTTTGATCCATCACCGTTCTTTATCCCACTCTGCCACCCCAGATCAGACATGGCCATATGCAAATCAGTCTGACCCTGTGCCTCATGGGAACAGTCCAGCCCGAACTGACAAGCCATGCCTTCCCTGGACCGGAAACAAGCTTCCTAGGACTGGTTTCTGGCATTCAGCCGTCTTCAGCCAGGCTTGCTTGAATCCAGTGGCAAAGTGAGCAAGGGACTCACGTCTGAGCATACCCTGCCAACTTATGGCAAACAAAGTGGTACAAAAGGGGGTGGTGATGGACGGAGCATCAGAACCAATCAAAGACTCACACCCAGTCAACAGATCTGGGTTTGATCTATCACCGTTCTTTAGCCCACTCTGCCACCCCAGATCAGACATGGCCATATGCAAATCAGTCTGACCCTGTGCCTCATGGGAACAGTCCAGCCCCAACTGACAAGCCATGCCTTCCCTGGACCGGAAACAAGCTTCCTAGGACCGGTTTCTGGCATTTCAGCTGTCTTCAGCCAGGCTTGCTTGAATCCGGTGGCAAAGTGAGCAAGGGACTCACGTCTGAGCATACCCTGCCAACTTATGGCGAACAAAGTGGTACAAAAGGGGGTGGTGATGGATGGAGCATCAGAACCAATCAAACACTCACACCCAGTCAACAGATCTGGGTTTGATCCATCACCGTTCTTTAGCCCACTCTGCCACCCCAGATCAGACATGGCCATATGCAAATCAGTCTGACCCTGTGCCTCATGGGAACAGTCCAGCCCGAACTGACAAGCCATGCCTTCCCTGGACCGGAAACAAGCTTCCTAGGACCGGTTTCTGGCATTTCAGCCGTCTTCAGCCAGGCTTGCTTGAATCCAGTGGCAAAGTGAGCAAGGGACTCACGTCTGAGCATACCCTGCCAACTTATGGCGAACAAAGTGGTACAAAAGGGGGTGGTGATGGACGGAGCATCAGAACCAATCAAACACTCACACCCAGTCAACAGATCTGGGTTTGATCCATCACCGTTCTTTAGCCCACTCTGCCACCCCAGATCAGACATGGCCATATGCAAATCAGTCTGACCCTGTGCCTCATGGGAACAGTCCAGCCCCAACTGACAAGCCATGCCTTCCCTGGACCGGAAACAAGCTTCCTAGGACCGGTTTCTGGCATTTCAGCCGTCTTCAGCCAGGCTTGCTTGAATCCGGTGGCAAAGTGAGCAAGGGACTCACGTCTGAGCATACCCTGCCAACTTATGGCGAACAAAGTGGTACAAAAGGGGGTGGTGATGGACGGAGCATCAGAAACAATCAAACACTCACACCCAGTCAACAGATCTGGGTTTGATCCATCACCGTTCTTTAGCCCACTCTGCCACCCCAGATCAGACATGGCCATATGCAAATCAGTCTGACCCTGTGCCTCATGGGAACAGTCCAGCCCCAACTGACAAGCCATGCCTTCCCTGGACCGGAAACAAGCTTCCTAGGACCGGTTTCTGGCATTTCAGCCGTCTTCAGCCAGGCTTGCTTGAATCCGGTGGCAAAGTGAGCAAGGGACTCCCGTCTGAGCATACCCTGCCAACTTATGGCAAACAAAGTGGTACAAAAGGGGGTGGTGATGGACGGAGCATCAGAACCAACCAAACATTCACACCCAGTCAACAGATCTGGGTTTGATCCATCACCGTTCTTTAGCCCACTCTGCCACCCCAGATCAGACATGGCCATATGCAAATCAGTCTGACCCTGTGCCTCATGGGAACAGTCCAGCCCGAACTGACAAGCCATGCCTTCCCTGGACCGGAAACAAGCTTCCTAGGAATGGTTTCTGGCATTTCAGCCGTCTTCAGTCAGGCTTGCTTGAATCCAGTGGAAAAGTGAGCAAGGGACTCACGTCTGAGCATACCCTGCCAACTTATGGCGAACAAAGTGGTACAAAAGGGGGTGGTGATGGACGGAGCATCAGAACCAATCAAACACTCACACCCAGTCAACAGATCTGAGTTTGATCCATCACCGTTCTTTAGCCCACTCTGCCACCCCAGATCAGACATGGCCATATGCAAATCAGTCTGACCCTGTGCCTCATGGAAACAGTCCAGCCCGAACTGACAAGCCATGCCTTCCCTGGACCGGAAACAAGCTTCCTAGGACCGGTTTCTGGCATTTCAGCCGTCTTCAGCCAGGCTTGCTTGAATCCAGTGGCAAAGTGAGCAAGGGACTCACGTCTGAGCATACCCTGCCAACTTATGGCGAACAAAGTGGTACAAAAGGGGGTGGTGATGGACGGAGCATCAGAACCAACCAAACATTCACACCCAGTCAACAGATCTGGGTTTGATCCATCACCGCTCTTTAGCCCACTCTGCCACCCCAGATCAGACATGGCCATATGCAAATCAGTCTGACCCTGTGCCTCATGGGAACAGTCCAGCCCCAACTGACAATCCATGCCTTCCCTGGACCGGAAACAAGCTTCCTAGGACTGGTTTCTGGCATTTCAGCCGTCTTCAGCCAGGCTTGCTTGAATCCGGTGGCAAAGTGAGCAAGGGATTCACGTCTGAGCATACCCTGCCAACTTATGGCGAACAAAGTGGTACAAAAGGGGGTGGTGATGGACGGAGCATCAGAACCAATCAAACACTCACACCCAGTCAACAGATCTGGGTTTGATCCATCACCGTTCTTTAGCCCACTCTGCCACCCCAGATCAGACATGGCCATATGCAAATCAGTCTGACCCTGTGCCTCATGGGAACAGTCCAGCCCCAACTGACAATCCATGCCTTCCCTGGACCGGAAACAAGCTTCCTAGGACCGGTTTCTGGCATTTCAGCCGTCTTCAGCCAGGCTTGCTTGAATCCGGTGGCAAAGTGAGCAAGGGACTCACGTCTGAGCATACCCTGCCAACTTATGGAGAACAAAGTGGTACAAAAGGGGGTGGTGATGGACGGAGCATCAGAACCAATCAAACACTCACACCCAGTCAACAGATCTGGGTTTGATCCATCACCGTTCTTTAGCCCACTCTGCCACCCCAGATCAGACATGGCCATATGCAAATCAGTATGACCCTGTGTCTCATGGGAACAGTCCAGCCCGAACTGACAAGCCATGCCTTCCCTGGACCGGAAACAAGCTTCCTAGGACCGGTTTCTGGCATTTCAGCCACTTCAGCCAGGCTTGCTTGAATCCAGTGGCAAAGTGAGCAAGGGACTCACGTCTGAGCATACCCTGCCAACTTATGGCGAACAAAGTGGTACAAAAGGGGGTGGTGATGGACGGAGCATCAGAACCAATCAAGCACTCACACCCAGTCAACAGATCTGGGTTTGATCCATCACCGTTCTTTAGCCCACTCTGCCACCCCAGATCAGACATGGCCATATGCAAATCAGTCTGACCCTGTGCCTCATGGGAACAGTCCAGCCCAAACTGACAAGCCATGCCTTCCCTGGACCGGAAACAAGCTTCCTAGGACTGGTTTCTGGCATTTCAGCCGTCTTCAGCCAGGCTTGCTTGAATCCAGTGGCAAAGTGAGCAAGGGACTCACATCTGAGCATACCCTGCCAACTTATGGTGAACAAAGTGGTACAAAAGGGGGTGGTGATGGACGGAGCATCAGAACCAATCAAACACTCTCACCCAGTCAACAGATCTGGGTTGGATCTATCACCGTTCTTTAGCCCACTCTGCCACCCCCGATCAGACATGGCCATATGCAAATCAGTCTGACCCTGTGCCTCATGGTAACAGTCCAGCCCCAACTGACAAGCCATGCCTTCCCTGGACCGGAAACAAGCTTCCTAGGACCGGTTTCTGGCATTTCAGCTGTCTTCAGCCAGGCTTGCTTGAATCCGGTGGCAAAGTGAGCAAGGGACTCACGTCTGAGCATACCCTGCCAACTTATGGCGAACAAAGTGGTACAAAAGGGGGTGGTGATGGACGGAGCATCAGAACCAATCAAACACTCACACCCAGTCAACAGATCTGGGTTTGATCCATCACCGTTCTTTAGCCCACTCTGCCACCCCAGATCAGACATGGCCATATGCAAATCAGTCTGACCCTGTGCCTCATGGGAACAGTCCAGCCCGAACTGACAAGCCATGCCTTCCCTGTACCGGAAATAAGCTTCCTAGGACCGGTTTCTGGCATTTCAGCCGTCTTCAGCCAGGCTTGCTTGAATCCAGTGGCAAAGTGAGCAAGGGACTCACGTCTGAGCATACCCTGCCAACTTATGGCGAACAAAGTGGTACAAAAGGGGGTGGTGATGGACGGAGCATCAGAACCAATCAAACACTCACACCCAGTCAACAGATCTGGGTTTGATCCATCACCGTTCTTTAGCCCACTCTGCCACCCCAGATCAGACATGGCCATATGCAAATCAGTCTGACCCTGAGCCTCATGAGAACAGTCCAGCCCCAACTGACAAGCCATGCCTTCCCTGGACCGGAAACAAGCTTCCTAGGACCGGTTTCTGGCATTTCAGCCGTCTTCAGCCAGGCTTGCTTGAATCCGGTGGCAAAGTGAGCAAGGGACTCACGTCTGAGCATACCCTGCCAACTTATGGCGAACAAAGTGGTACAAAAGGGGGTGGTGATGGACGGAGCATCAGAACCAATCAAACACTCACACCCAGTCAACAGATCTGGGTTTGATCCATCACCGTTCTTTAGCCCAGTCTGCCACCCCAGATCAGACATGGCCATATGCAAATCAGTCTGACCCTGTGCCTCATGTGAACAGTCCAGCCCCAACTGACAAGCCATGCCTTCCCTGGACCGGAAACAAGCTTCCTAGGACCGGTTTCTGGCATTTCAGCCGTCTTCAGTCAGGCTTGCTTGAATCCAGTGGAAAAGTGAGCAAGGGACTCACGTCTGAGCATACCCTGCCAATTCATGGTGAACAAAGTGGTACAAAAGGGGGTGGTGATGGACGGAGCATCAGCACCAATCAAACACTCACACCCAGTCAACAGATCTGAGTTTGATCCATCACCGTTCTTTAGCCCACTCTGCCACCCCAGATCAGACATGGCCATATGCAAATCAGTCTGACCCTGTGCCTCATGGGAACAGTCCAGCCCGAACTGACAAGCCATGCCTTCCCTGGACCAGAAACAAGCTTCCTAGGACCGGTTTCTGGCATTTCAGCCGTCTTCAGCCAGGCTTGCTTGAATCCAGTGGCAAAGTGAGCAAGGGACTCACGTCTGAGCATACCCTGCCAACTTATGGCGAACAAAGTGGTACAAAAGGGGGTGGTGATGGACGGAGCATCAGAACCAATCAAACACTCACACCCAGTCAACAGATCTGGGTTTGATCCATCACCGTTCTTTAGCCCACTCTGCCACCCCAGATCAGACATGGCCATATGCAAATCAGTCTGACCCTGTGCCTCATGGGAACAGTCCAGCCCCAACTGACAAGCCATGCCTTCCCTGGACCGGAAACAAGCTTCCTAGGACCGGTTTCTGGCATTTCAGCCGTCTTCAGCCAGGCTTGCTTGAATCCGGTGGCAAAGTGAGCAAGGGACTCACGTCTGAGCATACCCTGCCAACTTATGGCGAACAAAGTGGTACAAAAGGGGGTGGTGATGGACGGAGCATCAGAACCAATCAAACACTCACACCCAGTCAACAGATCTGGGTTTGATCCATCACCGTTCTTTAGCCCACTCTGCCACCCCAGATCAGATATGGCCATATGCAAATCAGTCTGACCCTGTGCCTCATGGGAACAGTCCAGCCCGAACTGACAAGCCATGCCTTCCCTGGACCGGAAACAAGCTTCCTAGGACCGGTTTCTGGCATTTCAGCCATCTTCAGCCAGGCTTGCTTGAATCCAGTGGCAAAGTGAGCAAGGGACTCACGTCTGAGCATACCCTGCCAACTTATGGCAAACAAAGGGGTACAAAAGGGGGTGGTGATGGACGGAGCATCAGAACCAATCAAACACTCACACCCAGTCAACAGATCTGGGTCTGATCCATCACCGTTCTTTAGCCCACTCTGCCACCCCAGATCAGACATGGCCATATGCAAATCAGTCTGACCCTGTGCCTCATGGGAACAGTCCAGCCCGAACTGACAAGCCATGCCTTCCCTGGACCGGAAACAAGCTTCCTAGGACCGGTTTCTGGCATTTCAGCCACTTCAGCCAGGCTTGCTTGAATCCAGTGGCAAAGTGAGCAAGGGACTCACGTCTGAGCATACCCTGCCAACTTATGGCGAACAAAGTGGTACAAAAGGGGGTGGTGATGGACGGAGCATCAGAACCAATCAAACACTCACACCCAGTCAACAGATCTGGGTTTGATCCATCACCGTTTTTTAGCCCACTCTGCCACCCCAGATCAGACATGGCCATATGCAAATCAGTCTGACCCTGTGCCTCATGGGAACAGTCCAGCCCGAACTGACAAGCCATGCCTTCCCTGGACCGCAAACAAGCTTCCTAGGACTGGTTTCTGGCATTTCAGCCGTCTTCAGCCAGGCTTGCTTGAATCCAGTGGCAAAGTGAGCAACGGACTCACGTCTGAGCATACCCTGCCAACTTATGGCAAAGAAAGTGGTACAAAAGGGGACGGTGATGGACAGAGCATCAGAACCAATCAAACACTCACACCCAGTCAACAGATCTGGGTTTGATCCATCACCGTTCTTTAGCCCACTCTGCCACCCCAGATCAGACATGGCCATATGCAAATCAGTCTGACCCTGTGCCTCATGGGAACAGTCCAGCCCGAACTGACAAGCCATGCCTTCCCTGGACCGGAAACAAGCTTCCTAGGACTGGTTTCTGGCATTTCAGCCGTCTTCAGCCAGGCTTGCTTGAATCCAGTGGCAAAGTGAGCAAGGGACTCACGTCTGAGCATACCCTGCCAACTTATGGTGAACAAAGTGATACAAAAGGGGGTGGTGATGGACGGAGCATCAGAACCAATCAAACACTCTCACCCAGTCAACAGATCTGGGTTGGATCTATCACCGTTCTTTAGCCCACTCTGCCACCCCAGATCAGACATGGCCATATGCAAATCAGTCTGACCCTGTGCCTCATGGGAACAGTCCAGCCCCAACTGACAAGCCATGCCTTCCCTGGACCGGAAACAAGCTTCCTAGGACCGGTTTCTGGCATTTCAGCTGTCTTCAGCCAGGCTTGCTTGAATCCGGTGGCAAAGTGAGCAAGGGACTCACGTCTGAGCATACCCTGCCAACTTATGGCGAACAAAGTGGTACAAAAGGGGGTGGTGATGGACGGAGCATCAGAACCAATCAAACACTCACACCCAGTCAACAGATCTGGGTTTGATCCATCACCGTTCTTTAGCCCACTCTGCCACCCCAGATCAGACATGGCCATATGCAAATCAGTCTGACCCTGTGCCTCATGGGAACAGTCCAGCCCGAACTGACAAGCCATGCCTTCCCTGGACCGGAAACAAGCTTCCTAGGACCGGTTTCTGGCATTTCAGCCGTCTTCAGCCAGGCTTGCTTGAATCCAGTGGCAAAGTGAGCAAGGGACTCACGTCTGAGCATACCCTGCCAACTTATGGCGAACAAAGTGGTACAAAAGGGGGTGGTGATGGACGGAGCATCAGAACCAATCAAACACTCACACCCAGTCAACAGATCTGGGTTTGATCCATCACCGTTCTTTAGCCCACTCTGCCACCCCAGATCAGACATGGCCATATGCAAATCAGTCTGACCCTGTGCCTCATGGGAAGAGTCCAGCCCGAAATGACAAGCCATGCCTTCCCTGGACCGGAAACAAGCTTCCTAGGACCGGTTTCTGGCATTTCAACCGTCTTCAGCCAGGCTTGCTTGAATCCAGTGGCAAAGTGAGCAAGGGACTCACGTCTGAGCATACCCTGCCAACTTATGGCGAACAAAGTGGTACAAAAGGGGGTGGTGATGGACGGAGCATCAGAACCAATCAAACACTCACACCCAGTCAACAGATCTGGGTTTGATCCATCACCGTTCTTTAGCCCACTCTGCCACCCCAGATCAGACATGGCCATATGCAAATCAGTCTGACCCTGTGCCTCATGGGAACAGTCCAGCCCCAACTGACAAGCCATGCCTTCCCTGGACCGGAAACAAGCTTCCTAGGACCGGTTTCTGGCATTTCAGCCGTCTTCAGCCAGGCTTGCTTGACACACCCCATCCAACCACACACAAACTCAGTTTCCCATACAAATACTCACCCAACTAATCAATAACTAATATACACACTCATGTAGTTAGTGACCAACTGATGCAGCATGTTATACAACAACAGAGATAGTGATGCACACATTCACATAATTTAGTTACTAATCCATGTATTAAGTGAGACACTTTTAATTACTCACTTAAACAGACAGTCAGACAGCTACTAAATCCTCCATCCAGACAGTTATATATCCCCTCAATCTTCAATACAGATTGGTATATATAAAATGCATATTTAAATTTCAAACTAAACCACATTCATTTGATGATGTCATCAGTGATGTCATTTGAGATGTCATCAGTGATGTCATCAGTGATGTCACTGACCATGTCATGAATGATGCAATATGTGACATCATCAGCAGTGCATTGCGGGCGTGCGAGTTATAGTTAGCAGAACTAACTATAACAGAGGAATTTCTATGGTTTTGTATGAGTGAAATGGCCAGCTAACTATATCACCCCTGAAACCTAAGGGTTTTTCTGTGAATTTCTAAGGTTTTTTTAAATGGTAATTTCTAACTATAACGTCTCTGAATCCTATGTTTTTTTCAGTGAATATATATATATACAGGCACTTAATAGGTTTAAAGCCAGAGGTTACAAAGACACCATTCTAAAACAGGCCATGGCAAAAATGAAAACTAAACCTAGAGAGGCATTACTAGATACCAATCCCCCATCCACACAAGCAACAGATTCAGTAGCTAACGATATGGAAGGTACTCCCAGGTTTGTGACTACTTTCAATCGTCAAGAAAGGAAAATCAGATCCATCTTGACACACAGCTGGCCAATACTTTTGACTGATGGGGTTTTGGCCCCCAGATTACCTAAAGCTCCCATTATCACCTACAGAAAGGGACCTTCTATGAGGGCCCAAATTACGAAAAGCTTTCCGGAATTGAACAAAGACTTATTGTGGTTGCAGCCCCGGCCGGGGTTTGTCAAATGTTCCAGCTGCAGGGCCTGCAAGTTCGGAACAAATACCACGCAATATGCTACCCCCTTCATCCCAGACATGATTAAAATTAGGGGTACTTACAACTGCAAGACTGAATATGCAGTTTATGTTCTGATATGCACCTGCGGCTTAAAATACGTGGGCAGCACTAAGCTTCAGGTGCATGTCAGAATTCTCCAACATCTTCGAGCTATCGTTAACAACGACACTTCATACCCCGTGGCCAGGCATTTTAAAACAGTCCACAATAACAACTTACAATGCCTCAGCTATTACGTGATCGGAGCAATTCCGAAATTACAAAGAGGTGGGGACAGGGACAAATTGTTAAGAAAGCTGGAATCAAAATTAATTTTAGAATTGGACAGTAAGTTCCCCAACGGGTTGAACACTACGGAGGATCTGTATCATTTTTTATAAAATGATACTGAGCAATAAATTACAGACATGACACTATTAGTAGCATTTTTATATGAAGCTGCTTCCCTGTGACATTGCCAATTTTTGCAAAAAAATGTTTTTTATTCTATTCTTAGAATTTGGTATTGATACAGTAGATATCAGTGGCACACTTTTTGGGTAAAAAAGTTTTTCACTCGTTTTATTAAGTTTTTCACGTGTGATGTATTTTAAAACGATTCAGACATGGTTAATTAAGACATGGTCCAGCCATCTCAAAATTCAATATTTTTTATGTTGGGATCAACATTTATAAATAGGATTTCATATTTCGAAGGCATACACAAGACTTATGAGCATTCATGTCATATATTTTACATCAAATGATTGATAAAGGATTGTTTTAGATTATGTGACAAATTTTATTCATTGCTTGCGTTATTTGCACATATATTTGGCAAATTGATTATATGAAATGTATTTACATTATAACAGCATAATTTGCACGGCGTAATTTGCACATATTGCAATTGCTTTATTTTGCACATATTTAGCAGCATAGTTTGCACATATTCTAGCATCGTTTTTTTACATGTGTCTTGCGTTAAGGAAGGGCCTTTGTTTCTGTCTATTATACCAAGCTAGCATCTCAAAATAAGTTCTCGCATTCATGCCGTATATGTTTCTATTTGATATTTGCTCAGCTGACAGTCATGTGTTTTAGATCCTCACATTTGATCTTTTTAGAAATAACTCGTTTTTTGAATAGAAGAAAGACTGAACCATGCTGTTGTACTTAGGCACTTAGTAGTTTGTCTATGTCTATTACCCCACGTGGTGCACACAAAGCAGATTTTAAAAAATGGCAATTCAGGCATTGACTATCTGTGAGCAAGGGCAACCGCCCGAAACACGTCAGATATTGTGCATCTCCGTCCAATAAACAACATCTTGCCTTATTCCTGGGATTCGTGGTGTCTCTGTTCGCCAAGTAGGAGGTTCAGCGTCATTGTGGTTGTTGAATATATATATATATATATGCAAAACCCTCTTGCTTCACAACAACAAGGTAAGAGCAGCACTCAGGATTGCAGTAAGAGAAAGATTTTATTGATTAACGTGTTTCAACCTCACGGTCTTTGTCAAAGTCACTTCAAAGACAGGAAGTGGCTACTTATAAATGCATTTACAACCAAGCATGACCAAGCAAATTTCAAAATAGACATGGTAGAAAGAGTCATGAGTACACATGCAAACAGATTCACCCCTCATTAAAGCCAGCATTTGTTAAATATTATTTTGTAGTAAAAATAAACAAAATGCCTTTATTATAAATGCTTAGTGTGGGAAATGAAAAAAATAAAATAAAATGAAATAAATTAAGTATGAACAAACCAGAAAGAAGTACAAGCCATCTTACTAGCGCAAGCTTAAACCACTGTGTGCATAAGAATGCTCCCATCAAATGTGTACCAGGATCAAAAATGGTTCACATCCAGAGTCAGTGAAACTGCCAAGTGGCATTGCAGATGCAGGCAGAATAACGTTGGTGGGAAATAAACACCAAGGAAACATATAAGTTAATGTATTATAAAAAATACCTAACAAATGGCAGATTCTGTAATATACTATTGCTCTGCAAGTATCAATTACCCAGGGTGGGCGCTAAATGGCAAGACTAAGGAATTAAAGTATAAAACATGAATAGAAAAATTATAAAAATTACACAGTCAGTGAATCAGAGGAAAAATGAATAAAGGCTTGGATAATGCTGGGAAAAACCCACACCCAGTACAATAAAATCAAAACGTGGTGGCTATGCATACTACTCAACCAAGCAGCCGCTTAGAAGGAGTTGCGGCCAAAAGAGTATCGCAGGAGAAAGAGGACTTAGACTATCATGGGCGGGATAATCATAGAGGTGGAATGACAGGAGAAAAAGGGGGGACTGCAGGGGCAGGGAGAAAAAGGGGGGCCACGGGAACCAGAGTATATATATATATATATATATACAGTGTCCAAAATGTTGGGGCACCACAGGTATATGATATCTCCTCATCCTAGATGAACATGAAAGTCTTCCTCTCGATTGAGGCCTCCGGGAGCCTTGCTCTGCAGGCGAATTATGTATTCAGATACCAAGCGTCGCAGGCGGCGTTCTCTGTTACCTCCGCGTAGATGCACTGCAACTCTGTCTATTCCAAAATATGAAATCTTAGAGCTGACATCAGATACCTCTCCATGCTCTAGCGTGCAGTGTTTGGCAACAGTGTAAGTTAAATCCCTATTTCTGATAGCGCGGAGATGCTCAAGTATACGCTTCTTCACAGGAAACACAGTGCTACTAACATAGCGCAAACCACAAATACAAGTCACAACATAAACAACATATTCAGTATTGCAATTGATAAAAGGAAGTATTTTTTCATTCCTTCCAAATGGTAACAAATAACTTTTAACATTGCGACTGTTAGCACAGGCCTTGCACCGGCTGCATTTGTGAAAGCCGGGGAGTTCCTTCAGCCACGTGCCTGTTCTTTTAACTTGTTGCGTGAGATGACTATGTACCAGTGTGCCCTGTAAGGGTTTGCACCTACGGAATGTGATGTGTGGTTTGGGGCTGACCAGCTTACCTATGACTGAATCCTGCCTGACCAGGTACCAATGGTTGCTAACAATTTTATGTAGTGCCTGAGATGCATTGGAAAACGTGGTGATATATATAACCTACTGGCAGTCGCCAGTAGGTAGTTATAGTTAGTACCTCGTTTCGTTTCAAAAAGTGTTTTTTCTTTTGCAAATTTCTTTACGCCATTTGATGAATCTTTGCTAAATTTTCGAAGCAAATGGTTCACTCAGGTCAGCTCCAGTCTTGAAAGTTTCGGGATGTTTCGTCGAGCGGGAGCAGAGAAAAAAGGGGGTCCCAAAATGCATTTTCTCCATGTTTATTTCCATAGGAACGTTAGACAAAGCTACAGTCTGAACTGCTGAACGGAATTACACCAAATTTGGCAAAAAGGTAACTCTTGGTTCATAAAGCAGCCTTTTTTTAAATGGTGTAAATCCGTTCAGTAGCTCCTGAGAAATTCAAAAATAAATATCTGGTGGCTGAGGAAGGTTCGCGAACTCTCTTGAGCACCAGCTTCATTTTGATTGATTGCCTGCCAACACTCCAAACCAGGAAGTGTTGGCAGCCATCTTGTGGTAGAAAAGCGGGCGAGGTAGAAACACCCTGGCCCCCTAGGCCTGCTCAGGGGGTCCCACAAGGACCCCTGGGCCAAAAAAGCATTTTTTATATATATTTTTTGGCCCAATTTGTGCTGGGTGCACGAATCCGGTGGAATTTTTTTTAAAAACAAAGCGCGGACCCACACTTCATTTCTTTGAACCCCTGGGTGGGCCAGTTCCCGGGGACAATGACAAAATTATATGCGGGGACCGCCACCTCCTGGGGCTTTATTTATTATGCATGGGGGCACGCCGTCCCCCAAGCCCCGGGACGGCCACCTCCCTGGGGCTTTCTTCATTAATGGGGGCTTTGTGGCCACCCAAGCCCTGGGGACCCCCCTCCTCTGGACTTTGACTAATTACAGGCGGGGGACCTCTCAGGCCTCCCAAGCCCCGGGGACCACCACCTCCCTGGGGAATCCTTCAATAATGAAGGGAGGGCATTGTGGGAAACCTGCTCTCGCTTTCATGAAGCAAAGCAGATTGCTTTTGGACAAGGGGAGCTGCATGTCAGCAGCTCCCCTTGTCCAAAAGAAATGCTGGCTCACCCAGGAGACGGGGAGCCGGCAGGGACTGCGAGGCATTGGGGCTCCCCTGCGGTCCCCAATGTTGAGGGCTGGCCTAAGGGATGGGGTTTCCGGGGTCAGAAGTGGTCCAGGGGAGGAGGGTCACGCGGCCCCCTTCCCAGGAAAAATGTAAATATTTTTTTTTTAATGAGGCCAGGCTCCTGGGCATGGGGTCCTCGAGGCCAGACGTGGCCCAGGAGAGGGGGATGGGGTCCCTGGGGCAAACAGTGGCCCAGGTAAGGGGGGGCAATATGGCCCCCTTCTGTTTTTAAAAAAACAAGAAAATGCTCAGGCCCTGGGGGATAATGAAAGGAAGAGGGGCCACTCAGCCCCCTTTCTAAAAACTGAATTAAAAAAATGCTGACATCTCGCCAGCGGCCCCGCCCCCTCCCTGCACCACTGTGCAAACACACCTCTTGGCACATTCTGAATTGGGGGATTAAGTCCCCTTCAATCCTAAGGGTCCTTAGGGGCCAACTATACCACCAGGTACCTCCAGTAATCCCCCCACAGTGTGATTGCTAAGAGGTGGTCCGAGGCCATGACCCTTTTGATGCCACTCTGCAAACGCGCCTCTTGGTGCACTGCTGGTAGGAGATGAGGTCCTCTTGTGTCCTGAGGGCCTCAGGACTAAAGTGAACTTCAACCCCCGAGAAACTCTCTTATACAATCACTAAGACAAGCACACACTCATCCATACAGCCACTCTCACAATCACTCACTCTCACATATAATCATTTATATACTCCAACACTCACATATGCTGCCTTTCACATATGTAGTTACTCACACATGTACCACTGAGACATCCATTCACTCACCAACACAGCCATACACACACTCACCCACCCACACAGCCCCCACAGACGCACTCTTGAACCCATACACCCAGTGAATCACCCACTGACACATCCATGCAGGGAGTCACACCCATCCCACCCACCCACACAGACACTCAGGCACCCATTCAGGTACTCAGACAACCAATCAAAACCCATATAGACACTCATGTAGCTGCTCACCAAACCAAGCAGCCATTTACACACCAACTGACAGACTGATACAGAAATTCATACAGATTAGTCAGTCACCCATGTATTAGTAAGACACATTTAATCACTCAACTTATACAGTCAGTCATACACATATTAAATCATCCATTCAGACACTCATACACCCACTCATTCTTCAATACACCTTGGCATATATATATATATATATAAAATATATTTAAACACTTTAGAAACACTCAGTCACTTGATGATGTCATCAGTGATGTCATCAGTGATGTCATTTGAGATGTCATCAGTGATTTCACTGACCATGTCATGGGTGATGTAATATGTCATCAGAAGTGCATTGCGGGGGCGCGAGTTATAATTAGCTCAACTAACTATAACAGTCAAATTTCTCTGGTTTTGTACGAGTGAAATATCCAACTAACTATAACGTCCCAGAGACCCATGAATTTTTCAGTGAATTGCTATGGTTTTTTAAATGCTAATTACTAACTATAATGTCCCTGAAACCTATGTTTTTTTCAGTAAGACTATGTATATACCCTCTTCAGTAGCAAATGCAGGGGTGCAACCTGAATGTCAGGGGTGCCGTGGCCACAGCGTGTTCGAGTTCAAATATCACTAACATCCTTCGTAAGCTTATCTTCAAGGACACGACATTCCCAGCAGTTTAGAAAATAATTCAATTTACTTCAGCATGAGAGAAACAATCTACGCGTTTTGGTTGCACAGCAACCTCTGCCATGATATAGCACCATTTTGGATTCTTTTTATTTTTATACATGTAACCCATGTGTGCAAACATAAATAACGGACATGCAGTGTCTTTCATCTATTTCACAAATATTCAGTTTGGTGGCCAAATTAGAGTGGTCAAACTCATCAAAAATAAATATACATGTAAAGTAAATATTCAATTGCTCACATAGGAGCCACAATTGATAACTCATTTTCTTTGATTTTATTGACTAGTGCATGTATCAAAAATTCATATATACACACTCATATGGAAGGAGTTCTCTTAATCTACTTCATATAACAGACATCATTGTCCAATTGACCTTTGAATATCGGGTGATTTCCGACCTTCATACTTTGATTATGTGGCGCTATCTACAAATATGCTGCCAAATTAATCAAAACTGAGAACAGTTTCACTTTAAAATCATCATAATGCCTCAGTGGGCAAATTAAATCAGAAAACATATTTTCATCCCTGGGTCCTGATATTCCATATACTTTTTAAAGTGATGATGTTCTTGCCACTGGTTATTTATAGTTAGGACCACATTTAGCATTTTTTGATTTGCTAGTAGCTTTGGCGTTGTTTGACAAATCCTTACAAAACTTTACAAAACAAATGTTCATCCACCTCAGCTCCTTCCCAAAAAGTTTCTGGGTGATCTGTCAAGTGGGGGCCGAGAAAAAGGTGGGGTTGAAATTCCAAAACATGTGTTACCAATTCATTTTTCTATAGGAACGTAAGACACAGCGACAGCCCAAACGCCAGAACAAATTTACACCAAATTTGGAAGAAAACTAGATATTGATCAAGAAAGAGTGTTTTTCTAATTTGATGTAAATCCATTTAGTAGTTTTTGAACAATTAAGGCTATAAAACTATGTATACCACCATTTCAACAAGGATGTGGTGTCAGCCATCTTAGGTTTCGGGACTCAGTCCCAGTCCTAGAAAAAATACAAAAAAAAGAAATGAGGGAAGGAGTACCCTGACCACCTAGGCAAAATGGGACAAAAACATTTTTGTTTTATATTATGCTGTGATTTCTCAGGGGAGAATTTTTTCTAAAGCAGGGGCTCCCATGCAATAAGTGAAAAACATCCAGGTGGGCCAGGGAGAGCAGTGGAAAGATTACTTTTGGGGTTGAGGGCATGCAGCCCCCCCCCATAATCCTTGGGGGAGGCCCCAGGGATCCTATCCCAGAGACCATTGTTCAAAATAGGGGAGGGGTGCTCACTGCCCCAACTCAAGCCTTAATAGTCACAGGGGCTGAATTAATATGAACATGGGAGGTGGCCACATGGCCCCCTCCTTGAACCGTAATAGGCCCCGGGGTTCACAGATGCCTTGACCGAATGTCATCAAAAAGGGGAGTGGTACCATGCAGCCACCCTCCCTGAACCTTAATAGGCCCCGGAAATCACCCGAGGGCCAAACTGAGCTTTAAAGTGTGCTGGCCACATAACACCCCTCCCTGAAACTGATAAGGTGCTGAGGACCCCACCCCCGGGGCAAGCTTAATTGCTGTGTTCCGTGAGCCCACCCCAGGAGACAGTAGCTTTCCTGCCCACATTAGCGGGGTCAGGGAAGCATATGGCAGTGTGGGAGCAGACATGTCTTCCCTGCCTGCCTGGGCCCCCCTCTTGAATGGAATTTGGCCCCAGGGGATGGGGTACCTGGGGTCCTTAGAAGCTCAAGGGAGGCTGCTTGTCCCCTCCCCTTGATTAAAAAATGGAGATCCCGGGAGATGGGGTTCCTGTTGCCCAAAGGGGCTTAGGGAGAGGGCTGACCCAATGGGTTTGGTCTCAGGGCCTGGCCGCTGGCCCGCCTCAGAACACAGTAGTTTTCCCACCCCCATTAGCGCGGGCAGGGAAATATATGTCTGTTCCCACCCATCAGCACTTTAAAGTTCCCACTGAGTGGGAGCAGACATGTCTTCCCTGCTGTGCAGGAGCGCAGGCAGGGAAGGCATATCTGCTCTCTCTCAGTGGGAACTTTGAAAATGTTCCCACCAGGTGGGAGCAGACTTCTGTTTCCTTGCCTGCACTCTGCAACCCCGAAGCTGATTACTTATCGATTAGAACTCAGAGATCTCCTGAGCCTACCCGGCATTACAAAAATACCCTGGCTCAAACACATAAGGGACCTTTGTACCAAACTGGGCAAAAATGATCAATGGACCTCAACCGCCCTGCGTAAGGATTTGTACCTGATTATCCAGACGCAACTTAGATACTTAGCCACGCCACAAGCAAAGAGCGTTCTTGGATCTGATTTCAAGATACGCAAAGCAGGACAATGGTCGGAGGTGCCCAATTGTCTGCAGATGGGTTTTAGCCATCTGGATCTTGCTAATTTGTATGCTGGGCATGCAACCATGAGGTGGGCCACGCTCTCTTTCGGTGCCTCACAACAGGGACAGCCCGCAATTGTCTGGTAGGGGGGGCTCCACTTTGCAGTTAATTCGCGAACCAAAAGTGAGCCTACCCTGAACTGTTTGCAAAGTGCTCTATCTCGTGGCATCTGGATGAAGTCCAGATATGGTTCCAAGCATGTGTGCTGTTTATGTAAATAGAAATATTCTGTAAGCCTCCCTGCTTTGGGATTGTTGAAGTCCTGCATGTCGACCCAGGCCCAATAGGATTTTTTAAGCTCAACCTTGCTGGGAGGGTTTTGACTTTCAAACGATTCCCTAAAGCCGAGGGCGATAAGTAATTTCTTGACATTATTTATCCAGCTGACTCTTAGATTACCATCTAGGTTCATTACCTCTGTGAGCGCAGCGGCATAATTGGAAAGTTCAGCAGTCCACCGTAGGTGGGCCCAGAAAAGCAGTGGTCGCAGCCTAGCAATGTCTCTAAATGAGCGTCTGCCCATGTCACAAATCAGGGTTTCAATGGCGTATTACGGGGAAGCATCACTAAGTCTCTGAAAAACTTATGTTCGGAACTGCAGATTTCTTCTACATTGTCAAAACCCCATAGTGCAGCACTGTAAGTGGCCGAACTAACTGCCTTTGCGGCATAAATCGTGCAGATTCCATCTAGGGTGAGGTTAACTCTAGATGATCTGTAGGGGTTAAATGTCATAAGCTTAGTCTTAGAAGTATTAATGACCAACCCCCTAGATTTACAGAAAATTTGAAATCTATCCAGGGGTCTTTGTAACCCTACCGGGGTCTTAGAGATCAGCAGGGTATCATCTGCGAACAGGAGAGTGGGTACCCTATCTCCTGCCAGGGCATCCGCTGATACCTCCTGGAGGAAGCTGACCACCCTGTTCACGTATAAAGAGTACAGGATTGGTGCCATAACACAGCCCTGGCGTACTCCCCTGCTTACTGGTATCCTGTCTGTTTTCTGTTCCTGTGACCACCACCTCACTTGTGCGTAATTGCCCTCATGTAATCGAATCAGCAGGTTGGGGATCAACGGGGGGATCCCCAACTCACCCAATATTTGCCACAGCGGGTCGCGGGGGACCAGGTCAAATAAATGTTTTAAAACATCCTCATGGCAGGTAAAACTGGTTGTTCCAAAATAAATAAAATATATTTTTACAAGATCACCATCTTTAGCACATTAATTCGACCAACTCCGATAAAGGGAGGTTACTTTAAGGTCTGACTCTACTTTTAACGGCAGTGAAGTGTAAACAAGTACAACTCCTTACAATCACTTGAAATATAAACAACCAAATGAAGTTTTCAGGAACACATATTATGGCTTTACAATTATGTCTATAATACTTTAGACTGTGTTCTACTCCTAGGACTTGTTTTTAAAATGTTTATCCTGTAGTCTGACCCTACTCTGTAAAATCTTTACTTTAGTGAATTAGTAATATTTTGTTTTTGTTTCGGCAAAAGCAACTCAATGTCATTAAAGGTTGGACTTGTTCTTTAAGGTATTCCTGACATTTGTTTGGGATTACTATACTAATCTCATTTGCCAACTGCTTGATAAAGCAGGCCAATAAAAAGAAGAAATCAAGCGCCCCTCTGGATGCTTTTCTGCGTAGTGCAACAAAATAGCAATGATAATGAGTTCTGCTAAAGGTTTGCTGTGCACTGATTGAAATGACCTCTTCAATTGGAAGTGGGTGGTTGTTAGAGGGACCCTTACTCTTTGTCATAAATTAAAAGCTAGATTGGTATCTTTCAAGATAATAACTGTGGGTAACTTTTGGACTGCCACATATTCCGAAGTTTCAATCAGTTTCTTGATATTCAGTCAATTCCACCTACAATAAACTATGCTTGTCTGTGGTGCACCAAAAGAAGGGTCACCTTAACCAGTGTATTTGAGTCATAGAGTTCTGTAAGCATATTCTGCTCTGTCCTTCTTCGCTAAGCCATGTTGCTTTCCTCGTACACTGACAGCTGGTATGTCTGATGCTATATATTCTGACCTTGGATCTAGATGGTTTAAACTGTACTCTCATCCTTTGTTACTCTTCTAGAATTCATTTCATGCATTTAAAGCAAGCTATTCATGAACACTTCTAAATTATCGCCTATCTCTTCCTCTCAATGTTTTTTGGAACAATCCAACTTGGTACATATCCTGGATCTATTTACTTCTGGGTCCAATAACTAAGAGTGGGCGTAACTCACGAAATTCAGTGTAGCATAATCACACAAAATTACCTAAGAAAACCATAAGATTTGCTTTAATTACCTGAGAAGAGTAATTCTGCATTTAGCACTATTTCTTAGTGCAAAAAGGTACCCTCACATCCAAAATGAACGTGCATTTTGCGCTAAGAAATAGTTCTAAATGCAACAGAATACGAATAGCATGTGTGAGCAGCTGCTCACACTCGCTAAATGTGGTCTTAGGGTAGGATTTTGCCCCAATTTACTACCGGCATTAAGCCCTATTTTCTTAGTGCAAAATACACCCTCACTTCCAAACTGGATGCAAGGATGCATTTTGTGCAAAGAAACAGCACTAAAACCAGCAGAATACGAATAGCGAGCAAGAGAGGCTGATCGCCTTCCCTAAATGTGCTCTTGTGGTAGGATTTTTTCCACCAAATTACTCCTCGTTAGGCTAGCAGGAGTAATTGCGTAATTATCGGAAATACCACGTCAAAGAGTAAAATAGAATTACTGAAATTACTCTGATTACTGCAACGTAATGTAAGTTCTGCCTAGGCCTACCAACCACCATTTCACTGAAGATTTAGGTCCTCATTACGATGTCGGTCGTAAAGGATTCCGACCGACTCCTTGTCGGAATTGTTTCCGACCAACTTGGGTTCGGGGAGTCTGACTGACCGATTATGATGGTTCCGAACAACATTCGTCGGACTCCCCTTGACTCAATGGAAACCTGTGTTCCGACTGACAACACAGGCTCCCATTGCAAAAAGGGGTGGTTGCGAAAAACCCTGCACCCTGTGGTGGGCACCCCAAGGTGCCTGCCACACTGCACAGGGTTTGAAAGAGGGGTACCACGGGTACCCCCACAAGCCCCAACTGGAGGCTGCCGGGTAAAGGGGGACCTGCTACGGGCCCCCAAAGTTAGTTCCCGTCAGCCTTTTTGTGTCGGACAGACCGAGTCGGAAAGGCTGTCGGAATCCGGCATCGTAATCGGTCGGATGGAAACGCTGTCCATTGAGCTGTAGGAATCGACTCCGACCGACTCAGATTATCCAAATGCCGGTCGTAACCGAGTCAGAATGATCAAACAATTTCCTTCTATCGTAATCGGTCGGTCGGAAATGTTTCCGAGTCGGTCAGAAACATAGGTTCTGACACGGTCTAGGAAAATCTGAATTTCGTTCGGAGCCTTTCTGACCGACATCATAATCAGGCCCTAAGTATGAAGTTTCTATCTGTCCCTTATATTTCTTGTGCACTCCCTTTAAGCAGGTCCATTTCTTCTCAACAGTGTAGGAGTTAATGGAACAATAATAACGGTCACATCTTCAACTACTATCTGGGTTAGGGTCTGCCAAATTAACTCCTGTGAAAAATATTCCGCCAGTAAGTAAAATTGAGAACTAACCCATTAACAAGCAACATGACATTTTTTTCAAGTCAATAAAGATTGGCAAATAAGTGAAATAAACCTGGGGTAGGTGGAATGCTTCATTCTTCCTGTGGAATTGGCAGAATTTGGCGACTTAGTGTTACTTTTGTAGCTCAGAGTTCCAGCCAAATTCTGCCAATTGCCACTTGGCGGAATTGTTTTCCTGCCTGTTGCCAGAAATGCGAGCTAGATTTGGTGTTGCCTAGCACGATTCCGCAACACGTGCTGTCAGAGGGCTGCTTCTAAAGTTGATTTGCTGTTGCTCGAGTAGATTTTCTACTTGAGAGCCAGCAAAATAAATTAGATGGCCACAAATGCTCTTGCGCACCACATGGTGCAGTTTGCATAGATTTTCCAGCACTGCTCCTGCTACTGGCACTAAATTTCACTGCGAGCCATAAGACAATCATATTTTCCACCCGTTGATGGCACTCCACAGACTTTCATGGAGTTTTTAGGTAACTCTGAGGAATTACATGAGTGAAAATCTGCAGGTTCTGCCCACTCAATTTTAAAGATTCCCTCCAGTCTGTAATGAGGTGAATACATATCAAGTCATGAAGGGATTTACCTAAGCTTTTTTTATTTCCAGAAATTACTGATAAGTGCACTATAACGAAGATCAGGTCCATTCGCATGCACATTAAAATTCAAACGTCCTCAGTCACCAGTATGTGTTCTACCAGAATATCAAATTTCTTATGTTGACCTGAAAGTACCCCTACTACACAATGCTAACTCCCATGTATCATCAAGGTAAGATGATGTGTAGTGAAGAATAGTAAAGCGTTGCTTCCACTTACGTTGACGATAAATACTTCATAGTCTGGAGTTGATAAGTGTAGATCGATACTTTTGGCCTTGGCATTTTGACATACAACTAGGGGTGGGCGGAATTTGCGAAATCCCCTTTTGCAAATTATCGCGAAAATGTTTAAAATTATCGCAAACAAGCGGAAATATCGCTAAGATGCGGAATTTTTTTTCCCGCATGTTCGCGAGATTTTCTGCATGGTTGCGGGTCGCCAACTTACCCATGTGGTTGCTCGCGGGCGCGGCCATCTTGTTTTGAGGGTTCTCGCGGTGCATGATCGCGAGAAGAAAGACGTGATCGCGTGACGCATGATGTCACAGCGGGCGCGAACTGTTGCGAGACAGCGCAAATGGCTAAAAACAATCCAACATCTCATGGAGAACGCAACCGGATCAAGAAAACTTGTCGGCGAACGCAGGGATTCGGGTAAGGCGATCGCTCGCGAGAATGTATTATTTTACAGCGTGAGCAAGAAACAAATTATCGCCAAGCTGCGGAAAGCGGAAATTTTGACATTTTCGCGCTCTCCGCGGAACGCGAAAATGTCAAATTATCGCAATTTCCGCGAACGGAACTAAATTTTTGCCCAGGCCTACATACAACCCAACTCAACCATTTACGCACGCACACAGTTTCACATTATTGTATTGGTAAGCAAATTCAGGCTGCATCATATATTCTTGTGAGTGACATTTTCTAGCAAACATCTCTTCATTCACTGTCCTCTATCGATGATTAACACCAAATTGTTTAAATTGTCTTGTTCACTTTAACAGGAAACATTTACACTTTCAAAGTACGTTTAAATCAGACAGTAGGAAATCTCTTGTAGTTTTGGAATCCTATTCAACATGTATGGCTGTCACATTAAGACTGAAAGGAATGGTCAGGGAAAGCTCGATAAACGTAGCCCTTATCGTTTCTCCAACACGGAAGGGTCTTGACTTCTTCAAGGCTATTTCGTAGGTCGAACAAATCTTGTAAAAGCGCACATGCATTTCTCAATCACAAATTTAGTAACAGAGATCAGGACTGTCTCTCCTATGGAATGCATACCACTGAAGTTTTGATCCCCAGAAGAGCTCATTTGAGTAGCTTTTTAATTGCTTTTCCGCTATCCTTTCTCTATTTCTCTGTATTTACTAGTAGTAGCTCTCCTTTCCTTCTCTGGCACCTTCTTACAGATCGATTTCCAGGGGCTTGCTCTCTGCAGAAATTGATATTGCTGTACTCGATACCATGGGCAAGGGAATCAAATCATTTACTGACCTTTGAAGCGTACCAAAGCATACCTCTGAATGCCAGTGACATGATACTTTACTAGATTTACCTCAAACAGAAGCAAGTCCTCACTGTCTACCTAGATCATAGGCCACAATTTAGCATTTTTGCTTGTTTATTGGTAAAGATATTACAAGAAGAAAGATAGGGGCAGGGAGCTTAAGTGCCTGCTCATTGTGGGAGTTGATCTTGATTTAGCCCACACTTCTCACAGATTTCCCTGGAATATGAAGTTAGTGAAAGAACAGCGGTCGCCTTGAGAATATTTTTCTTCATCCAGGTCCATTTCCTTGCACTGAAAGGCGTCTTTTTCAGCATCTGCACTCAATAGCTACCCCAGCTGCTCGGGTTTTTACACCGCTTTCTTCCTCAATAATGGGACTTGCAATAACCTTCATTTCATTGGTCATGAGGACCTTAACATTAACTTCTTCCCTTCAAATAGTGACTTTTTGAAGCTTGCAAAGGCTTTATGACTTGTTTACCGCATGATTTCCCACACATGATCTACCAATTTTGGACGTCAAGAAAATGTTCCCATTACCATTCACACATTCTCATTTCTATGAGCATCGCAGTCTGAATACGCTGCAAAAGACCCTGCATAAAGTTCTTGCAGCTGGAAGAAAGTGCTTGGACACACCCAACCAAGTTCTACACCTCCATAGACATGCTGAGGGCATCTCAATCTTCAAGCCTACCTCCAACCGCCTCAGTAACCAAGGAACACCAGCATCACGAGAACACATAAAATACATTTGTGCATCACCAAAGGGCCAGTGATGTGAAGGAACTCAATGTAGTTATTTAGGGGCATATTATCAACGGCCAGCGATAATTATCGCTGGCCGTTCATAGCGATAGAAAAATTATCGCCAGCTATCGCTGAATATTATCGCCATGATAACGCTATATTTACAACGGATAGCGCTATGGCGATAATATTTCAGCGATATCGGTGTTTTCGATGGAACATCGCTGGTTTTCCAGCGATGTTCCATTGAAAACAGCGATAACATTGCTGATAGGACCCTGTGGTCCTATCAGCATAATCCATATCCCATTAAAAGTATGCCTTAGTCAGGAATTTAACAGGTGTTAAATTCCTGAGTTAAGACTGAGGTAGCGCGATTTTTTTTATCGCTGCACCTCCTTGTTAATATCGCGAAGCTGCCTTCACGATATTAACGTGTTGTTTTCACAGCCACGCCTCTTTTGCATCTCATTAGCGATGCGAGGCTGTGAAAAAACGGGCTCTACATCAAGGAAACACGCGCTAGCGTGTCCTTGATGATATTGCGATATAATTATCGCCGCTTTTCGCCCAAAAACGGATGCTAAAGCGGCGACAATTATAACGCCAGCCCTTGCTAATATGCCCCTTTGGGGCATATCAACAACAACCAGCGATAATTATCGCTAAGCGCACTTAGCGCTAGGATAATTATCGCCGGCTAGCGTTGATTTTTATCGCTGAGATAGCGTGCTATTTGCAACGCTTATCTCAATAGCGATAAAAATCCTCATGCTAAGTGGCTAACGTGAGATTATCGCTGGAAACCCAGCGATAATGTCACGTTAGCTTGTTGATATGGACTCACAAACTTAGCCATGATATCCTCCTTCCATAGGATATCATGGCTAAGTCAGTCCTGAAGCAGGTGTTAGGAAAGTAGCGATAACAGGTGTTATCGCTACTTTTCCTGACGCTCTGCTTCATAGCGTGGGGCTTGATGATAGGAGAAATGTCGCTTAGCGACATTTCTCCTATCATGTCAGGTCAGGAAAGCCCACTTTGCATCTCATTAGAGATGGAAAGCTGGGCGTTAGAAATCCCCACGCTAAAGCAAGGTTTCACACGTTAGCGTGACCTTGCTAATTTAGTGATAAAATTATCGCCGCTTTTCGCCCAAAAACGGACTCTAAAGCGGCGATAATTATATCGCCAGCTCTTGCTAATATGCCCCTTTGGGGCATATCAACAACAACCGGCAATAATTATCGCTAAGCGCACTTAGCGCTAGGATAATTATCGCCGGCTAGCTTTGATTTTTATCGCTGAGATAGCGTGCTATTAGCAACGCTTATCTCAATAGCGATAAAAATCCTCACGCTAAGTGGCAAACGTGAGATTATCGCTGGAAACCCAGCGATAATGTCACGTTAGCTTGTTGATAGGGACAGACAAACTTAGCCATGATATCCTCCTTCCATAGGATATCATGGCTAAGTCAGAAAAATACCAGACGTAAAAAAGCAGCGTTAACCGCGGTTAGCGCTGCTTTTTTTGTCTCTAACAGGGTTAGCGATATTCTTGATAATAGGAGAAATGTCGCTTAGCGACATTTCTCCTATTATTTTACTCTGGAATGCCCCCTTTGCATCTCATTAGAGATGCAAGGGGAAGCGTAGAGTAAAAAGGGTGTTAACATGCGAATTTGCATGTTAGCACCCTGTTGTTGATAGGGTGCTAGTTTTATCTCTGCTTTTTTGGCTTTTAAAGCCAAAAAAAGCAGAGATAAAGCCTATGTTGATATGCCCCTTGGGGGCATATAAACAACAACCGGCGATAATTATCGCTGAGCGCACTTAGCGCTCGGATAATTATCGCTGGCTAGCGCCGATTTTTATCGCTGAGATAGCGTGCTATTAGCAATGCTTATCTCATCAGCGATAACAATCCTAGCGCTAACTGACTAACGTGAGATTATCGCTGGAAACCCAGCGATAATCTCACGTTAGCTAGTTGATATGGACTCACAAACTTAGCCATGATATTCACCTTCCATAGGATAACATGGCTAAGTCAGTCCTGAAGCAGGCGTAAGGAAAGTAGCGATAACAGGGGTTATCGCTACTTTTCCTGACGCTATGCTTCATAGCGTTAGGCTTGCTGATGGAGAAATGTCGCTTAGCGACATTTCTCCTGTCATGCCAGGTCAGGAACGCCCACTTTGCATCTCATTAGAGATGCAAAGCTGGGCGTTAGGAATCCTGACGCTAAAGCAAGGTTTCACGCGTCAGCGTAACCTTGCTGATTAGGCGATAAAATTATCACCGCTTTTCAGTCGAAAACGGCCGCAAAAGCGGCGATAATTTTTTATCGCCTGCTTGTTGATATGCCCCTTAGTTCTCTCCGTCTGACTCTCATGGACCCGGGCTATTTGACGAACTTTAAGTTGTGATCACCCTGAAAAGGGACACCATCATAATACAGATGAAAAGTGTTTCCAAGATGAATTTCTCACTGAAAAAGTCTCTATAATCTCTGTTGTGAACAGGCCTCCATTGCACCTATTTTGACTTCAGTCCCATTGAGGAGCCATCAGGACAATGACGCTCTGGAAACGTCTGGATCACAATTACATCTTATTGATTTAGTATCTGATGAGTTTGCTTTTCTCTCTTATGACTGTGTAGTAAAGCCGTTAATATGTTTTAACCAAATAAATGTATGTTATGCTTATGTTTTGAGCCATGTTTAAATGAACAATTAATACAATTTATTTGAAAAGGACACAATGTCGGGAAGTTAGCTAGATGATCCCTAGGAGATCTGGTAATTCGTCTTTAACAAAGTATCCTTCCGCAGGTGACGGTGGCTTATTAATTATTCAAACCTCTAAAACGACGACAGAATCCTAATAGATGTCCATGATGCTCAAGTGATGGTATGATTGAATATCGGCTTCTTACTTAAACATTCTTCTCAGGTCCACGCAGTAAATAGAGATTTAATTATCTTTTTTATTGCTGATGCGGGGCTGCTTTTAGAAAATGACGTCCCTCCACCTCCCCGGCTGCTGCTCTGTTTCTGGCAGGGCAGCTTGGGGCCTTTTGGCACACCCGAGCAGGGCACGGTGCCCTACCACTCGCCTTCTGCCAAAAAGGCTTTTTTCATTTGCCTCGTTTCCCTGGCAGCTGATTCCACAGTGTGGGCCAAGGCTGCAGCATCCTGTGCAATGGAGCCTAGGCCTGTCTTGTGTTTTTTCTTGCGGTTTTATGTAGCGCAAGCTTGACCCGAAGGTATCAGAGCGCTTTACATGAGCACCAGTTGCATTACAGACCGACACATTCATTTAGCTAGGCACGGGGAAATTAAGGAGCAGATTTACAAGCCCCTTGCGAGACATTTACGCCGCCGTTGCGTCACTTCTGTGACGCAGCGGCGGCGTAAACCATGCACCATGTTGCGCCTTATTTACAGCGTGACGCATCTAGGGAGATGCGTCACGTTGTAAAGCCCTGCGCTACATTAAACCTGCGTCGGGTTTAATGTATGCAGGGTGGGCGTTCCGTCGGAAAAAGCCTCGGAAAAGTGACGCAGTGAAATCTACAAGATTTAATCGAGTCACTTTTCCGACGCTGCTGCGTCAAAACCCTGCGCCTGCTTGAAGCAGGCGTAAGGCATGACGCAGCATGTTCGGTATGGGCAGCCCCTGAGCATTGCTGGAGTTGCGTCGTGCTTGCGACACGACTCCAGCAATGCGCCACCCCTTATGCCATCAGATGCGTCACGCATCTGTTTATCCTTGCGCCACGATGTGCTGCATTGTAAATGCGGCGCATCTGTGGTGGCGCAAGGGTAAACTTGCGTGACGCATCTTTCCTGGCGCATCCCTGCTGATTTGCAAGGATGTGCCAGGAAACATAAATGTGCCCCTAAGTAATTTGCCCAAAATCACAGGATGTTGAGCGTTCCTGCCGAGACTCGAAACCGGCTCCCCAGCTTCGTGGACGACTGCTCTAGCCGTCGGGGTACGTACACCCACTCCTCAACGAACCACTAAAATAACACATAAAGTGCGAAGGGCAACCGTCATAATCTAACTTCACATCTTATGCATTCAAAATTTTATAACAATACGTCATTTTTTTTAGCAGGGTCTTTTACCTCAGACAAAGGGGACAGGTAGAAGCAAGGAGCATGGGAAGGCTCCCAGAGTCACAACCTACTCCTTTTTAATGCAGTGTTAAATTGAGTTTTTAAATGGAATCACTGAAGGTAAAAGGAGCAAAGCAAACAGGCTGCTGTGATTTAAGTTCTGTGAAGAGGTTTAGGGAGTTAGACACCGACACTTGGACAGTTACAGTTACTTGGGACACTGACATTGAAATTCGGACACTGGGACAGTGACACAGACATTGAGATGAGCATGTTTGACCTGTGATATTGACATCGGACAGAAACTGGCAAGAGAATGTGATGGCCTGAAGACGCTGGCACTGTTAAAGGGACAGTGACATTTGGACAATGAGGTGGCTATACTGATACATCAACACTAGCTGACACTGACATTGGCAGACACGCTGAAACAATGGCAATGGGGCTATGTCATACAGACACTAATGAGGCTATTCACTATTCACAAAGGAAGTTTAACCTTTGAGTAAATTACACAAATAACTTCACACTTACACTTTTGAGTAACTTCACGACTTTTGGCTATTCACAATTTCTGAGTGTAACGTTACTCAAAAGTGTAGACTTACATGTCTGCACCCACTCAAATCAAAATCAAATCAAATATAACTTTATTCGATTGTTAAAAACAACCATAAAAGCATGCATTAAAAAAAAAATCATTGCGTTTAAAAAAGTCACAACTGTTCATTTAGCGATAACTCAATGGCTTAAACACCAGAATTATTAATACAACTCATTCAAGGACTTAATAAAGTGCATTATATTATACTTTTCCTAGTGCAAATCACTTTTTTTAAAAACAATGTAATTGTGGAAACACAAAAATGATTATCCAAATGTAGGATATCTAACATAGCCAAACGACATTGCCGATGACCCACCTCTCTCAAAAAGGGCAGTAAAACTGTGTGCCTAATATAACTGTAAAATTTACAAAATAAAACAACATGGATAGTACTTTGAGGGGAAACATCATCACAAGGACAGGGCAATAATTTGTGCGTCCAATCATTTGTTATAGGAAAACTAACCAATCTGTGGAAGATTCCAAATCTGAAACGTGATAATAGGATACTATCATAGTTACCAGGGACATACAGGGACATACAGCAAATAGGGTTGAATATTAAAAGTTGTTAAAATTAATTGATGTTGCAGGACAGTAGGTTTTAGGATTTCCACAGAAATTCTTGCGGAATCCAAAAAAGCAAGGCCCTCCTTCTTCAACTCCATACGCGATATGGCTGAGATAGTAAGAGGATTTAAAAAATAATCCAGCTTTCCCATGTCAGCTAAAAATTTACGTACATATCTCAGCCATGGTATCCTCATCACTCCTTCCAATTCCAAGATATCTATCAGTATATCTCTATTAAACTTGGTTTCATCTTTAGTCCACATCCTGTGCCATAGTAACACTGGTTCAAGTTTAATAAGATCAGATATAAAAGGAAGATCCAATTCTGCATGACAATTATAGTTAGAGGAACTCTTGGGTACTGCGAGGATAAATTTCAAGAAGGAGTTTTCAACTGCCTGAATGGGAGCAGAGTCAGCAAAGCCCCAAACCCCACTACCGTACATTGCACCAGACCTGCATTTAGCTTTGTAAATCTTAATTAATTCTGCCGGCGGTCTGGTACCTAGTTTCATGGAGAAGGATTTAAGGGCGGCAGTCGAGCGAACCAATGCAAGTTTTATCGCTGCCACTGCCGGACCCAAGAGTCATTCTGGTTGAACAAGATACCCAAGTAAGAAAATTGTTTAGTGGAATCAAGCTTCTGTCCTGCTATAAACATGGCCTTTTTAATTTTGGGATTTCGACCACAGCGCATGATGAAAGTTTTCGAGATGTTCACTCTAAGGCCCAACACGTTCATAAAGAGGGCAAAACTATCCACCACGTGCTGTAACCCACTTGAGTACGGGACATTAGCACAGCATCGTCCGCGTACATCAACGCCGGGATTGGATGGTCTGAACTGGGGTGGCAGAGTGGGCTAAAGAACAGTGATGGATCAAACTCAGATCTGTTGACTGGGTGTGAGTGTTTGATTGGTTCTCATGCTCCGTCCATCACCACCCCCTTTTGTACCGCTTTGTTCGCCATAAGTTGGCAGGGTATGCTCAGACGTGAGTCCCTTGCTCACTTTGCCACTGGATTCAAGCGAGCCTGGCTGAAGACGGCTGAAATGCCAGAAACCGGTCCTAGGAAGCTTGTTTCCGGTCCAGGGAAGGCATTACTTGGCAGTTCGGGCTGGACTGTTCCCATGAGGCACAGGGTCAGACTGATTTGCATATGGCCATGTCTGAACTGGGGTGGCAGAGTGGGCTAAAGAACAGTGATGGATCAAACCCAGATCTGTTGACTGGGTGTGAGTGTTTGATTGGTTCTCATGCTCCGTCCATCACCACCCCCTTTTGTACCGCTTTGTTCGCCATAAGTTGGCAGGGTATGCTCAGACGTGTGTCCCTTGCTCACTTTGCCACTGGATTCAAGCAAGCCTGGCTGAAGACAGCTGAAATGCCAGAAACTGGTCCTAGGAAGCTTGTTTCCGGTCCATGGAAGGCATGGCTTGGCAGTTCGGGCTGGACTGTTCCCATGAGGCACAGGGTCAGACTGATTTGCATATGGCCATGTCTGAACTGGGGTGGCAGAGTGGGCTAAAGAACGGTGATGGATCAAACCCAGATCTGTTGACTGGGTGTGAGTGTTTGATTGGTTCTCATGCTCCGTCCATCACCACCCCCTTTTGTACCACTTTGTTTGCCATAAGTTGGCAGGGTATGCTCAGACGTGAGTCCCTTGCTCACTTTGCCACTGGATTCAAGCAAGCCTGGCTGAAGACGGCTGAAATGCCAGAAACCGGTCCTAGGAAGCTTGTTTCCGGTCCATGGAAGGCATGGCTTGGCAGTTCGGGTTGGACTGTTCCCATGAGGCACAGGGTCAGACTGATTTGCATATGGCCATGTCTGAACTGGGGTGGCAGAGTGGGCTAAAGAACGGTGATGGATCAAACCCAGATCTGTTGACTGGGTGTGAGTGTTTGATTGGTTCTCATACTCCGTCCATCACCACCCCCTTTTGTACCGCTTTGTTCGCCATAGGTTGGCAGGGTATGCTGAGACGTGAGTCCCTTGCTCACTTTGCCACTGGATTCAAGCAAGCCTGGCTGAAGACGGCTGAAATGCCAGAAACCGGTCCTAGGAAGCTTGTTTCCGGTCCAGGGAAGGCATGGCTTGGCAGTTCGGGCTGGACTGTTCCCATGAGGCACAGGGTCAGACTGATTTGCATATGGCCATGTCTGAACTGGGGTGGCAGAGTGGGCTAAAGAACGGTGATGGATCAAACCCAGATCTGTTGACTGGGTGTGAGTGTTTGATTGGTTCTCATGCTGCGTCCATCACCACCCCGTTTTGTACCACTTTGTTTGCCATAAGTTGGCAGGGTATGCTCAGACGTGAGTCCCTTGCTCACTTTGCCACTGGATTCAAGCAAGCCTGGCTGAAGACGGCTGAAATGCCAGAAACTGGTCCTAGGAAGCTTGTTTCCGGTCCAGGGAAGGCATGGCTTGGCAGTTCGGGCTGGACTGCTCCCATGAGGCACAGGGTCGGACTGATTTGCATATGGCCATGTCTGAACTGGCGTGGCAGAGTGGGCTAAAGAACGGTGATGGATCAAACCCAGATCTGTTGACTGGGTGTGAGTGTTTGATTGGTTCTTGTTGGACCCGGCCTCGTGGCGTGGTCCTGACTTCCCTGGGATTGGGCCCGTTCCCCGCCCTGGCCTCCACGGGCCACCCGTTCGAGCCGCACGAGGTCACCTACACCTCGGGGCTCCACCATTTTGTTGCCTGCCACGTGACCCTGCACATCAGCCCACATGACCCCGCTCAACCCGGCCTCGGCCCCAGCAAGGCCCAGACATTGAGGCACCAGGAACTGGCCAGGGGGTATCACGTGAACACTTCCTCGCCCCTGGCGGAGGGCGGGATCGATGGGACCCCCAACCGTCCCCACACACCGAGGTGCGATCGGCCTCCATCTCTCCTGGGCCGGGCGCCTCTCCTGCTGGGCGTCTGCCCGCTCCCAACCCGGCCTCTCCGCCCCCCGGGCGCAAGGGTCCGGACATCAAAGGACCCCAGGCCTATATCTGGGGCGACCTCGCAACAGACCGGCAGTTGTATCCCGGAGTCGAGAGCCCTGCTGATCGAATCGCGGCTGACCCTACGGAGAAGAACTCTTGCTTGAAACCACCACGAGCCCTGCAGACTGCGTCGCGGCTCCTTCTTGCTGAAACCTTGAAGCCACCCGGAACATCGGGGCCCTGCTGACGTTGTCGCGGCCCAACCTCGCTGAAACCTCCCTCGGAGCCCTGCTGACAACGTCGCGGCTCGAGCTGAACAGAAACCATCTTGAGAGCCCCGCTGACCTGGTCGCGGCCCTCCACGAACTGAACGCCAGAGCCCTACGGACGCCGTCGCGGCTCGACCCCTCCGAGATCCGGAGGTCCTCCAGCTTGAGGATAAGAACTGGGCCCCAGGTACCCTCGTCCCAGGCTCCTGCCAAAGACTGTCCCGCTACCCCTTCCCTTCTAAAGAGACACTGAGACTTTTGTGGATCCCTTGATCCCTTCCGTGTAAATATTGATCCCGTACCCTTTAAGTGCTGATAAAGAATTGCTCGTCTTGAGACAACCTCCTTGAGTCCTGTGTGGTGGTGTTACTGTGCTAGTACATGATAGGAGAAGGATCTCCTCGGAGGCTTCTCAGCAGCGCTCGGCTACTTCGTGCAGTGTGAGGGCCCCTCTGGGTGGTCTCTCCGACTCCCCAAGGTCCGCCTTCCAACATTTGGTGGCCAGCGACGGGATCCGAGCCGAACGCAGTACGTACAAGCCAGTAACCCACTAGCTACCCATCCAGACAAACGGAAGTCATGAGCAACCAAGAAAACAACGCGACCACGGAGTTCCAGCCCGAACGGTTGGAGGAATACACGCACAAAGAATTGAAACAGTTTTGCAAGGACAAGGGCATTGCGACCACCGGCCTAGGTACCAAAGAAGAGATGCAGAAAGCCCTGAGGACCTGGCTAGAGGCCGAGGCAGGCCCCTCCCAGGACGAAGGTCCCCTGCTCCTGACGGTGGCCACATCAACCGCACCGACTCCGGCAACCGGAGGAAGAAACAGCCTAGAAACCGGCCTCTCCGAAGAGGAGATACGAGAACGGGAGAAGGTCCGGAACCACGAACTAGAGCTCGCACGACTGCGGCTGGACGGCGAACTCCAGCTGGCGGAAAAGAAACTGGCCCTAGAGCAGCTACGGCTACAAGAGGAGATAGAAGAGAAGAGACGGCATCGAGAGTTGGAAGAAAAGAGACTGACCCTTGAACACGAGCGAAGTCTCAAAGAGCTCGAGCTCAAGGCAAAGAAAGGGGGGACCGACACCCCCAGTAATAGAGACACCCTACCGCCTGCCGAAGCCAAGGTACATATCCCTAAAGATGTCGTCAAGGAGTACTATAAAAATGACGACATCCAACAATGGTTCAAGGCATACGAGGTGGCCATGACCTCCCATCGGGTGCCCCGAAAGGACTGGGGTGCCGGCCTGTGGGGTCGGTTCCTTAGTGAAGGCCGAGACACACTGCTCCAGCTGCCAGAAGAGGTGATGACCTCCTACGACCACATGAAGGAGGCCCTGCTCACCCGCTACGGGCTAACCGCGGAAATGTACCGCCAGCGGTTCAGAGACTGCAGCACGATCCCTGGTACCACCTGGGTGGAATATGTGGACTTTTTCAGCCGGGCCCTAGAGGGGTGGATCAAGGGTAGCAAGGTCACCACCTACGGGCAGCTGGTCGACCTCATTGTTTGGGAACATCTCTCCAACAACTGTTTCGTGGAATTAAGGCAACACCTCCTCGACAGCAAGATGACCGACCCACGAAAACTCGCCGTCGAGGCCGATCGATGGGTCAACACCCGAGTCCCCCGGAACTCGATGGGGGAGTACCAGAGGAACCCCACCGGACCTCCCCGCCAACGCGGTGGAGGGGGAGGGCCGAACCGGAACCGGGACCCCCCCGCCGGGGCCCCCCGGAGCCCACCTCGAGGGCCGCCTCAGCAACACCTCTCCCCGAGCCTAGCCCGAAGAGGAGCGACCCCAGCCAGAACCGGACCCCGGCCCCCAATAACCTGCTACGGCTGTCAACAAACCGGGCACTATGCCAGCGATCCGGTCTGCCCCCTGAACCGAAGAAGCGGGGCCGGCGGGCCCCCGCCCCGACAGCTGGCGGCGGCCGCCCTGGGGGAAGGAGAGGAGGAGGAAGAACCCCTCGACCGAGGAACCACCGAGTGGGAGCCGGCGGCCATGTCCCTGGTCTGCCTGGGCAGCCGAGAAATGGTGCCCCGCACACCCATCCCAAGCAACACCCAGAAATACCAGCAGCAGGTCTCCATCAATGGACGACGTGCCGAAGCCCTTCGCGACACCGGCGCCAGTATCACCGCTGTCCGCTGCCACCTGGTGACCCCCGAACAAGTCCTACCCAATGTGCTGTGTCCCGTCCGGACGGCCGATAACAGCGAAAGCCTGTGCCAGATGGCCCTGGTCCCCTTCGAGTGGGGAGGGGTGACAGGCCTACTAAAAGTGACTGTCCGCGACGACGCACCAGTGGACTGCCTCCTGGGGAACGACCTAGAGAGTTCCCCCTGGGCTCAAGTGGAGCGACGAGAGCACCTCCGAATGCTGGGACTATCCGAATGGGCCTGCGCCATCACCCGGTCCATGGCCGCCCAGACCCCCCGCTCGTCCCTGGCCTCCGGTTCCGCCAAGCCCGCGGGGCTCGCACCCCCCCCGCCTGCAGCGAGGGGGAGGCGGACACCGACACTGGACCTACTGAACCCTCCCCCGAAGAGATCGCTTCCCTTGGCGCCCTACCAGAACTTGCACAATGGCACCACGAAGGGGGCCCCACCCGAGAGCAGTTCCAGCAAGAACAGCAGTCCTGTCCCTCTCTCGAAGGGGTCCGACAACAGGCGTCCGCACAAGCCAACGGTGACCAGACCGGCACCCACTGGGTCTACTGGGCCGAGGGCCTATTGTACAGTGAACAGAAAGTGGCAGAACTCGGGGCCAGCCGCGTGTTGGTGGTCCCCCTCCGCTTCCGGGAGTTCCTTCTCAACCTGGCACACGACGTGCCCCTCGCCGGACACCTAGGGCAAGACAAAACTTACAGCCGTCTGGTGACCCACTTCTACTGGCCCCGGATGCGGAGAGACGTGGACAACCACTGCCGGTCCTGCCAGACCAGCCAAGCCAGCGGGAAGACGGGGGGTCGGGTCAAGGCCCCCCTCCAGCCCTTTCCAGCCGTCAGCACCCCGTTCGAACGGGTCGGGATCGACATCGTGGGGCCCCTGGACCCCCGGACCGCCCTGGGCCACCGCTTCATCCTGGTCCTCGTGGACCACGCCACCCGGTACCCGGAGGCTGTCCCGCTGAGAACTGTAACGGCCCCCGTGGTGGGCCGGGCCTTAATGGGAATCTTCTCAAGAGTGGGATTTCCCCGCGAAGTGGTGAGCGACCGGGGCACAAACTTCATCTCCAAGTACATGCGGTCCCTGTGGCAACAGTGCGGGGTCACGTACAAATTCACCACCCCCTATCACCCTCAGGGGAACGGACTGGTCGAGCGCTTTAACAGAACCCTAAAGGGGATGATTCAGGGCCTGGAAGAGCCCCTCCGGCAGAGATGGGATGTCCTACTGCCATGCCTCCTGTTCGCTTATCGGGAGGTCCCGCAGAAGTCCCTGGGGTTCAGCCCGTTTGAACTGTTGTATGGGCATCCGGTCCGCGGACCCCTCAGCCTGGTCAAGGAGGGCTGGGAGACGAAGCTCCAAGGCGCCCCTCCTGACGTCCACCGATACCTCCTGACCCTACGAAACCAGACCCGCAAGTTCCGAGCCATGGCCGAGGCCAACCTCGAGGCCAGCCAGGAGGACATGAAGCGGTGGTACGATCGGAACACCTCTACAATCGAGTTCGAGCCAGGCCAGCGAGTCTGGGTCATGGCCCCTGTTGAGCCCTGCGCCCTCCAGGACAAGTGGACCGGGCCCTTCAAGGTGGTGGAGAAGAAGAGCCCCGTCACCTACCTCGTTGACCTGGAGTCTCCCCGGAACCCCCTCCGGGTTCTACACGCTAACCGGCTCAAACCCCACTTTGCCCGGACCGAACTGAGCCTGCTACTGGCGACCGACGAGGGGGGCGAGGACGACTCCGAGCCCCTACCCGACCTCTTGCAGAACGACGTCCACGACGGATCCATCAAGGGTGTCCAACTCGCCTCCTCCCTGACCCCGGAACAGCGTAACGACTGTCAACAACTGCTGCAGGACTACGCAGCCCTCTTCTCCCTCACCCCGGGGGTGACCCACTGGTGCGTCCACGACGTCGACACCGGGGACAGTCCCCCCGTGCGACACCGAGCCTACAGGGTACCCGACCGAGTACGGGCATGCATCCAGGCCGAAGTAGCGAAGATGTTGGCCCTCGGGGTCATCGAGCCCTCCGACAGCCCGTGGGCCAGCCCTGTCGTCCTGGTACCGAAGGCCGCCGCACCAGGCCATCCCCCGGAGTTACGATTTTGTGTAGACTACCGAGCCCTGAATGCTGTGACCAAGACGGACGCCCATCCTATACCCCGGGCCGACGAACTCATCGACCGCTTGGGGTCCGCCCACTACCTGAGCACGCTGGACCTCACCGCCGGGTACTGGCAGATCCAGCTCACCCCCGGCGCCCAAGAAAGATCCGCCTTTTCCACCCCTGATGGGCATTACCACTTTCGGGTGATGCCCTTCGGCATGAAGAACGCCCCGGCCACCTTTCAAAGACTCGTAAACAAGGTTTTGGCCGGGCTCGAGGCCTTCAGCGCGGCCTATTTGGATGACATTGCCGTGTACAGCAACCACTGGGCTGAGCATCTGGGTCTCCTCAAAGCAGTCCTTGCCGCCCTCCAGAGGGCCGGGCTCATGATCAAGGCCAGCAAATGCCAGATCGGCCAGGGATCGGTGACCTACCTGGGCCATCAGGTGGGAAGCGGTCGGGTGGCCCCCCTCCAGCCAAAAGTCGATGCCATCCAGGCATGGGAACCCCCCACTACCCAGACCGCTGTACGGGCCTTCCTGGGCCTCACCGGATACTACCGGCGGTTCATCCGGGACTATGGGAGCATTGTTGGGCCGCTCACGGAGCTCACCTCGAAGAAACAGCCCAAGAAAGTGCACTGGACTCCCCGCTGCCAATCAGCTTTCGAGACTCTCAAAGCAGCGATGTGCACTGCCCCTGTGCTCCAGGCCCCTGACTACAGTAAAGAGTTTATTGTGCAGACAGACGCCTCCGAATATGGGATCGGGGCCGTCCTGTCTCAGGTTGATGAGAAGGGACTCGACCGACCAGTGGCCTTCATCAGCCGACGGCTGCTGCCCCGGGAGCAACGATGGAGCACCATCGAGCGCGAGGCCTTCGCAGTAGTGTGGGCCCTTAAAAAGCTCCGGCCCTATCTCTTCGGTACCCACTTTCGGGTCCAGACCGACCACCGGCCCTTGCGGTGGTTAATGCAAATGAGAGGCGAGAATCCCAAGCTGCTGCGGTGGTCCATTGCCCTGCAAGGGATGGACTTCTCTGTTGAGCACCGGCCCGGCAATGACCACGCCAACGCTGACGGCCTATCCCGCTTCTTCCGCCTTGACGAGGAGAATCCCCAAGGAGATGGGTGACTCTCCCTGCCTTCGGCTGGGGGGGACGCCTGTTGGACCCGGCCTCGTGGCGTGGTCCTGACTTCCCTGGGATTGGGCCCGTTCCCCGCCCTGGCCTCCACGGGCCACCCGTTCGAGCCGCACGAGGTCACCTACACCTCGGGGCTCCACCATTTTGTTGCCTGCCACGTGACCCTGCACACCAGCCCACATGACCCCGCTCAACCCGGCCTCGGCCCCAGCAAGGCCCAGACATTGAGGCAGCAGGAACTGGCCAGGGGGTATCACGTGAACACTTCCTCGCCCCTGGCGGAGGGCGGGATCGATGGGACCCCCAACCGTCCCCACACACCGAGGTGCGATCGGCCTCCATCTCTCCTGGGCCGGGCGCCTCTCCTGCTGGGCGTCTGCCCGCTCCCAACCCGGCCTCTCCGCCCCCCGGGCGCAAGGGTCCGGACATCAAAGGACCCCAGGCCTATATCTGGGGCGACCTCGCAACAGACCGGCAGTTGTATCCCGGAGTCGAGAGCCCTGATGATCGAATCGCGGCCGACCCTACGGAGAAGAACTCTTGCTTGAAACCACCACGAGCTCTGCAGACTGCGTCGCGGCTCCTTCTTGCTGAAACCTTGAAGCCACCCGGAACATCGGGGCCCTGCTGACGTTGTCGCTGCCCAACCTCGCTGAAACCTCCCTCGGAGCCCTGCTGACGACGTCGCGGCTCGAGCTGAACAGAAACCATCTTGAGAGCCCCGCTGACCTGGTCGCGGCCCTCCACGAACTGAACGCCAGAGCCCTACGGACGCCGTTGCGGCTCGACCCCTCCGAGATCCGGAGGTCCTCCAGCTTGAGGATAAGAACTGGGCCCCAGGTACCCTCGTCCCAGGCTCCTGCCAAAGACTGTCCCGCTACCCCTTCCCTTCTAAAGAGACACTGAGACTTTTGTGGATCCCTTGATCCATTCCGTGTAAATATTGATCCCGTACCCTTTAAGTGCTGATAAAGAATTGCTCGTCTTGAGACAACCTCCTTGAGTCCTGTGTAGTGGTGTTACTGTGCTAGTACATGATAGGAGAAGGATCTCCTCGGAGGCTTCTCAGCAGCGCTCGGCTACTTCGTGCAGTGTGAGGGCCCCTCTGGGTGGTCTCTCCGACTCCCCGAGGTCCGCCTTCCAACAGTTCTCATGCTCCGTCCATCACCACCCCCTTTTGTACCGCTTTGTTCGCCATAAGTTGGCAGGGTATGCTCAGACGTGAGTCCCTTGCTCACTTTGCCACTGGATTCAAGCAAGCCTGGCTGAAGACGGCTGAAATGCCAGAAACCGGTCCTAGGAAGCTTGTTTCCGGTCCAGGGAAGGCATGGCTTGGCAGTTCGGGCTGGACTGTTCCCATGAGGCACAGGGTCAGACTGATTTGCATATGGCCATGTCTGAACTGGGGTGGCAGAGTGGGCTAAAGAACGGTGATGGATCAAACCCAGATCTGTTGACTGGGTGTGAGTGTTTGATTGGTTCTCATGCTCCGTCCATCACCAACCCCTTTTGTACCGCTTTGTTCGCCATAAGTTGGCAGGGTATGCTCAGACGTGAGTCCCTTGCTCACTTTGCCACTGGATTCAAGCAAGCCTGGCTGAAGACGGCTGAAATGCCAGAAACCGGTCCTAGGAAGCTTGTTTCCGGTCCAGGGAAGGCATGGCTTGGCAGTTCGGGCTGGACTGCTCCCATGAGGCACAGGGTCGGACTGATTTGCATATGGCCATGTCTGAACTGGGGTGGCAGAGTGGGCTAAAGAACGGTGATGGATCAAACCCAGATCTGTTGACTGGGTGTGAGTGTTTGATTGGTTCTCATGCTCCGTCCATCACCACCCCCTTTTGTACCGCTTTGTTCGCCATAAGTTGGCAGGGTATGCTCAGACGTGAGTCTCTTGCTCACTTTGCCACTGGATTCAAGCAAGCCTGGCTGAAGACGGCTGAAATGCCAGAAACCGGTCCTAGGAAGCTTGTTTCCGGTCCAGGGAAGGCATGGCTTGGCAGTTCGGGCTGGACTGTTCCCATGAGGCACAGGGTCAGACTGATTTGCATATGGCCATGTCTGAACTGGGGTGGCAGAGTGGGCTAAAGAACGGTGATGGATCAAACCCAGATCTGTTGACTGGGTGTGAGTGTTTGATTGGTTCTCATGCTCCCTCCATCACCAACCCCTTTTGTACCGCTTTGTTCGCCATAAGTTGGCAGGGTATGCTCAGACGTGAGTCCCTTGCTCACTTTGCCACTGGATTCAAGCAAGCCTGGCTGAAGACGGCTGAAATGCCAGAAACCGGTCCTAGGAAGCTTGTTTCCGGTCCATGGAAGGCATGGCTTGGCAGTTCGGGCTGGACTGTTCCCATGAGGCACAGGGTCAGACTGATTTGCATATGGCCATGTCTGAACTGGGGTGGCAGAGTGGGCTAAAGAACGGTGATGGATCAAACCCAGATCTGTTGACTGGGTGTGAGTGTTTGATTGGTTCTGATGCTCCGTCCATCACCACCCCCTTTTGTACCGGGAATGGATGACCAGCAGCGTATGGGGGGTCGAATTTACTATTGCACAGGTCTTTCTCCAAACCATTTATATACAAATTAAAAATGAATGGGGCGAGGACACAGCCCTGCATGACACCACTCCTGATTGGGATTTTGCCCGTGCGTTGCCCCCAAAAGGCAATAGGGGACGCGAGCTGAAGCGTCACTATAAAATCGTGTAAGAAAATAAATAATATTGGATTCGACCAAAAGTTGCTCCAGCACAGTCCATAAAGTGGAATGGTCAATGCAATCAAGTGCGGCCGAGAGGTCAACAAAGGCCAGGAACAAACTCTCTTTCCTGGCCCTCTTGTACTTCCCGGTCAGCATTAGAAGATTTAAGCTCTGTTCCACTGTTCCTAGGCCGGAGCGGAAACCATATTGTAAGTCAGATAAAATAGAATTATCCTCAGCCCAAAGCAAAAGGCGGTCCAAAATTATTCGACCCACTATTTTAGTAAAGGAATCTATAAGGGAAATGGGTCTGTAACAACCCGGGTCGTGTCTATCCCCTTTTTTATAGATGGGCACAATTATGGACTCCACCCAAGTGGGCGATAATTCTGTAATACAACTAGCGTTAAGCACCTGGACCAGAAGGGGACCCCACAAAGGAACAATTGCCTTAAAAATATCTATAGGGACACCGTCCGGACCTGGTGCCTTCCCGCCCTGACTCACACGTAAGGCTAGTTCAACCTCTTCCAGGGTGAACATTAAGTTTCTTGAGATGGGATAAGCAGAGGGATTCAAAAGAGGGCTAGACTTACCTAGTCCTTCGTATACTTTAGTAAAATGATTAATCCAATCTGTTTCAGCAATTGCTATCTCTAGAGTTAGGCCAGTAGCATCGCTAAGGAAAGGAGTTCTAATGATCTTCCAGAAGCCCGCACTATCCTTCATTACCGCAGCGTCGTGCAATGCTTCCCAAGATTCTATTTTTAGCTCGTTCTTTCTATCTTTTAGGTCGAGCTTATACTCAATCCTAAGTCTACTCACTACCTTTGCACACCTAGGTGATTCTGATTTCATTACAAATAGATAGGAAGGATGCAAGAATCTCTTCAGATGTAGACTCCTCCCTCAAACAAGTCACTACCTCAGACATACTTTTAACAATTACTGTTTTAAGTGTTTCTACTTGATCCACCTTATCCCATCTTAGCGTGTAGCCATTCATACTACCAATGCACAAGTTTTCACGCAATCTTTCCGCGTCTATGTTATCTTTTGGGACAGAATTCCTTGGAATCAGAATGGTTACACAAAGAGGAAAGTGGTCACTTAACGCAATATCTGAGACCTTGAAAGAATATATGCTACCAGCATGCTTAATAGTTACTAGAGCAAAATCAATTGTGGAAGTACAACCCCTCCCAGTAAATGTAGGAGGTAAGATGAAAGGGGTTGCACAAACTTAATTTACAAATCCCAAATCAAGTTTGCCTATTAGTTCGTTAAATTGTTCACCCAAAAGGGAATGATTAAAATGTGACTGACACAAGCCATCTTCCTGGGTGATTCCGCACCTATTGTCTCCCCTCATGGTGCACAAAGTACAATTAAAATCACCGAGGAGAAGGGTCATCATATTATATCCACAAAATTTACCTTGTAGAAAAAGTGCATTAGCCAACTTTTTAAAAACATTAAGTACATCACCAGGGGGAATGCTATTATACAAATTAATCAGGGCAATCGGAGTGTCTGAGTCCAAAATGAGTGACAAAAATTGGAAATAAGTATCTTTGACAGGCTCTGTTGCCTTTAAGATGTTCAACTTATTTGACAAATAAATCATCAGTCCACCCTTAGCTCTACAGTGGGTAACGTCCACGGCTGGTGTGTGAAAGGTCTTAAAACCATTTATATGGACTGGATCCCTACTCCATATTTCTTGTAGACAAATCAGAATAAAGGCCTGCCACAATGGGTTACCAATCTTAGATTTGATACCAGCAATGTTCCAAGAACAAACATTACATAAAGGAGGACCCAAAGGGGGGGAGATGGAAGAGTCCACACTCAGACCGACGGGTAGAGATACAAAACCACACTCACTCCGCTTCTCTAACCCACCAACCAGAGCCTCCGGCCCCCCTGTGAGACCCTCAGATGTAGAAGAACTAGGATCTAACCCCTTGCCTTCCTTGCTGTTTTCCCTTAAAGTAATAACAGGCATAAGATCCGTGACTATCTCTGGGGAGTTGTAAAGGGAATAGAGTTGTGGTCAATCATTTGTGTCCAAACCGCTAAGGGTGTCAAAGGGATTAAACGTCGGGATACCATATCTCCCTCCCATGGACCCCCCCTGACTTAATGTTTGGCAACGAGGACCTGAAAACCTATCCAGGCGTAGGGGAGAGTAGAAAAAGCCAAGGGGGAGAATGTTAACAAAATCAGTACTAGCTGACCCAGTACAACCCCTCTCAATTATATTCCGAACCAATGGTGGTGACCGAAATGTTAAAATTACACAATCACCACTCAGAGATTTAGTCGACGGGCCTAGCCAACTAACTCTTCTAACTATCTTGAACTCAGGAAACAAGGAACTATTGGGTCCAAGCTTGGTAGAAAGGAAATGAAGTGCTTTATTCCTGAGAGTCGACCAGTGTTCGTAAACATTGGGAGGGAGAGGAGGAACATTTGCTAACACCACTGTATATGGAATAGCCTCAGGGGGCAAATTAAGAGTTGGTAAAATTGATATCGAATCAGCCTCCCTAATATCTTCAACTTTTCGCATAACAGTCTTACGGTTGTTAGGTAGCACTTGAGGGGGACCGGATATACCTGCTACGCTAGGTTCTAAACCCCTGGGTTCATTAAACTCCAAATGTCCCGATTCCACATTGGTTGAAATTGAACATGTTTTTCCAAGGCCCCCGTTATTTTTTGGGGATTACTATTTGCTTCAGGCGGAGTCACTTGGGGTAAGATAGGGGGTAATTTAACCTGCGTAGACTGCAGATTTCCGGTAAGCTGTTTCTCTATTTTAAGTACCCTGGATTCTATATTCCATACTTTAATACGAATAGGTTCTAGGAGAGTTGATATCAATATCTCCATTTTCCCCCAAAAACATTCCCCAACTACTGGTTCACCTGTACTAATAGAGGGAAAGACAATCTCTGTCTGCCTACTACCCTTATTACCTTTCGTTTCATTTATTATTGCAGTAGATTTACGTTGCTTATGGGTAATCTTCCCTTTGGCAGTCAATACATTTGGTCCTTCCTTATTAATATGATTTTGTTTACGCTTTGCCTTCTGTCCTCTAGTTGGTACTCGAGGACTGTGACTATCTAAACTAACAATTGATGCCAAAACCAAGGGCGAACTTAAACACGAGTCAGACCCTCCTTTCTCTATTGAATCCTTAGGCAAGGGTGTGATCCTAGAGGATATATTTGCTGGAGGAATTGTTGGTGTTAAAGATAACCTGGTAATAATAGGCATAGAGGGAGATGACAAGTTAGGCAAGATAAAGACAAAGTCCTGGGCAGAATGTGTCGATCGAACACCAGGGAGGCCAGCAAAAGAAGGCACTAATATCGAGTCCTGGGAGTTTATTGTAAGCAACGAAACATTTGTAGCAGGCAAGGGAGGAAATGTGCCAACTGGAAGAGAGAGTCGCCTTTCTGTGCTTTCAATAGCAGAAGCAACTACCCCAATAGTTTGCTGCAGCATTCGATCAATCGCTGTCAAACTAGGGAGGGGAGTATTTGGAACTACTTTTTGCTTAGTAGCAGGACAGAGTTGGGGGAAAGTACTCTTCCCCAATATTTACCACAACAAGGGATCAGTGTCCAAATTAATAAAAATATGAATACGTTACTGACCACTTAAAACTAGTAGCGTGATTTACATATAGCACTTAAAAAGTCACTTGAGTCATTACTTCAAGAGTCGCTAAAACCAAGAGACATGGCCCAGCCCAGCCTCTACCGGCCCCTGACGGCCACGGACGGTCCCGCCCCTATCCCGGGCTTCTCCCGGCGCGTCCTGGCGCGTTAGAATCAGGGCGGCCTGCCCAGAGTCCTGGGGCCTGTAGTTGTGAGCGGCGTGACCGGCGGAGCCAAACCCAGCCGGCCAATGTCCCGGATAGGTCACAAGGGCTCAGGAAATGGAAACGGAGCAAAGCCCGGCCACAAAAAAAACCACGAGCCAAGCCCGGTAAGTAGTCGATCAACCTGTCCACGGGGCCCTCGAGATCTCCGCCCTCTCTGCTACCCCACGGCACAGGGGCGATGACCTCCACTCTTCACAGGCCTCTCCGCAGGGCCCTGCTGAGACAAATATTATGACTGGGTCCTGGGTCTCAAAGTCAGACCTGTGGGCCACGTCCCCCCCGTTCAACACGACCTCGTGGCCTGCACACCGAGCCAGCCGCAGGCCCGCAGCTGCTGCAACAACCACCAGTGTAAAGCGAGACTCGCAGCAGCAGCTGGGAGGGAGAATGTCCACAAATGTAGGACCACACACCGCCCACAGGCGGCACAGCAGTCCAAAATCATAGCCCCTCCGCTAATGGCTGCTCACCACACCCCACTTCCACCACCGCCCTGCTCACAGCTTCCCAATGGCTGCAACTGAGGGTAAAGGCGAAGGACTAAGGGTGGGGTGCAGGAGAGAGGATGGTCTGACTACAACCGTGCTCCCCAGGCCATGAACCACAAGCCACAGGGGAATCGCGGGAGTCACGGGACGGGAGTCACAGGGGAGGGCCGCTGCACACCACTACCACCGCTACACCGCAAGCAACGCAAGCACCGTGATCGGCAATCCGCAGTCCGCGTTGCCGGTCTGCAATCCACGGCCCCGCTGACCGCTAATGAAAGCGGGGGCAGAAACTGTAGTGGGCTGGTGCAGGAACGACGCTAGCGGGAGCGGTGAGGAGTCTTCCGCGTCTTCATCCTCGGCTGATGCAGCTGCTGCTCCCTTGCTCACTATGCCGGAGTCCCATCCACCACTCACAGGCTGCACCCACTCAGTTTAGGGGTGGAGCCAAAATAATCATGATTTACTACTGTATAGTTACTACAAGTATGTTACAACTGTATTTTACGTTTGGTGGGACTTCCACACTCATTGCAGAACCTCTGCACTTGGGGCAGAGACCTCTGCCTGGTGGTGAATAGGAGACCTCCACACTTGGGGTGGAATCTCTGCACTCAGGCAGAGACACACTTGAAATAAATAAGACACATCTGAAACAACTTCCCTTATAATATAAATACTGGTCCCACCATAGGTTCTGCTATTTCCCTCTTCATCGTCTGAATCGTGCAGCCCACAACTTGAGGCAGAACCATGCAGATCACCACTCACTTCAAGAAGAAGAGAAATTTCACTGAGGAAGAGGCAGCCGTTATAGTACATTTTGTTTTAAAATACTACAAACAACTATGGGCTGTCTCCTTTTAACCAAGGCAACAGTCTTATGGCAGGAGGTCACAGGCTTCAGGAGTGAATTGGGGGAGGAGATATACACTGATTGGGATTAGAATTTACCTTCAAGATTCTCTTCAATCTCCAGGTTGGTGTAATCCCAAAGATTTAGTTGGTATCAAAGCGACTTAACACGTTGTGGTGTGCAGAAAGGAAGCACAAAAGTCGTGGTGATATGATCCTTATTATTTTTAATTTTTTTAAATTATAGGTAAGAACAGAAACAGCCGACATGTGTTTCGCCCTAAGGCTGTCAGGTCTAACAGAATGCCTTGATGGGTTCCACAGGTGATGGAGAAGCTGCTAGAATGGATTCTGTTGCAGATAACTTAGCTGGACAGGGCCACTTTATTTTACTTCAACAGTCCTGGAACTCCACAGTAAATGTATTTGTGCAGGTGGTTTGGGGAAGATCAGCCAGGGATGAACATGACCTGATTTTTGAGCACCAGATAGGGTATCACCTTCTTCAGTGTAATTGCTAGCATTTTCCTTCTCTTATTGTTCAGCGGTGCTGGCTGCTGATATTGTAGTTTGGAGAAGGATTGGTTTCTCTCCTCCGATTACTCGCCATCCTCCGCTTGTTGATGGTTCAGTATATTTGTTTAGTACGATGCCCCTAGTATCTGGAGGAAAAAGATTTCAACAACTGAAGTACATCAAATCCAGTTTTATGTTACATTTCAACACAGTACTTTAATAGATCATGTTATGCAAATAATTAATACATTTAGTACCACATGACCATAAGTTATAGCCTAGTCAATTTGTTGCGGAACCTTGAACTAATTGCAATACAATTTCTGTGAGTGGATTGTTATTGAAATTTTTCCGTAGAAAATGATGGTGAAAAGTCTACCACTCTATCATGACGCATTAATCCAATATGGTGAATTTTTCAAAATGGCTGCTGTTAGAAAGTGGATCTCAGGTTGGCTAAGGCTTGCGCTAAAGCCAGGCAGAGACCACCACTCTAAGTCAGGGCTGGGGAGTTACACGCCAAAGATTTATTTATTTATTTATTTAGGTTTTTGTAGAGCGCGTAGTCACCCAAGAGTATCCCAGCGCTAAACCTCGTAGTCCTGAGGATGAAAGTAAGGGGTCCAGTCGGTTTTAGGGAAAGAGGAAAGTCTTGAGGGATTTCCTGAAGCGCAGGAGGTTAGGTTCTGATCTGATTCTTAAGGGGAGCGCGTTCCATTGTTTGGCTGTGTGGACTGAGAAGCGACGGCCTCCTGTGCGGGCCTTTTTCACCCTCGGAACCACAAGTAGGTTTTCCTGGTCTGAGCGGAGCGCTCTTGTGGGTTTATAGGGGGTGATGCATTTGTTGAGGGCTGGAGGGCCTGCATTGTGGAGTACCTTGTAAGCCAGGCATAGGGCCTTGAAAATCACTCTTTCCCTGATCGGAAGCCAATGCAGTCTTTTCAGTGCGGGTTTGGCTGATGTTCTGGCTGGGGTATTCGTGAGCAGACGGGCAGCGGCGTTCTGGGTTTTCTGCAGTATTTGAAGAGTGGATTCCGGGGCTCCTAAGTAAATGGCGTTGCTGTAGTCCAACCTGGACACCACTAGGCCTTGGATCAGTAGTAGTTGGGACTGGAACGGGAGTAGGGGGAGTACCTTTCTACATGATCTTAAAATGCCGTAGCAAATGCCGGCCGTTTTCCTTGCCTGTGTTCTGAAGGTGAGATCTTTCTCTAGCCATACTCCCAGACTCTTCACTTCCGTTTTAGGGGAAGGGGGTTCACCCAGACAGACTGGCCAGATGTTAGGGGGTAGATTCAGCGACTTTTGACCTAGGAGAAGGATCTCCGTTTTTGACCCGTTTAACTTTAGGGCGGAGTCGCTCATCCATTGGTGTAAAATGGAGAGGCAGTCATGAAGATTGGAAGGCTCTTGCTTGGGGTGGGAGAGAGTCACTACAAGCTGAGTGTCGTCAGCATAACTGACGATGGTGACTCCGAAAGGGGCGACCAGCTCTTCCAGTGGGGCCATGTACACGTTAAATAACGTGGGGCTTAGTGATGAGCCCTGTGGCACACCACACCGGAGGGGGGTGGCGGGGGAGCGGCTTTCACCCTCCCATACTTGGAAGGAGCGACGGTAGAGAAAGGACGAGAGCCATTTCAGTGCTGTATCCTTCACACCGATGTATTCTAGACGTTGGTTTAGGACCTGGTGGCTGACAGTGTCGAAGGCCGCGCTCAAGTCCAGGAGGACCACTGCCACTGATCCTCCTGTATCGAGAATTTCTCTGGTCTTTTCCACTGCTGCGAGGAGAGCGGTGTCAGTGCCCTGACCTGGTCGAAAACCTGTTTGAGAGTCTTTGAGGAGATGGTTGGTTTCCAAGAAGTTGGACAATTTTTTATTTACAAATTTCTCTGCGACCTTACCAATCCACGGGAGGAGGGAGATTGGTCTATAGTTTGATAAATCCTCAGGATCCAGTGAGGGTTTCTTAAGGAGCCCTTTAACTACCGCTTTCTTCCAACTCAAAGGGACTTCGCCTTGGGTTAGTGAGATGTTAATAAGGGCTGTCAATGGGGGCACTATGGTATGGATGATATCTTTAAGGAATCTTACGGGTACTGGGTCGCTGGGGGCACCACTCTTAATTGAGGTAAAAATTGCCGCGACCTCCTCTGTAGTGGCAGGTCCGAAAAGCGCCAGATGGGGTGTGTCGGGTTTCGTGGAGGGGTTCCTCTGTGGGAGAGATGGGTCCTTAGCTTTTCCAGTAGTGTCTACTTTAGCGAAGGGAAGGGAGGCCAGGATTTTTTTAATTTTTTCGTCAAAAAAGGTGGCTAGGCTGACGCATTTTTCTTCCGCTGCTTTGGGATCTAAAGGTTTTTGAGGGGGGTCAGGGACCTGTAGGAGTTCTTTAAGAATCAGGAAGGTTTCCTTAGCTAAGCAGGAGGAATTCCTTATTTTCTCCTCATAGAAAGCACTTTTAGCGTTCCGCAGTGCTAGTTTGTACGCTTTCATAGATAGCTGAAAAGCGTCTTTTTCTTTCACAGACTTATGTCTTCTCCAGATGCGTTCTGTCCTTTTGCACTCCTTTCTTAGTGCATTCAGGGAAGGAGTATACCATGGCGCTGGGTTGAACCTTTTGATGTGTTTGAGGGTGCTGGTTAGTGGGGCAAGGCTGTCTAGGGAGTGGGTGAGCCAGTCGTTGAACTCTCTATCCGCCATGTTGGGGTCCGAGGAGAGAGGTGTGGTAGATTCTCTCAACTTCGCTTCCCATTCTTCTGGTATCAGCTTATGCCATCGTCTCCCAAGTGTCCTGGTTTTCTGTGCGAGGGCCGGGGTAGTCTGGAGGTACCAGGCCATGGGGACCAATAAGTGGTCTGTCCATGGGAGGGGGGTGGGATCTTGAGTTTTGAGGTTCCTGATATTTGTAAAAATCGGGTCCAAGAGTTGGCCCTTCTCATGGGTAGCTTTTGAATTCATGAGGAGTAGGTCGACTGAAGCAAGGTCAGCTAAAAGGCTGGCTGCGGTGTTATCCGCAGGGTCTAGGAAGTGCAGATTAAGGTCCCCTAGAAGGAGAAAATTGGGAGCAGTGATTGCTTTTAGTGTAATGTAATCCATCAGGGTGCCGGGGAAATCCCCTACGGGGCCAGGCGGTCGGTACACTAGTAATCCCGACAGTGAGATTGCAGGCGCAATCTGGAGAGTAAAGTTGCAGTTTTCGCAGTCTTTGACAATTCCATTGTCGATTCTGCAGGTGAAGTGGTCTCTATAGAGTATAGCTAGGCCGCCGCCTCTGCCGACCGGTCTGTTTACGGAACGAATTTGGTAACCTGGAGGGACTGCATTGGCCATGTCAAAGTCACTGTTAGGTGTTATCCATGTCTCTGTCAGGAACAGTATGTCCGGCCTGGAGTCCTGAACAAGGATGTTTATCTCATGAGCATGTTTTACAAGAGATCTACAGTTCAGAAGGCCGAGTCGAAGTGCTTGGCCCCGTTCCGATTCCTCTGACGGATTGCAGAGGGTGCAGCCCGTAAAAGGAGTGTCTTCCTTGAGGATATACTTACAATTGGGATGTTTATTCGTGTTCCAGGCTCGGAGTGTTTCTTGGGAGTAGGTTATGCGCCTTTGGGAATTGGGCATAGTGTCCAGGCCTGAGGCCGTCTGGGCCCGGACGGGCCCAGATGGGCTTGCCTTTGGCGCGCCTTCGGCGCGCTGACGGCGCGCCCGCTGCGCCCGTCCGCTGCGCCCGTCCGCTGCGCGTCCGGTGGTTGCACATCTTTTAAGGGTGGAAAAGGGGCGATTGGGCGTGGCCTAAGGGTAGGCGTGGCCTCGTTCCTCGCCGTCAATGGCGGCTGAATTGGTTCGTTTTTGTGGCGTTTGGTGCAGCGAAGAGTTCGCTGTTTAGGCGGTTCTGGAGCACGCTCCGGTGGTGCCAGAAGGGTGAGTGCAGTTTAAAATACAGAGAGTCTGCAATTTGTGACACAAGAAATACCATTTTTAAAAGCAAGTGATCTCCCGGCTTGCGCCTCAGGAGTGTGCGAGGTTCTGGGTTGATGCGCTGTCAGCAGCGTTTTATAGTTCGGTGGGTGAGTGGGCGTGGCCTAAGGGTAGGCGTGGCCTCGTTCCTCGCCGTCAATGGCGGCTAAATTGGTTAGTTTTTGTGGCGTTTGGTGCAGCGAAGAGTTCGCTGTTTAGGCGGTTCTGGAGCACGCTCCGGTGGTGCCAGAAGGGTGAGTGCAGTTTAAAATACAGAGAGTCTGCAATTTGTGACACAAGAAATACAAAGATAACCCCTGCTCACCCCCTTGGTAGCTTGGCACGAGCAGTCAGGCTTATCCTGGAGGCAATGTGTAAAGCGTTTGGGCGCGCACACCGCAACAACACCCTAGGCCCACCACAAAAGGAACTCCACACAAGGTTATATATAAAGAAATAGCCTTTGTATTATAATAAACACATTAGATGATAATCACATAATTTACACTGTGCCAACTGGCACTGGGCAGAATTTTACAGGGGACTATTTACACAAGACAGGGCCACATGGACCACTGTCAGAATTAGCACAAATCACCAATTGTAAATGTAGAACATATACCAACTGTAACACAAATTATAACTGTAGAGCACAACCAGTAACTACTGGCACAATAATGACCTCAGCATTATCACCATAGAATCAGGTATAAAACCTATCCTGTATACATCACAGGGGCATAAACACATTATGCAATCTCTCACAAGTCTAACACATTAGACCCTACCTCCTAAGTATAATTACACTAGGGGCATACATCACACAGGGAAGTATAATCTCCCTAACATAAACCTAAACAGGTACAACAACCTCCTATGCTAAATCATATCTAGACGTATAAAACACAGGGTGCGCAAAACATACTACACACGGTACATTTCCTAACACCCAACGCATTAGTATATAAATCACAATAGCACCTAAATCACATTAGGGTCCAGGTTGCACCAGAACCTAAACGTAGCAGCTGCCCACTACTTGCTGGGCAGCTGGGGACAAGAACAGGGCCTATACGCTGCAGCTGGCACTAAGTGCTGCGAAGCTGTGGAATCACGATGTGGGCTCTGGCACTCACTGTGCCCTTCCAACCCATGTGCCCAAGAACGTTGCAGCTGCCCTCTCGCAAGCGGGGCAGCTGTGAAGGGTGACCACACAACAGGGGAACAAGCCTGGGCCCCTCTGGGCCCGTCTAAACCAATTAGGGCCATCGTGGGAGCCACACGGGGTTCTGAGCAATCACGTACTAAAATAAATGGACCCCCAGCGTTGGAGCCATGTAGGTTCTGAAAACAATTAGGTCCCGTCGTTGTAGCAGCCCGCTGCCAGGCGGGGCCGCTCTGACTCTGCCTCTCCCCACCCGGACTCACTCGCACCACTCACTGGCTGGGGGGCGGAGGCAGGACTCCTCCGGTCGTTGCCCTGGGTCTCCTCGCAGTGCCCACTCCTGCGGCGGGTGGGAATACAAGGGAGGCAAGTGGGGCTGGGGCTGAGGCAGTAGTACTAGAAACAGCTGCATCGGAGGGAACAACCCGAAGGGCCAAGGGCTGGGATGTAGGAACTGTAGGGTATATCTGCTGCGGAGCATAGGGTGGTGAAGGGCAAGAATCCAAGAGTTCCTCAACTAGCTCATCCTCCTCCCTAGTAACATAACACTTGTCAGTCTGAAGTCGGAATTTCCTATCTGCGCACTCTACGCCTTTCTCTGTCTTTTCTCTTTCATAGGCTGCCACCTTTTGCGTAATTGTTTTTGTCTGCTTTCTTCAAACCTCTTTCTCTGCGTGCATGCATCGCTGCTTTGCTTCTTTCTGCCACACTCTCAAAGAATCAAACATGGACTTCCTACTCCTTTTAGCAAACAATTTGTCCAGCAGGAAATGTATTTTCTGTTCATCAAATGAGGCAGTAAGTGGCCACTGCAGCTCAGCATTGTCCCTCGTATATTTATTCCACAATGTACTTAACATGATAGGGCCAATACCATTCTTGACATATATGTCAAAATTTGGGGTACCCTACGGAGGCGCGGGCTGGCTCTCTTCCAACCGAGCGTCAGTAGAACAACATTGACAGCCGAAACATTCTGACTTACTTAAACAAGGCATCTTAATGTAAGACACACACACTGTCCCTAACGGAGAACAACACCATCAACTGCAAATAAGGAAAATAGAGTCACTCAAAACATAAAAACCGACTATCCGGAGAACACAGGCACCACTCACTCAACCAAGCATTTCACCAGTACCATCACCGGCGTCATTCCACAGACCCCACAGCACCCAGACATGCAAATGAATCACACATTAACCCAGAGGCTGCCTCAAATTCAGGACAACAGTCTAAAGACCATACCAAGTTCAAGAGGACATGCTTTAGCCCCAGACCTTTTCAAATGTATGCCAATTGCCAGTTGGCCTGGCAGATTATTCGCAAACAGCCCAGACCTCTTTCAAAATGCGAGTCGAATTACCAATTGGTCTATCAGACTGCTCACAAACACTCTGGTGCCAATCAGGATGCTGGAAAAAAAATTCCCCGTACGACTCGTATCCGGTCTTTTTACCGTACGAATCGTACAAGTGCCGTACAAACTGCCAAGTACGATTCGCATGGGAAAAAGTCCATATGAATCGCATTGGGAATAATTCCCCACACGTCCTCGGGTCGGAAAATGTGTCCGACACGTCCACGGACGATTTACCATACAAATGTGAAAAGTGAAGTCCGACCGCGCAAGTACGATCCATCTCGTGCGTCCGATGTTACAACCGTATGGAAAAAACACCGTCCGCACCGAACTCCCATAGCAACCATGGAGACATGTGCCCGCATACGCGCCGAACACCCCCCCCAGCCCTCGTATGTACGCGCCGAACCCCCACCCGTGCATGTACACCCCTGTACGTACGGACCGTACACCCACCCGTGTATATACACCCGTGTACGTATGGCCCGTACCCCCACCCATGTATGTATGGAGCGTACCCCCACCCCAACAGTGAATGTACGGACCGTACCCCCACCCGCGTATGTATGGAGCGTACCCCCACCCCAACAGTGTATGTAGGTACCGTACCCTCACCCGCGTATGTATGGAGCATACCCCCACCCCAACAGTGTATGTACAGACCGTACCCTCACCCGTGTATGTATGGAGCGTACCCCCACCCCAACAGTGTATGTACGGACCGTACCCTCACCCGCGTATGTATGGAGCGTACCCCCACCCCAACAGTGTATGTACGGACCGTACCCTCACCCGCGTATGTATGGAGCGTACCCCCACCCCAACAGTGAATGTACGGACCGTACCCTCACCCGCGTATGTATGGAGCGCACCTCCACCCCAACAGTGTATGTACGGACCGTACCCTCACCCGCGTATGTATGGAGCGCACCTCCACCCCAACAGTGTATGTACGGACCGTACCCCCACCCGCGTATGTATGGAGCGCACCCCCACCCCAACAGTGTATGTACGGACCGTACCCTCACCCGCGTATGTATGGAGCGTACCCCCACCCCAACAGTGTATGTACGGACCGTACCCTCACCCGTGTATGTATGGAGCGTACCCCCACCCCAACAGTGTATGTACGGACCGTACCCCAACCTGTGTATGTACAGAGCGAACACACACCCCACCCGTCTAAGTACGGAGCGCACCCCAGGCCCCAACACCAGCACCCTCACCCAACATCGCGCATGTACGAGTCGTACCAAGCCAGAGACAAGAACAGCACTGTACAACAAAATGGCCGATGTACGCACCGTACAGATGCTAAAAACACACGTACACAACCAGGACAAAGCAAAACAACACAAGAAGACTCCATTCGAATCGCACAAAGCCACAAAACATGTCCAACAAGCACAAATACAACCTATTCACTGACCTGCAACTGCCAAACTCCCAAACAGAGGCCCAAAACACAACCACTCCTTATAACACACCCACCCAAAGTTCAAACAAAGCCACACCCACCAATGGACCAATAAAAAGGCCCAACACACACAAACCATGATCCTTTGCAACAGACCCACTGCTGCCAGACCACACAGAGAAACAACTGCACCATACTACAACCTCCACTACACCTTACACCTGCACACCTTCACACAACCACCCCCTCATCACATTCACACACATACCTGCAAAACCACACCCACACACCTACAACCATCCACACCCTCACCCCCCACAACCATCCACACCCCCCACAACCATCCACACCCACACCCCTCACCATGCCCACTAACAAGAATCCAAAGTTCACTAGCCAAGAGTTGGAGGTCCTTGTCGACGAAATCCTCAGAGTCGAGCCACACCTCTTTGGGACATTGGTCAGACAGACCAGCATTTCCGGAAAAACAGTCATGTGGCAGACGATTGTCGATGCTGTGAATGCTGTTGTGTCCACCAGAAGGACCAGGCATGAATGCCAAGCCAGGTGGTACGATCTGCGGAGGACGGTCCGCCGCAAAATGACCGACGACCACAACCAGGCCAACATCACTGGAGGAGGGCCGGCCCGCAGACGCGTACAATACCATCCCTGGGAGGAGAAGGTGATGGCCATACTGCCGGTGGTGGCAGTGGAGGGAGTAGAAGGACTCCGAGAGCCTGGTGAGTACACAAACAACTCACCTCACATGGGGGGAACGTCATCCACAACCAAACTCACAATCATGCACACAACCACCCCAAAGATATCGCATGACTCAACCACACTCCATAAACACGCACATGCCACTAGCGCCACCATGCCCCATGCACCCAGCTAGACAATGCCAAGTCACAGGCCACAGAAAACACCAACACAAGACACGGTAACCCGGATGGCGGGAGTGTGGGCCTCAAAAATCACATAGTGCAACTCAGAAGCAGACAACAATGCCCTCTGCCCATATGGCCTAGGTCACAGCCAGACAAACAGTGTGTCCCCACACAGGAAAGACTTGCCTGCAAATGGCGGACGCCTTGCATGAAGACATGGGGGTGAAGGCACCTTTTGCACATGACAGCAGCCAATGAACAGCCAACACTGTGAAAGAGTGGCAGCACACACCACCACAGCAGCAGCGCAGACACAGACACTACACCCAATGGGTGACAGGAGATCAGAAACAAACTCACATGAACAAGCCAAGGGCCATTCAAAGATCTGGAAAAAGTGTGTGCCTAGGAATCTGGGCTGAGGTGACAGAGGGTGACACACAGAGGGAGGGAGAGGGGGAGAGAGAGGGAGGGAGACACAGGGAGACGGACAGAGGGAGGAGGCTGACACAGGGAGGGAGGGAGAGGGGGGCATAGAGGGAGTGAGAAAGGGAGACACAGGGAGACCAATTCAGCCTTGGGTGGTGTGGGAATGTCTGCTCGTCAGCAGGTGGACTGCCTGCATGTAGACAAGGGTGGCCAGTGCCTGAATCCCCCTCTCTTCTCCATGGAAAAACACTGGGCCATGTCTCAACCTGTGCACGAGCACAACGCCAGCCACCTGCATTATATAAGTGTGTGGAACAACTCCATGTGCCCACATACAGTGCAACACGGAAGGCACCAATGCATGGCTCGCCACACCTGCTCACTCCACTGCTGACTGCAGTCACAAGGGTAAAGTCTCAAAAGCTGTGGCCAAGGGACATACCCATGCAAAAGTGCACTGTGAGTGGAATGCAAGACATATCCAAATACCCAGAGGAAATGTGCCAACTTAGAAACGAATGAAACATGGATGTTGCATGGAACAAAAATAACATTGTCTCTCTCACACACAGGTCAACGTCGTGGATCACCCCCCAACACTGGGGGGGAAGACTCACAGGATCTGTCTCTGCGGGATGACGATCCCACCGGCAGCGATTACTCTCACCACTCTGTGGACGACCCCGACCAACCTGGCCCCTCTGGTGTCCAACCACCTGCAGCACCTGTGTCAGGTACAACTGGGCCAACCACCACCCCCACTCCTGCCACATCCCAGGAGACACCCAGAATCCCTGCCCCACTACAACGCAGCCAGGCTGACCAGGAGGAACACGGTGTACCGGGCACCCAGGAGGAGGCAGGCGACAATGCAAATGCCACCCCTCAGGGGTCTCGGAGACTCGATGTGCCCACAAGGGCAGGCCAGGTGCAAGTGGGCAGGGGTGGTGGGAGTGGAGGACGGCGGAGGCGCGAGCCTGACCAGTTGGCTGCGGAACCGGTATATTCCCATGTAAGAAACATCCTGGACACATACCGGCAGGACACCACGGGCATGAGCCAGGTTGTGTCCACCCTCAATGAGATGAAGGGGACCCTCGAGGAGATCAAGACCCAGCAGGCCCAGCAACATGCGGAGCAACATGCCTGTCAACAGCGACACCAAGGACGGATGGAGGACAGACAGGCTGAGCTCGTGACGGTGCTCACGGGAATTAACCGTTCACTCCGTCGGATAGCCGACAACATGGGCAACCCTCCCTGTGCCACCAGGCGAAGAACATCACCACCCACAGGGAGGGATCAGGAGGAGGAGGATACATCCGACGGAGCATCCCAAACATCGTCACGGCCTGCTTCTGAGGGTTCCCGCAGGAGGGCGGGTCGTCCACGGAAAAGACCGTGAGGGTCGGCGCAACAGCACCATCTCCCAGGACACCTGGCCTGGCACCTGGCCCACTGGCCCAACAGCAGCACATCAGCAAATGACATTCTCTGCCACATGGACTTGCTGGTCACTGTCTGACCAATGTTGACAAAGACTGTGGCATGGACTCTGAAGATTTCCAATGGCAAGGATACCAACTCCCCCAGTGAACTTTGGATTCCACACACCCGGAAAGCCCCTCTTGTCATACCCCCCCCCCCCCAACACGTACCCCAACACAAATAAAAACTTACACGATCAAGAGATGATGGCTACATTTTGCATTATTACCATACATGTGTCTTGTAAAGTCTAACCATGCCTGAGTTCTCATATGACTTCAACCATCCATACCCTGGGGCCTGAGTCTGGCACAGGACACACATGGGTCACAATGTATTAGGCAAGACAGACATGGAGCACCATACACACCCGTGATGGGCCCAACCAGCTGAGGGGGTGGCCGCACAACCGTGCCAACAGACATATTGAGTACTGCAACAGTCATGCGCAGAGGTCAGGGATCATGTGTAGTGTCCTGGGGGCACCCAGGTATGTGTAGACAGGTGGCAGAACCATGTCCTGCAAGCTTGAGTCAGGTGGATGCAGAGAATGGTGGCCTGGCCAACGTTGGATGCATGGGGATGGCACATGTCACAATACCCACACAGTCATGGACATCATGCACAATACAGAGTCTAATCCCAGACAAACAGCTTGCATCTTGCTACTCTACACATAGACACATAGCCACTATCACTGAAAACCATGCCAGACATGCCGTATGCAACGTGGCAACACACCAGCATTGACTGAGAAGAGGCACCTTGGAGGCATAGGGACACCTTTATTAGTCATGTATTCCGGAATGCAGAGGCAACTCGGAGTACACATACACAGGTCATGTGGAGTAACATGTGGGTCCAACACTGGCACCCCCCTTCTGCACCACAAATGCTTGATATCCATGGAACTGGCACACAAGTGTCGGGTAACAGCTAAACACCCCCTGCTGCTCACGGAGAGGCTGCCATACACCATTGATCCTCTGATGTGGAAGTCCCACACCATGTCAAGCCAATGCAAACCGTATGTGTCCGAGGGCAGTGTTACACACATTGATGCCTTCATCACAATCCACTATCCCATTACAGATGACTGTTAACAAGTCTGACCATCTATTCAGGTGAATCCAGCTACATGTCATGTGTCCCATGGTGATGCGACATGTCTGCAGAGGAACCAAACATCGACAGGGGCAGTGTGCACACATCGTAAACAACTGCCACACCCAATACACCCCTGATGCATCCCTTACCCTAAGGAGACTTTCAAACTTGTCCGCGCGTGTAACGCTGAGTCAGCACACGATGACGTGTCCATGAGGAATAGCAGTGCCACAACAATGCAACCAGCAGACGGCATGCGCAAGTACCTGGGGATGAGAGACACACAAGAAGTCAGCCACAAAAAGCACATCCACTTGCATGTGCATGTACTCGACACATATAAGGATGACAACATGCTAGGTCACAATTATGACTGTGGAAATACACTCATCACTGGCAGCATCACTCGTGTGACACATCCACACACACCTCTGACTCACGTGGCATACATGCAGATGGACACACACATTGCAACACATGCCACACAAGGACCAATGCGTGCACACTAAGACACTGGTACTCACCACTAAGCAAAGAAGTCGCGTATGAGCCGACTCCGGATGTCCTCTTGCGAAACCACATCCTCCACATCACTAGCCCCATTGCCAAGCCCTTCGTCCTCCACGGGTGGATGGTCCTGATCATCTTGATCCAGGATGAGTGGCACAGCTTTCTCAACTGCCATGTTGTGCAGCATGCAGCAGACCATGAAGATTTTGCAGACCTTCAACGGGGCATATGGGAGGGCGCCGCCAGTCTTGTGTAGGCACCTGAATCGGCTCTTCAGGAGGCCAAATGTCCTCTCTATCACTCGCCTTGTCCGGCCATGGGCGGTGTTGTAGCGGAGCTGGCCCGGTGTGCTGGGGTTGCGGAGAGGTGTGATCAGCCATGGCATGTTGGGATAGCCAGCGTCCCCTACATGGAAACCACATGGACATAAGTAGGACAGGAGAAGCAGTCGGGCTGGAAGTCTACGCAAAATACAGGACAGACAGAGTGTACCCACCAACAACACATGCTCGTTCGTTGCACAGCTGCGTCATCATTTCAGGCACCCTGCTACGCCTCATGATGTAGGCATCGTGTGCTGATCCTGGAAAACGAGCACAGACATGTGAAATCACCATGTTGGACAGACACACCACAAGGGCATTGATGGAGTGGTAGTGCTTGTGATTCCTGTACGCTACCTCCTGTGCCTGTGGTGGTACCAAAGCCACATGTGTCCCATCTATGGACCCAATGACATGGGGCATTCCTCCCAGGGCATAGAATCCACGCTTGACACCTGTCAACTGTTCAGGAGTTGGGAAATGGATGAACTCATCCAGGTGAAGCAACATGGCCTCTAAAAAATCATGCAGCACACGGCTGAACATGCTCTGGGACATGCCACCAACATGAGCTATGGTATATTGAAAGGTACCCGTGGCAAGAAAATGTAGTGCTGCCATTACCTTCAGCTTGGGTGTCAGTGCCGTAGGATACCTGTGCAGCGGTTGCAGGTGTGGTGCCAGCCTTGCCGTCAACTCCTCAATCAATGGTTGGGGGAAGCGGTAGCAGCGTATACAATCATTCTCCCGCATGTCAGCCAAGTCCGGAATTGGTCGGGGAAGAGGCGGCGCTCTGCAGTAATTTGGAAGTGACAAGGAAGAGTGAGTGCACTACAACAACAATTTATATGTACTGAGCACATGTTAATCTGTCAATACACAGATGCTACATACGGAGTCAGGTATGTGCTACATGCCCTGGACACGTATGGCTGCCAGGTGACACTCCTACCAAGACCCAGCTACACACGGAGATTGTGAACCTCCACATGCCATGGCATGGGATTAGCTGTGTCCCAGTGTAAGTGAACAGCCAGACGCAATACAGGAGTGACACACATCAACATATCAGCAGAAGTAGGATGTTGATTGCAGAGACAGGTAGCGGAACACTAGAGCCACAGGTCACATGACATTACACTAGGACAGCCCACACACCTTGCCATGAAGGTGTACATGTCATGACTGATCACACATACACTGAGAGGATGCAGACAGGTCCTTGTTACGCTACTCCGTGTCCCATGCATACATACACACCTTACATCCGATACCACATGTGGCCTGGTGTGCGTAACAGTGTGCCATGGCCATCTACACACAGACACATGTTGGTTGCAGCAACTGCAGATGCATTTGAGGGAACACCAACATCAAGCTAATGGGAACACACCACACATACATGACATAGTCACATCGTGCAATGTGGGTAGTCACATGTCAGGTGTGGTAACCCCTGTAGCGGGCATCAGGGGACACTTGCGTGTGTTGTTGACTGGGCCATGCCAGTGACGCTCATCTCAAGTGTTCTGTACGACATGCACACATGTCAAAGGAGTGAAGGGCATGTCTGGCACATAGTGCACCATCACACATAACATCTATACACATCTCATCATACATCTATTGCCTTCACAACTCAGGAGTAATGTGCCACATCACAGCCTTTCACACCTGTGCCCCACACATGTATTACTGCCCAGACAATGCCTTGATGTCCATCCATGGACAAGTATGTCAGCTCTATTCCTTTCTGGGTGCTGCCTGTCACCACTGTTATGTGTGAAAGGCACCGTACATTCGCTCTGAGGGCGTGTGTACGTTCCCTATCACTATGGGAGTGCTGCCGTAGGCCTACCCATAGTGATAGTGAGCGTACACGCGTGTGTACGGTCCGTATCACAATGGGTACGCATACGCGAGCACACCCATAGTGATAGTGAGCGTACACACGTGTATACGGTCCGTATCACAATGGGCACGCATACGCGAGCAAACCCATAGTGATAGTGAGCGTACACGCGTGTGTACGGTCCGTATCACTATGGGTACGCATACGCGAGCACACCCATAGTGATAGTGAGCGTACACGCGTGTGTACGGTCCGTATCACTATGGGTACGCATACGCGAGCACACCCATAGTGATAGTGAGCGTACATGCGTGTGTACGGTCCGTATCACAATGGGTACGCATACGCGAGCACACCCATAGTGATAGTGAGCGTACACGCGTGTGTACGGTCCGTATCACTATGGGTACGCATACGCGAGCACACCCATAGTGATAGTGAGCGTACAGGCGTGTGTACGGTCCGTCTCACTATGGGTGTTCTCGCGTATGCGTACTCATAGTGGTACGGCCCGTACACACGCCTGGACGGGCCGTTGCTATGCATTTGGGGTGCCCTAGGGCCCCGGAACGCACCGTACCTGTGTGTGAATCTACAAATTACATAGGGGACACATGAGGGACAAGTATAAAGCCCTACATGCATGCTGGTTGTCATGGAGACCAAGTTTAAAGTTTGAATTTTTTTCATCAGGTGCCCAGCAAAAGTCGGTTTGAAAGAATCTACTTTGTTGCAAAGTGGTTGTGGAGTTGACATCATGCTCAAGAAAAAAAATAGCAAAGCCACTGACTGTGCTAGGTTTAAAGGGATTGGAGGAAACATAGGATGCAAATGTGAGTGACCAATCACTCTGTACTCCTGTGCATGAAACAGGCCAGCAAGGCAGATATAAGGCAGCCAGGTCCCATTAGAGAGCACTTGCCTGCACATCTTTTGATTCTACAACACTGCTGCTGGTCGTGATTCCCTGGCACCATGTCAAGGTCTGTGGAGAGGGCCCAGCCTTTCACCCTGGAGGAGAATCTGGCATTGCTGGATGTGATCCTCCCACAGTACCCCATGCTGTATGGGCGACCAGGGTTTCAGGTGAGTGCAGAGTCCACTAGCACAGACTGTGTCCCTTTTTTGTGACTGGGACTTCTGGTATTGTGTCCAGGTGTGACACACATGCATTGTACTGTAGAGTGGGTCCCAGGGGGGGGAATGCCTGATGTCTCCCAGCAAGAGCATGCTGTGGTGCATGTCTGCCGTCCTCACTTGCATTGTGTTTACTGTGACAATCACTGCATGGTGCATGCCACATTCTGCCTGTCTAATCCTCCTGGGAATGTTGCTTCTACAGTCCTCATGTGATTCTGTGGTCACCCCAGTGTGACAGGTGACTGTACCCACAGATGTGTGTTTGTTCAGTGTACCTGTGCTGAGAGTGTCCACATGATGTGGGCGTACCCTGGACATCGGTGTGTGTGTAAGTCCCCTGTCATGTGGGTGGGTGCATATGTGGAGTGTAGCACCCCAGCTGCATGAGGGATGGATATACCCTGCCCATCTGATGCGAGCAGGGAGCATTGCTGTGTGTCTGACGTGCAGAGCCAGCCCCACACCTGTGAGCCCCCCCAGTCTAGTGGCACATGTGCAGAGTGAGGTTTGTAGCTGCATTTGGCAATGGCAGGTGTATGTCCTGTGCCTGTGTGTGTGTGTGTACTTTGCTGAGGTAGCGTCAGTGGCCTGTGGCATGTGACTGCTTTGAGGTGCTGCACATAATCCTGGTGTGCCTTCTGATGCACAGTGTGAGTCTGGATCATTTATTGTGTCGTACCCCTCATGCCACATGTGTACTTTCTATGGCACGTGGTGCATTTGCCCTTACACAGAGAAAAAAGTCCCTATGACAAAGGTGCAATGCTTTGGCTGCATACTATGCCTTGTTGAAACCAGATAAATAGTTCCAATGTGTGTCTCTGTGACATGTGGCAGGTGTATTGATGTAGTCTCACTTTTTCAACCCCACAGGTAGGCGCCTCTGCCAAGGAGCAGATCTGGAGGGACGCCGTCAGTGCCGTGAGGAGGACGGAGGGTCGCAAGCGGCGCCTGGCCCAGGTGAGAAAACGCTGGCAGGATATCCGGTGCTGGACGCGGAGGATCGCACGGGTCCTGCTGGGGGACTCACCTGTGGGCCCTAAGAACCATGGACGTCGCCGTCTGACCCACATCCGCAAGCGTGTGCTGGCGGTGGTCTTTCCAGACATGGACAGGTGCTTACGGGAGAAGCAGCAGCAGGAAGGGGGTAGGTACATGTGTGTTTGTTGTGTGTCACCAGCATTTGTAAGTGCGCAGTTGCATGGATACACTGCCAGTGTTTAAATGTGCGGTGCAGGTCCTGTCACCCACAGTATAGCGGTGCTGTCCTTCCTCCCTTCCCCTCCTTGCCATGTGTTCCCTGGTCTGTGTGTAGTCACTCTTTCACAAGGTCATCTGGGCTGGCAGTTTATCCACGTGACCAATGCTTGCAGCATCATGTGTGGGGGTGGTGTGTAACAGGTTTTGGGACCTTGCCTGTGTCCTGTCCAGTTCAGTACTTGTGGGGTCCATGTCAATTGGCACTGATGCTGAGTCCAGACATAGGAGTATGTCTCTGAAGTGTAATGCCTTACAGCAAGAATGTCCTATGTTGTGGCCTGTGACATGATGTGCATGAGTGTGCGATACGCAGAGTGCAGGGATGGTGGCCTGTGTTGCAGTCATTACCATTCAGGACCATGGAATATTGTGGCCACTACTGTCCCCTGGGGCATATTTTGCTAGTTATCATGTGTGTCATCACAATATGTGGACACTCTCAGTGTCTACAGCATAGGATGTGCTCTGTGCCATTGTCCCCTGGCACCATGTATATTTACGTAATGTGTTCTACAAGTGTCCACTGTACAGCCTGACCTAATTTTCCTCGTTCATACTCACGGTGGCCAGTGCCTGTGTGTCTTGTTACAATTATCTGATGATGGCCAATTGTAAATGAGATCGTTGTACAGGCGCACATGGGGTATTTTGGGTCCAATATGGGTTTCTGGCAGCCCATGTGTATTTCTCCCAGACTAAGAGATGCAAGTGCTTCCTGTGTCTCATCAAATTGTCGCATGTAGGGGGTGGTTGGTGCGGGCAAGGCCTACATGTCGACACCTGAAATCTCATTGCTCGTCTGGCCAGTGTGTGATGTTTGTCTGGACATACACTCAAGGTGCAGTGTCCCATTCATGTTGGGCATGTTTTTAAGTATTACCTTTGCAGCATGTGCCTCAAGTTCATCGAGATGGTCCCTGCTCATCCCTAGTTACGGCAACGCTGTGTGGTGCAGATGCAGTGCTGGATTGGCCCCAGAGCCTGGCTCCTCTGTCCAAATCCATATCATGTCATTTGCAAATGTGTCATGCTCTTCATAGTTTCTCAGTGGCATGGTGGGTGAACCAACTGTGTGTTGCAGGGCCTATATATGTACCTTGTATTGTAGATGTTACTCATCTTTCATTTCAGGCTATGCACTGTAACCTATGTAGATTTGACTCATGTGACATGTATACAGGTGTCTGAATAATTCCTGTTTATTCACCTTGCCCACAGCATCGTCGGGGGACACGGATGGAGACACCGGCACGGACCGTGCGGATGGACCGGGCACCAGTGCCAGCAGTGACATCTTAGCTGGCACATCGAGTGGAACTGAGGCCGAGGGGAGTGAGCCGGAGGACCTGTCCACTGCCACCACAGAATATGAAGCTGACGGGTCCGAGGCTGAGCTCTCCGAGGGGGCGGAGGCTGCTCCAACAGCTGACAGCAGCACAACATCTCTCCCCGCCCCCTCCATTGCCATCACCGGCCTCCCACTTGCTCGTGTCCCTTCCTGGCGTGCTAGGTCACCACGTGTCTCCTTCCTGCCAGGCACCGCACCCCCTGCCCCTGTCTCCACTGCTGCCGCCAATGCCGAGTCTGTGGACATCCTGCGGCAGTTGCAGGTTGGTCAGGCTGCGATGCTTAATGTCCTCCATGGCCACAGCCGAGTGCTCAACAACATGGAGGCATACTTGGAGGGCATTTCAGCATCACAGGCTGACCAACGCAACTTGCTGCGGTCTATTGTCTCGACACTGACTGCAGCAGTGGATCTCCTGCAGCACTTCGTCCCACCCCCTACCCATGCCCCATCCACACTTCCCACTCCCATGCCTGTCCCACGTACACCCAGACGTCAGCATGCACACACCCCACCAGACACAGGCACCACACCAGCAGGGAAGGCAAAGCGCACACCTCCTGGCACGCACACACAGGGTGAAGTAGGCACACCCACTGGGTCGGGGGGGAAACGGAAGACACGCAGCCAGAGTGGGAGTCCACATTCCTCACGACCACCACCCTCCAAATCGACTCCCCTCAGCTCTCCTGGCCAAGAGTCGGACACAGGGTCAGTCCTGCCCAGTCTGTCCATCAGCCCCAGTGTGGCACCACCCCGCAAGCGGTGGAGGCAGGACACCGGCAGGGGAGTTGAGTCCCCCCCCCTGTCCACACCCCCCCCAGTAGCGCTGCGACCCATCCCTCCAACCCCCCCCCCCTTGGGGCCTGTGGTTCCTTCGGGTGCAGGGGAGACGCTGGGCGACCTGGCAGTAGTGTGCAGCGCCGTGCTCGAATCCACCTTTGGCGCTGCCCCACCCCCTGTGTTGGAGTCGTCCGTCCCTGCACCCACAACACCTCCCCTTGCCCCTCCTGTCCCTGCGGTGCCTGGTCCTTCCCCCCAACATGATGCCCCCCCCCCCTGTGGAAGACAAAGGAGTCTGACTGTGCAGGCAAGCTAGGGGACACACGTACCACTGTGTCCCCCATCCGGATTAGAGTCATGGACTGCCCTATGGGCCTTGTATATATTGACATTTATGATGATTATAACTTACATCCTGCTGAATAAAGCGATTTGTTTTTTCCTTGGAACACTACTGTTTATCTGGTATTGCTGTTGGTGTACCAGCTCCATGATTTTGGGTGGTGATAATGTGTTGTGTGTGTGGGAAATGTAGTCTTGTGCTGGTCATAGGGTGGACCCTGGTATCTGTGTGCCATCACAAGCTGTTGGCTACATTACTTTGTTCATGTAAGCAGTTACTGCATGGTGACATCGTCCCAAGGTGTGTTCCTTCCTCTGTGTAACCTGACATCTTCCCTGCAGGGTGTTTCCACTATGTGGTGCTGAGCTGTGTCTACATCAGCTGGGTGTGTGACGGACTCCTTCAACTTTGCACATGCATGCTGAGCGATGTCTCCACCTGCATCATTCGTGGCATCCTTGGTGGTCACTGTACTTGTGTATGTAGACTGTTGACATGACTTCATGTGGACATGTTCTCTTTTAGGCGCTATGCATGTGTGTACTCCCAGCCTCACACACATGTGGTACATGTACTGCAGGGTCTTTGTGCACCTGACTGACATTTGTGGGCATTGTATCTGTGGCTACTCCACCCTTTGCGTTCCATGGGCACTGCTGGGAGGACTCTGCACCCACCCCTCCTGCGTCTGGGCACTGCTGGGAGGACTCTGCACCCACCCCTCCTGTGTCTGGGCACTGCTGGGAGGACTCTGCACCCACCCCTCCTGCGTCTGGGCACTGCTGGGAGGACTCTGCACCCACCCCTCCTGTGTCTGGGCACTGCTGGGAGTGATAGGCACCCACCCCTCCTGTGTCTGGGCACTGCTGGGGGGACTCTACACCCACCCCTCCTGCGTCTGGGCACTGCTGGGAGGACTCTGCACCCACCCCTCCTCTGTCTGGGCACTGCTGGGAGTGATAGGCACCCACCCCTCCTGTGTCTGGGCACTGCTGGGGGGACTCTACACCCACCCCTCCTGCGTCTGGGCACTGCTGGGAGGACTCTGCACACACCCCTCCTGTGTCTGGGCACTGCTGGGAGGACTCTGCACACACCCCTCCTGCATCTGGGCACTGCTGGGAGGACTCTGCACCCACCCCTCCTGTGTCTGGGCACTGCTGGGAGTGATAGGCACCCACCCCTCCTGTGTCTGGGCACTGCTGGGAGGACTCTGCACCCACCCCTCCTGTGTCTGGGCACTGCTGGGAGGACTCTGCACCCACCCCTCCTGTGTCTGGGCACTGCTGGGAGGACTCTGCACCCACCCCTCCTGTGTCTGGGCACTGCTGGGAGTGATAGGCACCCACCCCTCCTGTGTCTGAGCACTGCTGGGGGGACTCTGCACCCACCCCTCCTGTGTCTGGGCACTGCTGGGAGGACTCTGCACCCACCCCTCCTGTGTCTGGGCACTGCTGGGAGTGATAGGCACCCACCCCTCCTGCGTCTGGGCACTGCTGGGGGGACTCTACACCCACCCCTCCTGCGTCTGGGCATGTACGCTCCATACATACACTGTTGGGGTGGGGGTACGCTCCATACATACGCGGGTGTGGGTACGGTCCGTACATACACTGGTGTACATACACGGGTGGGGGTACGGTCCGTACATGCACTGTTGGGGTGGGGGTATGCTCCATACATACACGGGTGGGGGTACGGTCCGTACATACACTGGTGTACATACACGGGTGGGGGTACGGTCCGTACATACACTGTTGGGGTGGGGGTACGCTCCATACATACACGGGTGGGGGTATGCTCCATACATACGCGGGTGTGGGTATGGTCTGTACATACACTGTTGGGGTGGGGGTACGCTCCATACATACACGGGTGGGGGTACGGTCCGTACATACACTGGTGTACATACACGGGTGGGGGTACGGTCCGTACATATACTGTTGGGGTGGGGGTACGCTCCATACATATGCGGGTGGGGGTACGCTCCATACATACGCGGGTGTGAGTATGGTCCGTACATACACTGTTGTGGTGGGGGTACGCTCCATACATACGCGGGTGTGGGTACGGTCTGTACATACACTGGTGTACATACACGGGTGGGGGTACAGTCCGTACATGCACTGTAGGGGTGGGGGTATGCTCCATACATACGTGGGTGGGGGTACGGTCCGTACATACACTGGTGTACATACACGGGTGGGGGTACGGTCCGTACATACACTGTTGGGGTGGGGGTACGCTCCATACATACGCGGGTGGGGGTACGCTCCATACATACGCGGGTGTGGGTATGGTCTGTACATACACTGTTGGGGTGGGGGTACGCTCCATACATACGCGGGTGGGGGTACGGTCCATACATACACTGTTGGGGTGGGGGTACGGTCCATACATACGCGGGTGGGGGTACGGTCCATACATACGCGGGTGGGGTACGCTCCATACATACGCGGGTAGGGGTACGGTCCGTACATACACTGTTGGGGTGGGGGTACGCTCCATACATACGCGGGTGGGGGTACGCTCCATACATACGCGGGTGGGGGTATGGTCCGTACATACACTGTTGGGGTGGGGGTACGCTCCATACATACACGGGTGGGGGTACGGTCCGTACGTACCCGTGCCCACACTGTGGAATGCTTGTGCAGCCCGTACCCAGGCCTTTGGCACATGGGTGCGGGCCGTACCGCCATTGTTGGGGTGACGTGGGTGTGGGTGTAGTACGACTCGTACCCACGCTCTTAAGGCGTGGGTACGGTACGTACCTGTATTGTTGTGTTGCCGGTTCGCATCGTTGCCCACTTCCGTTGTGGCGGACGCTGGCGTTGCTGGACACGCCCCCACCCCCTCGAAGTGACCAGGGCCTGGAGGTCAGGTATGTCCAGGGCATGTGTGCTGTGTGACTTGGGTGGGGGTTTTGTGTCCTGCCCCTGCTCCCCCCCCTTTGCCCCTAGGTGTTGTTCTGACCTTCTGCGGCGTCTGCGTCGGTACCTGTAGAGGCGGTCGACTGCTATGAGGGCCGGGATGACACGTAGGTTCGGGTCCATGTCTGTCCGTCGCGTACAGGTGCTCCTTGTGCACGTCGTCCTGATTTCCCGGCAGTTTTTGGCTGCCGGAAAATACTCTCCGTGCGGGATGACGTCGGTGCGAATCGTACTTCCTGGTTCGTGGAACGCAGGCTGCATGCGTCCCGACGTCACGTCGGCGCTTTTCCGGATGACATTTGTATGTTTATTTTCCTCGGTTGGTGTTTTGTACGAATCGTACGGAAATAGTGTTTCCGTGCGAATCGTACTTGCATGTTTGTGAAGTTTTACAACCGGGTACGAGTCGGACGGAGAAAAGCCTCCGTCCGACGGTTCGTACCCGGTTTCTCCAGGATCCTAATCGGCACCTCTGTGTCCTTTACAAGGGTTCGCAAACCCACCAAGTACAAACCAAGACGGTATTAAACCGTACCAAGACACAGCCCGTCGTTCAAGCTAGGCAGTTCAGAAACTGCAGACAAGACAGTCCGAGGACTTCATCAAGACCCAGCCCAAAGCCTCGTGCCGACCAAGAATGGTGCCATTTTCCCACGAACCAAGTCACTCACCTGGTGCACTCAGGTTGAGTCAAGTTATTTTCCACTGCCGACTCTTCAGACAAAACGGTCAGCTCCAAGGTTTCGCCTTCTCAGGACCTCAGCCGGTGACCACTAGCCGAAGATTCACGGGATCAGAAGGGTGGGGCAGCTGCGAGAACCAAGCTCAGTCTTGTGTATATGGGGCCCCGATCCGCCCAACCGACCAGACACCACCCCGGTCCCTACACCCCAATCATGGGTGAGGAAATCACTTCGTGGGGTCCCTGTTCGGGCATCAACTGAAGGATGGGGCCCTCTAGGGCCACGCGAGTTATATACAACCACGTGCTATGCATTCCCCAAAATGAAGAGTCAGTCAAACAGTAGAGAATACTTATTTTATTCAGTATACACTCTGCAGAGGAACCCAGTCAGGCCTTCACCCTAAGATGTCTGCCGAGGGTAGTGACACCCCAACGTACGCTAATACATAATAAACCCTTCTGGAGACTTCAGCCGTGCCTCTAATGGAAAGTTACCGGCTTGAGCTGGGCATGAACAAAGGAGGTACAGAGAGATGAGCTAACACCTGCCAAATGGGTGCACTATCAGTACTCCAAAGGTCACAGCGCCGAGTCTCAGCATCTCATAATGTGGGAGCAGAGTTACACATTGAGATTGGAATGCAAAGAAAGAGTATCAGTTCATTAGCAAGTCGGGTTACAGCCTTGAACAGGAAAGTAATATATAAAGAAGTGTAGTGGAGACGGAGGTTTAGGTACACATATTGCTATGTTAGCATAAGCGTCTTAGAAGTTAAAACGCCATCTTGCCACTTTTGCTGCTTTTGCACACGACACTGCTGATAGATGTTATTCTATGAGGAATGCTTGCTTGCCTTTTCTTCACATGGGAACGGTCTGTTGTTCACATCCCTAGACGTGCACCGCGACCTTGGTCTGAACATTGTGTGCAGACACTGTCAGGGCTAACAAACAATGTATGCTTTTGATTTCAGGTTGATCGGCCCACTCTCTAGCCATAACCCGCACACAGCTGCAAATATCTGAAATTCGAGCGCCTTTAATATTGCAGTTTGCATGCATGACACAAACACTTTGGAGAAGACTTTTTCCAGACACAGAGCAGAGCTGATCCTGTGATGTGATTCACCTAAGCTGATATTTACGGTATGGGGTTCCCCATTCAAACCTAGAGACCTTCTATTAGTCCAATAATAATACTAGCTTACTATTGAAGGGAGGGTGGTTGTATTCCACTTTCATTTGTAACATGATTTCTCCCTTCATTTTCTATGGTATTGTAACAATGCTGATGGTTTTAGTTTTAATCATTTGTCTGCTTATGTTAGCCAAAGTACTGCATCTTAGGACACGTAGTTTATAAAATAAATATTTTAAACTTTACTGTGCCTCTGATTATCCCTGATATGAGAATAATAACGAACAGGTATTTCTGATTCCCACCATTCCTGAGAGTACTCTAAGTCGCATGTTCTGGGTTGTCTAATCATTGGTAGCTCCGAGCTGATACGGAGAGCGAATGAGACACTGATGCTAGTCGGATAGGGGTTCTGGGTACTGAGGTGAGTTTTTGGTACACCGCAATTCACTGAGGTCCTGGTTTCCTGCGCATAGTTCTGTGCATGAGCAGAATCCCTGCAACAGAAGTACAGTGTTTTACTGAGGCAAGCGATAAGAGAATTAAGGCCTAGTACGAGCCCAGCCCAAGCAGTCTTCTAGTGACTGCGAAATACAAAATGGAGTCACACAAGCTAACTAAGCTTACATGTTTCGAGGATAGCTCAGTGAGTTGCATAACGTGAATACAAATGGCGTCTATTTAGCCACATATTGCTAACCTAACATAGCATGTATAAGAGCACAACGAGAAGGGGGATTTCAAACCTAACAGTCCTCATCCTGTATGTCAATTAATGCTTCTAGCAGTGGTCAGAGGTCTCCACCCGAGTGCAAAGTCTCTGTCCCATATTCTAAAAAAAGACTCTGCTCTCTGAACGGAGGATACACATGCAAGAGGGAACCCTCTGCATTGAGAAGTGAGACACCGTGCATGTGTCATGATCCGACGCGCGGCGAAGCCCCGCCTCCAGGGAACGGACTCCAAGTCCCAGGATCGAAACCCGCGCTTACCTGCGGCACGGGACCTCCGGAAGCCGATATAGCGCGGGACAACCCGGGAGGCGGGGCCAATGATTCCTATCGTCAGACTCTCGAGTGACGTCCTGGAAGCAACCTCCGAGTTGCTTCGTTCCTGCTTGGCTTCTTTTGTTCGCATCCGGAGCAGAATCCCCGGTAAGAGATCCGAGACGGCGTTCTCGGCAGCAAGGCGCAGGTGAGAGCCCTCTCTCCGTTGGCCACACACTCAACCCCAGTACCGCCCAAGGATTCCGGGCGTGACGTTGCAGCGCCGGCTGCACTCGAGTGGCGGACCTCCCGTCTCTCCGTGACCGGAGACACCGTCTGTCCTCTGGCGCTCGTCCGCCCAAGGATTCCGGGCGTGACGTTGAGCGCCCGCGGCAGTCGCTCTACAGCCTTCAGGTCTCTCCGTGATAGAAACGGAGGAGACCCCTTCAGACTACAGGCGCTCCTCCGCCCCAGGAGGTGAATGGGCGTTGAGTGGTAGCGCCACCCAGGCAGGCCTCTGCCTCTTGCAGTGCCCTCGCTCCCTTTTTGCCCTTACCCGTGACTTGACGGGATAGAATAGGACGAAGGCACCCTGGCTTCTACCCGCTTTTGAACACACCCTCAGCCTTGCCCAGTGACGCAACTTGGGCCTAGGTGTCCTGAGGAACCGAACGAAAGGGAGGAAGGGACTACAGGTACTATACGAGCCAGGTCCGGGGTGGTGGCGGGGTCAAGAGGGTAAGCCTAGGTTAATCCCTCTCTTTCTCTCTTACAGGTCTCTCTCCCCACTGTTCCTACCCTTCCTTCCCTCACCCACCTGTCTTCTGAGTCCGTGGGTGTTACACATACGCCGGACTGGGGACGGATGGGGGGGTGGACCCATACATAGCATCGGCGTCATCCCGAGGAGAGGATCCCTGGGGACCGTGACAGAATCATTGGCCCACGAATTTTCCTCCTCCTGATCACGTCGGTGCGGAAACATGGCCACCTTGGACGAAGTGTTAGCCGCGTTGGCCCAAGTACAGTTGGAATTGGCGGCTTCCAGGGCGGATTCCGCAGCGTTGCATACTCGCTTGGACCGCATGCAGTGCAATCCCTTCGACGCAGGGGCTGTATCCTCTGCCCCTACACCGCAGGTCGTAGTGGAGATGCCGACACAGATACCCTTGGCCCCCCCGGAGAGGTTCCACGGGGACATACAAAAGGTGCAAGTCTTCCTGACTCAGATACAGCTGCACTTCCACTGCAAGCCGAAGCTCTTCCACACCAACCAGGCTAGAGTGGCGTTCCTAATCTCCTACTTGACCGGAGAAGCAGCACAGTGGGCGGTCCCTCTTGTACGGAGAGACGATGCCCTCCTATACGACTGGGATGCCTTCCAGCGGGAGTTCGAAAAGACCTTCGACCGTCGGGCCGACACCTTCTCCGCCGATCGCGATCTCCTTGATCTCCGCCAAACCAGTTCCGATTTCTTGGGGTACGTTAATAGCTTTTGCCGGTTGGTGGCCGAAACCGACTGGCCTGAGTCGAAGCAAGCCGCGATCTTCTATCGAGGTCTGACGGATGAGCTAAAGGATGTCATCGCTCAGATAGACCCGCAACCCGTCACCTGTACCGCCATGATCGAGCTGGCTTCCAGGCTCGAAAACCGGCTCAGAGAGAGAAAAGGAGACCACAAAAGGGAGGACAAGACCCCTTCTCTGTATGAGCCCCCTCGGCTGCCGGAGCAGACTTCGCCTCGAGGCGATCCCATGGAAGTTGGGACGGTGAGAGCATCCCTGACCCTGACCGAACGGGACCACCGACGAAGACAGGGTCTCTGTCTCTATTGCGGCAAGAAAGGCCATTTCTTGCGCGAATGCCCGGTGCGCCCGAAGACCAGTCGGCCCGAACCAGTCAGACCGCAGCCGGCCTCGGTGAAGGGGCATCGGGAAACCAACGCGCTTGAAGGAACCGGAAGGGAAGCCTTCAAGCTGTCATTTCATCCCTTCCCTGGAGGCTGACGGCACTAAAGAATCCGACCATCTGTTTCTCACCGTGCAGGTGACTCTCGATGGGGGCCCCACAGACGTTAGGGCCATGATCGACTCTGGAGCCACGGGCTGCTTCATGGACATCGAGGAAGCAACCCTGTTGAAGATTCCCCTCCGCCGCAAAGCCACTCCCGAGCTGGTGTACGCAGTCGATGGCAAGGAATTGGAATCCGGTCCCATTCGGCATGTCACCCCGTCCCTGTGGATTACCATAGGAAGGGACCACGGCGAATGGCTCACTCTGAACATCATACAAGCCCCGCGATGTAGACTCATCCTTGGATTGCCGTGGTTGAGGCGACATGAGCCCTCCATTCACTGGACGACCAACTCGATCTCGTTCAGCTCCCCCTTTTGTCAAGCCCAGTGCCGCCTCAAGGGGGCCCCTCTGGATACTGATGAAGCGGTCTCGCATCACTTGGCCACCGCCGCAGAGAAGGAAGTATCCCTCCCCGACTGCTATGCCCAGTATGCGGAGGTCTTCGATAAACAGAAAGCCGAAGAACTGCCGCCACATCGCGACTACGACTGTCGTATCGAGTTGATTCCAGGGGCCACTATCCCGTGCAGCAGGGTGTATGCCCTTACGGGCCCCTAAACCAGCCACTTAAGAGAGTACTTGGACAAGTACTTAAAACTGGGGTTTATCCGCCCCTCCAGTTCCCTGGCGGCGTCACCCCTTTTTTTTATACCCAAGGCGAACGGCGAGCTCCGCTGCTGCATAGACTACCGCTCCCTCAACGCGCAGACCATCAAGAACCAATACCCCCTGCCGCTCATTCCGGTGCTGCTGGAGCAGGTCCAAGGAGCGCGGATCTACACACGATTGGACCTCTGAGGGGCGTACCATCTGGTCCGAATCCGCGCGGGCGACGAGTGGAAGACCGCGTTCAAGACGAGATTCGGCTTGTACGAATACTTGGTGATGCCCTTCGGGCTTTGCAACGCCCCGGCCGCGTTTCAATACTTCCTCAACGAAGTGTTGAGAGAGTTCCTGGACCGATATGTCGTAGTGTATATCGACGACATCCTGATCTTTTCACCAGATCCTGAGGAACATGTCGGTCACGTCCGAAATGTGCTGGCGGCCCTTGAAAGAAACCGGTTGTTCTGCAAACTCACTAAATGTGAGTTCCACGTCACCACGGTGGAATTCCTTGGTGTTCTGCTCACCCCGGAGGGACAAATCATGACTACCCGTAAGGTGCAAGCCATCGCCAAGTGGCCTCAAACAACAACCGTGAAGGAAGTCCCGAGTTTCCTGGGCTTCTCCAACTTTTACCGGAGGTTCATCCGTCATTTTTCGCACATGGTAACACCGCTCACTAAGCTGACGCGAAAAGGGGCCCCCTTTCTATGGTCTGCGGAAGCCCAGTCCGCGTTCGAACAACTCAAGAGAGCCTTCACAAGTGCCCCCATTTTACGACATGCCGATCCTGATCTTCCGTTCCTGGTCGAAGCGGACGCTTCAGACGAAGCCGTGGGCGCGATACTGTCCCAGCGCCAACCGGACACTGGAGTGCTCCACCCGGTGGCCTACATGTCCAAGAAGCTAAGCCCGGCCGAACTCAACTACACCATCTCTGAGAAGGAACTGCTCGCCATTCGAGAAGCATTCCTGGAATGGCGGCATTGGTTGATGGGGGCTCGGCACCAGGTAACGGTGTACACGGACCATCGGAACCTCCAGTTCCTGCGGTCCGCCCGCCATCTCTCACCCAGACAGAAGAGGTGAATGCTCTTCTTCGCTGAGTACCATTTCCTAGTTACCTATCGACCCGGAACGCTAAACAGAAAAGCCGATGCCCTGTCGCGCCAGACTTACCCGTGCCTTCCTGCAGGGACCCCGGAACAGTCCATCGTCTCACCTGGGCAGGTCATAGGCAGAGTGAAGACCGACTCGTTTCTACAGAATGTGAAACAAGGACTCCGAACCTTCGCCTGGACTACATGGCTGAAGAGCCACAAGGAATGGCGCCTCCACCAGGGTCTTCCCTTGTGTGGTTCCCGGCTATTAATACCTACGCCCTGGCTCCGGAAGCTTGTTTTCTCCTGGTGTCATGATCTGCCCTGTGAGGGGCACACGGAAGGGACCAAAACCCTGGAAAGGGTGCTGAGACAATTCTGGTGGCCCTCCGTCCGACCGGACGTTTTACAGTGGGTAAAACAGTGTGTGATCTGTGCGCAAATGAAATCCGACCATCAAAGAAAACAAGGGCTCCTGATGCCGCTTCCTACCCCTATGAACCCCTGGGAAAGGATATCCATAGACTTTGTGGTGGGGCTCCCGAAGGACCAGGGATGCACCGCCATACTCGTCGTGGTGGATTACCTCACCAAGATGGGGCACTTCATCGCCTGTAAGCAAGTCCCCACTGCCGGGGTTTTGGCATCGCTCCTGTTGAAACACGTTGTGCGGCTTCAGGGACTTCCATTGGGGATTGTTTCGGACCGGGGGTCGCAATTTACAGCCCGGTTTTGGAAGGTGTGGTGTGAACAGCTCGGTATCCGCTCCTCCCTCTCCACGAGCTTCCACCCCCAGACCGATGGCCAGACAGAGCGGCTCAACCAAACGCTCAAACAATACCTGCGCTGTTACACTGATCAGGCAGCTGACTCTTGGGTTGACTTGCTCTGGGTGGCCGAAGTGGCCTATAACAACGCACAGCACTCCGCCACACACCACACACCCTTCTTTCTCGCTTCTGGGTTCCACCCGCGCTTTGTCCCCTTTGTTCTTCCGCGAGAAACCACGTCCCTTCCCAATCTTCAGACGAGGCTCAGCGCTATACGCTCCGCGTTGAGGCAAGCCCGGACTAACCTTCGGGTGGCCAAGGGTAAATACAAGGACCAGGCCGACAAACATCGCAGGCCCGCTCCGATCTATCACAAAGGGGACAGGGTGTGGTTGTCCACTAGGAATATCAGATTCAGAAAACCCAGTGCCTTCAACCCCAAATTCATAGGACCCTACCCCGTGGTGCGACACGTGAACCCCGTGGCGGTGCAGCTGCGGTTGCCCCCTCATCTGCGGATTCACCCGGTGTTCCACGTGTCGCTGCTCAAACCTTCATTGTGCCCGGTAAAGAAAGTCCCGGCACCCGTGTGGGTGCAGCAGGACCAGGAGTATATCGTACGGCGTGTTCTGGATTCCAAGCTGGTGAGGGGGAAGCTTTGGTACCTCTTGGCGTGGAAAGGCTATGGGCCGGAGGAGGACTCCTGGGAACCTGCCTCGGCGGTGCACGCCTTCCACCGCCGTTCTCCCTCCAAGCCCGGGGGCCCCGGCGGCCAGGGTGCCGGGGTGAAGGGGGGTATGCTGTCATGATCCGAAGCGCGGCGAAGCCCTGCCTCCAGGGAACGGACTCCAAGTCCCAGGATCCAACGCGCTTACCCGCGGCACGGGACCTCCGGAAGCCGATATAGCGCGGGACAACCCGGGAGGCGGGGCCAATGATTCCTATCGTCAGACTCTCGAGTGACATCCTGGAAGCAACCTCCGAGTTGCTTCGTTCCTGCTTGGCTTCTTTTGTTCGCATCCGGAGCAGAATCCCCGGTGAGAGATCCGAGACGGCGTTCTCGGCTGCAAGGCGCAGGTGAGAGCCCTCTCTCCGTTGGCCACACACTCAACCCGCAGTACCAGGTTGCTTTCCCCTGGCTGGCCTTCCTGGCTCCCGCGACCCCGCTGTCCTCCCAGTCCTGTACCTCACCCCCAGTCGGGGGACCCTACCTGCTGGTCCGGCGCTCCTCCGCCCAAGGATTCCGGGCGTGACGTTGCAGCGCCGGCTGCACTCGAGTGGCGGACCTCCCGTCTCTCCGTGACCGGAGACACCGTCTGTCCTCTGGCGCTCCTCCGCCCAAGGATTCCGGGTGTGACGTTGAAGCACCCGCGGCAGTCGCTCTACAGCCTTCAGGTCTCTCCGTGATAGAAACGGAGGAGACCCCTTCAGACTACAGGCGCTCCTCCGCCCCAGGAGGTGAATGGGCGTTGAGTGGTAGCGCCACCTAGGCAGGCCTCTGCCTCTTGCAGTGCCCTCACTCCCTTTTTGCCCTTACCCGTGACTTGACGGGATAGAATAGGACGAAGGCACCCTGGCTTCTACCCGCTTTTGAACACACCCTCAGCCTTGTCCAGTGACGCAACTTGGGCCTAGGTGTCCCGAGGAACCGAACGAAAGGGAGGAAGGGACTACAGGTACTATACGAGCCAGGTCCGGGGTGGTGGCGGGGTCAAGAGGGTAAGCCTAGGTTAATCCCTCTCTTTCTCTCTTACAGGTCTCTCTCCCCGCTGTTCCTACCCTTCCTTCCCTCACCCACCTGTCTTCTGAGTCCGTGTGTGTTACACATACGCCGGACTGGGGACGGATGGGGGGTGGACCCATACATAGCATCGGCGTCATCCCGAGGAGAGGATCCCTGGGGACCGTGACAGCATGTACCTAAAGTAATACAAATTTGAAAAGGATTGTTTGTGTACCTAATATATGTGTGTTAAATAAGGATTTTGGTCGGTTACCTAAAAAGATGAGAGGTAACCAATGTTGTCTCAGGATGGTATATATGGACAGTTTGTAATTCATCCACCATTCATCATTGACAAGACACTGTTGTACCACATAAATGCAGCAACCAAACTAGGAGCTCAAAAGAACAATTAGTTAAGTAGCCGCTCCCACACCTGCATTTCCTGCCCTTTACTCCTAACGTTGTTCCCCCCCTGCCCAGGTACCTGGATATGTGTGCAGATACTGAGGTTTGACATCTGTAGTGTGTGAGGAGTTGGGAGAGAGAGCATACGAGGCATCACATGCAACAAAGAATAATGATTTTTGATAAATGGGCCTCTCTTCTAATTGTAATTAAATGTGGCTAAATACAAGCAATGTGTGTGTGTGTCTGTGTGTGTGTGTCAGAGTAATTTGTGTGTATTGTGTTGTACTGATTATTGATTATGTTTGAGATGGCACCTCCAGATACACATGTAGCTTCAGTGTGAGGCATTGTTACATACCAATTAGTCACCTATAACTACAATCTCCAGCAACCAAACAACATCCAAGTGATAACTGTCGGAAAATGCAGCTGTTGAGAGTGCTTACACATAAGATAGTACACGGCCAGGGACCCAAAATTCTGCAGAGACTCTGCACACCCTATGTTCCTTCGCAAGCACTGCGCTCTGCTGAACACCATTTGCTGTGTGTCCCACGTGTCTGTCGGTGTAGAGCTGGAGGTCCTTCAAAGCCCAGGCGCCTGCACTATGGAACTCTATCCAACTGGCTACCCGCAGCACCCACGACCACTGGGCTTTCAGGAAATTGATGAAAACTTGGTTGAAATAGGGAGATCCAAGGTGTTGCAGAAACCATATAGAGCAGATTTTTCTGATAAAGATTTGGAAAACATGAATATGTCAGGAAGAAAATTGCAGATTAAGGAGTTGATGACAATATTGCAAAAATGGGGAGATTTAGACAGATGGAAAGTTAGATGGACAAAGAAAAAGGAAGAAGCACAGACAAGTCGATCGACCTCTGACTATTTGATGAAGGAAACAGAGAAGGCTGAAAGATTGTGCCCAATGAGAGAGGTTCTAGGAGGGGGATATGTACATGTCCCATGGACCCGACAGGATATTTTATCATTTACTAATGATTTCCCTAAATTGAGAGAAAAGCCAATGGAATGGTACAGGCAAGTTGAGAGGTTTGTGAAGGTTTTGAAGGTTTTGTTGAAAGATCTAGATGGTTTATTTGACATAGTGGTGCCTGCTGATTTGTGGACAGAATGTAAAATTACAGTTGAATGGCCTAGTGATAAGTTTCTGAGGGATGTAAAAACAGGAGCCCCGTCAGAAGAGGTTATGAAGATATATCACCAAGTAATCACTTTCTTAAAAGGGAAAATTCTACTAAAAGAAACAGATTGGATAAAGATAGATAGAACAACCCAGGAAAAGGATGAGTCTGTACATGCTTACTATGAGCGCCTTTTACAGGTGTTCAAACAGTATAGTGAATTTGAAAGTATTGGGGATAAGGACATGACTCATTTTGTGTATCGATTTGTGTCAGGGGTAAGATAAGATATATCCCAAATGATTAAGCAGCACTTGCTGTGTTGGCAAGCGAAGCCCATAGATGAGATCCTCCAATATGCAAAATACTGCGGAGATGAAATTGACAATAGATGAAAGAATTTAGAGGAGAAAGTGATGTGGGCCCAAGTGAAATTAGCAGAACAGCAAGAACTCCAGCTAAATAATCAGGCAGGAAATACAGGAAAAGGGCAAAGTCATGGTGAAAATAATGGAAGTAAACCAAAAGGGCAATTGAGCAGAGAAGAGGCAAAGAAAAAGTTTCCCTGTCATGGGTGCAAAAAATTGGGGCATTGGAAAAACGAGTGTATAAGTCTACAGAATAATAATGGGCCAAATCAAAATTAAAATCTGCAGACGCACAATGAGGTGATAATGAGTCAACCGCAGCAGGTTGTTAACCTACAGAGTCAATTGCTACCTGCCCCTATGCCAAATTTTGTGAGTCAAGCCAAGTACAGTACGGACACCGGATTTCAAGAAGGAAGTGGTAAGAAAACATTTGTAACATCGCAGTTTCTTTTGCAAGACTCTTATTTTGATGACAATACCCTATGACGGTACCTGAGGGGGGAGGAAGAGGAGTGCGTACTTGGCGCATCCTTGCCGGTAGATCAGTCAGGTCCATATATTGATGGTAAGATAGAAGGAAAGGACATTACCTTCTTGTTGGCCCCTGGTGCTACCCGTTCTACTGTGAGAACAGCAGACATCCCAAACCTACCCCTCTCGGGAGAAGCGATCCAAGTAGTGGGCATTTCTAATAAACAAATTAGAACCCCTATTACAAAACCAATGGAGGTACACATTGGCAAATTCACAGAGATGCATAAGTTTGTAGTGTGTGACTCCAGTCCTGTGAATTTATTAGGTAGAGATCTACTGTGCAAGATGAATTGCACCATATTTTGCACACCGGATGGTGTTGCAATTCAGACCTCAGACGAAGACGGAGTATACAAAATCATGCTAGCCAAACAAGGAACAGAAGTAGATGAATTGTTTTCCATGATGACAAAGGATAAGTTACCAAATGAGGTCAAAACAACAGCAAATCCTGAAGAGTAGGATTTTACAGGAAAAGAAGTAGAATTAATGACAAATGTAGATCCTGTGAAAGTGACTGTGAAAGAAGGTGCAGTTTATCCAAATACTCGACAATACAAAATCCTGAAATAAAAGCTGGTGTTGCATCAGAAATTGATTGAATGGTCGAGCAAGGCATTTTAAAAGAAATAATGAGTAGTCCATGTAATTCACCTATAATTGGCATTAAGAAACCTAACGGAAAATATAGGGTAGTTGAAGATTTGAGGAAGATAAACAAAATTGTTGTGCCATGTTGCCTTATAGTACCCAACTCTGCAGTCATTTTGTACCAGATACCATGGAAGGCAGGATGGTTTACCGTAATTGATTTATGCCATGCCTTTTTCTCCATTCCATTGCATCCTGATAGTCAGTTTTTATTTTCTTTCAAATTCGAGGATCGTATTTATGTTTGGAATCGCGTTCCTCAAGGGTATACTGAAAGTCCTTCGATTTTTAACCAAATTTTGGAAAAGTGTCTTGAAACATTAGTGCTGCCTAGGAAGTCAGTCCTGGTACAGTATATTGACGACCTATTGGTCGCATCAAAAACAATGGATGACTGTGTTACCGATACCATTGCTTTATTGAACCATCTAGCCAAAGGTGGACATAAAGTGTCCCCATAGAAATTACAGTTTTGTAGAACATTAGTTAAATATTTGGGACATAAGATAGAACGAGGAATAAGAAGAGTGACCTCTGAAAGAATAAAAATATTAAGACAAATGCAATTACCACAAACCCAAAAGGAAATAGGGATTTTCCTTGTTGTCGTAGGATATTGCAGACAATGGATTGTAGGGTTTTCTTTATTGGCAAAACCCCTGATACAAATGACAAAGAAACGAGCAAAAGACCCAATAGAGTGGGATGTTCAAAGCATGGAAGCCTTTGTGAAATTACGAGATTGTTTGTGTGAAGCACCTGCCTTAGGTATGCCAGACTATTCGAAAGAATGTGTACTGTTCTGTTGTGAGAGAGATAATTGTGCACTCTCAGGCTTAACACAGAGACATGGTCTAATGCGACGTCCTGTGGCATATTTTTCTGCTACCTTGGACCCTGTAGCATCTACATTGCCTGGTTGTCTAAAAGCTGTAGCCGCAACGTGCATGAGTCTGGAACAGAGCGAGTCCATTGTGATGGGACACCCTGTAAAAGTGTACGTCCCTCATTCAGTTGTAATTCTTTTAACAAGAACTCGAACTCAGTATCTTACCCCTAGTAGAATGAAAAAATATGAGAGAATTATACTAGGGGCTGAAAACGTGACCATAGTCAGATGTATTGTTCTTAACCCAGCTACTTTGTTACCAGATGCATACAATGAAAAAGTGAAAGATGAAGTCGAACACAAATGTCTTGACGTGACGGAACTCAGTACCAAACCCCGTCCAGACATACAGGAGGAGCCATTGAAGAATGCCGAACATAAGCTCTTTGTAGATGGCTTGTGTATGCGCCATGAGGTAGGAGGACTGAGTGCTGCTTACGCTGTGTGTACATTGTCCGGAATAGTCGAAGCATCCTATTTACCAGGAGTCAAGTCTGCACAAGTAGACAAATTGATAGCTTTATTCCAAGCTTGCAAAAGTGGGAATAATTGGAGGGTAGCCATTTACACTGATAGCCAGTATGGTTACGGAGTTGTGCACGACTTTAGTCAGCTCTGGATGCAGAGAGACTTCCTGACTTCTTCAGGGTCTCCCATTAAAATCGGAATATTTGTGAAAGAATTGCCTGAGGCAATACAATTGCTAAAGGAAGTGGCAGTGGTCAAGTGTGCTGCACATCAGTCAGGAAATGACCATGTGACTGCAGGTAACCGATATGCTGACCAGGTTGCCCAACACTGCGAAAAATATAAAGTAGCAGTAAACAAGAAAATTGAAACACGTGGAATCAGCTGCCAACTTATGCTACTTTCAGGATTAGAAACATGGAAAGAAGTAAGAGAACTACAAGATGAAGTGGAAACAAAAGAAAGAGAAGAGTGGAAAAAAGTTGGTTGTCGGAGAAGGGCAGAAGATAGTGTTCAGGTCTATTTGGATGGCAGGCCAGTAATGCCAGACTGTATGCTTGCACCAATGGCGAGGATGTATCATGGAGATACCCACATAGGCAGAGATGCTATGATTAGACTTTTCAGACAAGATTGGTTTAATGCAAAGTTCAGGAATGTCGCAGAGAGTCTTTGCCAGAGATGCTTGACATGTCAACAAATGAATCCAGGCAAGAAAACAATTGTCAGTATGGAAAAAATTGGAAAGGCAGAAGGTCCATTTGTAAGGCTTCAAACAGATTTCATTCAGTTGCCTGTTTGTAGAGGATTGAAATATGTACTTATCATAGTTTGTTTTATTTAAAGAGGGTGGAAGCATACCCAACCAGAAGAAATGAAAGCTTGACAGTGGCCAAACTCCTATTGAGAGAACTCATTCCTAGGTAACTATTGAATCAGATAGAGAGCCTCATTTTAATAATGAAATAATTCAATTAATTTGTGAAGCATTTAAAATTGAACAAAAGCTGCACTGTGCATACCGCCCAGAGGCTTCTGGAGTGGTAGAACAATTGAATGGCACAATTAAGTCAAGACTGGGAAAAGTGTGTGCATCCACCCCACTGGAGTGGCCTGATGCTTTACCTCTTGTTCTGATAGGACTCAGAAGTATCCCAGACAAAAATTCCGGATTGAGTCCCCATGAAATACTCATGGGAAGAGCAATGAGGCAAGCATGTATACCAGGACACAAGCTGTTGAATATATCTGATGATTTGGTACTGGAGTATTGCAAAGAGTTGGCTGACCAAGTGCGTTCTATCTTTCACCAGGTTGGAGAAGACGCAGTCGCTAGAGCGCCGAACCAAGAGCATGATCTGAACCCCGGTGACTTGGTAGTTGTGAAGAATCACATTCGAGAATTGTGCCTAGCACCAAGGTGGGAAAAACCACATCAGGTTATATTGGTTACAACGACAGCAGTAAAATGTGTAGGCTTGCCTAATTGGATTCATGCAAGCCATACCAAAAGAGTACCAGTACCTGACGAAGAAGGACCTCAACTGACTCAAGCAGTTGGGGCTGCTGAAGGTTGTACAGCTGAAGGATCTAGAATAACAGATCCTGAAATAGCTGACCAAGAACAACCAAGCACCAGTCAGGACAATTGGATCCCAATAGTAGATATACCTGAAGTGATTGTAAGAACAAGAAGCCAAACCAGATTAGTTAGTCAGGAAAAGAGTGAGGACCAGATAGGAGCAGAAGAACCCGCTCAGGTAAGTTAAAATACAACTTTTAGGGAACCTGAGCAGGACCAGACAAGGAGAGAGCAATCTACTCAGACAGAAGAAATTGAAGACTCAGCCCCTGATTCGGAGAAGGGACAGATAGGTCTTAGGACAGATAGGTCTTAGAGAACATGTTCAGGCAGAAGAAAATCAAAAAACATGAAGACCTGAGCAGGACCAGTTAGGAAAAGAAACACGCGTTCAGGAAGAAGAAGAAAAACAAATTGAAATAAAACCTGAACAGGGTCAGATTAGGGAAGAAGAACGCATCCAGTAAGATGATATTAAGGCGATAAGTCCTGGACAAGGTCAGATAGAGAGAGATTCTGAAGGCGAAAATAACCAAGTTGTGCCACAAGTTAACGAAAACAAACGAAAACTTGAAGAAAGCGAAAGTGCAGTGCAAGCCAAAAGAATCAGAAAAAGCGATAATTGTCCTAGTATTATCAAGAGATTGAAATACCACCTTAAAACAATAAGTGAAGAACCGGACCAAGTAGACAAAGTATCCAGTCAGTCTGGACCATCAACTGAAAATCCCAAATAAAGAAACACAAGATTGAAAATACTGAATAATACATTCAAAGATCCTGAATGGATGTATGTTATTCTTGGGGACTTCGAGAATCTGGAAATAAATGAAGAAAGTGATGAAGAATTAAATGCAGAACAAATTGACGAAGAAGTGAGACCCACCTGAAATAATAACTTGTTTTTCTCCCAAAGGTACTGTCACAGATTGAAATTCTAAATTAAAGGAGAGAAATCTTCTTAACCAATAAGAAAATGCCTGACAATAGAGCTGCCGGAAAACCGAAACGAAACTGTGCAAAGAAATGTTGTAGAATATGTATATGTAGCATATTTTTAGTACTCAAAGTTTGGTTAGTATTGACAGTAGCCATCCCTTATTTGATGATTACAAAGAAAAAGAATAACACTGAGATAAATGAGGAAGTAGCTAACATTAAAAGAAATAGGGTAGCATTAGAAGCACCAGATGAGAATAAGACAAAATGAGACAAAGTAGATTTAGAAACACCAGATGAGTTAGACATATCACACACTGTGACAGACAAAAACACTGCTTTAAATGTATTTACAAAGTGATTAGTACAGTATGTGGACACTATGGAAGTTAGTGATTGTTATGTGTGTATGAAATTACCGGCATCAGTAGCAGAAGGTGTGACCTATCATCATATTCCATTAACATATGGTATATCTTGTAGTGTTTTAGCAAGTTTGTTTTATAGAACAGGAAAACTACAATATTATTATTCTAATGTAGACGTGATTTTTTCCGAGATTCCTTTGCGAAAGAGCATGAACCCAGTTGTTAGTACTAAAGACGCGCAGTTTATGGGAGAATATTTCCTAACAATGAAGCACACAAGCACAATTTAACATTTAAATTACACGAAGAAGAAAATATATTTTTGAATTTAGTTGAGCAAAGGAGATAGATCTTCCAGAGACTTGCTTCTGAACCGAAACCACAGATACCTCAGTGGGCTGAAAAAGATGAAATTTAAAAATGTGGCAAGACTCATGCTGCTATGTCCCTGGACTTTGAAAAGAAAGGGAAGATCTGCCTCCATAGATTAAAGACTATAACAATGTGTTTATTGGTTCCAGTGAATGCGAACATAATTTCTTGATTATCGGGGGATGGGGACTAAAAGGTGGAACAGATCCAGTATTTCCTGAAATTTATTATGTATGTGGCAATAAAGCTTATTTCAGATTGCCTGATCATTGGTGCGGGAGTTGCTATTTTGGAATAGTATTTCCAAAGGTGTACCATGTGAAAAGAATCACTGAAAGCAATGAAGACGCAAAGGAACTAACACGTGTAAAAAGAGCTAGTTTTTCTGAAATAATAGGTGGCATTTTCAGTGCATTGATACCTTCAGTAGGAGTAATTCTGAATTCCCGGAAAATTTGTCAGCTGTCTACTATAGTGGATCGTTATCTACTGACACTGCTGGAGGGTTCTTGATGATCAATACAGAAATGGTTGTGATCAGATCCATGGTTTTGCAAAATCGACTTGCTCTTGATATATTATTGGCAAAAGAGGGCAGAGTCTGTAAAATGTTTAAAGTGTAACATTGTTGCACTTACATTCCTGATAAATGTGTTGAAATTTGAGGATATATTAAAAATATTATGAAATTAGATGAAGGTTTAAAACCAATGGAACTTGACAGTGTATGGAAGAAATTAACAAAATGGAAAAGTGCTAAAGATGGCATCTGAATTAGTAGTGGAAATTAGCGATGGCATAAAATCCCATCAGAGAGGGCATTGATGAAGCAAGGTCTTGTATAAAAGAGCCTTGCTCAGAAGCAATCCTCTCAAATAACTCGTAAACACCGTAATCAATATGTCTGTAAATACTAAAAATGCATGTCATTCATTACACTGAATCTAGGAGAAGCTTGTCTATGTGTATTACTAACCAGTAACCCGAGTGTCACTAAAAATGGCCGCCAAAAACGCGGGATTCTTACTGCGCATGTGTCTACTGCATCTACATAGTATGAAGTTTTCTATGCTTGGAGGCAAAACTTTGCAGCTGCGCAATAGCTTCTAAAATGGCCGCTTGAAACTCACATGTTAATGCTCATGCTTTGCTTAAACTAAACCTTGCAAGTTCTACTAAATTGCTAATGCGAAAGATATATATAAGTAAATGGGGATAGAGTAGAGATAAGTGGTATACAGTGAAATCATTTGTTTAAAATTCTAACATGTCTCTTTCTGACTTTATTAATAGTTTATATTTGGGCCTCAGAGGATGACTAAAATCCCTATCCCGCGTAACTTGTGCGCAAGCGCACTCAAACCTGCCCGGAACTATGATGACACCGTTGAAACTCAGCCAAGGTTGCGCTGGCAAGAATCTCTTGGGAACTTAACTCATCGGCCTTGACAGAGGAAGGAGAAGATATACAAAATATATACAATATATTGGTCATAATGTGAAATGCGGGTGGGAATAAAGCTTCGGAAAGTAAATTAAGGGTCGGGAACATAGAACAATGAACCTAAAGTAAAAATATTACATTTAGCATGGTGTGATGACCTCTTCCTCTTGCCTTGCAGATGCCAGAGACCCTACTTGAGAGACCAAAAATACTGATCGAAGAATCCTATCATCTAGAAGGGGATCGCGGAAGAATTGAGGAGGCACATACAAGAAGGGGTTCGCGGAAGAAATCGAGGAGAGTAGTGCCAGAGAGGGGTGCTACGCTGGCGTTGCACTTAGACGAGGTCACCTTCCCGGTCCTGAACCTGTCCTGATCCTTTGTCGCCCGACCTGTCCTGGGGGACTCCACCTGACTCCTTGGCCAGGAGTTTGGTCTTCACACCATCCCAGGTAAATATAATTCTGTGTTGTATGTCCTGGTACTGCTCTCTGTTTCTCCCTCCTTCAGGTACTGTCATCATGATATTTTAATTGAGACTTATATTGAATCAATCTTGATTTCTTTCCTGAAGAAACGGTGTATAACATGTATATGATCTTTGACTCACAAAATTATTGATTAGATAAAACTTTTAAAACTCTTTGAGTCTGTGGTTATTGGAGAGCAAATGTTAATGACATTTCTACCTATTCATCTAGCAACTAGATTCATTGACCAGAGGAAATTTATTATCAAGGAGATTGGGTTGTTAAGAATTTGGTAAAGGTAAATACATCACGTAGGTATTTCAAAATTGATTCCAGCAGTATACTACTAGCTTATGTATGAATGATTATGGGCCAAGGTGAGTATTGTGGTGTGTAAGTAATCCAAACTGGTAACCCGCTGCATCACCAGCACACCCAAAACATCTACCCTTAGCCACGGGCCTGGGGGTAACTCGGAGAACTATTCACTATGGACAGTGCAATCATATAAAAACAGGTACCCGGCTCTGCGTTGATAAAGCGCAACTTGTTTTAATTTAGTCCTTGTTTATTCTCTTTCGACACCTTACACAATTAGTGAAAAAAGTGCTCACTCCTGAGATTTGCTCTTGCAAATGGCCTTCACGAAATTGCGGGCTAAAAACCGAGTAACAAGGGGGAGTAATATCAGGCACAAAAATAAGAGAAAACATTTTCATGTGTTATTCCTCATTAATCATGTGATAGCTAAAGCACAAAATACCACATATAAACAATATTTCCCCAGTGAGGCTTTGCAACAATTTTTCCACAAAACTCGGAATCAGACATGTGATTTTAATTTTAAGTTTTTGCCATTTTGCTATTAGAAGTGTCAATACTAGATATCCTCAGTTGGGCCTGGCAAACCTTTAAGTACCAGCTGCTACCAGACTGCTACTGGACAACGGAACAAAAAAAGAAAACATAAAAAAACACACTTACCTGATTAAACGTCTGCTGCCTCTCCTCTGTTCTCTGTCCTCTTCCTTCCTGCAGTCCCAGCCAGCAACAGAAAGCACCCACCCTCCCAACCTCCCCATAGCCAATCACAACGCTGCAATGCAGCGTTGTGATTAGTCTGAGCACCGTGGATCAGCATTCAGACGGGGACTGGGAGGGTTTGCATGTGTGCCATGCAGCCTGGTGGTGGGACATACGAATCGTGCAGGAGAGAGGCCGACAAAGCAGTCTTGTGCACTTCAGGAGTGAAAACCACTCCTCTCCCTACTCTGCCAGCCCCACCCCGCCAGAGAGCCATTGAATTATATAGGAAAATTAAAATGATAATAGCTATAGTTATTATCATTTATTGTTCTTTTTGTTTAGTGGGGCGACGCTTCTCTGCCTTAGCGGAGGAGCCACTACTGAAACCTTTCAAGACTGTAAGGTTCTTATTGACAGCTTACTGTAAAATACACTAGTGTAATTAACATTTGGACTAATGCTCCATGGATTTCCGTGCACAACTTTGACACCGGCACAAAAATGGATGCTATAACAGGTGCAAATGGTTTTAGCACCCGTTTTGCGTGCGTTATTTCCACATTTTCCTGGTTTTATTTTCAATTTTACAATTAGATGAAAAGTAATTTTGAGACAACTTCCCTGTGAGCTGAGTCTGCTATGATTGTGTTGTCTCTGTGGTGAACTGATAAGAGGATTTTAAGTTCTGAAAATAGTTTGTTGATGAATGAGTTTTTGTCTGAAGTCAGTCAGACGCTCTCACTTGTTCCTATGTCAATGCACACCAGGCTAGCCACCCAGTTCTCTATCGTTAGGTGTATAGCATACATTTATATTTGAGGTATACTACAGGATGGAACGAAACGCTCACTACCACTACCATCTCCACTGACTCACATACCACCTGCCTACTTATTTGCTACCTAGCAGGGCACGCTTCGAAGCCACTTACCTGCTTTCATTTTGGACCTCATGAGTTCAATTAGGGGTAGCCAAATGTAGTAACTCCTACTGGTGGCTGCCCCTTGGATTCTTACACAGCCGAACAACAGTGGCTTTCATTGGTATCATTTATCAACATATATGTTCAGTAGGTAGGATCACCTCATGCAATCAGTGCTTTGATTTGAATATTTCTTCAATCATCCACAATTAGGACCACCACATTCTGAAGTTTTGCATACAAAAATATATTATATTTACATAGACTCAACAAAGTTAACACAATCAGTTAAGAACATAGACAGTCGTTTAAGAAAGTGGGAATCCATGGTTAGTGCCTCCAGAGTGAAGAAACCACAACCAAACAGAGAACTTTATAATAGATGCGAAATTTAAAGTTCTAATGTGTTTCGTAAGAAACGACTGTTAAAGAAAAATTCTGAATAGTCCATTGGCTATTGTTGGTTAACCCGTAAATTGTTTGTTTGTCATTAGTGTTGATGAAGTTTCGACCCTTATCTAGGATACAATAGTCTCATCAGGACATAAGTAATAGGAATCATCTGTATTAATCAATAAAAAGGAGGATTAGGGAGGTGGGTAGTCTGGGCACTCAAAATATGAGCAGAAGAAGAAATAATATTACCCGACAATCCCGATCTTGGTTTTATGGGTAATGTTATTAAGTCAATTCACTTCATAATCTTCATTTAATTTTATAGATAAAATCATAAAAGACAGGTCATTTAAATACATCATGCAAATTGTCAGTGCAATAACCATTCATATTTTAGAACTCCCATCAGAAAATGTACAAGAAAGAAGCAAATAAAAGGGGAGTTCAGTAACTGTAAGAAAAGTTAGGCTGGCCTAACTTGGTTAAAATTCAGCGGTAATAAAACTGGGCGTATGAACTTGTGACGCAGGCAACTGTATATTGGGCAAAGCATAACCATGTGTAATGCGTCATTTATTGATGTGTTGGCACAGTTACAAAAAGGCCGATCTGAGTACTTAAAACAACCCTGATTAAAAGGGACCAATCGGGGAAATAAATTTAATCTAAAATAGGTCAGCAGTCGGCGTTGGTGGGTTAAATATGGCTCGATATTGCTAACTGTGTTAACCAATATTGCGTGTCGCATAGAGAGTTTTGGTAAAGTGACATCCTCGCGCTCTAACATCAACTTGTCCCAAAAAACTGTTTCAACCCATTTTCCAGCCTCCCTATGGCCCGCAAGCTATGCGCCACATTCGCCAGCCAAGGAATCTGTAGGGATTTTTCTAGTTTTAGACAATCTTGCAAGATCAGTCTACTAAAATTCAGTTCCTCCTTTGTCGAAATGGAGTTCCAAAGTTTTTATGGATTAAGGCGAAGTCGATCAGTTAAAAAATCCATACCTAATTCTTCATAGACGATTTCATAAGGTGTACTTTGGCAAACACCCAGGAGACTCCTTAAAAACCTTTCAGCAACTTGGAGTGGTGCAACCTGTCCGTATCCCAAAATTCACTACCATAGCAGACTGGGGGATACATTTAGTCCTGTAAATCTCCAAAACCGATTGCATATCAGTGTGCATCAATCGGCGGGAAAAATCCTTAATGCCAAATATCGCACTGCTAAAAGAGGAAACATTCTGATTTATAAGCGAATGTGAGTTAAGCTCAGAATCCAATTTTATCCCAGGTACTTGAACTTATCCACTATTCTAATGTGTTGCCCATCTATTACATACATCATGGTTTTCGTATTTGATGGACCAAACTTCATTACATGTGCTTTTAAAGCATGTGTAGAAACGACAAGACTGTTCACAAAACTAATAAAAATTATAAGAAGCTTGTTCAGACTTTTAGCAGTACGGGCCATTAAAACTGTGTCGTCCGCATATAAGAAGACAGGAATAGAATGGCCTCCTACTCTGGTGATGTCAACACCCGCAACCGTCAAGGTCTGCACTATGTTGTTAATTTAAAAAATAAATAAAAAAGGAGACGCACCCCTCGCTGAAGTTCAAAGTGCTCAGTGCAGTTACCATTGGGACCAAACCTAACGCTGGTGGAAAGACAATTGTGCAAATCACGAAATAAATTAATTAAAACAACATCAACATCCATCTGTTCCATCATGGACCATAGCATAGAACTTTACCAAAGGCCGAGCTAAGGTCCATGAAGGCCAGGTGGTTGGTCCCCTTCCTGGCCTTGGTGTATTTGCATGTTAAAAGATAGAGGTTCAAGGTCTGCTCTATTGTTCCCCGACCTGGGAAAAACCCGTACTGAAGGTCAGACAAGAAGCCTCGTTCCTCGGCCCACTACGTGAGACGATTTGATAAAATCCTAACAATAACTTTCACCTCCGAGTCTATAAGGGAAATGGGTATAAAACAGGCTGGTTCTGACCTATTGCCCTTTTTAAAGACAAGAACTATTATAGACTGAGACCAGGATGAGAGAAAATGGCCAATACAGCAAAGCTTAGATGCAGTGTCACTATCGAGGCCCACAAGTCTATCCAAGCCTTGTATAGGTCCCCCGGTACTCCGTTGGGCCCAGGTGCCTTATTTAAAGGCAACCGGGAAATAGCGACTCTGACCTCAGACAGATTAACAGTTAAATTATTCTCTGTCCGGGGACCTTCTGTGGGCTCCGACTCTGCTTCAAGACTATAAATGGCCTTGAAATGATCCACCCAGGCTTGAGACGAGATGGTACAGGCCTGATTGGTAAGGCGATCTTCGTGAAAAAGAAGCAAGTTGATAACACCCCAGAAAGCAGTGCTATTGCGCTGCTGACTAGCCATTAGTAGCTTATCCCAGGTCTCTTCGTTGTTTTGAGCTTTACGATCCTTACAGGCCTTTTTAAACACCGCCCTGGCCTTCTTAACTTTTTCTTGACAACAGGGTTTAGCATGCAAAAGATTCCAGAGGTCTTTATGGGTACTGGAGCATTGCCTATCAAACCATTTTTTCACACAGGTGACCGGTAAGGCAGCAGTTTTGAGAAGTACGGACATAATAAACCTACAGATATTAGTGAATTACGCCAACATTCTCTATGGTGACTCAACTTCTGACAAACACGTGTGGAAATCAGCATAACATGAAATAAAAAAAGTTTTGGGCAAAAGCTGATTGGAACAATACTGGCCCACCTTACCCTTCGACCCTGATCAACCAATGTGATGGGCTCCTTATAGAGGAGTGTTAAACTCAGCACTTTATTATCCAAATAAAATAATGCAGTTAATGGGTTGTGATCGCTCAGATTGTGTTTTAAAACCTCAAAATCTGAGAATGTAGCTAGGAGGCAGCCAGAAACAAAAATATAATCAATCACAATACAATGCCCCCCTCTTAAAAGTGGGTGTGCTTGGTGCAGATCGGAGCTTCCGAATCCCCTCTACTTCCACGGACGGAGTGATTTCACAGTCACACACGCACACACACATCACACGCTGGTGGGGCCCATTACACCAACATTCATCCTACCACTCTATCCGTGCCATGTATAAGGGGAAACACTTTCGATACCTAACCAATCTTCATGTACCCTGAGGTCAATGGCATCAACTAGTTGCTATAGATCTGGTGAAACATTTTACAACACGCAAATAAATTCAATAATTCAAACAGAATATTGTTTATCTAATTGTAAGAAAAAACAATTAAATGCATGATCATTTCTTTCATATTTACCTATTCTGGCTAAAAGTCGTTTTCTAAGTCAGAACCGGTCCTCAGCAAAATAATCAAAGTTTCTAGCCGTCATGTAGAGTCACCGTCCTCTCCGTCAGCATCGGGACCTCTGATCATCAGTTCGGGAAGAAGTGGCGCTAGACCTCTCTAGTCTACTAATATTTATACCAATTTTACATACCAAATGTTGCAATCATATCTTAAAAAACAGTCGAATGGCGGAAATCATGTCGTCTTGGTACATTGGGATACATCGATAGTTTTTCTCACACATTGATCGTCTCAAATAATGAATAGAAATAAGGAGTCCATAACTAATTCGTTACTTCTACGGATGTCTCTTTAGGGTAAAATGTTTCTTATTCGTGGGACCATTATAAGTTCATCAAGTCGGTATTTGGATTTGGCAACAATCTTTACGTTCAGGGGCATTTGGCATCTCTCCCAGATTTGTCGTCATGATCATGGCTTTTCAGTTCACCAGGAGGGCAAGGTCGCAGTCAGCACGAAGCCTTCTTGCAAATTTTCCATCTACTCGAATGCAGGCTGCGGGTGGTAGCCATGTTTTAGTAGGCCACATTGGTCAACTTAAGTAAAACGAAACACAAAACAAAATTACTGCACGGAAATGATTATACAGTGTTATTCCCCTGCTAATACCCTTATGTGTATGTATTTATCTAGCCATTTGCGACATCAAAAGCCATTAATGCATATTAATTATAAGCGCAAAACACAATAACATCACATAAGCAACATCTATTCTGTCAATTTGCTCACCAACTTAGTTCACTTATTATTTTAGCCATGCAATAGCATTCCCACGTGTAATTCTTCTGTTAATAAGGTTGATTAGTCCAGACTCGACAAATCTTTGGTAATTATTAATTAATCAGTAGTACTTTTAATAATAACATACGAAAATGAAACAGATATTTGGGTTTAAAGTAAAAACCCTGCTCCATCAATCCCACCTTTGGTGATATCTTATCACCACAAAAATCAAAACCCCAAAAATCAATTTAATTTCCCCTTTTGAAGAAATTCAAAATATCTTCTTGTTCATTTTTCAGACCCTTGTTTCCATCTCATCTTCTCTCTTTGTTTCTATATACATGCTTTCCCTTAGCTCTTCTAATTCTATTTCTTGTGGATCTCTTTCTGGTTTCTTTTGTCTCTTTTTAACATTTTCTTGTGTTGTTTTCTTTTTATTTCTTCTGTACCTACAACACATACACACTAATCTAAGAATCAATAATGCAACAATTACACATGTTAATGGAAATAATATCTTACCAAAAATGGTACTACCTATTTTAGCTACAAAATTCATAATAGCAATCATCTTATTAGCCATTTTAGTCCAGATACTTTCAGCTTCCAGTGGTACTAATTCTTCATGCAAATCAGTAATATTTTTTATATAAACTTTTAGATCTTTGCTTTCGTCAGGAATGTAAGTGCAACAATGTTGAACTTTCAGCATTCCACAGACTCCACCCTCTTTTGCCAAAAGAATGTCAAGGGCAAGTCGATTTTGCATCGCCATAGCGCGTAAAGCAACCATTTCAGTATTTACGAAAAGAAAGCCTCCAGCGGCGCTTGTTGACAAGCGATCCACCACTGTTGACAGCTTCCGAATGCCAAAGGCATTTAAAGAAATTCCCACTGCTGGAATCAAAGCTCCAAAAATATCTCCTACAATTTCTGTCCATGTTTCTCTTCTATAGCGTGTTAATGGATTAGTTTGTTCAGCATTTTCTACTCTATCCATATGAAAAATCTTTGGAAAGACCAGGCCAACATAACATGTGCCAAACCAATGGTCAGGCAACCTGTAATAAGCCTTGTTCCCACAAATATAATACACTCCCGGAAAAACTGGATCTTCTCCTCCTCTAAATCCCCATCCGGTTGCAATAAAGTATGTATCATGGCACTCACTAGTCCCTATGAAATAATAATCATACTGGGATCTCTTCCTGGTAATGCATAGTTTGCCTTTCTGTGGTGCATCTATAGCCATAGTTGGACTGGCTCCATTTTTCAATTCTTTTTCTTTCTCAATATCCCACACTGTTTCACTCATTTTATGCCCTTCTGCTTTCTTGTGCATGTTCAACCTTCTTCTCTCAACCATGTCTAGGAAAGTTTTCTCCTCTTCTTTCAAACTGCAAGTTGAATTGTTTCTAAACACATATTCTAATATTAATTCTCTAGTTTCTATAAAAATCTCACCTAAAGTGTTAGCTTCTTTTGCAGGATTCAGTTCTTTATTCATAGGCAGTTGCCCAAGAATATTATCTATATTAGACATATTATAATCTAATTTCCCTAACTGATAAAATATACTAATCAACACACTACTTGAAATTCCATACGTAGCCGGAAGATGATGATAAGTCACTCCTTCCGAAACAGAGGCAGGTAATTGCATACAAACGTAGCAATCCCTTACATCCATTGTCTTTACGTATTCATACAACAATTTTGAAAACACATTGCTAGAAAAATCATTAATTGACCTATCCTTATGTATATGTACATTGCTAGTTCTAGTTGGAACTATCTTCTGTGAACTCTTCCCTATATTAGTCCTGTTCTCAGTATGTCCTTCTAAAGTGTCTATAGTTACTCTAAAAGAAATCAGTAGAGCAAGCACGCTCCAAAGCAGCATTATTAATCCTGTACAGCAGCAGCACATCTTGCACCATCTTTTCAGAAAGGTACATCTACTTTGATTATTGTTAGTGTTAGCCATCTTGTTAATTTGACCGTGTCTTTTGACTTAGCCTCTTCTACTCCACTACCGAACTTTTAGGGCAGCAAGTATCCAACAGATTATTACAATCTACTAGTTTTAATATTACTTCTTTTCTTTTCTTCTCCAAATGATTTCTTTGGATTTATTCAATTTGGATTTTCATCACTTTTCACTGTTTCTTCATCATCATCAAACTGTATTAGGTCCTGAACATCCGTTTCTTCTCCAATGTCGGACAAGATAACTCTCAGGATTCCCACAGCTTCTTCTTCATCAACCACTTTCAGTAAAGCCTCCTCTGGACTTCCTTGACTGTCTGCCTCTTCTCCTTGTTCAGGCAGTGCCACATATGTCCATTCTGGTGACTTCTACTTCTGGTTTGGTTTTCTGATTCTTTTAGTTCCTTCTGATATCTTTGTTTCCTCTTCTTTCGTTGGGTTTTGACTTGACACTTCGTTCACTTGTTCAGCTTTCGAAGAGTTAACTCGTGTCAGTCGATACCTCAGTCTCTTTATCTTATTGGGCCAAAGATCTCCTTTAGCATTTCTCTTTTGTCTTCCTTCTTTATTGTTTCTTTCTCCAATCCAAGTTCTCTTTCTCAGAACTCGTCCTCCATGTATCTCATTTTCACTTTCATCAGATTCTGTCTCAGTTGCCTCTTGTTCATCAACAGTTTTCTCTTCTCTAACAACTTCTTTTTCTCCAACAGTCTCTTTTTCCACCAATTGAGATTTCCCTACTTCTGTCCCTCCTCGGGTCTCCGACACGCAATCTTCTTGCTGTCTACTTGTCCCTTCACCTAGCTTATTGTCGATGTTCCCTACACCTCCTCGGGGTTTTTCCGCAATCTGTCCCTCTCTTTCTTTTTCTGTCCCTTCTTCTTCAAAAATTATCTCAGGTGGAACTTGTCCAATTTCCTCATTTGATTCTGGTGTCTCTTCTGTTGGAATGTTCTTTTCTTTTCTTTCTTTCTTTTTGTGTTGGTCACTGTTAGTTGGAATTTCAGGCACTTCTTCAGAATCTGGACTCGTCTCAGAAGTTTGCAATGAACTTTTCAGAACTTCTTCTGGTGGGATGAAAATTTCTCTTGACTCACTTTCCCCCCTTTCAGGGTTCTTTTTCCTTCTTGCTGTCTCACTGTCTGCATCATCACTGGAATCTGATTCTTCAAAGTATTTGTTTCCAGTGCCGTCTCTTGGATTTGGAACTCTCAGTGTGTGACTTGCATGTATCCAATTTTTCACTCCAGCACACTTCACAGCAGTCGTTGTGGTCAGAATGACTTGTCTTGGCCTTCCCCACCTTGGAACCAGGCAATTCCTTCTTCTGTGGACTTTTATCCTTACCCAGTCCCCTGGGCTCAGATCATGGGCTTGTTTCTTTTCAAGTGTGGTGGCGTCTTCTCCAACCTGGTGAAATACAGAATGAACTGCGTCAGCCAGGCCTTTACAGTAATCCAAAATCATGTCATCAGTTATAGTCATTAGCTTGTTGACTGGTACAAATGCATGTCTCATAGCACGTCCCGTGATAATTTTATGTGGACTCAAACCTGTTGTTCTGTCTGGAGTAGACCTAATGGTCATCAGGACTAGAGGCAAGACATCAGGCCATTTCATTCCTGTGGCTAGGCACATTTTGCCAATTCTGTTTTTGATGGTACCATTCATTTGTTCAACCACACCAGAAGCCTCTGGTCGGTAAGCACAATGTAGCTTCTGCTGTACACTCAATTCTTCACAGATCAAACCCATGATTTCATTATAAAAATGTCCTCCTCTGTCTGATTCAATGGTCACTGGGAACCCATACCTTGGTATGAATTCTCTTAACAGTAGCTTGGCCACTGTTATCCCATCATTTCTTCTTGTTGGATAGGCCTCCACCCACCTGGAGAACAAACAGACCACCACCAGGACATACCTTAATCTGTTGACTTGGGGCATTTCGATGAAGTCTATCTGCATTCTTGTAAAGGGTCCTCCCTCCCTGCCTATTGTTCCTAGGCTCACCACTGTTCTCTTTCCAGGATTGAATTGCTGACATATCAGGCATCTCTGACAGAGACTCTCTGCTATCAGCCTGAATTTTGGACTATACCAGGTCTGCTTAAAGGCCCTTATCATAGCATCCCTCCCCAGGTGTCCTTGGCCATGATATATCTTTGCCATTGTTGACAACATGCTAGTGGGCATGACTGGTCTTCCATCCCTATAGACCCATACATGGTCTTTTTCCCTTGGTGCACAACCTGCTTTCACCCAATCTTTCATTTCCTCATCTTCTGCCTCATCCTGCAACTGCTTCACTTCCTCCCATGCTCCCACCGCATTAGTAAACATTAAGGAACAAGAAGACATTTCTCTTTCTTTACTCCGATTGATGGAATGATTATTCCTTGCACAATATTGTGCTATGTCATTGGCACATTTGTTCCCAACGGTGACAAAATCATCACCTTGACCATGAGCAGCACATTTTACAACTGCTAGTTCTTTAGGCAGCTGTATCGCCTCTAGCAATTTTCCAACCACTTCAGCATTCTTTATGGGAGTTCCACTTGAGGTCAGGAAACCTCTTTGTAGCCATAGCTGGCCAAAATCATGGACAACTCCGAAGCCATACTGGCTGTCAGTCATCACAGTCACTCTCACATTTCTTCCAATCTTGCAGGCTTTCGTTAGTGCCACCAATTCTGCCACCTGAGCGGATTTAACTCGTTTCAAAGGTGATGCTTCCACAACTCCTGAAACTGTACACACAGCATATGCAGCACTCAGTGTTTCTTCATCCGTTCTCAAGCAAGATCCATCCACAAACAACACATGATCACTCTCAGGCAGTGGCAGATCTCTTATATCTAGTCTGGGTTTTGTACAGTAATCAAGCACATCCAGGCAATCATGATCAACTTCATTTCTCACTCCCACACATTCAGCATCAGGCAACAGTGTTGCTGGATTCACATTCACACATCTCTCAAGGCTCACATTTGTTGCACCAAGAATGACTTTCCCATATTTAGTCAGCCGACTATGAGACATGAACTGTGTCCGGCTTCTTGTTAAAAGGATTGCCACATCATGAGGTACGAATACCCGTACAGGATATCCCATTATGATTCCCTTACTTTGTTCCAGACTTCCGCATGTAGCAGCTACTGCTTTCAGGCAACCTGGTAAACCCACAGCTACTGGGTCAAGTGTTGATGAGAAGTATGCAATTGGCCTCCTCAGACGTCCATGTTTCTGGATTAACACTGAAAGTGCACATCCATTTCTCTCACTACAGTACAGCTCAAATTCTTTTTCATAATCTGGCATTCCCAGGGCAGGAGCTTCACATAGCCTGTTCTTTAACTCCTTAAATTCAGCCATTTCTTCTGGGTTTAATTCCAATGGGTCTTTCACCTCACTTTTGGTCAATGTAATCAATGGCTTGGCAATCAAGGAATAGTTACTTATCCACTGACGACATTAACCAACCATTCCCAGAAACATTCTTACTTCCCTTTGTGTCATTGGGGCTCTCATCCCTCTGATGATTTTAATCCTGTCAATGGTCACTTTCCTCAGGCCTTTCTCAATATTATGTCCCAGATACTGGAGTTCTTTCTTGCAGAATTGCAATTTGGCTGGGGATACTTTTAATCCTCCATCTGCCAAGTGATTCAGTAAAGCAATGGTGTCTACTTCACAAGCATCACGTGTTTTTGATGCCACAAGCAGGTCATCAATGTATTGGACCAAAACTGAATTTTCAGGCATTGTTAAACTCTCCAGAGATTTCTTCAGCAATTGATTAAATATAGAAGGGCTCTCTGTATACCCCTGTGGAATTCGGCACCATGCCAAAATTCGCTCTCCAAATCTAAATGAAAAAATCGGCTGGCTGTCATGATGCAACGGGATTGAAAAGAAAGCATGACACAAATCAATTACTGTATACCATTCTGCCTCATGGGGAATCTGATACAAAATCACTGATGGATTTGGCACAATGGGACAGCATGACACAACAATCTTGTTAATTTTTCTCAAATCCTGTACTATTCTGAACTTTCCATTAGGTTTCTTCAGTCCCATTATTGGTGAATTACATGGGCTGCTCAATATTTCCCTTAACACCCCCTGCTGGATCATTTTCTCAATTATGGGTGTTATTCCTTCAATTATTTCAGGTGTCAGTCTGTATTGTGGAATGTTTGGGTAAACCACTCCTTCTTTTACAGTAATTTTTACTGGATCTACATTTCTCATCAGGCCCACATCTTCTCCAGTAAAATCCCAAACTGCTGCTTTCACTGTCTGTTTCAATTCTGGGGGTAATGCATTTGGATTAAACACAGCATATGTTCCCAAAGCTTCACTTTCCCTGTTATCTAGGGTCATTCTGTAGAGGACATCCTCATCTGGTGTTTCAAAGGTTATTCCATCTGGTGTACAGAAAATAGTGCAATTCATCTTGCACAGCAGGTCCCTGCCTAGCAAGTTCACAGGACTAGTGTCACACACCACAAATCGGTGCATGTCTGAGAATTTCCCTATTCTAACCTTTACTGGTTCAGTAAGAAGAGTTTTAATCTGTGTGTTAGACACACCCACTACTTGGATTGCTTCATCCGAGAGAGGAAGATTCTTTATATCAGCTGACCTGACAGTTGATCTCGTGGCCCCTGTGTCAACTAGAAAAGTAACACTTTCACCATTGATTTTCCCATCTACAAAAGGTCCTGCCTGGTCTATTTCTAGAGTTGCGCCAAGTACGCACTCCTCCTCCTCTCTTCGGCACCGTCAGAAGTCTCCCTCAGAATCACTTCCCTCATTTTTTAGCCAATATTGTGACACAGCGCTTGCGCGTTTTGGCTTGTTTACCTGCTCTTCATCGTACAACCCCGAATCTTGACTGTACTTCTGGGATCCTCTTCTCTGTGGCAAGGGTGGTTTTGGCACCTGATTCAGCTGCTTAACAGTCTTCTGCTGTTGCTGATGCTGACCACACCCCTCACTCTGCACCTGTGAATTCAATGATGGATTGTCATCATTAGTAGACGGTGGATTCTTACACTCGGATTTCCAGTGCCCTAATTTTCCACAGTTGTGGCATGGAAATTTCTTCTTGGCTTCCTCAATATTGCCTTTCCCTTTTCCTGGGCCAAACCTGGGTTTATTTCCTGGGTTATTTGCTTGTTCAACCAACTGAGCTTCCTGTCTTTCTGCAACTTTCACCTGTGCCCACATTGCCTTTTCTTTCAGTTTCCTTTGCTTCGCCTCAATCTCATCACTGAAGTATTTTGCATGTCTCAGAATCTCATCAATCTTTTTGCTCTGCCAGTCTACGGTATGCTGCCTAATAATTTCACCGATTTCAGGTCGCAAGCCATACACAAATCTATATACAAAATGGCTCAGATCCTTGTCACCCAGATGTTCATCTCCACTGAACTGTTTGAAAGCCAGTATTAGTCTTTCATAATAAGCATGGACTGATTCTTTCACTTCTTGATGTGTTCGATCTATTTTAACCCAGTCTGTTTCCTTTGGGGGGTACCTTATTTTTCAAAAAGGCCATAACCTGCTCATACTTTTTCATGACCTCCGGATCTGGAGCTCCTGTCTTTGGATCTCTCAGGTACTCTTTAGTGGGCCAGTCTATGACTATCTTACATTCTGCCCACAGGTCTGCTGGTACAATTATATCAAACAGACTATTCAGGTCGATCCACAGCACCTTTGACAACTTCACAAATCTGTTGACCTGTCTATACCTCTCGACGGGCTTCTCCCTTAGTCGAGGGAAATCATTTGTAAATGACAAAATATCCTGTCTGGTCCATGGGACATGTACGTACCCACCTCCTGGAATCTCCCTCATGGGGTAAGCTGTCACTGCTTTCTCTTTTTCTTTCATAGGGAATGTTGAGTAAGTTCTGTCTGCTGCATCCTCTCGCTTTGTATACCATCTATCTTTCCTTCTCTCCACATCTCCCCATTTTCTCAGCAAAGCAATCATCTCCTTAATCTGCCCTGTTCGGCCTGCATTGTTCAGATTCTCAATGTCCTTATCTGTAAAATCCACTCGGTAAGGCTTTTGTAAAGCTTTTACCTTGTCCATGTCGATCCCCATTTCACTGGCTATTCCTTTCAACCTGTCATGTATGTTCTTTGCTCTCCATGTGATACTCTTACACAGAAATAGAATCTCCCTTTCCTGATAATTTTTCAGCATTTCTGTAGGGATTGTTCCTACAATCAGCTCTTCCATTTCCATACGTAGTCTAGCTACATCAATTCCCTGGGATTCTTTTTCTTTCCTCTGCAAAGCCTTCAGCCAATCATTCAAATCTTCAGCAGTTATTCCCATGGATTTTTCTGCACCCCCTGGTTCTGTCACTCTTTGTGGTTCTAAGATCGACCCTCTGTTCCCTTCCACACATCCAGAGTTCAAACCTGAGTTAGTCTGCACATTCAACTCTCCTCCACATATGGTATGTCTCCACTGATTTTCTCCCGTTCTCCACTGATTTTCTCCTGTTCTCATTTCTGCCTGCTCTGGAGGAACAATCAATCTATTGCCCACATATGGAACTGTCAAACCACTTTCACCAGTCCTCTGCTTGTCAAAAATCGGCATAACCGGACCTATTGTCACAAGCACCGTAACTGCCTCAAGATTTTTAGTCAGTTCTCTGATTTTCTCTGTCAATTCAAAGGTAGTTCTTGCTAGTTCTCTGGTCTTTTCATCCTCAACTTCATTCTCCCTTTCTCTCTCTCTTTCTATCTCTCTTTCTCTCTCTCTTTCTCGCTCTCTTTCTCTCTCTTACTCTCGCTCCGCCAGAGAACTACTGCCTTTCAACTCAGGGGTCAAAACCTCTGTCTTTATAATCCGCAGGGTGTCTCTCATTGGGGTAACTGCTGTTCCTACCTCTGGTTCTCGTCTATACGGGGGTGGTCTTTTGTAGAACATGTCATCTAAGACATCATCATCAGACTCATTCGCCCCATATCTCCTTGTTTCTACATTATGTTCTTTTTCTGTACACTTTCTCCCTTCCGTCTCCTCTGCTGTTCTTACAGGATATAATCCCTCGGTCATACTGGCATCACGCCATCTTCTCATCCGGTCATGATGAGTTTCGCGATCATACTTTCGCCCAAACATATACCGGTAATTTCCTCCACTCCTCTGCTTTTCTCGCTCATGCATTTTCATCTGGCCATTCAGTCAATGCCTCAAATTGCGTTGGCCTAGGCCGAGGCTCTAGACACATCATCCGCTCCCGTAAGATCCTCAGTATGGCCAGATTAAATGAGCCATGTTCCGGGAAAGCTAAAACTTCATCCTCTTTAGTATACTTCACCCAGTTGTCTAACCAAATACAGGTATGATACCCATACTTCGCAACCATGAAGGATGCGGGGGTTCTTATCGGGGGCAGAAACTGTCCTTCCCTAGTCACAATATCCTTATCCTTGTCAAACCAGTTCTTAACCTTACTAAACAAGGATTTCTTTTTCTTTTCCTCAGCTTGGTAATACATTTTCTTATTTTCCGCAACCCTTTTGTCCTTTCTACAAGTGTACGATCTCCTGTCCAATTGCAGCGCGACTCACTCTAACGCACCAATCCTGGAGCGTCTACGTCACTGACTCAGTCCACGAATCCCAGCGCGACTCACACCAACGCACCAATCCTGGAGCGTCTACGTCACCCTGTACGTCTTCCAATCCTTGCGTGGCGTACACTAGCACACCAATCACCGTGCTTCCACCGTTCTAACCCACTGTCCAATCACAGCGCGGTCTCCCTGACGTCAGCAGTCGCTGCAGCAGCTCCTGCTCCTGTCTCCTGTATCTCTCGTCTACCCCTCCTTTACAAAACTACTCGGTAGACTTTGTTTCAACTTCTACGAGTCTGTTAGTTACAACATACAAACATCTCCATTGTCTGCTTCACTAGCCACAGAACAGCAAAAGACCTTTCCCACGAGAATTCCGCCTTTCCCGAGAGCAACGCTTACCTCTGCCCTACTACGGAATCGTTACTTCCGTTGATAAAGTAGCACATCCCTCTACTCTACCCTTCTAACAAGCACCAATCAACTGTTTTCTCCGGAATGCTCCTAAGAGTTTCACAATTAACCAGAATGCCTTCTCATTCACGCACTTTCACACCAGAAAATGTAGTACATTCACACAGAATTCCGTCTTTCCCGAGAACAGCGAACAGTCTGTCCTACTACAGAATTATGACATACGTTAACAAAGCAGCGCTTCCCTCTACTTTGTCCTTCTAGCAAGCTCAGAGAATACCTATTACCTTTCCAGTGATAAGCGTTATCGGAATGCCATTTGGACTCCTGGTACCTAAGACCAAAATTTCACAGGTAACCTTTGCTATCATACACACTTCTCTCACACAGAAAATACGTTTCTAATGGCAACACACGGCAATGCTACCTCATCGAACCCAGACAATGCGACGCGCAACTTCAATTGTCACACGTTTTCCCTGTCTACATACAGGGCCAACAATCCCGCCTTTTCCGAGAGCAGCGCTTCCCTCTGCCCTACCACGGAACTGTCACCGACTTCCTACGTCCCAGAAGCCGTACACACTACATAAAACTCAATACGACTTCGACATACAGTGTTAGTACATATATCAATACCAATCAATAGTCAATAAGCTTATATACACGCAAAATTCATCAGATCAAGACAATAGTTAACCATCATTCTGCTACCAAGAAACTGGTGCATATCGGAGCTTCCGAATCCCCTCTACTTCCACGGACGGAGTGATTACACAGTCACACACGCACACACACATCCCACGCTGGTGGGGCCCATTACACCAACATTCATCCTACCACTCTATCCGTGCCATGTATAAGGGGAAACACTTTCGATACCTAACCAATCTGCATATACCCTGAGGTCAATGGCATCAACTAGTTGCTATAGATCTGGTGAAACATTTTACAACACGCAAATAAATTCAATAAACATGACAATAAAATAACCACCCGACACAGTAATTCAAACAGAATATTGTTTATCTAATTGTAAGAAAAACCAATTAAATGCATGATCATATCTTTCATATTTACCTATTCTGGCTAAAAGTCGTTTTCTAAGTCAGAACCGGTCCTCAGTAAAAATAATCAAAGTTTCTAGCCGTCTTGTAGAGTCACCGTCCTCTCCGTCAGCATCGGGACCTCTGATCATCAGTTCGGGAAGAAGTGGCGCTAGACCTCTCTAGTCTACTAATATTTATACCAATTTTACATACCAAATGTTGCAATCATATCTTACAAAACAGTCAGATGGCGGAAATCATGTCGTCTTGGTACATTGGGATACATCGATAGTTTTTCTCACACATTGATTGTCTCAAATAATGAATAGAAATAAGGAGTCCATAACTAATTCGTTACTTCTATGGATGTCTCTTTAGGGTAAAATGTTTCTTATTCGTGGGACCATTATAAATTCATCAAGTCGGTATTTGGATTTGGCAACAATCTTTACGTTCAGGGGCATTTGGCATCTCTCCCGGATTTTTCGTCATGATCATGGCTTTTCAGTTCACCAGGAGGGCAAGGTCGCAGTCAGCGCGAAGCCTTCTTGCAAATTTTCCATCTACTCGAATGCAGGCTGCGGGTGGTAGCCATGTTTTAGTAGGCCACATTGGTCAACTTAAGTAAAACGAAACACAAAACAAAATTACTGCACGGAAATGATTATACAGTGTTATTCCCCTGCTAATACCCTTATGTGTATGTATTTATCTAGCCATTTGCGACATCAAAAGCCATTAATGCATATTAATTATAAGCGCAAAACACAATAACATCACATAAGCAACATCTATTCTGTCAATTTGCTCACCAACTTAGTTCACTTATTATTTTAGCCATGCAATAGCATTCCCACGTGTAATTCTTCTGTTAATAAGATTGATTAGTCCAGACTCGACAAATCTTTGGTAATTATTAATTAATCAGTAGTACTTTTAATAATAACATACGAAAATGAAACAGATATTTGGGTTTAAAATAAAAACCCTGCTCCATCATGCTCACCTCCAGGTGATCCTGATTACTCACCAATAGATCCACCAGATTAAACTCAGAAATAAGGCTGTTTGCAACATCCCCTTGGAGTGTGTGTTTGAAGTGTGCCTGTTTTTTAAATAGCCCCTTAAAATCTGAATCCTTATTATTTGAACAGAAGCAACAAGGATGCAAGTTAAAATCTCCCGCCAACATAATTAAAGTAAAAGGGGGTTCCGACCAAACAAAATCGTCCATAAATGTTTTAAGACTGGCAATAGCATCTATCTCGTTTTTCAAATAAATTGCATTAAAGAAATTAATAAGCAGCAGTCTACATTTACTAGGGAACACTAAAAGGGTGCCCAAGATTGTTTTACATTTGGAGTTTATAAACTCAACTTTACAATTATACTCTAGTTTGATTAAAGTTGTGAGGCCACCACTAGCCCGCCCACTAGAGGAGCGGGTAGCTAAAACTGAGTGGGAGGAAAAACCATCAAGATACAGGCTACCCTTAGTGGACCACTTTTCCTGTAAACAAATAAAACTAAAATTCTTTAGCATGCCCAACCAATTGTCATCTGAGAGTTTGCTCTGGACCCCAGCAATATTCCAATAAAGGACCTTAATAAAGTCTTGGGTCATAATCACAGGATGCTTATTCGAAATATCATAGGTCTGAGTATCTGTGATGGAAATAGGGGCCAGTCAATCTGGATCATCGAGCTCGCTCAGCGGAAAAAAAGGTTACTTAAAGGTAGGGCAGTGGTGTCAGATAAAACGTTGGTGTTTAATGGGCAAGAGCGCTACTTTCCCTGTGGCAAATTCCAGTGTCTCTTGACCCCACTATTAGGATTTTTGGGCAGGTAGAAAAAGCCCAATGGGAGAGCAGTTATGTGACCCACTGATGCTCCCTTTAGTCCTGGAGCATGGAAAATTGAGCCCTCCTGCCCAGGATTATTAAAGTTCACTATTATACAAACTCCCGTTGCACTTTTCTGAGTTTGGCCTATCCAGCCCACCTTACGGACCATTATAATTTCTTACGCCAGCATCTGTGTGAGGGTATAAGAAGTGTTTGTCCTAGTTGCCAGCCAATTAACTGTTTTATTTTTTAGTTGGTCGAAGTTTTCCTCTGTGCCCTTCCTCAAAGCGGGCACATCAACCAGCACAATGACGTAAGGTGTGGCTACCTGAGGAAGCTGGATAATGAAGTTAGAAGGCCAAAACACTAACAGTGATTTTTGAGATGTAGTAGGGATGGCCAAGCCTGGATTGCTAGAGCTTCCCTGATGGGTTGGGTGAGCCATGCCAAGCACCTGCCGCCCAGAATTAGCCTGCATTATCCTAGGAGTGCCGGTTGGTTATGAATACAGGTACGCAAAGACAATTGTGATAGGGCTGTCGATAGAACCAGACCCTGAGCCTGGAGTGTTGCTCCAGCCCTTGAACTGTCAATAACATCACGAGTGCTAGTGCTCAAACCTGTATTTAAAAAAAAATCCCACAGCCTCAGCAGCCTTTTAAGCGCCTCCAGGCGTGGGAATCTGATGGCAGGCAGCAGGGGCACCCACGGAACACTCTGGGGCTTGTAGTCCGCCCTTTCCTCCTCCAGGTTGGGAATTAAGTCAATCATTCCTAGAACAGCACCCAAGTGTAATTGCCAATGGGAAAATGGTACCTGTTAAATATTGGAAGTAAGCAAAGTAGTCCATCAACATAGGAGCCTGAATGTGTTCTGCTCCAGAGCTAAACAATAGAGGTCTTACCCCCGAATGGAAGACCCGCAGAGTTTGAGAGGAAGGGTGGGCATAATTGTTGCAATTATCTCTAGCGTAAATACTTGTAATTATGCATAATTGTGTGGGAAGCATAATTCAGCATTTAGCACCATTTATTTAGTGCAAAATGCACCGTTGCATCCAAATGGGTCAGAGGATGCATTGTATGCTAAGAACATACAAGATAAAAACAGAAGTAGCCAGCATCAGCTCGCTGTTTCTTAGGGGCATATTAACAAGCCAGGTGATAAAATTATTGCCGCTTTAGCGGCAGAAAATTGCCGCTAAAATGGCGATAATGGGCTTGATAATATGCTCTATGGAATTCCAATTGAAGTCCATGTTAGATGTGAAGGACATCCAACCTGGGCTTCAATTGGAATTCCATAGAGCATATTATCAAGCCCATTATCGCCGTTTTAGCGGCAATCTTCTGCCGCTAAAGCGGCGATAATTTTATCGCCTGGTTTGTTAATATGCCCCTAAGTTTGTTGCTCCTGTGCTCCTGCGGTAGGAATTTTGACCCAAATTATGTCTCCGTCAGAATGTAAAGCGCGAGTCATGCACTTGAAGCAGAACCGTATTATCACTCCAAAATGAGGCTTGGAACAGGGTGTGTGCTTCAGACACCATCCGTGTCATGAATGAAACAAAACTAATAGGCGAATGCAATGGAAATGGGCTGGCATGGAAGTGTGTGCAATACATCATACATAGTCAACAAGGTTCACAGTGCCAAAAAGATTTAAAAAATATATTCAGTAATCAAAGTCATCAACATAATAATAAAAAATGAATATAATGTACACCCAGGCCTGATCGGTTTACGGGCTGCTCTTGTTGCATAATAACAGTTCCTTGGATACTTAAGGCACTACTCTTTCCTGATCATAGGAGACATGAAGGCAACGACAGGGACAAAAACCCTGTGTCCTTTCTGTAGTTTCCTTGCCTGCACCCCACTAACCGTCAGTAGCAAACAAGGTGCTATTATTAAGGAGCTAAGGGCAGAGTTGTAGGGCACAGGCAAGAGGGGTGAGGCGGTGTTGGGGGAGGGGTCGACAGACGATGGGACAGGTAAAATTAAATAAAAAAACATAATAAAACCAGTTGCCTTGCGCTTGGCGATGCATCGAGCACAAGGTAAATGATTTTATTAATTTTTTTATTTAGTGTTACCTATCCTGTCGTCTGTTGACTTCCCCCCCCCAACCCACCGCCACACTGCTTTTACCTGTGCCGGCCCCCACTGGCTAAGAGTGGGCCAATGGGTCAATCTTGGCATGCTATCGAATGTCAAGGAGGGTTTGACGTCACTGTGCTATCTCTTTATATTTTGGTTAAATAGATTTCCATGAAGGTTCTCCTGAGTAACTGCCAAAGAATATTGTGGTGCAGCCAAGCAATATTTCCCAAGTTCAGGACTAACTCCTGCGGTTAACATGCTTACAATTTGAGAAGCAAACGTAAAAAGTTAAGCTTAATAAAGAGAGGGCAATTTAAAAAGCTTAGTAATGCTAATTGAAAAACGAGGATTCTATTGAAATGTCCATTTGTTATTCCCAGAAACCACTTCTGTGTATTTAGAACATCTGTTTTTCTGCTCATTCAGAAGATTCTGTTCCAAAAAGTTTATTCGATTTTAAATAAAATGCATTCTTTCTGTTCATAAATGAAATCCAAAGTGGACAAAAAGTAAGAACCCGTCAAGGCCAGCTGGGCTCTTCATGCACTGAACAAAAATTAAGTAAAATTGAGTAAATCCAGTGATATCATGCCGCATTATTTGTTCTGTGGTTACAGTGACCCTGCGGCTGTTGTCATTCAATGCCTTTCATCTATCCATCTCATTTCATTATAAGGTCATGCATTAAAACACAATGCAGGAAACGTTACCACTATCTGATTCTGATTATTCGGTTTATTAGCTACCCATCTGAGAACATCTCTTCCTTCACAAAGCCTTCTTGAGAGCTCACATAATTTTTGCTAATGAAAAATCCAGAGGTAAATGAAAATTGCAACAAAACTCAACAGAAACATGTTCAGTTTTGTCTCTACCTAAAGCCTACAATAATAGTAAGCAGCATGATCCATTTCAGGCACCGTTAATTACTGCACAAAGAGAGATTAGCCTACAAACAGCTGGACAGAGATCCTATTAGAATCACGAACACACAAGCGTTTGTCGATGGAGTCTCACATGCAATGCCACAAACATCCAGAAAATGGGAGAAACAATGACTAAATTGAGCAAGAAAACGTTGAAGCACGCAATATATTTAAAGCATTTGAAACTCAAGCGCAACGTCCCATATGATTGTCTAAGAAATGATCAATTATCTGACACTATCATGATTTTTCAGAAATCCAATGTAGGCATCGTTTGGATACATTTCTCTTTGGTGTGTCTTCTTCATTAATTAAAGTTGTTTAAGTTGCTCATTCTTGGCAGGTTATGTTATGTTATGCAGATCTGCAGAGTGCACTATCCCCCGGAAGGGTGTCCTGGTGCTGAGCAGGTGTGAGTCTAGCCAAACCTAAAGCTTAGTGGGACTACTCGAAAAGCCAGGTCTTCAGCTACTTGCAAACTTTAAGGAGTGAGGAGGAGGTTCGTATGTGTAGCGGTAGGTCTTTCCATGCTTTAGGAGGGATATAAAAGGCCCGACTATCGGATCTGGTTTTATGTCGTGGGATGTGAGCAAGTAGACATCTGGATGAACTGAGATTTCTGAAAGGTTTGTGGAAGCAAATGTGATTGTTGAGGCGTTCTGGCCCAGTGTCATGTAGTGCCTCATTTGTGTTTGGGGAGCTAGTGGAGCCCCTTCAGGAGTGGTGTGAGGTGAGTGTGGTGTAGAAGGTTGAGAGTGATTCTGGTCTCCAAGTTCTAAGTGGTATGCAGCTTTATGGTGAGGTTTCGTTGATCGTTGCATAGAGGTGTTCCCATATCCCTGCTTGCTTGTGACGAGGGCATACGTAATGGTTTTCCAGTTGCTGTTTGTGAGCCATTTGAAAATCCCCCCCCCATTATCTTCAAGATAAGAAAACATGAGTCGGTGGTGACGTTGACTTGGGCAGTCATGTTTACTTTGCCATAGGTGATGAACCTGAGATTCTTGATGTGGGTAATAGGGGTGGGTGTAGGTACCAGCTAAGCCCGGGCGATGCAGGCGTAGTGCCTGTATGCGGAGTTCCACTGAGTTATAAAAAAACTCAGCTCCCTCCACCTCGCAAAGTACTTTTAATATTAAAAAAGGCACTTACCTGCCATGACTGCCTCTTCCGTGCCATGGCCACTCTCCTTCCTCATCCTCGCCGTCCTTCTTTGATAACCCCTATGTTGTATGCCTTACGTGTGCGTATGGGCGCGTGCAAGGCATACAATGTAGCGGTTATCAAAGTAGAAGGACAGCGAGGACAAGGAAGGAAAGTGGCCATGGCGAGGAGGAGGCAGCCACAGCAGGTAAGTGCCTTTTTTTTAACATTATAATTACTTTGGGTGGGTGAAGGGGCCAGCTAACTCTTCTTTATCACGGAGTCGGAGTTTTGTCTGAACTCCGCGTTCATAATGGAACGCGGAGTAGTCAAAACTCTGTAAACTCCACTGGCGGAGCGGAGTTACCCGCACAGGTTTAGTACTAGCTCTGTTGGCCACCAGGTAGAGTCCCACAGTAAAGTGCTCTTCTGGAAGATCATGTTTTGAGTATTTTCAGTGGTCAGCTTCAGGCAGTTGGTCTTTGCCCAGTGGGCAATTTCAGTCATGCAGGTATTGAGCGTGATCCGGATACTGGTTGTCTTGTCCTTAAGGGACAGAATGAGCTGAGTGTTGTCAATGTAGGAGAGTTTGTTGATATAATGAGAGCAGATGATGCTGGCTTGAGGAATCATGTGTGCTTTGAAGAGAATCAGGCTCAGGAAGGATCTTTGTGGCACTCTCCTGATGAGGTTGTGGGTGTCCAAGGTGTACACTGCCAAGCTGACTGATGGGGTGCTTCCAGTCAGGAAGAAGCTGATCCATTGGAGTGCATGCCCATGGATTCCTATGTTGTGTAGGCATTGAATAAGGACGGGGTGGGAGACCTTGTCAAATGTTGCGGAGAGGTCCAGGAGGAAAAGGCCACCATGTCTCCTCTTCCAGAGATCTGTGGCTGTCATCTGTGGTGGCAATCAGGGCAGTTTCCATGCTGTGGTTGGATCTGAAACCGGACCTAGTGGTATTGAGGAGTAAGTGGTCGTTGAGATATTTGGTGAGGCATCTGTTGATGATTCTAAGACCTTGGCCAGGAATGGTAGTAGGGAGATTGATCTGTAGTAGGCGAGCATTGAAGGGATTCTGGAAAGTTTCTTCAAAAATGGGAGGATAGTTGCTTGTTCCCCAGCAACTGGGAATGTCACAGAAGAGGCATTCAAAATGGGTGTGAGCATGGCACTTATGTGTTGCAGTCCTTTCAAATAGATGTGGTGGTGACAGGGGCCCCTACGTGCATGGACTTCATGATGGCAGCGGTTTCTTTCGGAGTGATGAGGGGCCATGTGGTTGCAATGGTTCCTTGGATAACATTGGGAGACATTTAGTGAGGTCTGTCAGGTCCAGTTGCAGATTGAAGTTGCTGTAAATGTCGATAATTTTGTTGCTGAATAATTGAGGGAGATTGTTGTAAAGGTCCTACAGAGGTTGATCGTATCGGGGAGGCAGCTAGTGAGGTGAAATCCTACACAATGGCGAAGATTTCTTTGCTTCTGTTGGTGATGGCATCAATGAGGTCCACCTGAGTGGAGCATTTGGTGGCCAGGATCATTTGGTGATAGCGTCTGAGGGAGGATTTGAACATGCTCTTGTCTGGCCATTTCCACTCCAGTTGATTGCAGTGGTGTTTCATCAGTCGGAGTTCCTCAATGTAACGAATGGCATGGGGTCAAAATCTTGTTTTATTGTGTGTATGAGAGGGGTCAGGTAGTTGGTGCAGAAGATGATTCAATTGCTGAAAATGTTCAGTCTTTCTTCATGCACAGGCCACCCTAGGACAAGAAGTGAAGCCTATTGCATTCTAAGCTTACTGGTATGTACAAGAGGGCTACTTTTTAATAAGTTACGTTTTATACTTATAAGGGCTTTCAGCCAGCTTTTTTCATCCACTGGCATTCATATTTTTGTTCTGCTGCCACAGCAGACAGCATGGCCCACAGATGCAGCTCGCTTCAGTTGCTTGCTTACCTGCCTGGGAGTGATGGCATTCTGTTCTTGCACAGTGTCCCTGTGTACAGTTTTACAAAAAAACATTCACAAACACCAGAAAAGCCATAAGTCAGCAGCCAATACCAGTACAACCAGTAATTGTCTCTTATGTGTGTGGGTACGATTCTACACAAAATAGTAGGCTGGGTGGAAATGGTTAGTTCTAAACTAGGGATTCGTTTCTACCATTGCCAGCATAAGGACACACAGTTGGCAGCAGGGTCAGAGTGTTTGATAACTTTTTCTGAGTGACAGACAGTTACATATATCTGTGCCGATTGTGGAACCTGGGAACACCATTTTGAGGATGTATGGTTTTTTTATCTGAAGTTCTCAAATTCTTAGTTTGGTGAGAAATTGCATATATGCTATACGTTTCTAAGGTGACACAAAAACTTTGAATCTTGTTAGATCCATCCCAATAAACATAGAATTGACATATGAAAGCATTCTTGGAAAGACCAGAGTGAAATTTCAGTGTTGCTCAGACAGAGAAGACACTTAACAAGACCAAGTGCTTGGGCTATTGTGCTTACAGGGAGACAACAGTCTCTTGGCTCCAAAACTGGCGGATGGGGACCTCTGTCAGCTCAGTCTCATTAGTAGATTAATCTCTGAAAGACACAGAGAATGGGGCCGATTGACAGTGAGAGATCTAAACAGCCATATATGTTGGCTATTTCAGAATTCAGATAAAGTATGAAACAATGTTGTAGTGCCTTGAGGCAATTCTCTCCGAGTGCCTGTTAGCCTGTCTTCAGTAAAACTGGGTGCACATCTGGTGAAAAGAAGCTTAGCAACGTTAACCCTTGAACTAAGAATTCTATTGTTAGAAATAGAAATGTTCCCTACGTAGAATGTTCCAGGTTGGCCCCACTGCAGTTGTAGCAGCTTCAGATCTTGAAGATTTCCATGATTGCAGGTTCAGAAAGAAGTGAATTGCAGTTTTCCCTAGAACAATTATCTGCATTGAGCATCACTTGTCAATCAGTGTTAGAGAAACTATCCCCTTAGCTACTCTAAGAACATTTTGGTGCTCTGTCTACTATTGGTACATTGCGTGTCTTTTACTGGAGCCTTGGGTGCCAAGATGCCCTTATAGTAAGTGTTAAGCCCTGGACAAACAGGAAAGCCAGGGGACAAACTAGTGTCTACTTTTAGCTGAGAACCTGAATGCTCAGTGCACTTTGCTTTGATGTGTAATGGAGGAGCACAGGACATTTGATATACACTGGTCACATTATGTTTTTTCCTTGGTCATCATTAGCCTATGAGCCTGACTAAATGAATACCTGCCAGCTGTGCCCCCATGATCCACGTCCACTCCAAGCGCATGGACTCTTCTGACTTCTTGGTCTCCTGCAACGTTTGCTGTGATCCGACACGCATTCATGCACCACTAAGATTGGTCTTTGCCTTATCCCATCCAACATACTAACCTCACCTGGGCATAGAAGAACCAATAAATTCATGGAGAAAGATTATTTTTGAAAGTAAACATTTCTGCATCCTTAGGCAGCATAAGTGAAAATCTGCCTGTGTAGGGATGTGAGCCTTTAATTATTTTTTATTAGGGATTGCTAAACCACTACACTACACATTACCTGGGTTGCTCACAAAAATGAACATAAATGAAATGATAACAGGGAAAAGTTCAGACAACATGAGAATTTGAGTCAGATGTGTAGGAAGAACCTGGATTTGTCAATCTCAGTTTACTCCCATGTGAACACTAAGGGGCTTATTTATGAGAGACTTGAGCCGCTGGAGCATCATTTTTTTTACGCTCCAGCAGCGCAAGCCTCTAAATCATATCTATGAGGCAACGCAAAGGCACTCTGCATGGCTTTGCCCGCCTGCCCGGATGCCCGTGCAGGCGCATTTCTCGCAAGAAATGCGCATGCGCGGGCGTCCGCGCATGCGAATTTGTGACAAGAAGTTGTGAACGAGGAAGAGGGAGCCCCGGAGACGCCGCGCTGCAGGTAAGTCTTTATATTTAATTATTTTATCATACATGACATTATTTTAAAAGGAAGGCGGGCGGGAGGCGGGTGGCAGGAGGCAGGCAGCTCCGCTTCGCCCTGGCATGTGCGTAGCGCTGCCTGCTACGCCAACTTCGAAAACTGCGAAGCAGGCAGCGTTACGTACACTACGTGGGCGAAGCATAGTACTACGCCCAGGGTTAGTGTGCATGGAATTTCAGCAATGTTATTGTTACCACAGCGTCTTTATCCACAAATCTGTGATAAAATGAACTCCTCATCAAGAGAAGACAAGAGGTGAATCTCCACCAAACACAGGTACTTCCTCTTAACTATATGAAGTAACTGCTTCTTTGTTTGATGGAAATTTGCTAGTAGTTCTCTACATCAAGAATGTGTCATCAAACTTTGCAGGAAATGCGCTCAGGGGCCTTTTGGTAAGCTGTCCATCAATGTGGGAAAAGACGGCAAGACCTTTGCATACTGCTAAGGAAAACGGGGCAGGCCCAAATGTGCAGAGTTTGCAGATGTCTTTGGGCATTTGGATACTCAGGGTAATTAAAAGTGAGAACCATTGACTCTGCTCTCACCAGGAGATGACAAGAAAGAAACCACTTGTCATAGTCACTCCAGATCAGATTGTGTTTCTACAGATCAACTATGTTTGCACCTCCATTAAGGATTTCAGCTTGTTTTTCAATGTGGAATACAAGACGAAACACACTTGCTTTTCCTTCCCCAATCATTAGAAGTTAGGATCCTTTGTGGTTTAATGTAGGGGAGGGGGGCCGTGCAGCCCCCCTCCCTGGGCTGATTTTGGCCTTGGGGACTCCATCCCCCGGGGCCTGGACATTTGATCCTGAGTGCTTTGGAGCCCACCTAGGGCACCCAGTGTGCAGCGCTGGGGACAGTGGGTGGAGCCTCAATGCCCCAGTGGTCCCTCCTGGTCCCCTGCCTCCAGTGGGAGTCAGCATTGCTCCCTTATGCATTAGGCAGAAGAAATGCTTATCCCTGTGTTTGGGAACAATTCTTTTGTATGGTTTCCTGCTCCTGCCACTGAGAACATTCTGCCAAGTGAAAGTAAACTGCTATCTCCCAATGGTGGGCACCTTGAGAAATAGGGAGCCATCCCTGGGTGGTGGCGGTCCCGAGAGCCATTAATGATTTCAGGAAGGGGGCTGCGTGGTCCCTTTCCTTCATTAAGCACAGGGCCAGCCCCAGGAAGGTGGTGGTCCCCAGGCTGAAAATGGCCCAGGAGGGGTGCCGTGTGGCCTCCCTCCATTCTTTAAATTATTCTGTCCCGGGGAGGTGGTGGTCCCTGGAGCAATCTCAATACCAGGAGGGGGTCCATGTGGCCCGTCTCCTATTAGCAGGCCAAGCCCTGGGGAGGTGGCGATGCACGAGGAACAACCTGGCCATAGGGATGGGTCCACATGCTCCACCCTCCCACTTGTTAATATTTAATTATGCCCCAATGGTGGGCACCTTGAGAAATAGGGAGCCATCCCTGGGTGGTGGCGGTCCCGAGAGCCATTAATGATTTCAGGAGGGGGGCTGCGTGGTCCCTTTCCTTCATTAAGCACAGGGCCAACCCCAGGAAGGTGGTGGTCCCCAGGCTGAAAATGGCCCAGGAGGGGTGCCGTGTGGCCTCCCTCCATTCTTTAAATTATTCTGTCCCGGGGAGGTGGTGGTCCCTGGAGCAATCTCAATACCAGGAGGGGGTCCATGTGGCCCGTCTCCTATTAGCAGGCCAAGCCCTGGGGAGGTGGCGATGCACGGGGAACAACCTGGCCATAGGGATGGGTCCACATGCTCCACCCTCCCACTTGTTAATATTTAATTATGCCCCCGGGCCTGGCCCACCGGGGGCTGAAAGAGAAACAAGCACAGGGACTGCTCTTGTTTTTTTTTTTCACTGCGCAAATTTGAAAAACATGCTTTTTGGCCCTGGCAGGGGACCCCGGGGGTCTCCACCACCAGGCTTAGGGCATGAGGGTATTCCTACCCTACCTCCTTCACTTTTGTTTTTTTTGGGCACTCGACTGAGTCTGAGTCTCAAGATGGCTTCCAATGCTTCCTCGATGAAGTGTTGGCAACTAATAAGATCTCTGCACCAGATCAGTGAGATTTGCGAAGGGTCCACAGCTCTAAATATTTAAATTTGGTTTTCCTTTATTACCTTCAAAACTACCAAACGGATTTATACCAAATAACAAAAAGGGCTCTTTCTGGACTACGAGCTAGCTTTGCCAAATTTGGTGTAATTCAGTCCAGCGGTTCGGGCAAGAGTCATGTCTAAAATCCCTATGGAAAATTGTATGGGGAAAAGCATTTTGAGACTACCTTTTTGTCTTGGCCCTCCGTTGGCAAATAATCACAAAATTTCAACACAGAAGCTGAAGTGAGTGGCAAACAAGTTTTGACGGATTTGTGAAGATTCATCAAAAGGTGCCAAAGTTATTACCAATAGAAAAAACTTTTTCCTATGGAAACTAGGTCCTAACTATAACTACCTACTGGTGGAGGAGTGTCTGTGTGGGAGGGTGAGGGTGTGTGTGACTGCCTGCATGGATGAATGAGTAGGTGAGTCAGTGCATTATGGGTCAGTGAGTGCATCTGTGAGGGGCTGTATGGATGAGTGTGTGCATGGTTGTGTTGGCGAGTGAATGAATGTATCAGTGATATATGGATGAGTAGATGCATATGTGAAAGGCAGTATAGGTGAGTGTTCGAGTATATGAGGGACTATGTGTGAGTGAGTGATTGTGAGAGTGGCTGTATGGGTGAGTGTGTGCTTGTGTCAGTGACTGTATAGATGAGTGAGTATGTGTTAGTATCTATATGAATAAGTGAATGGGTATGTGTATAACTGGATAGGTGAGTAAGTGGCTGTGTGATTGATTCTATGGGTGAGTGAGCAGGTTTGTGAGCAGCACTATGGGCGACTGACAGTGTGTGAGTGGCTGTATGGGTGGATGAGTGGATATATCAGTGGCTGTATTAGTGAGTAAGTTGGTATATGAGTGGCTTTATGGCTGATTGAGTGGATGTGTGTGTAGACCTATGAATCAGTGAGTGAGTTTGTAAGCACAGGTATGGGTGTGTCAATGGTTTTGAGAATGATAGTTTGGAAGTTCTAGTGGATGTATGAAAGGTTATATTGGGTGTGAGTGGGTGAATCAGAGATTCTGTGGATGATGTCATTTGAGAAGTCATCAGTGATATCATCAATGATGTCATTGACCATGTCATGAGTGATGTAATATGTGAGGTCATATTTCTCTGGTTTTATATGAGTGAAACCTGAGCCTAACTTTAATGTCTCTGTAACCTTTGTTTTTTTCAGTGAATTTCTAAAGTTTTTTTAATTCCATTTCCTGATAATAATGTCCCTGTAACCTTTAGTTTTTTCAGTGAATTTCTAAGGTTTTTGTTAGTCTATTTCCTAACTATAATGTCCCTGTAACCTTAGGTTTTTTTCAGTGAATTTCTAAGGTTTTTTTAAATATAAATTCATAACTATAACATCTTTGTAACCTTTGTTTTTTTCAGCAAATTTCTAAAGTTGTTTTATTCTATTTCATAATTATAGCGTCCCTGTATTTTTTTTCTCCTTTAATTTGATATTCAGCATTACATCTGCCTGGTGCACCACTTATTGTTCTATTTGTCAACTATTTATTAAAAAAGTTTATTAATCATCTTATTTAAAATGTTTTTGATTTTTGCGATGATCTCGCGATCACCGAGGACACACCGTGAATACCGCATGTTTTTGACAAAGTGTAAAACACATATATAGACATATTGTATATAAAGTTTGAGTCTTGCTGTTTAGTAAGATATTCATTTAACTTTCCCCTTTTTATTCATTTGTCGAAAAAAGTGCATCTGAAATCCATTTTCCTTGATCGTGGCGACACTGGACAGTCGCATTGATGTCATGGCCACGAATAAAGCATGTTTTTGACAAACTGTGAAACACATATATAGCCATGTTTTACATAAAGTGTAACCGTGAACATGGAAAATAGGTTTTAAAGATGTTTTTTAAAGAAACTTAATACAAAAATGTCAGTTTATCTATGAGCGAGAGCATCAGTGTCTCTATGGGTCTGTGATTGAGTGCATTTGTCTGTCAGTCGATCTGTGCTAGATGCATGAGTGCCTTTGTGCATTTGTAAGTAAGTATATGACTGACTTGGATATGTGAGTGGATACATGAGTGGATACATGCGTGTCTAAGTGGGTGTCTGAGTGAGTGAGTGGGTGCATGGGTGCATGAGTGTCTAAGTGGGTCTATGAGTGAGTGCATGAGTCTCTCAGTGGGTCTATGACTAGGAGCATGAGTGTCTGAGTGGTTCTGTAAGTGGATGCATGAGTCTCTGAGTGGGACTGTGAGTCTGTGAGTCTCTGAGTGTACGAGTGACTGGGTTTATAAGTCTCTCAGTGGGTCTGTGAGTGGATATGTGAGTGACTGTATAGATGTGTGTGTCTGAGTGGGTCTGTGAGAGGGTGGATGAGTGTCTCAATGGGTCTGTGAGTGAGAGCATAAGTCTTTGAGTGGGTGAATGAATGGGTACATGCATGAGTTTATGAGTGGGTCTGTGACTGGGAGAGTGAGTGTCTGGGTGGGGCTGTGAGTGGATGTGTGAGTGTTTGAGTGGGTGAGTGGGTGGTTGCATGTATATCCTGCTGAGTCTGTGAGTGGGTGTGTGAGTCTCTGTGTGTATGAGTGAGTGACTGAGTGCTTATGTCTCTAAGAGGGTCTGTGACTGAGCGTACAAGTGACTGTATGGGTGTGTGAGTGGGTGTATGAGTGTCTGAGTGGATATTTGAATGAGTATAGCAGTGTCTCAGTGGGTCTGCAGGGGGTGTGTGAGTGTCTCAGTGGGTCTGTAAGTATATAAGTAAGTGTGTGAGTGAATCTGTAAGTGGGTGCATGAGTATCTGAGTGGGTCTGTACATGGGTGTATGACACTGAGTGAGTCTGTAAGTGGGTGCATGAGTATCTGAGTGGGTCTGTGAGTGGGTGCATGGGTGCCCAGGTGGGTCTGTGAGTAGGTGTAAAAGTCTCTAAGTGGGTATGAGACTGTGCACATAAGTCTATGGGTGGGTCGCTAAGTATTGCGTGAGTTTGTGAGTGGGTCTGTACATGGGTGCCTCACTCTCTGAGTGAGTCTGTAAGTGGAAGCATGAGTACCTGAAAGGGTATGTGAGTGGGTGCATGAGTATCTGACGGGGCATGGTACTGGATGTATAAGTGTGTGAGTGGGTATGTGAATGGGTGTGTAAGTGTCTGAGTGAGGTTTTGAGTGCATTCATGAGCCTGTGAAAGTGACTAGTAAGTGTGTACAAATATATATATATATGTTTTTCATATTTCCACCAGTATTCACGAAGGCATCATGATATTCGCAATGCACCCGCGATGGTACATGGGGGGCCATGCTGGCGATCGCGTCATTGTCATGAATATCACATGTGATTAAAAAAATCAATTTTGGATACATAACTTGTGTCACTAACACCCCCATTTCTCAAACATGTGGTCAGAGTACCTCCACCCTGACTCCTTGTGTTAGCTTTCACTGAAATTTTCAGCCCCGGGAAACGTTCATGATCATCGACAAGAGGCCGCAACTTTCTGTTCAGATTGCGTGCAGTCAATCAGAGCATTCCCACAGGCGCGCACATTTGCGATTCACCGCAGAACCATTGCTAAATATCCTCGACCACCGCAAAACTGCCACAAAATATCCGCAGCCAGAGATATTACTATATTGTTCGGTTTTAATTTCTCAAAAACTACTGAACAAATTTGAACCACCAACAAAAAGCACAATCTGGGTAACAATATCTTGGTGTAATTCCGACCAGCGGTTCGGGCTATAGGTTCGACAATGCGCTCCTATGGGAATTAACATTACAAACACACCCTTATTTTGCACCCCTATTACTTGGTCCTCACTGCACGAGTCACTCCCAAACTTTCCAGGACAAACAGAACCTACTTTGACACTTTTTTGGGGGGAACATTTCAAGCAAATTGGTGAAATGACAACAAAGATATAGGCAAGTCAAAAAATGCTTTTCCTAGGGAAACTAAATCCTAACTATAATAACCTACTGGCGACCGCCAGTAGGTTATATATGTGTGTGTGTAGATGTATGTATTATTTAATAAAAAAATGTATTACAAGACCATGGCAGACAGTTAAGTCTTATACACAACAGGAGCACGGGGGAAAGAAGGGGTCAGATCGCCCCCCAGTCAATCATTTACAACCATCCCAAGACCTGACCTCTATAGAACGAATATCCTTATATTTTTTATTTTTAAGACCCACGGGGAGTTTCCAAACAACTTTTGACTTCCCCACAGGTACAGCTAACTGCCAGTGACCTGTTGGTAATGGTGCTTTCCCTCATGAATAGGGGTAATGTTCTGTTCTGTGGCATCCCTGACTCTAACTTGAAGCAAGTTAATAGTTGCAACCCAACCCAACCACTCATCGTGTATCCAGCAAGCTGCCTCATTGCTCCCAAAAGGCCTCAAGTTATACCAGTTTAACCATATCAACTGCTGGTTAATGTCACTTTCCTGGTGCATCACTTACAAGGAAGTAGCAGCCAACACTCTCACCATCTGATGAGTCCAATGCAAAAGCAAATTGCCAAAAATAAAAAGAACGTAAACTACTCATCTTAGGTCACATATCTAGGATCAATCACGTAGGTTTGCACTTAGTATAACCAGAAGACATATTGAACTACTTGCACTTGCATACACAAGAAGAAGCGTAATTTCTGACAATACAAATAAACCTTGCATACTCTAGACCAGGTGATTGAGAAGAATGGGAAGATTAGGGCAGAAGGAAAATCTAACTATGAAAAATGCTGTCCTTTTTTTTGACAGGCATTACAGCTTCTCTAGTGTATGTATGTAGCTTAAGGCATCCCAAGTGAAGGCCCAATCCAAATAAAATCACATGCCCTACAATTTTTGTGTTACAATGTTTGAAAATAGTACTGGAAGACAACATGTTTGAGTTCAGCAATCAATTGTACTAGCAGAATCAGGGTGTCAGCATGGGGGCATCTTGTGCCCCAACAGTGGCGAATATATACATGTCCCTATTTGAAAAGAAATTCATCTATAATGAGATAGCACACTTTTATGAATCTGTGACCAAATGGTCATGATTCATAGATGATATTTTCTTTATCTGGACAGACGCCCTAGATAAACGTATGCAATTCCTAGACTGGATAAATGTGTGTGATGATAACATCCATTGCACTAATAAGATAAGCAACAGACAAGTTGAGTATTTGGATGTGGTAATCAAACATGACGTTGGGTTCTTGGCAGTCGATATGTACATCAAACCCACTGCCAGGAACACGTTACTACATCATGATAGTTTCCATCCGGTCACCCAAAAGAACAGTATACCTTTTGGAGAGTTTTTACGTTTAAGGCGTAACTGCACAAACATTAAAGACTTTGATGAAAAAGCAGTCGCCATGAAAAACAAGTTCCTGGCTAGGGGATATCCTAAAAAGATTGTTCGGGACTCTTACAAAAGAGCCCATTTTTATGACAGACAGCATTTGCTCACTAACACCAAAGCCAAAAGTGATCCATCATTAGTTTTTGTCACACGCCACTCCATGATAAATGAGAGAATACGTCAGGCAGTGTGTTCGAGCTTGCAAATTCTTAACATTGACAAGTCTAGGGAGACAGGCATAATACCCAAGCCTTTGTTTGCGTACAGGTGTAACAACAATTTAAATGACCATGTGGTCCGCTCAAGGATGAAAACAACAAACAGGTTCACCAGAGGAGCATTGAAGGCAGCAGACCAGTAGTAGGGAACTTTAAATGTACCACCTGTAAATTGTGTGCAACTGCCATTGAATCGTCATCTTTACATTTTAATGGACATTGCATATCTCCCAACAGCCTCAAAAACTGCAAATCAGCTGATGTGGTCTATTTAATAATATGCCCATGTAAAGTGGGATATGTGGGAGAAACTGGAAGATCCCTAAACACGAGGCTAACAGAACATAGATCGGTGATAAGAATGAGGAAAACCTCGGCCCCTATGGTACAACATTATGTTGAGAAAGACCATGCATCAGAAGATATGCAATGGTATATTATGGAAAAAATCTACAATAAACCAGGCACCACCACTGAAAAGATCAGAAAACTGAGAGAGGTTTACTGGATGTTCATTTTGGGGACAGCAGTAAAGGGTCTCAACCAGGAAATACCATGGGATTAAAAACAACACTTAATTGATCCCATCACCTTGTGCATCAGGACTTAACATAGAACCCAGAGACGAAAGAGATGTGGGTCCATTCTATACTCCTCCAAAGTGATTTAGGTGTATTATGTCCTCACCCGGTTATAAGTACTTTATAATAGCTGTATCTACACCTAATAATAGTACTTAAAATACTAATATCTTCATGTTCATTTCCATTAGCATAATATACAGGACCATCAGATCATTGAAACTAGGGTTCCAGAGATGTATTGCGTATGACATAGATTTCCAAATAATAATATGGAAACCGAAAATAAAGCTACATTGTACATCAAGTTGGTATTAAAAACAATATTCTCTGTACCTTCGATATATTTGAAATTTCTATTGAAATTATAGCAGTAAAGGGAACTCTAAGAAGATGTTCATTGACATTAGCATAATATAGGACCATCAGATCACAGAAACCAGGGTCCTAGAGATGTATTGCGCATGACTTAGCTTTTCGAGTAATAATATCGTAATTGAAAACAAAGCCACATTGTACATCAGGTTGGTCATTATAAATAATATTCTTGGCACCGACTAGAATTTCCGATAAGTTTAAAAATGTGTTTACTTTAAGTGGGGATTGTTTCTAATAATCATATATAACCGTAAGTGCACATCATGTATTAATCCCTTCCAGATAGTTGAAATTTCCATTGAAATTAGTGTGGTCAAGGAACTCCAAGATGGCATCCAATTGTCCAGTGACACAGTATCATTTGATATAATATGGCCTGTAATTATGACAAGCATAACCGATAGGTTTTATATTTGTACAACTAGAGTTGGGGCTGTTTGCAATAATTTTGATCAATCGGAAGTGTACAATGTAGATTAATTCCCCCCCACATAATCGAAACTTCCATTGAAATGAGTGCTGTGAAGACACTTTAAGATGGCGCCTAATTATCTAGCTACACAGAAACATTTAGTTCAACACATCCCTCAGTTGTGGACTCATCGGGTTGAGACAGATGAGGGCGGGTTTAAAAGAAAGCACCATGCCACACACTCTGTTTCGGTGTTGGGAAAGCAGGGAGCACGGATGCCAGATTATAGAGGTAAGCGATAATAAGCAACCACGGTGTTATTATACATCGTAACCAGCTCTTTGACATATAAATAATAATCCTGAGAGGACAAGGTAGCAGATTTAGAGAGGAGTATATGCACATTATGTGAAAATACAGAAATCTTGTCTCTTTTTACTTGACTACCTAGTAAAGAGCATGTAGGGACCAACCTATAATATCTCTGCCCAATCAGGTCTCTATTTTATTTACATAAGTGCAGCCAGACCAATCTAAGATGGCGCATGTATCTCGACTAAGACGGGAGTTATAGCGCATGCTCATCGATAAAGAGTGGTTTCACTGTAAGATTTGAAATGCATAGATATACAACTGGAGTCGTCGTATAACACAGCTTTGAAAAAAATAGAACTAAGAAATACAGGAATCGCCTCACTGTTTGAGCTATTTAGTGCTGAAGTTTTGTAATCGTATGGTGGGCTTAGCGGTTCAACATCTATATGTAGCTTTTGCTTTGCCATGACTTAGACAAGCAATATAAACTGGTCACATTGAAGAGTATTATTAAGTAAAAGCCCCTCGTACACATTACAACAAATTCAAATGTCCTCTCCTCCTCTCTTACAGTATCGGCATATGATTATGACTTATATAGAGAATTGATCCTGACCCATCTTAAAATATACTTTAAGAGTGCAAAGTCCAACCCAGCGCCACCAGGACAGTGGTCAGTGTCAGTATTAGATATACTCTGTCTTGAGTTCAGAAGGAGGTTTGGTTGTTGTAGAGAAATCACAATTACATCTGTTCAACCCCTTAGGTAACCTTCACTGTTACTACTTAAGTAACGCATACATCAATAATGAGCAACCACTCGGCAGGAAGATTCTGAGCACCAGTCGAGAGGTAAAATATGTGCAGCCGTTTGAGGTTTCTATCGCAATAGACACTGCTAGTATCTCAAGCTCATGTAACAAATTATATATGTCTACAATCGTTTTCTTAGCCACCTTCTTTATGAGTGGTATTTGATTTATTCTATTGTCCATTTAACTGTCAACTAGGAAGGAAGACTTACTGATACCATCCTGACGAAGTGTACCTGTAACTGAATCGCAATATTATTTATATAGTGGCATATAAGGAAGACTTAAAGAGAAGGTATTTAACCTTAAATAAAATAGAGCTTGTGTGAAATCATATTAGAGCTTGGAGTTCGACAGTATAATTAGAGATTTAAATATTGCTTCTCTTCTCTTATCAATACAGCCATCACACATCCAGGTTAGAGACATTACATGTCTCATATTACTCGAGGACAGTGTTACCTAGACACCTATGAGGTAGGCTTGGTTTCTGTATGGTTTCATTTGATTCTTTATCTGGAGAAAGAATGTGAGGGTGCGCTAGGCAAAGAACAACTAACATGAGACGATACCAAGATAAAAGTTAGAGAGAAGATATCTATTCATTTTATTGATTCTATTCACCTATGTTGGAAAGTTTGGGTCTGATGATCAACAACCTTAATTATTGGCACTTTGATCTCTTCGTTCTCTTTTATGGCACAATCTTTCTATACTTTACACTCAGAAAATATGAATGATGTCCTTGATAATGTTATAATTTCTTATAGTATGTAACTGTTATATATTGTCGCTGTGTGATACTGACTCAAGGAAAGAAACCTCAGACTAGATCCCTCTATCAATTGGGTACCTAGGATTGTAGTATATTTTCTGATTTATCCATATGGGCATCTAAACTATAGACTATAATGATGTTTATTTTTCTTTTAGTAATCACTGTGACGGAGTCCTGTGGAAAGGCCTAGCCGAAACGCGTTGTTTGTCAACAAGCCGCCAGTCTCTGTGCATTAAGTTTCTTGTGATTTATGTGTTTTAATATACACTTCTTTTGACTAAAGTTGAAAAAGAAAAAATGATGTGTGTACAAATGATTTGAAATGCTGACAATCTTGCTACTTGAAATATAGCGTTATGAAAAGATATGAAATGTACCAACTGTCAAACGAAGATAATACATGTGGTTCATAAATGAGTATTACGACTGTAAATATATTTATCTTTGTCTATCTATTATTTTAAAACATATTCTAAAAACAGATAAGAATATTAATAAGAAAATAAAAAACTGTTTATATTTTTCCTTGGTTAGCATTTGTGTCTTTACTGCATGTCTAATCAATTTAGTCTAGAGTTGACATGCCATCCTAATGTAAAATACACTATGCGCGGTGTCTCCGCTTTCCAAAGTAGTATTTTCCCTGTTTGGGTTTCTTTATCCTAACTTCAGGGGCCCAGCCTTTTTTCCAAAACCAATCCAAATATTACTCATGATCAATTGCAACATCATCCCAAAAACAGTATTCAATAGGCCATCTGCCAATTCAAGGTTTATGGTGGTAGATCTACTAGCATGCAGACGTTTTGTGGAGCTACTTACAGGTATCTTACTAGAATTTATTTTCCTAGTTTATAGACTTTGGGTAAGTCTCTTAGTCATATATTCAACTGTGTGGCTCATTGATGTTGTTCCGAATAGTATGCTTTCTTTGGTTCAAAAGTATTTATCGCAGACAAGTGTTGTACAAGGCCCTGTGTGTTCTCCAGTGCACAGAAGTAGCATTGTCCTTACAGGGAACTGTTTTCTGAATTTGAATCTGGAGGTGGAGCAATTTTGCGCTCTTTTCATGACAATCAATGCCACACCTTGAACCTGGTTATGAAGATTGCACCAGATACTTTGAATCCCTGTCAAGTATCATTGCCTGAAATATGAACAGAAGTCACTCAGAACTCTAGAGCAGTGGCTCTTAACCTATGGGTGGAGGACCCCTGGGAGTCCATGTGGGCTACTTAGGGGGTCTGCAACTGTTTCAAATAATATTAACATTAATAAAGATAAATTATTAAAGTATATACAAATAAACAAGCCAGATTGGCATTTTTAAACCTTTTCTATATTTGATTGTGAATTACACAAAATATTCAAATATTTGAGCATTTTTTTGGTGTATACTTGATTTTGTATTCTTGTGTATTGTTTTGAGGTCCACATCATAGAAATTGCTTAGGCCAGGGGTACCCAGCTTCCATCAATGACTCAGTGGCACTACCCGGACTCCAGTAATGATTCAGTGGGGGTCTACAGAAAGGTTAAGAATCACTGCTCCAGTGCATTGTGGGTTCTTGTGAGGGGAAATGAATGAACACAATATTCATTAAGAAGTAATGGTAAAGGTTTAACTTTCATACAGTGACCAGCAGTGTGATCACAAAATACAATAAGCAACTAGCTTATCCCAGAATTATGGTACATCCACTTAGATTGCAGAATCTTGCAGCGATGGAACTATCAGAAGAAAGAATATAGGCACAGAAATCCTCAGTGCAAAGTTGCAAATAAAAAAAGAGAAATACGTTTTTTTCTTCTCTACCAAGGCATCAAAAATACTTCTTGACATTTACAAATAATGTGAATCTGTTACCATGGATTCCCCTACTGTAGACTCCCAACTATTTTGAACTATGAGTTCTTTGTACTGCACTTCTTTTGTTCTCAAGTGTCAACTCTGCTTGAGTTAATCAAATTGTGCACTTTGCCAAAAATGTTATCTTTCTTGTAAACCATTCAAACAATCCTTGCTTGCTCAGTGAAAGTCTGACCAGAGGTTGTTCCACGTTTCCCATTCTCCTTTCTGGCCACCTATAATGTGTTCCTGTTCATTCTGTTTTTCCAAAGTGACTTATATGTATGCACCAAATTTATTATTTTATTCACACAATGCAGCTCCAGCACAATGGCAGTGAAAGGGTAGAAGAGTTCTTATGGGATGCACACTTATAATTTCAAATAGTAAAGGTACATTATTTGACCTGAATGCATGCATGCAGTGTGTTTATCTTTGTGATTTGGGGATTTTTTCCATTGTGGAACTGTGTTGAATATATTTATGCCATTGCACAGTATACTTTGTGGTGGGACAGTGCTCTTGTAAGTACACGGGTGAATAATGATTTATCTGTTGTGATCTATATTTTAGTAGCTCTTTAGTTCCAACTTAAGACACTTTCACATAGGCATGAGGCTACCCATATTTGGTTGTGTGCTTTTGATGCCCATGATATCCCATGGATTTATCCCAGGCACTCCGGCCAGTCATGGATTAGACTACATCAATTGCTCAAACCAATTAAACAATAGGAATTATCATCAACCAGATGTCCAAACACATATATCCAGTTCAGCACATCGGCTGCCATGGGATCATTCCTTCTTCTCTCATGTGTCTCTTCAATGGCCCTGATGGGGAGTTATGTAACCCCAGCCATGCTTTCTAAGAAGTTCAGAAGTGGCTAAATGTTCTGTGAAGCATAAACCGCCATAAACAAAAAAGATTTTCAGTGGACATACGTTTTTCTCTTAACACCGCCTTTGGAAAGCTTGCACTGTGGCCTACATACTCCTGAGGGGAATTCAGAATTTAAAAAACAGTCTAAAGTATAAGAATACTAATAAATGTGCACAAAATTGCTATGCCCACAGGATGCTGGCATTAAATGACAAAATATATATGCTACTAATGTATGTGTCTTAAATTACTGTCCACTTGTAGCTCTTGTTAATTTTATCTTCTTCTCTGCAATTGTTGTTAATATAGTTAATTTACAGTTGTTAAAAATATTCTATTGGTAACAGAACCTGTTTGTTTTTTAATTTCTGTATGCTCTGTGTTGCTGCTTTTACAATTTATGGAAAAGATATGTAATTCCATTTGGATAACTGCTTGTTTACTGTCCTAACAAAGGCTGTTATCAAACACACAAATGCTATATCGCCACCGCTTATAAATCAAGGTCTTCATATTGCCTACCAAAATGCAGCAGCAGTTGATTTATAATCACTATGTGGAAGATATGATATTTAGAAAGCGATCTCTTCTACATTAATGGCTTCAAAGGAGGGTCGTGGCCTTACCTTCCCCAGAAGTATTTTATTTCCAAGTTGGGGAAGGATACCCTTTTCCAGAATGTGCCCACACTTACCAAATATATACTTGGGAATTTAATATCCCTCCAATTGGTTTTTGTTTTTCTCTCTCCATGTTTTTAATCCGTGATTAGTTATATTTATACTTCAAAAAGGAAGTTCCAATTCTTTACTAAACCTGCTTTGCAACATCTAGGTTATTCTGCAATGTCTATCTTTATTTTGTACAGGTTTATACATGTGCTCAATCATGCATGCACTTTGTCAGACATCACTAGATTACACCGATATAATTAATTCTAACCATCCCATTAGATAAATCACTATCAAAATAACTCTATAAAAACATTAATCAGAATATCAATATCATACAATGTGTCTTAATAATTCACTAATATATTTTTTTTATAATTCCACCAATATTCGTGGTGTCACCACGATAGAGACGACGTCCCCATAACGGTACACAGGGGCCATGCTGACAATCGCGGCATCGTCATAAAAATCAAGCGTGACTAAAAAAGTCCATTTTGGAGACACAACTTGTGTCACTAACACATACATTTCTGAATTATGGGGTCAGAGTACCTCGACACTGACCCCTTATGCTTGCTTTCACAGAAAAGTTTAGCCCCGGGAACCGTTCCAGAACGATAAAATGGCAGACTTAACTTTCTGTTCAGGTTGCGTCCAGCTAATAACAGCATTCCCAATGGCGCACATCTGCGATTAATGGTGAAACCACTTTGAAATATCTGCGGCCAGAGATATATCTTTAATTTTCAGTTTAAATTTCTCAAAAACTACTGGACGGATTTGCACCAAATAACAACAAGCACAATCTGTGTAACAACAGCTACCTTTCTGTCAAATTTGGAGTAATTCCCTCCAATGGTTCGGGCTGTAGGTTTGACAATGCGTTCATAAGGGAATTAACTTTACAAACACACCCTTTTTTGAGCCCCTATTTCTCAGTCCCCACTCCAGGGATCACCCCCAAACTTTCCATGACATATATGATATATTATCCACTGGCGTTCTCCAGTAGATATTTATAGTTAGGACCGTGTTTCCATAGGAAATCTGAAAATTCTATTTTGAATAACGTTGGCGCCGGTTGCCGAATCCTCGCGAAATTTTCAAAACTAATGGGTCGCTCCGCTCAGCTCCTACCCTGAAAGTCTCGGGGTGATTCGTCAAGCGGGGGCTGAGAAAAAAGGGGGGTCCCAAAACATGTTTTCCCCATGCATTTTCCCATAGGACCTTTAGTCGAAGGTACAGCCCGAGCGGCTGAACAGAATTACTTGAAATTTGGCAAAGAGGCAGTCCTCAGGTCAGGGATGTGCCTTTTGCATATATGGAGTCAATCTGTTCAGTATTTCCTGAGAAAATTGCAGTTGAAAGTACATAAATATCTATAGCCGTGCACCGTGCGCGCACCCTAACGTGCGCGAGCGTAATTCTGATTGGTGGTTACATGTCAGTTAACGTTCGAATTGGTCGAAATCAGGAAGTGTCATCCGCCATTTTGTTTGTTTTGGGTGCGACAGTGAAAAAGAGAGGTGGCAAACGTGAAAAGGGGGCAGGGTCGAGAGTTCCTGACCCCCTAGCCTTTGTCAGGGGGTCCCTAAAGGACCCCGAAGGGTGAAAAAAACATTTTTTCTTTTTTTTATAAATTCCCGGGTGCGCGCACCGTGCGCGCACGGTGAAAAACCTTTAAAAAAATATATAATAATACATAGAAAACTTAGCATTTAAAAAACCGTACAAATTCACTTAAAAAACCATAGGTTTCACACACGTTATAGTTAGGAATTAGCATTTAAAAAACCTTGCAAATTCACTTAAAAAACTATAGGTTTCACACATGTTATAGTTAGGTGGACATTTCACTCATAAAAAACCAACGAAATTCCCCCGTTATAGTTAGTTGAGATAACTATAACTCGCGCGACCGCCACTCTATCACAAGGATGATGTCATCAGTGATGTCATGAGTGATGCCACTGACCATGTCATGAGTGATGTAATATGTGATGTCATGAGCAGTGGATTGCGGGCGTGCGAGTTATAGTTATCTCAACTAACTATAACGGGGGAATTTCATTGTTTTTTTACGAGTGAAATGTCCACCTAACTATAACATGTGTGAAACCTATGGTTTTTTAAGTGAACGGAATCGTTCTCGGATATTCCTGGGAGGAGAGGAGGAAGCCGCCATAGCCCCTGAGAACTGCATCTATTACCTACCCCTGCTACGGAAGCTGGGACGTCCGTGGTCGGCTGACCGGAGGAGTGTACCTGGCATTTAGCGAAGGTAGGAGACGACAGAATTCTCAGTGGGGAGAGTGCACGGCATGGGATTGAGGCATTATACCAAGAATCCACGACCGCAATCACTGGAGTATCATTATTGAATCAATTAGCCAAAATGTCCGCTGATACGTTGCGACACCGAGAGGAGGCTGCGAGCTCCATGTTCCTAGACACACCGGCTGGTGTGTCGGTACGGGGTGAAAACTCTACGAGTCAACCAGAGGGTGCCCCCATCAGAGAGCAGTACAAAAAATTGGAAAAACTTATGCGGGCAGAGCAGTCCAAGTGGTGGGAACACAGATCTCTTTCCCGCTACTTGGATGTAGGAAGAGTTCCCAGAGGTCTGAGAATCACCCTAGCGCCCAGCTATGAAAAACCGGACCCAGCGATGCTAGCCGAATGGGCGGAAACAAACCTGGCGTCCTCAAGCAAATTGATGATGATCTTAATAAAGTATGCGGAGAGTGACCGAGCCAAGCTACAAACGCAAATTGAAATTTTGGAAGGAGAGATCGATAAGATGGAAAAAAGTGAACATACGAAGAAACTGAGGGATGAAATGTTGGCCCGCTTGAATAAAGATGAAGAGGTGATTAAACGCAGAAAAGCGTATAAATTTGAAAGGGATCGTTTGGACTATCAAAATGGCCAAATCTTTACTTACGCACGCAAATATGATGCAGTTAAAGCAAGGGGTAAAAGACCGGCCCGGAGAAATGGAGGTGAAACAACGGTGGCATCTACCTCGGCTTCGGAACTGAGTTCGGCTGCGGACAGTGACTTTGAAGGAGAAACCAGAGTACAGCAATTGGGGTTTACCAAATTATCCCCCGCCGAGGAGGTCGACTGCCTCTGTCAGGACAGACGGGAGACTTTACGCCCCCGTGGACCTCAGGCAGCAAAGAACAAAGACGTAACTTCAAGCGAAACCAGAGAAGAAAGTGTGCCAAAAGAAATCAAAAACAAAAATGCAGGCAGGAAAGCGCAGAGGGGAAGATGGAATCGCTTTCAAAACAAGAACTGAGTGACAGTACCTATCCAAATGCGGTAATCAACTTGACTAATATGCAACTGTCCCCAACTGTAGAGAAAATCCTGGGTTTGGGTTTGTCATTTTGCCCACCCTGTGATTTTAACTTTGTAGACACCAGATTGGACACTTACCGCTTCGTTAGGAAACTTAAACTGCACAAATTTCACCTCCTCCAACCAAAAAAAGCCACAATCCCAAGCACCTCCGAGTCAACCAGCCCTCCCCTACTTACAGCGGGGGATGCAGCCTTATTTCAAGATGCTTGGTCCCTCATTGCAGAACAAGCAGATGGCAATACAACAGGGGAGCCAGCAGTTATTGATGATAGAGGGGTTTGTGAAACCCCATTCAAAACGAAATCCAATTTCCAACCGATTTTCTTGCATGATAATTTGGATGTATACCACGAGTTGGTAACTCAAGATTTAAAGAAGCTATACACCACATCCAATAGGACATTTCCCAGTAGGAACAAACAGAACCTTAGATACCGGAATCTCATAAATAAATTGGGATCGGACAACAATGTGATTGTGAGACAGGCAGACAAGGGTGGAAATATAGTCCTTTGGCCACGTCAATTATACATGGATGAGGCAAAATCGCAATTGGATGATACAGCATGTTACCGCAGAAGCAATATCAACGTGGTGAAAGCATCCTGGCAAGAACACTATTTAAGACTTTTGGCTTGGAAAAGTGGAGGATTAATAACTGAGGCGGAATATCGGTTCTTAAAGAAGGAATTTCCAGTGATTCCAACCTTTTATTTGATTCCAAAGGTGCATAAAAGTACCACCATTCCACCAGGGAGACCGATAATTTCCGCCATTAACAGTATATTGGAAAATACCTCCAAATATATAGATTTTTTCTTACAGGAATGGGTTTGCAATCTATCATCATATGTACAAGATACTTCAGATTTTCTCCGCAAGATTGAGGATTTATCTTGGGGTGACGACATGCTTTTGATGACTATGGATGTGAAGTCCTTATATACCTCGATAAAACATTGTGATGGCCTGAAGGCAATTGAACATTATTTGAACTTGAGGCCTATGACCTGCGCGGCACACAACAAAATGCTCAGGATGATGATTTCTGCATGTTTGGAGCAAAATTTCTTTATGTTTGATAATCAAATCTATCAACAGATTAGGGGTGTCGCGATGGGGGCTTGCTTCTCCCCTAGCTATGCATGCTTGCATATGGGCTTATGGGAGGAGCAGGTCCTCAACGGTGAACACATGGCTTCAACAAAGGAGCATGTCGTGCTTTATTTGAGATATATTGATGATTTGTTTTTTGTCTGGAGGGGAACGGAACAAAGCGCAAAAGATTTTGTGGAGGCATTAAATGTCAACTGTTTTAATCTTGAGTTCACATCATCTATTAGTAATAAGACTGTTTGCTTTCTAGATGTAGAAATTAATATTAACAACAATACACTTTCCGCTAGACTATTTAGAAAATCGACTGCGGGTAACACCATTTTGCACGCCTCAAGCCACCATCCCTCACATCTCATTCGGAGCATCCCCTACGGGGAGATGCTCCGCATTAGGCGTATATGCAGTTCCGATTCCGATTGTGACATTGCCCAGGAGGCCAGCAAACAGAGGTTCCTCGCTAGAGGTTATCCCCTCAAACTAATTAAGGATGCAATCCAGAAAACACGACTCATATCCAGGTCAAATGCTTTGTTACCAAAGTCTAAAATTGAGAAAATATTGGATAAATCACCTAAATTCCAATCGAGAATAATTCTAACTTATAGTAGACAACATCAAGAGTTGAGAAGGATTTTTAGCCGCAATTGGAATTTAATACAGGGCGACCCAGTAATTGGGGGTACCATTGATTCTAAACCAGCCATAACTTTCAGGAAAGCATTTTCCTTAAAGGATGGCTTGGTAAGCAATAGTCCAGAATTGGCCCCAGCAATCAAGTGGTTGTCACAAGTGAAAGGCTTTAAGAAATGTTCAAGCTGCAAAGCTTGCAAATTCGGATGCAGTAAAACACACTTTTTAAGTCCCTTCAAGACCATGCCTATTGAAATTAACAAAAGACTTACATGCAAAACCGAATTTGCAATCTACATTTTGGAATGTCCCTGTAGATTCAGATATGTTGGTAGCACTAAGCTACCAGTACATAAAAGGATTCTGCAGCATATCAGAGCAATTTCTAACAAAGATCAGACCTATCCTGTGGCTAGGCACTTTGAGGGGAAACATAACAGCAATCCCGGTCTCCTTCAATATTATGTCATTGATGCGATTTTACCAATGAAACGTGGTGGCAATCGGGAAGCCAAACTTCGGCTACTTGAAACTAGGTACATTATAGAATTAGATACGAAGAATCCAAATGGCCTGAACTCGAGTGAGGATTTCTTCACATGTCTCTAGTTCCTCCATTGCTAGCTAATGCCTTCATCACCATTTTTAGCATAAATTCAATTCAATTTCTACTTTAAATCCCTCCAAATCTGCTCTCTCTGGTAGGACACAATATGGGCTCATACTGTTATCCCGTAGGGAGCGTGCAGCGACATGTTTTTAATAGGAGTTTCTCTTTTCTTCCTTTTCCTTTTCTACTCTTTGCAGAGAAGAGAGATAGCAGATTGAGGTATTAGACTGCCTTTTGGGTTACATTTTGAGATGAGACAAAGTGCATATCTTATTATTGATAGCCTGGAACTGTAGCTTGTATTTCAATGATCATGAATCAAAAAGTTGACTATCTCAATAGAAAAGGGAAAAACTAATGAAATCAATATGAGGTAATAATAAGATAATGTTTCTTTTTTAAACAAATGAGAAAATATAAATACACAAAAAAAGCGGAAAATCATGTGAAAGAGCTCCAATCTTGAATTTTAAGTAATTAAGTGACAGTCTTCAAAACTCTGTTAGATGGGGAGAAAGGACAAGATGGGGCAGGAATTTCTTGTTCTTATCCGAAGAAGGGGTAGTTTTGTATTCATACAATGACACCCGTTTGATTTGTTAGCAGGACATTAGGGGATCATATTGGATGATGTTATTAAGATTGCAATTAGATCTAATCTTTATTGGCCCACTGGGGCGTGATTTGGGAATTTGAAGATCGGTAAAGATATTAGGAATTATCACACTGCGCAATGAATTAATAAATTTTAGTTTGATGGATGTGCGGGTTTTATACAGTTGGGATATCTAAAGAATATCACTGTATATACCAGATGGAACTTTTTTTATATATATTTTATAATTCATGAATATTTATTTTTGATATGAAATTGCAGATATATTTTTCTATTTATAGATATTTATATTGTATTTATATAATTATTTATTTGTAAATATTTGTATGAACTGTGAATCATCCACAATTGCGCTAAATGTCATAAGTATTTATACAGTAACATTGAGACTGTGTTGATATGCAGTAACTCTTCATTGTCTATAATGTGGTCATATCCGGTGTTGATTCCCCTTTAAAAACTGCTATTCCCCTTTGCAACGCGTCATGTGATCAAGGCCCGAGTGGGGGCTGAAACGCGTCATGTCGGACTGGTTCAGAGAAATTTAAATAAAAATCTCAGTGATTGGCACCGAAGTTTGGGTCCGTTCTTCGTCTTCCTAATCAAGGCAGCACTATAGACGAATTTACATTCATATATATATATATATATATATATATATATATATATATATATATTATCTACTGGCGGTCGCCAGTAGATAGTTATAGTTACAACCTAGTTTCCATGGGAAATCTCAAAATTCTATTTTGAATAACTTTGGCGCCGGTTGACGAATCCTCGCGAAATTTTCAAAACTAATGGGGCGCTCTGTTCAGCTCCTACCCTGAAAGTCTCGGGGTGATTCGTCAAGCAGGGGCCGAGAAAAAGGGGGTCCCAAAACGCATTTTCCCCATGCATTTTTCCATAGGACTTTTAGTCGCAGCTACAGCCCGAACGGCTGAACAGAATTACGTGAAATTTGGCAGAGAGGTAGCCATAAGGTCAAGGAAGAGCCTTTTGCAGGTCTGGTGTAAATCTGTTCAGTATTTCCTGAGAAAATAGCATTTAAAAGCATATCAATATCTACACGCGCGCACCGTGCGCGCACTGTGCGCGCACTCTGCCGTGCGCGAGCGCAATTCTGATTGGTTGTTAGATGTCGGTAAACATTCGAATCGGTCGAAACCAGGAAGTGTCGGCCGCCATTTTTTTCTCTCGCAGTCTGAGGGGGAGAAAAAAAAAGGTGGAGAACGTGAAAAGGGGGCAGAGTGGACAATTCCTGACCCCCTAGCCTTGGTCAGGGGGTCACAGAAGGACCCCCAAGGGAGAAAAAAACAATTGTTTTTTTTTTTAAAATCGCGAGGTGCGCGCACCACACGCGCACGGCGCGCACTCCGCGCGCATGGCGCGCACTGCGAACCGTGGGTGCTCGGTGCGCGAAGCGCACCGAGTGCCCACAGAGCGCGCACGGTGCGGGAAGCGCACCATGCGCGCACCGTGCGCGCACGGTGAAAAACCTGAAAAAAAAATAAATTAATAAATACATAACTTAGCATTTAAAAAAACGTACAAATTCACTGAAAAAACCATAGGTTTCACACACGTTATAGTTACGAATTAGCATTTAAAAAACCTTGCAAATTCACTTAAAAAACCATAGGTTTCACACATGTTATAGTTAGCTGGACATTTCACTCGTAAAAAACCAATGAAATTCCCCCGTTATAGTTAGTGCAGGCAACTATAACTCACGCGACCGCAATCCTCTGCTGATGACGTCAGATATTACATCACTGATGACATATGTGTCTTTATGAAAAATAAATATTTGTAATATATGTATAGCTAAAGATTAATGGAAGAAGACATGGGTAAATAAGTGTCTAAATACAGTGATGTAATATCTGACGTCATCAGCAGAGGATTGTGGTCGCGTGAGTTATAGTTGCCTGCACTAACTATAACGGGGGAATTTCATTGGTTTTTTACGAGTGAAATGTCCAGCTAACTATAACATGTCTGTAACACTATGGAAGCGTGCTTGGCTGAAAAAATTCATCATGATTTTGAGGTTCAGCGAAAGAGGCTATACTTCCTGGGTACTCAAAAGTGCTATGGTTAAACTCAATAAAGTGACTTGTTCCCATGCCCTTTATGATCCCTTATGCAAACTCTCTAAAGAAAAAGATAATGACACAAGAATCATACTCATATACAACAACAGTTCCAGAGTTATCCAGAAAATCCTGACAAAAAATTGGACCATTCTCGTGATCGACCCCTTTATAGGGCATACCAACCAGGAGAGACCTAAGATCACATATCAATTTTTGAGGCTTTATTTGGACAATTGTCATAAAAGCACAAAAAACATATACAACATACATCACAAAACAGTATCAAGAAAACATTTACACTAGGACAATATTAAAAATAGTATTACATTCCAATAAAGCTCCAAGACAATGATAAAACCATAATAAACAAGCATTTGCAATGCAATAGGTCTCGCATTAGTTAGAGTTAGAGATTTTGGCATTGTTTATATTTTTCTGGATTTGTTTGTTGTTTTCTGTACTGAATGTGTTAGCTAACTACAGTTTTTTATGTATCTGTGGAGTAAGTATGTGTATTATACCTTTTGCATTTAATATATTTGCTGGTGTAATAGTATATGTAGCATAAGCTAGGGTAGCAATAGTGTATCTGTAAACCATAAAAATAGTACGGATATAAAAAATCAAAGTGCCGAACTTTATAAAGTAAAAGCACCACGAACACGGATAAAGGCATCTATTGGACACTAAATAGAAAAGTAGGTAAGAAATAATTGGCAGATGCTGCATGTGGCTGTGCCCTGCAAGGCACCAGAAAGCGCACAGAAACGTTTAACAGAACTTATAAGATACACATAAGGGTATCTGTACACTACTATTTGTAAAACATTGCAGAAGGTATCAATAAAAATTGGTATTTGTTGCCTCTGTTTGTTGTTATATGTGTAGTGGGATAATATTTATTAACAAATGGTATAAAAATATAGTTGCACGTTTAAAGCGCTGCTTATAAACATGCAAAAAAAACACTAGTTAAATATGTCCTGTGAGTTGCCCTAAACAGTAACCTAATGTTAGAACAGCAAAAGCGGCACGTAAATATAAGTGAAACCGACTCGAAATGTATTGCTGCGATAGCAGAACCAAAAGCGCCAAGTATGTAAAAAAAAAAAAGGTACATTTTTAAATAAATATATAATACGCCAAAATATGCTAAAGTGGAAGTGTCATGAAAATGGCTCACACAGTTAACACGTAATGTATAAAACAACTACGAAATAACAGACAGATGTGGGCAAGGCGTCTTTTAGTCTGTTTTGTTTGTTATTTACAATACACTGAAAGCTATCATAGAGACGAAGAAAGGCACAGCATGTGGTTTACTATCTAGAACAGTTTGCTTGTAGCAGCTAATTAAGTGCGAACAGTGGATGGTGTTATAGATAAGAGTAACAGATCCACCTCCAAACAACAAACAAAGTGCTAGAGGGATGTTTTGTGTCCTGTAAGAAGTTTGTAGATGGCATACGTTTACCAGCTGCCACATAATATTGTGGAATGTCCTAAACATGCCGTAACAGGTTATTATAGTACCTGCATCCACCTAAAAAATGCATTCTGCTCCGACAACCAAACTGCAGTTAGGAGATTGCATTATGAAAGCAAAGTACAGAAAACTTTGTGTAAACAGTTGTAGAGCCCGGCTGTAAAATAATAGACACTTATGTTTAGCCAAATAGGCGAAGTCAAATTGATTGATTTAAATCCCAGTAGGAGTTGTAAGCAGACACAACAGTATAGACACTGTCTAAAAGCGACACAGCGGCCAAAAAATAAAAAATACGCCTTGCTGTCCCAAAAATGTATATGTTTAGGCTGCTATATAGGGGCTGCATTTGTTGAATTGAACAACGCTGTGAGTGGCGTATTTTAAAACATCACACCACTAATGGGAAACACAATTGCAAAAAACGCGCTATGGTGCTGTATTACTGTGGCGCTTTAGTTCTGTTAATGTATACAGCGCTTTAATCTTCTTTAGGTGGTACTGTGTGTAAAATGTCCACTTTGAATAAAACCTCGCCAATAAAACGTTGCGATGGAACAACACTAAACCGAGAAACTAATTGTGGCCTAATTGTGTGTGGATGCAAGGCTGCTAATGCTATCGACCTCAGAAGGATGAAAAGGGCATCAAGACGGTATGTAAAAAAAACCACCAACAACATTAAAAAGAACAGACTTTCCGTGTTTTGTTGCAGCAACACGGGGCGGCCACGAGAACAGAGATCACATGACACAAACGCTACATCTGTTTTCTTCAAAAGGAATAAGCAGCTCATTAATTGAGTGAAACTAGAGCACCGTTTAAAGAAAATCTTTTCTCTTCCCCCCCCAAATGCCTGAAACGCAGCGTTCTAATATCTGGCGAAAAGACCACGACTTTAGTTAGTAGGACCAAATAGTTGTAAATAAAGCATGTTTTGTTTGGTATGTAAAAGGTCATACATTTCTTTTTTGGGGGGGGGTTTTATGTAGCTTGGCAGTTTAGGTTGTTGGACAGGTAACCAATTTTGAGGCAGAATTAAGAAAATCCATCTCCCCCCTGCAACCCTCCCCTCCTCTCCACAGAAGCAAAAGATCAGCACAGCGAGGGGTCTTGAGAGAGTGAGTGAGGTGTGTAAAGAGAGATGTTGTGTGTGAACAGTCCCTGCGTGTGTGAGCAGTGCCGATGTGTGTGTGCGAAGTGCCTGTGTCATTGGTTGTGTGTGAGCAGTGCCGGTGTGTGTGAGCAGTGCCGATGTGTGTGTGTGCAGCGTGTGTGTGTTTGATAGTAACTAGTGTGTGTGAGTATTGTGTGTGGATGCAAGGCTGCTAATGCAAGGCTGCTAATGCTATCGACCTCAGAAGGATGAAAAGGGCATCAAGACGGTATGTAAAAAAAATCACGAATTTCTAGATTCAGCAGAAGGTAGGACTGGCACAGAGTCAGTGACCGCAGCGCCAGCTGGTGTGAACTGAAGCAGACCATGAGGATCATTAATGCACCCCAGGAGATGCGGCCTTTGTTAGAGTCGCCTCGTCTCATGGGCCAGAAATGGCCTAAAGCCCAGTCTGTGGGTGAAATTAAGCAGAGCCCGCGCTGGAAGCCATGGATGGGGAGGGAGGGGGAACCATGGCACATGGAGGAAGCGTCGGCAACGGCGCCCGCTTCACGAACCATGAAGTGCAGGCGTCCGTGGAGGGGTGTGGGTGTGGCGAAGGGGTCAGACCGTATAGTTATATAATGCAACACAATGTACACAGAGACAACACTTACACACGGAGAACGTGCAGTCACAGAGCACACAGAGACCAGTGGCAGGGAGTACTCGAGTCGAACACACACGTTACCCACTGATTCAGCGCTCCTGGGCAGTCTCCATCGAGGTACAGCTCCGGAACGTGAGCCATCATTCTTGCTGATAACACCTGGAGACACCAATAGGAACACGGTGTGACCAAAACACCAGATACTCTCTGTACCACACACGCAGCAGCTCTGATGGACGAGAGCACTTACGGTGTGCAGCACACACAAGGAGCTTGCTCAGAGGTGTGCTATTAATGAAACTGAAACCGAGCGAGAGACTGAGCATGCAGACCTCGGCACTAAAATCGCGGTGTGTGGCTAGTTAAGAAAGTTCCCCTCTGACACAGATTAGCCTGAAGAGCGGACGGAAACTGTAGTTAGGCGGTGCTGCTTCCGGAATGAACGGAAGTGAAGCATGGCCTCTACAGCCAATAATAAGCACGATAAGAAAAGCTATGACAACATTAAACGAATGGGAAGAGGCAGGAGAATTTAAGCGGCAATGGGCGGAGTTTCTCCCAATATACTAATTACTTAATGCCTCGTAGAGGCAGCGCATGCGCTGCCCTATGCGAGACCTAAAAATGATAAAACTCACGTAACAGGATATGTAAGATATCAATATTTAAATTTAAATTTGACCAACAGCAGAGGATTTTAAGGTACAAGTGCGAATGGCCCATGACCATCCCAGAAACTTGGCGACAGCAATAGCTATATTAGGACCACAATCAGAACCCAAAATTCTTAAAGCATATGTACCGCTCCGTGTGCCCAGGGAAGAGCAAACTGGTCTCAGCCATTTACGGCACGGAGCCACGTATAGCGGACATACAAAAAATATGTGAGGAATGGTTTCGTCCTCAACCCTGCAATAGTGGCACTTGCTACTTGTGGATAAATCCCATTTACGTGTGAAAAATTTGGTGGGGAGGGAGCCTATCCTGAATTGGAAATATAATTTCCGATCTAGTGGCTTCTCTATTAGGTCCCAGAACAACTCACAAACCTGCCTGGGTTTAAAGTCCAAGAACCGGCCTGACAAACTATTGACTGTGACCACATTAGATGATGACAAAAATAACATTTCCCAATATTTTTGCTTTAACTCCAACTTGGTAGGGAAAGCAGAGGTCTCTGGGAAATCCCAGAGACACAACAGATCAAGTTTGGCGAGTGTGGTTCTAATCTCTTTAAGCCAGCCTATTTTGTGAAAGCGGTCCAGAGCAATCACATCTTTTAAACCCTGTACAAAATGTGAGAGCTCCGGGTTGGACCATAGTCGCCTCCAGTATAAGAGTGGACGTAGCTTTGCCATATCCTCAATTTTCTTCCTGCCTAGATCTAAGCAAAGTGGGGTCATCGGTGTGCTTTGAGGAACCCCAACTAGACAGCGAAGAAACTTATTCTCTGCCAGGGCTAAACATCTTAGGTCGCTAAATCCCCATAGCTCAGCTCCATATACAGCTGAGCTCACCACTTTGATGTTATAAATTTCTAGGGCCGGGGTTACAGGTTTAGTAAGCGACGTTTTGTGTTTCTTCAGCAGGGCACCTACATGCTGATGATGTTTTAGAACTGTAAGGTTCAGATGATTTTTCCAGCCCATATCCTTTTGGAGGGAAATGCCTAAATACGTGAAAGTATCCACCTGTTCCAAAGGCACGTTATTTAATAGTATCCTTCAGCAAAAGAGGCTATACTTCCTGGGTACTCAAAAGTGCTATGGTTAAACTCAATAAAGTGACTTGTTCCCATACCCTTTATGATCCCTTATGCAAACTCTCTAAAGAAAAAGATAATGACACAAGAATCATACTCATATACAACAACAGTTCCAGCGTTATCCAGAAAATCCTGACAAAAAATTGGACCATTCTCGTAATCGACCCCTTTATAGGGCATACCAACCAGGAGAGACCTAAGATCACATATAGAAAGGGACAGAGCCTGAGGAATGCCTCAGTACACAGTGACATCACAGGGGCCAAACAGGTGAGAGACCACAACCTGAAAGGGTTCTTTCAGTTTGGTCACTGTAAATCTTGTGGGAGTAGATACATGAAAAAAGATTACACCACATCCAGATGCAACATCTCTGGAAATATCTCCCAGTCTCTTACATACCATTCCACCTTTGTTGTCTATGTACAAGAAAGGCCCTGCAAACTGAGATACGTGGGCAGTGCCACCCAGATGCTTAGGAAAAGGGTTCTGTAATACATGAGGGCTATTAACAACAAGGGCCCTCTTTACCCAGTTTTCAAGACTATCAGTTTTCAGAAAGCTCCCTTTCACGTACTTTTACATTGAACAGATCCCTCCGAACTCCAGGGGAGGAGAAGGGTGTTGAGACTTAGAAAGAGGGAGTCCAAATACATTTTGGATCTTGAAACCAAAAGTCCAGGGGGACACAATCGTGACGAGGAACTGGGGGTGCATTTGAATTAGGAATAACTCCATTTGTCCCTGTTAATGGAACTTGTCTGCAGCTACATGTGTTTTCATCTCCCTGCATATACATACATTTGTATACTTTTCTTGGTTTTCCTGTGTTTATGCATCTCGTATAAGCTTCTTTATTGTCTCCTTAAAGGATCTCATGATGCCATGATTTTAATGTATATTGTTTGTTTACTTTTATGCCTCAGGAGGAAAGAAAGGAGCCCACCGGGGTATGCTGATGACAACAGTATGGGTACCCTACCCTTTTCTTCAACAACACTGGTTGGTTGAAACACCTGGGATAAGATGAGACTTTGTGCACCTTTGGATTCTTTGTTTGTATTTTTAGCTGCTAGGGTTTGTGCACTCTGTCCTTAGGTTATCAACAAACCACATGCTCTAGGAGCAGTTAACACTTACCTGATACCTTTCTCCATCTGGTGAACCCATATTTGTGGGAGCATGGTCACACTTAATATGCACGTTTTGCCCACTGGAGCGGGATTGTACCTCATGTTTAGTTTCAAGAATACAGACAGATTATACATGAAGATATGTTTCTTTCACATTTTCTATTACTTTGTTGTCCTTGCTCTCGTTCACACTTAGAGCAATCAAAACACTATGCCCACTGGGGCTAGATTACATCTTTTGCATCCCTTTTTTGATGTATATATATTATAGTTTGTTCTCTCCACCCTTGTGATGCTAGTGGAATGAAACACACGCCTCCCCTTCTTTGTTTCATATTGAGACGTTGCATCAACCATCTCACTCGGGTTTGTCCAGCACAGTTCCAGGCATTTACAATTAGCGGGTGTCGAAAGTGAAATTTTGGGCTAAAACTGCTCTTTGTTTCTGTACTCTGCATTGTATAATGCGTAACACACTATGTTGATATAGAATGTACTGTGATGGCATCAACTATGCCTTTACCCATTAGCAGTAGCACCGATGACATTGAATATTGATCTTTGAGTATTTTAACCCTGACACTTGTCCCTTATTATGTTGCCCAAGCACAGATCTTTCTATATGTATTTACATGCTAAATACATGCAACTTACAAATGTACAGACCATTCTAACATGGCCACTACTACAAGCGTACTTTTCAGAGTACTAAATGGATGCAGTCCTTTCTTGATGTTCACACTTACAGCTATGCAACAGCACTAGTTTCTGGCAGCCTTCTCATGTGATCAAGACTGCTGTGCAGTCGAAATGTGTAATGAAAGGTATGGATTAAACCACCTTTGCAACTATGACCAGGGTCCTGAGTGTGCATTATTCACATGTGTTCCTTGTTCGAAATATATATACGGACCAGGTACATCACATTTTGGACCCGATATAGTGATGAACTTTTTATTATCTCAGAGAGTCGAATACAACCACTGTATGATTTTTTAACTCAACTTTGCCTGTAATAATCTTAACCTAGCTTTCACACACAATATCCATGCTACAGAAATTGACTTTCTTGATGTATCTTTCAAGATAGTTGACGGTGAGATATACATCAAACTTTACTGCAGGAGCACTGCTGGGAATAGTATTCTCTATGCGAAAAGCCATCATCCCCATAAGTTGAAATTTAGCATTCCCTATGGGGAACTGCTCAGAGCTAAGTGCAATTGAAGTACCGGCCAGCCTTACACAGTGGAAGAGAAAAGGATGATCAGCAGGTTTTAGGGCTAGAGGTTATCCCATGAAGGCCCTAAGGGCAGCAAGTGTCAAAGCTAAACAGTCAACGAAGGAAACATTACTAAACAAGAGGAAGAAAGATGAGCAAGATCCGCAAGCAGCCATACTGATTACCACTTGCAATAGTGAAACAACAGCCATCAGAAAGATGCTCACTAAACACTGGCACCTGGTCAAGAGTGACCCAGTAATAGGAAATAGAATGTCTCCCTTCCCAATGTTTGCATACCTTAAATCCACAACCACAGTGGGACATCCTAGTACATAGCTACACAGACACATGTTGCAAGAGGGAAGGCTGGCTACAGGAGCAACAGAGATTCTTTAAGTGCGGCAAGACCTGCAAGAAAAATAGCAACCAGAAAATGTACAGGATAGCTATGGGTAGGCGCCGCGCATAAGTAAATTCACCACATATGGCAGTGATCACTGCATTTATGTTTTACAATGTCCTTCTTGATACATATATGTTGGAAGCACTGTCATGTAAAAAAGAGAATCTAAGAGCATTGTAGAGTGATAAAGAATCATGATGTCGCCATTCCAGTTGTGAGGCACTGGGCCAAAACGTATAATCAGAATGCTGACCTATTGCTGTTTTTTGGAATTGACAGGATTTAGAATAAAATATGAGGAGGAGACAGAGAGAAAAAGCTCAGACTTTTGGAGACAGAATATATAATTCTGCTAGATAGCAAGTCCCCAGGTGGTCTCAACGAGGATGAAGAGCTTCTTGTACACATCAGCTGATGTGGTAGTAATTGGTGTGATCCTTAATTTTTGTGTACTTCTGTTGTTTGCTGTTTTATTTGTTCTATTTCCAGGAAGTATTGGGGATTAGGGTGCTCTGTTCCCCCTTCCCTGAGTGCCAACAAACATTGATTGTGCTATACAGTGAGTGATAGTACCCTAGAGTAGTTTCCAAGAGTTTACATTAATCTGTTTTTGTGTGCTTTTGTTAGCTGTATTTTTTCCCCTCAATTTATCTTTATCTTTGTGGGTAAGAAGAGGTGAAGATAAACAGCCAAAATAATTATATGGGTTGACTCTATTGTATGAGCTGTTAGGCAGGGTTTAATATTTATAAATTGATTTGATTGGGAAGTGTGAAAAAGATCAGAGGGCCATGACCTGCAACGGGAGTCCATTAAGGCATTTGTATGAACACTGACATGTAGTACGTTGATTTATATAAGTTTTGATGTATTGTTGTTTTCATTGTCTCTGTATTTAAATCACATGCATAAATATTCACCTATTGGGCCTAGAAAGTAAAGTGAATTCCAGAGGGTTGAGGTAATAGAACACGAACATATGTATGTGCACTTCAGCATAATATATACCTGCAGTGCAACACGTAATGACCCCGTTTTCATGCACTTGTATGTATCAACATGGGAAAATGTATTTCCTGGTAACTAGAGCACATCTTCTTGAAATGTATTTAATTAACTTTTTGAATTACAGCTGGTTTGCAGTAAATTTATGTATATGTGACACAATAAGATTTGCGGATTGTGTAAAAAATACGAGGGTTTTGAACACACCTAGACCGTCTGAACAATTGTGTTGGTATATCTTCTATGTCTATTATTTTTTTTATATATGGTGGTTGGGCACATGAATTTTGTACAAGGCCATGATGAAGACCCTGGTTGAAATGCATTGCTGAGCCCAGGAAATTGGTGGAGTTAATGCCTATTTGAACTAGTGAGACTTGCTACCACCAGCCCAACACCTCAATATGGGCGAGCCTTGAGCTTTAACCATGATAACTAAAGGTGAAATAAGACTATTTTAAGGAGTTCTTAGGTTTGCCTTTTTCGGAAGTAACTTACTTGTGTGGTGTGGAACTTTTCCAAGTCTTTGGTCAGTGGACCAAACCCATTCATTTAGGAAGAGGAATCCCTGATTTCTGGGCAAAAGCCCTCATGTTGCTTTATTGTACACTTGCCAAGCAGTAGCTTGGGCTACTGCCTTAAAAAATACTTTTTATTTTGAGTTGAATTTGGGAGATCTCTCAAAATCCTTACCCAGTGTTAATTTTTCCAGTTGGCTTTCATTGAAAAACTGTGGCAGATGTCATAATGTAAGTATCGCATATGCATCGTATACTGAGGATTATGTATTTATTTTCACTCAGAGGAACTTTTCTTTACTGCTTTCATGAGATAAGTGTGATTTTGAGGAAGAGGAACATGGTGGTAGTGACCTCTTCACTGAACAGTAATCTCCAATATGTCATTTCCTTCTCCTACTAGTCATATTTCTTTCAATCTTCCATTCCATCCCTTTCTGATTGCCGCTGTTCTTCATTTTGATGTCCCTGCTTTGCTCACCAACACAGGAAAGGATTTGAAAGGTAGAACTATTCATGAAGTTGAGGCTCCAGGATGTGTTTCTTCGAAAATCCCAAGAATCCAAATTACCATCAGACAGAGTGGTATCCTCGGCGGTCGTTCCTTCACCTGAAATTACCAGGTGTGGGAATGCTAGGCCTGGCTCTATGGGGTGGATTTCTACAACAGATAAAACCATCTGCCAGTCCACAAAGATTTTCCACCTTCTCAGAGTAGGTGGAAAGTGTCTGTGGGAAAATCCCTAAAATTGGCAATGCCCTTATGCAGTATAGGATGGATTTGCATGTTGTTTCCCAACTACTGTATAATGCCCAGATACAGGGATGGAAATGCCTGTTGGAAATATTAATTACACCCCTGGCATCTCTCGCCCTGAATTGTGTGCACTTGCAGTGGGCCCACTTTGGGTTGTTAACAGACTCCACTCTGTGTCTCTCTCCAAAGTGGACCCCTCATTCAGGATTGCTGTGAAGAGGAAGTATGGGTATCAGCATAATGAATATTACTGACCGGTAAGTGTCACATAAACACTCGTGATGGCCTCCTATGACATAAAATGGGTCATCCGCAGAATTAAGATTATCTCGGGGCCACCACTGTTTGTTGTGCCTTGTCGCTCAAGGCCAGAGGTCTCACATTACTACCGTGGCTACAGGCAAAGCTTTTTGTTGAGCAAGTTTACGCACAAGAGTATGGGTTTAGAGTCACAAGAGTATTTTGTAGTAAGAAAATGTAGGGCTCATCCTGTCCTAATTCCTGCACTTCTACAGTACAAAATGCCAATAGCTTTGCCGGACTCTGCAGAGGTCAGTTATAGACAGAAGTCTACTGCTGTTAATGTTATGCGTAATTGCTTGTAGCCAGGAAGTCATTACTTTGGAATGTTCAATAACTGCACATTATTGATCGGTCAAATGTCTGTTACTGCTTCATTACTGTACTAATGCGACATACACTCATCAAGTTGACTTCAAATGCTATTCTTCCAGATTGTAGCTTGCCCTCCTGCTCCCCAGAGGGAGAGAGTGTAAATGCGCTTTTCTGTCTTGCCAGGCACCCACCAACTGCACACAGTGCAGCAAAGAGGAGATGGGCATGACAAACATCAGTATTGGATTTACGCATGGCCTATTCTGCTGGTATAATTGTTTATTTCTTTTTATCTGATGTTATAAGCTGACTGAGGGTTTCATTCCTCTACATCACTACAAGTCTCTCTTGATTGGTTAGGCCTAAATTAAAACGATACATATAATAATGATGAATTGCAACATGGTTAAGTCACGATTATCCAGTTTGTTTATATTCGTGTTTAACCTCCGCGGCAATAATGAAAATATATATGAAGTTTACTTATGTTTTGCAAGAGTAGGGATGGTGAGTGGAAACCTCTACATTAACCTTATTTTTAAACACTGTTGCCACACACTTGAAAAATCATGCCAAAATATTGTGTAATTTTATGCAATATCAATGCTTTTAGTCCTTTACATTCGACCCATTTCCGGTCTAATGTAATATTTACTACTAGAGCATACATGTCACCAGCTTATCTAGCACTGTTAGGTTTAAAATGCAAAGCTTTTAAGCTGCTACACCTGAGGGCGATTTGCATGCGACTGCAATGCCCAAAACATGACCAACCAGAATCCACTTCGATTCAACTGTTCTTCGTTTGTACCAAATTCTGAAAATCTCTGTTGCAGTTTTAATGGAACAGGTTGAAGTTCACCTTTGCCGTGTGAGGCGATTGGTGAGGTAAGTCAACTATGTAGACGGGAAAAGCAATTGTAAAAACAACCTAAGAGCTACAAGGCTTGAAAAACGTCTTGTATGGACCCTATTTTGATGAGATGTATGTGTACCAGAAGCTGTGCAAGTGCATTTTCCCTGCATGCCCTCAGGCCCTGCCTCTTGATTCTGACAACGAGGGAGGGGATTCGTGATCTTCACCATGTTTGTGATAAGTGCAGTAGTAGCCCAGTCAGAGCACCAAGCGAGAGCACCAATCAGCACATTTCATTTTTCAGACCCACCTTTTGTGTTATTAGCATAAGATGAAATTGTGGATGGAATGATGGACAACTACGCCATGACCACTTTGATGTCATATGTAGTAGCAGCAAGAATTTGTAAGGCCGTAATGTTTCCCAACATCAACATGGCTTGAGGTCTCAAAATGTTCCTGAGATAGGAAGCTTCTTTGGCAGCCTAGTATGGAAGCGTCACCACTAACCATATATCCTCAATGAAATAGAGCAGGAGGGCCTCTGAGATTAGTTGGAGCAGGTATGGACCAAGAGACATCAGAAAGCTTTACAGCCTATCAAGGATGTTTTGCTGACCAGCACCCCACCCTTCCAATGGCCGATTTCAATGCATTTCAAGCAATGGAATTGGTTCTTAATGCAAGTCTCACTGGTTGTGGGCCATGTTGTTAAAAAAGAATGAGTGAGGAAACGTTTCTCCCATTTTTTACACCAGCTATGTATTGGTATTGGGGCTGCTTTGGTTTTCCAGAGGCTTTAGGAAGACACCACACTCATGAATTGGATGTGTTCAAATAACAATGCCGTACCCATAGTTGGAACCATCCTTTGCCACAGCTTATCATCTCCTAAACTATCAGAGGTGGAAAGGGAAAGAAGTTAGCCAAATGCAATGTGACCTAGGAAAAGGGAGTCTGATTATCTGAAATCCTACCTAGCACCAAATTGTACTGAAGGACCATGTTCCCAGTTGCTTAACTTCAATTGAAGAACTGAAAAAGTACCACTGATTATTCTTCTCTGAATAATTCATTATTGTATGCACTTTTTACTTTTTCTTTTTGTGTGCATTCTTAGGACGGACAAGATTAAAACTGCAAACATTTTAATAGAGGTACTGTTATAAATTGGGTTTCTGGTTGACAGAGATATGTACCCAGTCCAATCCAAAACCACAAACCTAGTCAGGGTAGGGAAGATACCCACCATAAATTAACCTGTGCTCACCCTCTGGTAGCTTAACACAGAGCAGTCAGGCTTAACATAAGAGGCAATGTGTAAAGTATATGTGCAACACTTCAAACAGTAAGACAGTGAAAATACTACAAAAAAACTCCACACCAGTTTAGAAAAATAGATTATGATTTCAAAAATAAAAAAAGATAAAAAAAACCAAACAGCCAATAAGTAGAAGTAAAGATATGATTTTTTAAACATCAAATGTAAAAATAGCGCTTAGAAGCAAAAAGCTCCTATGGGGGTTATCTGGTCACAAAAGTCAAGAGTTCAGACCAACTGCGATGGAGCACAGGCCGGGTATAGCAGCCTTCAAGGCCCGCTGAACGAAGCACCTTGATCCTGGTCGCAATAGTGAGTTCAGGGGTGTAATTGAGCGGTGTGTTGGTGTTGATCCCTGCAGTCAATGTGATGTGTCTATTTTTTCCATGCAACAATGGCAATGCTCCGGATCTGAAGACGAAGCACCAAAGCTGAGATGCATTGGTTCTGAAGCTGATGCGCTGGGTTTCTCTACACAGTTGAGGGGATGCATTAATCTTCTCACACTGTAGTGGAGGCAATGCAGGCACGCAGAGCTTTAAGAGCAGCAAAAATGCCATCTTTCTAGAAGTGACGTTTCTAAAATAGTAATGTTAAATCTAACTTTGCCAGCAAAGAGGATTTATCATTACCATTCCAATTATATGAAACTGCCACAGGGATTCTGTAAGTGTGGTGACAGGACATCAAAATGTAGGGCCTGTGTCTCTATACCCCGTTTGTTCCTGGCAGCGCAATTTGGGCTAGCTCACAGTGTCTCCTCTGAAGTCCTAGCCTTCCCAGAGCAGCCGGTGACTTTGGCAAACCTAGAACATGAACCTCTAGTCCCCAAGGGATCAGTGGAAACAGATCATACCTTTTGTCTCACACTCACTCTTTTGTGATGATCACACTCACACATGCCATTAGTAAACAAAGGAAAGACATAATGGACATTTACAATACATTTATTGAAAGTATCAGAGTCTATTATGACGCAGATGTGCTGTGATTAGTGGACAAATACAACTAGGCAGAGTAACATTGCTAGAAGGCTGTATACAATGACCAACCCAACCATGGGAAATTTTCTATCTGTCTAGGCCCGTTCTTGCTGTGTAAGCAAAGGGATATATTAGTGATCTCTTGGAATAGCAACAGACCCAATACCTGGCGGGCATTCATTTTCGGATAGGTCTCCGTCTGAATTTTCTTCCCTACCCACAAAAGAACAAAACACAGTTTACATGATAAAACTACAGGGTTGTAAAAGCTGCAGCTATGCTACCATCTTATGTCTAAAACATTAGGAGCTGCTGCTGACCAAGCAGAAATCAGTTCAACATGGTGTTATGTATTCTAAACATCCTTGTACGAAATATGCAGACGGAATCCAAAGAAGAGTCAATGAATAACAAAACAACATGTACAGCATATTTCTAAAATAATGTCACAAAAACAATAGTGTTATGTGTGGCTGTGAACGCAGAATCAGCCTAAAACATCTAATGCGCTAAACTAAGGGAGAACCAAAGTGGGCCCAGAAGGGACATCACTATACCTCCTCTTTGGTCGGGAAAATAACTTAGTGTCTAATGAAATAATAACTGTCACAAGTTAAGCAAATTAAATGCAATGCTAAGAAGCATAATAATGGAATACATAAGTATAATATTAAACGCAACTGAAAATCTCAAAAAGTGTGCCGAATTAGGTTGAGGATGGGGCACCCAAGAGTTCTTCCACAAGATCAATGTTTAGCAAATCCAGAACGGACTCAGTCTCCACAGATGATAATTCCTGAAGAGCCCCATTCAAAAGATCTAAAGAGCAGAAATGATCCTCATTACCAGGCGATACTGATGAAGTAGTCTGTAGTCCTGATTCCGTGTTATTAGAAATGAAGTTCAGAAATCCTGGTGCAGATAAGAGAGGGCGGAACTCGGAGAGTTACTGTTAGACTTGGCATCTTTTGGCATGTTTCCCCTGAGTTTTTGCTTTCTGATCTCCCGGTTTTGACTCTGTTTTTGCTGGTGTAATGATTCTATGCACTTTTATCACTACTGACCAGTGGTAAAGTGCAAGTGCTCCTGTAGTAAAATGTGTTATGGATTGGCGTTTCCATGATTGGCCTATTTGATTTATGTGTCAGTCCCTAGTAAAGTGCACTGCGCGTGCCAGGGCCCATAAATCAAATGCTTTTGGTGGGCTGCAGCACTGGTTTGTGCCACCCACACACGCAGCCTGTAAAGTGTGACTCTGGCCTGCCATTGCAGAGCCTGTGTGCAGTCTGGGACTGTCATGTCGACTTGGCAAGTGCACCCACTTGCCAGTCCCTAAACCTTCCCTTTTCTACATGTTAGCCACCCCTAAGGTATGCCCAAGGTACCCCTGTGGGCAGGGTGCATTGTATGTGAAAGGTAGGACATGCCCTGGTGTGTGTGGCATGTCCTGATAGTGAATTACAGCCAATTTCGTGTTTCACTATTGCAAGGCTACCTTTTTCCATAGGCCAGAATGGGCAGTTTGATTATAACATCTTATAATCCTAACTGACCCAGGGAACATGGTAGAAAAACAAATTTAGTATGCCTGGACTCAGAATGACAAAATACATCTTTAGTGAAGTTGGTTTTAATATTCTGTGTTTGAAAATACCACTTTTAGAAAGTAGGTATTTTCTTGCCTAACCATCCAGCCTGCCTAAGCTAGGTTGTGTATTGCATGTCTGGTTTGTGAGTGACAGGGGCTGGGGTGGCTCCAGGAGGCAGGGTGAGTCAGCAATAGGCTGAATAGACCTATCAGCATTGGGAGTGGTGGGAGGAGTAGCACCTGGACCTGAATAGGGCTGTGCCTGCCTTCCACAATGCTGGCTCCAACTCTTGTGGTGCATCTGATGACCATGGCCCCACTGACAAAGGACGAAGTTGTGCACTGGCAGAATGCACCCAGAACTGGTTTGGACTAGGTACAGACAGTCTCTGCCTTCAGAGAACAAAGGATTTGGTGGTATAATTATTGGGGCCCAAACCCCAGAACTTTAGAACTCTTTTGGATCAAGAAGACTGCCAAGAAGAAGAGCTGGAGAAGCTGTGAGGAGGAACTACCACTTTGCTGTGTGCATTGCTGTGTTGGCCTTCAGTGGCTGCTTCTGTCTTGGGCAGTGAAAGGACTGTACTGAACTTTCTGTAACCTACTTTTGTGAGTTTCTCCAAGGGCTTGAGGTAGAGCCTGCCCCCTGTTCAAGAAGTCTCAGGAACAGCAAAAACTTCAAGCTCTTCTGCCCTCAGCACTGGGGACTGTGTTTTGTGCTGCAACAGAAGAAAAGCAACTCGATGACATCTACGACGCCGCTGCTGACTCTGTGTCCTGAAGGCACCGCAGAGGGCACCGCCGCAATGCTACACCATGACCCTGGTCTCATTGACGACGCCTGCTGATGCCAACACCACCGAGCCGCTGCTCGCACCGCGACCTGTGGGCACCGCACTCTGCACCGCCTCGCTTCATGACGACGTCTTGGTATCTCCGACACCGCCCCTCCACGCCAGGATCGACGCCGCTGGTTGCACCGTGGTTCAGGTGCACCACTCATAAAGTTACACGATGCACTGCCCTCATTTCGCACCACAGTCTTGGCCTACCAACGCCGGTACCATCGACTCTAGTTCGTCAGCCGATGACAGCACTTCAGCAACAATGACGCCGCTGCTTGCACTTTGACCTTGCAGCACCATGACGAGCACCACTTTCATCTCGCAACGCGACCCTGGTCTCACCGACGACGCCATCTGACGCCACCATCGAGCTGCTGCTCGAGGGCACCGCACGGTGCACCACTGCACTTCGCACCGCAGCACCCGACGCCTCCTGACGCCAGCGCTCCTGACTTCAACAAAGTGGAGTTCAACCTGCAACACGTGTGACTTCGAGGGCCCCGACGACTCATGCACCGACCTCTGGAACCGACGCCTGCAGATGCCGTGCTTTCAGGAGTTCAACGAGAGGTCGCCGACGCCCTGCATTTGTAAAAGGTACTGTTTGCAGGTCTTCCCGACACCGTAGCTGGCCCTCGGCGTCACAGTCAGCCAGAACTGTTTGGATTTGTTTTCTCACGACGCGTGATAGCCCTGGACGGACCTATCGACATCAAGGAGCTGTTTTTCAAGGTTTTTTTGATAGCTGAAGATTTTTAAGTACAGTATTGTGGATGTTTATCGTTTTGGTCTTGTTTCAAGTACATAAAAATATTGGATATTTTTCTAAACTGGTGCGGTGTCCTTTTGTAGTGCTTACACTGTATTACTGTTGGTTATGTGCAAATGCTTTACACACTGCCTCTAAGATAAGCCTGACTGCTCATGCCAAGCTACCAAGGGGGTGAGCAGGGGTTATTTTAGGAGTGTAACTCCCTTGGCCTGACTAGGAAGAAGGGTCCCTATTTGGACAAAGGTGCAAGCCCTTGCCAAGTAGAGACCCCCATTTCTAACATTGGTTGTCAGCGGTGAGGATAGGACTGGTGTTTGCACTCGACTCACAGTGATTGGTGTGCACTAGTACCATATCGCAGACCATTACATACCACATACTGGTTCTTTTTCTTTTTGGCCTATTTTTGAGCCTGCCAGTTTAAACGTGCTACTTCATCATGCCTCAATCAAGAGCATCATCTGTTACATCCCTGGAAATTGCCTTTGAGGAGGATAGGTTGAAATCCTACAATATGAAAGAATTGAAAGTGATTTGCAAGAACCTGAAAGTACAAGTCAGAGGCCTCACTAGGAGGGACGAACTACAAAAGGCACTGAGGGCCTTTGTAGCAGCCAGACATACCAGTGAGCAGTCTGGTGATCTCAGTGGAGTGGCGGAGGAGCCTACTTCTAGGGTGGATGTGCTTTTGTGAGGGGGGCAACCCTTCAGGCCTGGCAGCAGTAGGTTGTCCCCAGAGGAGGTGGAGGACAGGCGGGATGCAAGGAAGGTAGCAACTGAGTTAGAGAAGCTCAAGCTAGCCATGGAGGGAAAATAATATTGTTAGATTATGAGATCAGAATGAAGGAGCTGGATCAAAGGAGTAGACCCAGCTCAGATGGTGGCAGAAATTCACCAGGACAGGTATACAGAATCATATACATCCCTAAGAATGTGGGCAGGAAGTTCAAAAAGGGGGATGACATACAGAGGTGGTTTCAGGGTTACAAGGCAGCGATACACATGAATGGGGTCCCTGAGAAGAATTGGGGAGCAAGATTATGGCCTCTGTTTCCAGAGGAAGCCAGGGATACTTTGACAGCTTTGGGTAAGGGGCCTAACCTCACCTATGCTGATATGAATGAAGCCCTTCTCACTAGGTATGGTCTCACTCCTGAGAAGTACAGGGATCAGTTTATGTCCAGTAAGAAGTCTGAGGCCAACACTAGGTTGGAATGTGTGGATATGTTTTGCATTTCACTGGATGGCTGGGCGAAGGACAGTAATGTGACAGATTTTCAGGGGCTCTACAATTTGATTGTGTGGGAGCACTTGTTTACTGTATGTTTTGCAGATCTGCGCCAGCACTTAGTTGGTAGTAAGCTGACTGACCCCAGGCAGCTTGCTATAGAGGCGGACCGCTGGGTGAGTACCAGGGTCCACAAGAAAGCGTTTGGGGGAGACTCAGCCAAATGCGGGCAATGGACCCCAGAAGAAAAGTGGGGGGACAAGGGTAAAGCACAGGAGTTCTCTAAAGGGTCCCAAACTAATACCCAGGGTAAAGGTTCCCATCCCCCGGGAGATAAGAAGAAAGGGGTCTCTACATGAACGCCTGCTGAGACCGGGCTCCACAAGTGTTTTGTTATGTGACCAGGTGGGTCACATGAAAATGGACCCCATGTGCCCAAAGGGGACGCAGCCACCCACCGGTTGGCAGACCAAGGTGTTGGCTAGGGTAGCGCTTGGGGAGGAGGGGTACCCACAGGAGGGTGGGGATCCCGCAGAAATGACCCTCGTCTCAGTAGGGGACAGTGAGATGGTACCAGGAAACCAGGTGCTCCCTAACACAAAGAAAAACAGCACCTGGGTGACCATCAATGGGGAAAGGGTAGAGGCTCTCAGAGATACTGGAGCCAGTGTGACCTCTGTCCGGTGTCACCTGGTCTCTGAGGAGCAGGTAGTCCCAGGGGCATTCCACCAAGTAGTTGCTGTGGACAACTCAGAGCGCAAGTGTTTGGTGGCGCAGGTTCCCTTTGAGTGGGGGGGGTCTCAGGTCCCTTGAGGGTGGTTGTGAGCCCTACCATGCCTGTAGATTGTCTGCTAGGTAACGACCTGGAGCAGTCCTTATGGAAGAATGTTGAGCTCAGGTCTCACTTGGAGATGCTTGGGTTGCCAGAGTGGGCATGGTGTCTACTCGGTCAATGGCAGCCAGAAAGGGTGACCAAGAGGACTTGGAGCCTGAAACAGTGGCCCAAGTCCCTGCCAAGAGAAAGGGCAGGGGGTGCAGGAAACCAGCCCCTGAGGTTCCCACGGACCGGGAGGACGCTGACCTTGAGGGGGAGGCCAGGTGCCCTCAGGGGAACAAGTAGCCGAGCTGGGGGACATCTCTGAGCTGACCCATTGGCAGCAAGAAGGGGACCCCACCAGAGGGGAATTCTGCAAGGAGCAGAAAGAGTGCCCTTCTCTAGAAGGTTTGTGGTGGCAGGCTGCAAAGAAACCAGGCAGCTGGTGATCAGTCCGGATCACATCTGATCTACTGGGAGATTGGTCTCCTGTATAGTGAGCCTAAGGTTGCTGAGCCTGGGTCAGCCCATGTGCTGGTGGTACCCCAGCTCTTCAGGACCTTCAAACTGGGTCTGGCTCATGACGTGCCTCTGGCAGGACATTTGGGGTGGGAAAAGACCTTTGACAGGCTTGTCACCCACTTCTTTTGTCGCCAAATGTGAAGGCAGTCAGATGGACACTGCAGGTCTTGCCAAACTTGCCAGGCAAGTTTCAAAAGTGGGAGGAAGGTCAAAGCTCCTCTCCTCTTTTCCAGTTGTTGGAACACCCTTTGAAAGGGTAGGGATGGACATTGTGGGGCCACTGGATCTCAAGAATGCCATGGGCAACAGATACATACTGGTCTTGGTGGACCATGGCCCCCGGTACCCGGAGGCAATCCCTCTCAAGACAACGATGGTGCCAGTGGTGGGCCGTTGGTTAATGGGGATCTTTTCCCAAGTGGGGTTCCCCAGTGAGGTGGCTTCTGACAGGGGGACCAATTTCATATCCTCTTTGCATGCATGGAAGTGCCTCAGAAGTCTCTTGGGTTCAGTCCCTTTGAGCTCCTGTATGGCCACCCTGTCAGAGGACATCTGAGTTTGGTAAAGAAAGGCTGGGAGGCAGCTCCCAGGAAGACTTCCCAGGATGTGTTTAGTTACAAGCTGGCCTTCAGAAACCAAACTGCCCGCTTCAGGAAACTCGCTCAGGCAAACCTAGAAGCAAGCCAGGGAGAAATGAAGAAGTGGTATGACCAGAATGCCACTCTGGTCAAATTTCAACCTGGGCAAAAAGTGAGGGGCATGGCCCCAGTGGAACCTTGTGCCTTGCAGGACAAGTGGACTGGACAATTTGAGGTGGTGGAGCGCAAAAGTGACGTCACCTATCTGGTGGATTTGCGGACTACAAGGAACCCTTTGCGGGTCCTCCACGTGAACCGCCACAAGCCCCACTTCAAGAGGTCCAAAGTGAGCAGGCTCTTGGCGACAGATGATGGGGTGGAAGAGGAGAGTGAGCCTCTCCCTCGTAGTGAACATCGTTATCTATATACGTACAATGCTAAGTTAGCACAACCGCGTTAGATGTTAGAAAGCCATCTTGCCGCTTTTGCTGCTTTTGCACACGACACTGTAGTCACATGTTATTAATTGAGAAATGCTTGCTCAACTTTGCTTCACATGAGAATTGTCTGTTGTTCACATCCCAAACAGTGAGCAGCGACCTTGGTCTGCACATCGTGTAAAGAAACAGTCTGGGTCGCTAGACGGTGCATGTTGTTGGGTTCAAGTTGATCGGCCCACTATTTAGCCATAACACGCACACAGCTGCAAATACCTGAAAGTCGGGTGCTTTTAATATTGCAGTGTTACATGTTTTTCATTACATTCGGAAGAAGAGCTTTCCCAGGAGCAGAGTCTAGCTGATCCTGTGATGTGATCTCACTGAGCTGATCTTTACGGTATGGGGTTCCCCATTCAAGCCTAGAGACCTTTTATTAGTCTAATAATAATATTAGTTTTCTAGCGAAAGGAAGGTGGCTGAGATCCACTATCATTTTAGTATGATTACTCCTTTCATTTTCTATGGTATTGTAACTATGCTGATGGTTTTGATTTTAATCATTTGTCTGCTTATGTTAGCCAAAGTACTGCATCTTAGGACACGAGGTTTATAAAATAAACTCTTTAAACTTTACAGTGTCTCTGTTTATTCTGTTGTGGACTGATATGAGAATAATTACGAACAGGTATTTCTGATTTCCACCATTCCTGAGAATACCCTAAGTCGCTTGTTCTTGGTTGTCTATACATTGGGACCACCGAGATAAACCTCAGATAGTGAATGGGACACTGATGCAGGTCGGATAAGGGGTTCTGGGTTCTGAGGTGAGTTTTTGGTACACCGCAATTCACTGAGGTCCTGGTTTCCTGTGCAGAGTTCTGTGCATAAGCAGAATCCCTGCAACATGGCGCACCTAACGTTTGGTCTATTGATTTGAAACGCCTTAGTTATGCTTATATTAGTCCACAACTCCCTCACTCTGGTTTCCGGTTGACGGGAGTGACGGTTTAACCTACCTGTGTTTCGACTAATAGCTTCCTTCAAGCTTGATGATTAAAACGGTTATTTTTACTGAACCCCAGTGCTACTGTTGATATCGTTGATACTCTTTAGTGTGTCCTAATGGCGGTAGACATAGCCGCGCATAGTCGTGCACCTCTACGCCGTCATTTGACGACGTATGGTGTGCCAGGTGATGGGATGGCTGTTATTTTTGTGGTGAGCACTGATGCGTTATACCCGTATGAGTTGTTTTACTCATGGGTGACTTTCTGGCAGTGGATGATGATGATACGTTTCATACCTTTACTCTCACACAGCTGCCTGCGGTCTATACCCCGTATAGGACACAAGAAATTCCAATCTCTGCCTGGGAGCATACCATTTGGTTTAATGGCGCCCTTCCCCATGCGGTTGCACCGGCAAGAATGGGCCCGTTGTCCATTGCAGGGGCCACATGGCTGGTGCTGGCCGGCTTTACGCCTTATCCCCGCTATCTCACGATGGCGGTGGCTGAGTTGCGAGTACTACACACAGCCCTGATTACAATTTATAGGGCTTTAGTGCAGTACGTGTCGCGCAACGTGCAGGTGGGGACACCTGCTGTTGCGGGACAACCAACGGACCACCACGCGGTGGTTATTAGTCCTGTTATGGTTAATTCAGTTATGGGCAAGCCCCCACAGTATAAGGATGATTTTCCTTATTGGCTTGCTGAGAAATTTGACCAACTGGAGGTGGTTTTTCCGCATAAAACTCCTGTAGAGAAACACAGGATACTCACCATTAGTTTGCCGAAAGACTTGGTCCCAGATATGGCTGATTGCACAAACAGGGGCAAGGTCTTTGCCGCGACCTACTCGAAGTGCTTCAGCACTCCGTCTATGTCTGTACTACCCTCCGTCATCAAACGTGTTCAAGAGAATCACGGTGTGGAGGCTGCTGTTGAATTGGGAATGAGGCTTGTCGGAGTGTTCGAGGTGGTGGCTTCCATGGTAATGGGCAACCTCAAAGGCGATGCCATGCAGTTCCAAGTACTAAATAAGTTGGACAGCGTGGATGAACTCGACAAGCCCAAGGAGTTCGCAAAAATAATTGCGCAAGGCTACAGGCAAGTTGGCCATTGTGCGTTGGGTGTTAAACCAGCCGTTATTATTCCTGATATAGTACAGCAAACTAAGGTGAGCTCGTCAACTAAAGACGAACGCCCAAGCTTTCCTAAACAAAGTTGGCGAGCAAATAAACAGGGTAAGCAGCAACAGAAACAGGGGTCTTGTCCGGCATCGCCCGTGCAGTCGTCCAGTGAACGCACATATGATCTGCGCGATCGATCTCGTATTAGGTCACCTGATAGATTTCAGGTTTCTGAACAACGCTCTCCTCGTTCTTCACAGGAAACATCGGCTTCACAATCCGGTGGCGGAGACCGTGGGAAAGGAAGGGGTGCCCAAGGTCGTGAGCAACCTAGCCAGACTGACGGCAAAGGCAAGCAGGACGAGTCTGCGCGTCAACGACCCCCATTTCAGAAGAAGAAAGTTGCTGCGCTAACAGCGAGGTATGCCACAGATGGTGCGGACGCAGCTTAAGAACCTGACATGGGCACTAACGCTGCTCGACAGCGCGGCGGAAGTTACAGTAGTGCGACAAGCACTGCGTCCATATCTGGTGGCGACAGCAACTGATACGTTCATAACTGTAGAAACTGCTGACACTAGAGTGGCTCCCCCTGACAGACTATATAACATAGTCCTTTTAATTGAGGGTGACATACAACGCACGATTAAAGGGATTTTTTGGGATAATCTGACCACTTCTATTAGCAGAGGCAGATTGGCAACCGGCTTTAGTTTTAGATGCTCCTAGAGGGGAGGAGGTAATCCTCCCGTCCTTTGCGCACACGGTGCCAAGGGACCAAGCTAAAAAGTTCGCCGAGGAGTGGGCTCTGGTGCTTGCACCTGCTCTGTATCGTAATCAGGTAGGCTGGGATAATTTGTCTCCCAGCCATGAAATTCCGTTGCGGTCCACGCCCCAGCCACAACCCCAATATCCCATGCGCCACGAAGCAAGACCTCACGTCGCGGCTATCCTTGAACAATTGGAATATCAAGGGGTAATTGAAACTTGTGTGTCACCAATGAATAATCCTTTATTCACTGTGACGAAACCTGATGGGTCGTACCGCTTAGTTTTGGATTACCGGCATTTAAACTCTCATTGCCGGACATGCGCAGTACAAAATACCCACAGTTCGGCTCTCGTCGATAGTCTCGTGAGAAAACGGTTTAAAACCACACTTGACATCTCCAATGGCTTTTACAGCCATAATCTGTCCTCTCTTAGTAGTGAGTGGACGGCACTTACCTCGGGTGGCAAACAAAAACATTTCAAAATATTACCGATGGGCTATAAAAACAGCCCTGGTGTCTTCGCCGCTCGAGTGGTCTCTCTGTTAGAGAGCATAGACCCTGATGCGTACTCGTATGTGGATGATATTTATCTCACAGATGACGAGTTGGGACCGCATCTCAGTCGCGTTGATCGCATTATTGTTTTGTTTGCAGACTTCGGTTACAAATTCAACTTTGCGAAGTCTCACATTGCGGAATATACGGTGTTGTTCTTGGGATACGAACTCAAAAATGAAGGTCGAGGATTGGCTCCGCACTTCCTAGAGAAATGCGCATGCCTACGTGCTCCCAGGACACTGAAGAAATTACAATCTCTGCTGGGTTTTCTGAATTTCGGTCGAACTTACATTCCAGATTATGCCCAGCGTATCAAGCCGCTTTATGCCTTGATACAAACTACTTTTTCCAAATCATGTTGGCTGCTAGAGCATTCAGCTATATTGCAATCATTTCAAGCTGATCTCCTTGCTTCAAAATACTTACTGACGCGTGATAACCACACTAACCTGGTCATAAGAATTGTGCCAGGCGCAGTGGGTTTCACATACTTGACGTTCAATGAGGGCGACACCGTCCCCATTGCCTACAAATCTCACTTGTACACTTCGGCTGAACTGCGATTTTTCGCTGTCGAGAAAGATCTGACGGCAGTACAGATGGCGATTCTGGAAGAGCGAGCGCTATTGCAAGGTAAACGCATGTTGGTGGTACAACCATATCCTGTCCTTGAGGCGGTGACAAAAGCTAGTGTACCAAATTCTAAGGCTTTGCATCCAAGGTGGATACAATGGGCCACTTCCTTGACATTGCCTGACGTCACATATATCTTTGACGCGGCACTTCAGACTCAGGAGTTTTTGCAGTATGTATTTGTTCATCCAGCCCCTCTGTCTTTGCGCCCGCTCGAGGATTACTATTGTGTCATTTACACTGACGGTTCTGCGCAACCGGCAACTGGATCAAAGCATGCCTATTCAGCGGCCTGCGCAATTGTGGTCGGTACTTTCGTAAATGGTGATTTCCAATCCGATGTCGTGCATACGCAGTCATTGGGTGATTGTACCGCACAGTTGGCGGAGCTTCGTGCTCTGGTGCTAGCGTTAGAGTTTGCTGATCCCCGAGTCACTACCCTTATAGTGAGTGACTCATTTTATTGTGTCCAATCATACAACGACAATCTTCATTTTTGGTCTCAGAATGATTACCATGATTCCAAAGGTAGCACGATTAAGCATAAAATGCTTTGGCTTAAAGTGGCAGAACTTAAAGAACATCTGCCTCTCGTGAATGTTATTCACACTCTTGGTCACCAACGAGTTGGTGTCCATGCTGTCGGCAACAGCCTGGCTGACGAGGCAGCAAAAACAGCAGTGGCAACATACTTAGTAGCAGCAGTTACAAGATCCAAAAGTAAGATCAATGATGACATCTTGGCAGCTATTGCTGCTACAGAGAAGGGAACGAAATTTCCAAGAGGTTTCCCTTCTCGTTACCATTATCGCTTAAGTCCTGATAACGTCCCATTAGTGAGGAATAATGACGTTGGTGACAGATTGATTCCCAACGCGGACTGCAGACCATCTTTGATATTAGCAGCTCATGAGGGCATGGCGTCCGCGCATGCCGGTGTTGCAGCTACTGTATCTCTGTTGCAACAACGTTACTGGTGGTGCGGATTATATAAACAAGCCCGAGCTTATGTTCTTAATTGTGACATTTGCCAGCAGATAAAACCATCAACTGCGGCGCGCCCACCACAAACTCAGTTGTACATATCTAATAAACCACTAGGTTGTGTTTATTTAGATCATTGCGGTCCATTTACCTCTGATACTGCGTACAAATACATCTTGGTAGCAGTGGATTCGTGCACACGTTTTCTGTGGGTGTGGCCACAAAGGAGTGCTGATGCCCGTACTGTCATAAAGGATTTGCGTGTCTTTGTTGGAAGTTTTGCATGTGGTACCTTTCATTCTGATCAGGTCCCTGCGTTCGCCTCTAAGGCGAACAAAGATGCCATGAGAAATTTGGGGGTCCAAGTCAAATTTTCGTCTCCATACCGACCTGAGGGTAATAGTGTAGTGGAGTGAATGAACCGTGACTTAAAGCAATCTTTGACAGCCAGGGTTTTAGGTACTGGCCGGAACTGGCTAGCCCACTTATATGACGTGCAACATGCACTTAATAATCTCCTTAGAAGGTCTCTGGGTGGGCGGACCCCATACATGATGCTCTTTGGCATACGAATGTTTGTCCCGGACTTTGATGGTCTAGACATGGCGGCGTCAGCCGCACCCTTTGACATAGATGATCACTGTGCTGTATTGCAGAATCTTCAAGAAGCCAGAGACAGTCTAGCGAAGGAACACGTACCCTCCTCATCTGATGCTGCGCTTCAGGTTCCGGTAGTCAGCTGGCTACCTTGAGTTGGTGATCTGGTCCATGAGAAGGTGGAGAACAAGAAGGAGTTCGGCCCCTCTTATCGTGCACCAGTTCCGGTGCTTGGAGTACGGGGTACACGTACAGTCATTTTACATCCACTCCCTGGTCGAAAGGATAACAGGTACATCTCTATTGACAATGTCAAGCTACAGCGAGTGGCCGATTCTTCTTAGTATGACACCGGCAGTTTCTTGCCCTTCGATGCTGAAAAATTCTGTTGTGGCCCAAGCTTCTAACACCGTGCCTGATGTTGCCGTCGAGATGCATACAGTTACTGGTCCTTTATTGCCACCGACACCTGGTGGTCTACCTGAAGATGTTGAGTATGCTTATCCTGCGGATGTTCCATTGCTTGTTTTACAATCCACCACAGTTACCCAGTCACGATACACTTTTGACTCAAATTCAATGACTTCCATTGCCCCGTCCAAAGTTTCGATTTTTGTGGCCTGGTTCAAAAGACATTTTTTAATTCCCCCTTGGACTTACATTTGGCTGGTGCTCATATGTATTTTTTTGTTTATGCCCATTGGCTTTGTGGTAGTATTTTTTAGACTTATCAATGGACACTACCTGAAAGTAAGATCTACAATTTGACTAATTGATGGAACTTTGGCCCCCCACTCCTCATCACATATCATGAAAAGGGACCAGACTTTTGTGAATATTACTGCCTGGCCCGTACGTGATGGGATGGCTTGGGATGCTGTAAAATTTCAAATTCATGGCCCCACTGAAGTAATCAATGTGCCAAATGTATTTCGTGTTTCTATGGGTGATGTAGTTAAGCAGAACATCCACTCGGATGACTGGGATGTTCAAGCCATAGAAGCACTGTTTTCGGATTTGAAATATTATGCTGCATTTGATGCTGAGGATTTGTATTTAGATACTGCTAATTATGATGAGCAATTCTGTTATCAACATTATGGCACGCATTTCCTACACAAAGCAAATACGTTTAGAAATTTTGTAAATTTTACACAATGGGAACAGTGTCCCGCCCCTAGGCTGGGCAGCTCCACCACGTTAGTGGACAAATTCACATATTTTTCTGATTTCAGTGTGTCGAATCCGGCCTCCTTTTATTTTAAGGTTGCGCCTGAGTCTGCTTCTAAAGTTAGACTGACACACACCAAATTGTTGTATTCCAAGTCCTTTATGGACGAGTTGGCAATTGGAGGATATGATCTGTGGAAAGCTACTATCGATCTTAAATCGGTTTGGGGTTCTAAGCCGTGGCAGGTACAGGGAACAGAAGCTTTGCATCGTGCCTGTCTTATCCCGAATCACATGTTATTTTTAAATTCCTCACTTTTTCAGACCACCTGTTTTGGATTGGCTACGTCTAAAAAATTAAATTCTCCCTCCATTCCGGGTCTGGGTGCTTATCCAAATTGGGCTAATCATACGAATCTGTCCCTTGCTACGTTGCAGTCATTCATTTCCAACACATCCTTCAATATTTCTGAATTGAATCCGGAAGGGTGGTTGGTGTGGCAAACGAGTTCGGATTCCTGTCAACATCGGTTTCTGGAGGATTTGGCGCCGGGGTATACACAAGTTCGTGTAGACCCCCGTTTTGAATCTTCTCACACTGTAACTACCTACTCAGTAGGGAAGTTATGCCAATCTTGGCTGCAACTTCCACCTTAGCATCTGTTAAACTTCATTTAGCACGATTAAACGACAAAATAGATTTGAATGATTTTGTTAAGGGTCCTGCGGTTGGCAGGTCCAAAAGATGGGTGTATGCTGTTTACAACGAAGTTTGGAAGTTATCACAAATTGAGGCTGCATCCATATTACGTGCTATTGATCAAGCCAATATGGAAAAGGTATTGGCTGTAATAGATAATAGCATTACACCCTGTCTTCCAGAATTAATACCTTAGATAATATTGTTTCATCTGTGGTAGACATTGTGCAGGAGGATTTGTCTGTTTTGTATCATTGTCAGAATCAATTGCGTTCTATTATGCAGTTTGCATGGACATTGCAGACGTTAAAGGCTGGGAAAGTACCTTGGGATTACGTGAATACTTCATCTTTGCTCCTTCCGTTTCATTTAACTGCTAAACAACAGTTCATGTCCATGAAAGATGCGACATATTCATTGCTACACATTGAAAAGTTAGAACCTTTACCTTTCTCTGTTGCCGAATTAAATTCCGCTGTGTGGCGTATCCACGGGTTGTTCACATTACCGTTCCCTCTGTTTAAGTTCAGTTTGTGCATGAAACATTATGCCCTTGGCAGATATGAAAAACTTGGTTCTGCCTTCCTGCACGAGGTTTCGTCACTCCCATTCACGTATAGATGTGTGAGAGACAGAAAAGAGGTATACTTAAAAGGTGAAGAGTGCACTTCCACTCCAGATCACTTTGTTGTGTGTAGGCACATTCAATTGCATGGTGCATGTAATGTGCACGCTCCTAATTTAGCTTGCGTCCTGAAAGGGATCCCTGTGCCAATTATAACACCCTCTTTTACGCTGCTTGCTAACGGTAGTTATTTGCTATTAAATAATGAAGCTTGCTGTGGGATGTTAGTGGGATTTCCCTACATAGTGACTGTATCACAGAGAGTGGTTTGCTGTAATAACGCCCTTTTCCCGCCCCCGCATGGACGGCTCGATGTATCCATCTGGCCTTCCATTCCAACCTTGAAAGCAGAGTTCAATAAGATGAGCAGAATAAGGGCTCTATTGTCTCAAAAAGAAGTTGCGTTGACTTCATCCCGGGAAACATTTGTCCTTCACGTAGCAAACACGCGCACTGAGGTGCAAGCGCTTTTGAATATGATCTCCCACTTCATTTTGGGACCCTGATTCAGACTATCTTTAATGCCTCGTCAACAAGTGGCCTGGCTAATTTTTTTTAAATTGTGGGCTCCGGCCTCGTGACCTCCTTTCAAACTATTTTTGGTGTGATCCCGGCATTTTTTCATTCTATTTTTTCCAGCGTCTTCGGAGGTCTCCCTTTGCTTCTCGCCCTTGTAGCAGGGGTATTTTTGTTGATCTGCGCACTACGCTATGGACGCACAACTTGCGTCTCACGACAGCAGGTACCGGCTGTTACATCTTCGTAACCGGATGGTTGAATACTATGGCACTTTACCACTGGCGACCTTAAGCGTAGCCTATGGATTGTCCTTCCGGTTTCCCTACTTTACTTGTGTACAGCCAGTCTTTCATTGCCTAGATTGTCCATTCCAATGGGCTCTGGATTTGTGTCTGTCGAACTCGGTGTCTCCTGCCCCGGATTATGATCGGCTGATGAGCCCCTTAGTGGCTCATGAGTTGGACTGTTCTGGCGTCAGGATTATGGCCTGTGGAGCAGCACATGGAGTCCTTGGGAATTGGGACATCGGAACGGCTGCAACTGAATTCTTAGCGAGAAGTTATCTTGAAGAGCATGCCAGTTGTCCTCGAATGGTGGTGGAGGCTCCAGTGGTCGAGGAGCATGTATGTTCCTTCCCCGTGCTGAACTGGATGGCAGATAATTTTGCAGAACATTCCAATGATTTCCTCTTGGAAGCTGTTGCAACTTATTGTGCTTATACATTGATGGATTGATTTTTTTGCACTTTCATTTCGTCGTACTTCCGTCAATGATGTTTTTTTTTTATCCTTTAAATGGTTTTTTCAATTCTTTTTTATTTTTTCACTTACCTTATATGGACTTACAGTTCATGCCCTTGATTCTGTTCTATCAAACTTGAACTCTGCGTTCTTGCAAGTGTGCCCCTACTGGTTAGTGGTCCGATCAAGGGGGGGTGTAGTGAAGATCGTTATCTATATACGTACAATGCTAAGTTAGCACAACCGCGTTAGATGTTAGAAAGCCATCTTGCCGCTTTTGCTGCTTTTGCACACGACACTGTAGTCACAAGTTATTAATTGAGAAATGCTTGCTCGACTTTGCTTCACATGAGAACTGTCTGTTGTTCACATCCCAAACAGTGAGCAGTGACCTTGGTCTGCACATCATGTAAAGAAACAGTCTGGGTCGCTAGACGGTGCATGTTGTTGGGTTCAGGTTGATCGGCCCACTATTTAGCCATAACACGCACACAGCTGCAAATACCTGAAAGTCGGGTGCTTTTAATATTGCAGTGTTACATGTTTTTCATTACATTCGGAAGAAGAGCTTTCCCAGGAGCAGAGTCTAGCTGATCCTGTGATATGATCTCACTGAGCTGATCTTTATGGTATGGGGTTCCCCATTCAAGCCTAGAGACCTTTTATTAGTCTAATAATAATATTATTAGTTTGCTAGCGAAAGGAAGGTGGCTGAGATCCACTGTCATTTTAGTATGATTACTCCTTTCATTTTCTATGGTATTGTAACTATGCTGTTGTAACTATGCTGATGATGAGAATAATTACGAACAGGTATTTCTGATTCCCACCATTCCTGAAAATACCCTAAGTCGCTTGTTCTGGGTTGTCTATACATTGGGACTGCAGAGATAAACCTTGGATAACGAATGGGACACTGATGCTGGTCGGATAAGGGGTTCTGGGTTCTGAGGTGAGTTTTTGGTATACCGCAATTCACTGAGGTCCTGGTTTACTGTGCATAGTTCTGTGCATAAGCAGAATCCCTGCAACACCCTGACCTCCTGTCTACCAAGGAGCACGATTGGTCAGTAGAAGGTGTGGTCCTCTCCGCTACACTGATCCCAGAGCAGCAGGGGGACTGTCGCTGGTTGTAGGGACAGTTCGCCCCACTGTTCTTTCTGACCCTAGGTGTTACTCACTGGTGTACCCATGACGTGGGCACTGGTGACAGCCATCCTGTGAAGCACAAGATTTACAGGTTGACTGACTGGATCAGGGCCAGCATCAAGGAGGAGGTCTCTAAGATGTTGGCACTAGGGGTGATCGAGCCCTCTAGCAGTCCTTGGGTCAGCCCAGTGGTCTTGGTCCCAAAGGCTGCTGCACCCAATGCCACTCCAGAACTACGGTTTTGTGTGGACTACCGTGGGCTCAATGCTGTCACCAGGACTGAGGTGCGCCCCATTCCCAGAGCTGATGAGCTCATTGATCGATTGGGAGCTGCCCGGTTCCTCAGCACTTTGATTTAACATCTGGGTACTGTCAGATTGCTTTAACTGATGTGGCCAAGGAGAATTCAGCATTCTCAACCCCAGAAGGTCACTACCAGTTCCGGGTCATGCCCTTTGGGTTGAAGAATGCCATTGCTAACTTTCAGAGGTTGGTCAACCAGGTGTTGACTGGACTGGAGGATTTCAGTGCTGCCTACCTGGATGATATTGCTGTGTTCAGTTCCAGCTGAGAAGAACACTTGCAGCACCTCGGGAAAGTGTTGAGGGCTCTGCAGGGAGCGGGCTTCACGAGCAAGGCCAGTAAGTGCCAGATCGGGCAGGGTTCTGTGGTGTACTTGGGACACCAGGTAGGAAGCAGCCAGGTGGCGCCTCTATAACCCAAGATTGACTCCATTCTGGCTTGGGAGCCCCCCAAGACCCAGACAGAGGTGAGGGCCTTCTTAGGTCTCACTGGGTACTATAGGAGGTGTGTTAAGGGCTACGGTACCATTGTTGCCCCCTCAACAGAGCTGACTTCCAGGAAGCAGCCCAAGAAGGTTATCTGGACTGAGTCCTGCCAGAAAGCTTTCGATGCCCTGAAGGCAGCCATGTGCACGGCGCCCATGCTCAAGGCACCCAACTTCTCCAAGGAATTTGTCATGCAGACTGACGCTTCACAGCATGGTGTGGGAGCGGTGCTCTCACATCTGAACGAAGAGGGCCTAAACCAGCCTGTAGTCTTCCTTAGCAGGAGACTACTCCCCAGGGAAAGGAGGTGGAGTGTCATAGAAAGGGAAGCTTTTGCTGTGGTCTGGGCACTAAAGAAGCTGAGACCATACCTGTTTGGGACTCACTTCCGGGTTCAGACAGACCACAGGCCCCTCAGATGGTTGATGCAAATGAGCGGTGAAAATCCCAAACTGCTGAGGTGGTCCATCTCCCTACAGGAATTGGACTTTACGGTGGAACACCGTCCTGGCACAGAACACGTCAACACAGAGGATCTGACCAGGTTCTTCCGTCTTAGTAAAGAGAACTCCCAGGAGGTTGGGTAGTTCTTCCTACCTTCAGCTGGAGGAGACATGTGTTGGATTTGGCATCTTTTGGCTTATTTCCCGTGAGTTTTTGCTTTCTGACCTCCCGGTTTTGACTGGTGTAATGATTCTGCGCACTTTTCTCACTGCTGACCAGTGGTAAATTGCAAGTGCTCCTGTAGTAAAATGTGTTATTGATTGGTGTTTCCATGATTGGCCTATTTCATTTATGTGTCAGTCCCTAGTAAAGTGCACTGAGCGTGCCAGGGCCCATAAATCAAATCATTTTGGTGGGCTGTAGCACTGGATTGTGCCACCAACACAAACAGCCTGTAAAGTGTGACTCTGGCCTGCCATTGCAGAGCCTTTGTGCAGTCTGGGACTGCCATGTTGACTTGGCAAGGGCACCGACTTGCCAGTCCCTAAACCTTCCCTTTTCTACATGTGAGCCACCCCTAAGGTAGGCCTAAGGTACCCTGTGGGCAGGGTGCATTGTATGTGAAAGGTAAGACATGCCCTGGTGTGTGTGCATGTGCTGATAGTGAATTACAGCCAATTCTGTGTTTCACTATTGCAAGGCTACCTTTTTCCATAGGCCAGAATGGGCAGTTTGATTATAACATCTTATAATCCTAACTGACCCAGGGAACATGGTAGAAAAACAAATTTAGTATGCCTGGACTCAGAATGATAAAATACATCTTTTAGTGAAGTTGGTTTTAATATTCTGTGTTTGAAAATACCACTTTTAGGTATTTTCTTGCCTAACCATCCAGCCTGCCTCTGCTAGGTTGTGTATTGCATGTCTGGTTTATGAGTGACAGGGGCTGGGGTGGCTCAAGGAGGCAGGGTGAGTCAGCACTAGGCTAAATAGACCTATCTGCATTGGGAGTGGTGGGAGGAGTAGCACCTGGCCCTGAATAGGGCTGTGCTTGCCTTCCACAATGCTGGCTCCAACTCCTGTGGTGCTTCTGATTACCCTGGCCCCCACTGACAAAGTACAAAGTTGTGCACTGGCAGAATTCACCCAGAACTGGTTTGGACTAGGTACAGACACTCTCTGCCTTCAGAGAACAAACTATTTGGTGGTATAAAAATTGGGGCCAAAACCCCAGAACTTTAGAACTCTTTTGGATCAAGAAGACTGCCTAGAAGAGGAGCTGGAGAAGCTGTGGGGAGGAACTACCAATTTGCTGTGTGCTTTACTGTGTTGGCCTGCAGTGGCTGCTTCTGTCTTGGGCAGTGAAAGGACTGGACTGAACTTTCTGTGATCCACTTTTGTGAGTTTCTCCAAGGGCTTGAGGTAGAGCTTGCCCCCTGTTCAAGAAGTCTTAGGAACAGCAAAGACTTCAAGCTCTTCTGTTCTCAGCACTGGGTACTGTGTGTTTTGTGCTGCAACAGAAGAAAAGCAACTCGATGACGTCTATGACTCCGTGTGCTGAAGGCGCTGCAGAGGGCACCGCCGCAACACCACACCGCGACCCTGGTCTCACCGACGATGCCTGCTGATGCCGCCACCGAGCCATTGATCCCACCGCGAACTGTGGGCACTGCACTCCGCACCGCCTCGCTACACGACGATGCCTTGGTATCCCAGATGACGCCGCTCCATGCCGGGTTCTACGCCGCTGCTTGCACCCTGGTTTGGGGGCACCGCTCGTAAAGTTACACGACACACCGCCCTCATCTCACACCGCAGCCTTGGCCTACTAACGCCGGTGCCATCGACTCCAGTTTGTCTGCCGACGACAGCGATTCAGCAGCGACGACGCTGCTGCTTGCACCGTGACGAGCACCACTTTCATCTCGCACCGCGACCCTGGTCTCACGGATGACGCCATCTGACGCCGCCACCAAGCCACTGCTCACACTGCGACCTAATGGCAATGCATGCCGCACCGCTGCACTTCACCCGTAGCACCCAACGCCTGCCGACGCCAGCACTCCTGACTGCAACAAAGAGGAGTTGGACCTGCAACGCTTGTGACTTCGAGCGCCCCGAAGAATCCTGTACCGACCTCCGGGACCGATGCCTGCGGACGCCGTGCTTTCAGAAGCTCAACGAGAGGTCGCCAATGCCCTGCATTTCTAAAAAGGACTGTCTTTGGGTCTTCCCGACACCGTAGCTGGCCACAATGTCGCGGTCAGCCAGAACTCTTTGGATTTGTTTGCTCACAACACCGTTATAGCCCTGGACAGAGCTATCGACATCAGGGAACTGTTTTTCACTGTTATTTTGATAACTGAAATTTTTTAAGTACTGTATTGTGGATTTTTATCATTTTGGTCTTGTGTCAAGTATATAAAAATATTGGATATTTTTCTAAACTGGTGTGGTGTCCTTTTGTAGTGCTTACACTGTATTACTGTTGGTTATGTGCAAATGCTTTACACACTGCCTCTAAGATAAGCCTGACTGCTCATGCCAAGCTACCAAGGGCGTGAGCAGGGGTTATTTTAGGAGTGTAACTCCCTTATCCTGACTAGGAAGAAGTGTCCCTATTTGGACAAAGGTGCAAGCCCTTGCCAACTAGAGACCCCCATTTCTAGCAGTTACACTTCATGCAATTCCGTGGGGTTATGCAAAAACTCATGAAAATCCACGGAGTTCCGCCCGGCCACCTGCAATTTTACTGCCAATTGGGCTTGCATATTAGGACCTCAAGGCTACTCAGGATTATTGGCGCCAGAAAGCATCAGAATGTAAAGTAGCAGAACAACACTGAATAGACCCTGCTGGAGCAATGTTGTTGCATGCACACCCAACTAAGGTCTGCAGCAACCATGATCTAGCACGACAATGGGATCTAATAAGCTCTTTGTTGATACCAGTTCATAAAATGTTAGACACCATTGACCTTGCCGGCTTCCTGCTCACATGGACCTAAGATATAGCTGAACTGTGGGGAGGGGTGAATAGCGAAACCAGTCACTGGAATCAATGAGAGGCACACTGGAGGTAGGTGGACCAATGGGAGAGAAAGAGGAAGCTAGCTCACACCCTGGGGAACCAGCCTTGATACCCCGCTGCTGGGAGTAACGTCAGCTGTCCTCTCCACGAAGACTGTGGTGGCCCATTGGTTACAGATGACCTTGAATGCTCAGCTGCAAGTTAGATCATGAATATTTATATGTCAGCCAGGAATATCTGAGTAAAGTGATCAAGAGTGCACCTTTCTTGAACTGGAAAAATGTTTGTACTGAGGCAGTTTGAGCAGCCGAATCACGGGGCCTGTTATTATTATGCACACTTGTGATGAGCCGGCCCATTACTGCTATCCAAACAATCATGAGATGGGATTTATTCCTGTGAAGTACCAGCTGTTCATATGCTAATTAGGGGTGGGTGATAAAATTCATCATGCGGCGGTGGGTGGAATTTTTGATGAACTCTGTCCTCTAAGTGGAGCATGGAGTGGCAAAACACAGCAAACTCCACCGGCAGAGTGGCGTTTACTGCCCATCCCTGGTGCAGAGCATCCATCTCCCCAGTAGGGGGCAAATCATATCATGCATTTTGAAGCAGCTACAAGTTCATGGGACAACTCCGAAAATGGGTCATTATTGTACTAATCAACATGACCCTGGTCGCTCTGCTCTGCCATGGTGTTGAGTGGGGTAAAGAAAAGAACCAGGAAAATGAATGAAGGAAGGAAGAAATAATAACAAAAATACAAAAAGTTCCCAAAAAAATGAAAAACATGAAAAAACAAAATACACAGACTCAAAAATACACACTAATGCAATGAATAGCAAGCATTTGCAATACAATCAGTCTCATATTTGAGAAAGTTAGAGCTATTGGCATTTCTAAATTACAATATTTTTTTCTTTTGGTTTTTTTTTCATTGGAGTGATCATATTTGCGTAGTGCTATTGCCAATCATATGGCTTTTCGGTGCTGAAGAACCTTCATTCCTTTCCCTGGTTCTTTTCTTTACCCCACTCAACACAATGGCAGAGCGACCAGGGGAGCGGCGGCACCAGGCCCCCCAAACAGCCAGCAGCAGCCACCAACCTTGAGCATGGCGGCGTGGCCAAGGGGTGCTGCCACAGGCAATCTTTTGTGAGCTGGATGTGGCACAACTGTTTTTTTTCATGAAGTGCCACCTCCCCTTCAATCTGGCAGCAGGCAGCAGGTCTGGCAGGTCTGGTAGTGAAAAACCCCTGAGGCAGTAGCACCTGCATTGGGTGAGGGTGCGCAGGTGTGTGCAACACACCAGCCAAGTCCAGCACACCACCAAGCAGTTGATGCACTACTGGGCGGATAGCCTAGTACGGGAGCAGGACCTACTTGACCTGCTAGGCATCACGATTGTGGGGTTCATTAGTATGAATTATTTGTTGTGTTTGTGTTCTACAATTCTAACATTTTTTTCCAAATAGCATGCTGTCGCACTCAGAGGTAAACTACGTTTAGATTACGTTAAGAATATTATTGTGTGATCCATTATGAGCTAGGCTGGTGCTCTCCGCTACCTAATCTTACTTGTCGGCACACGCTTTGGCTGATTATTTAAGAAGTCATTGCAGACTCCTCTGTCTTCCTGTCACCATAGTGAATTTCACAGTGATGTGTAGTACAAGTATGCATCTATGCTTTGCAAAAAAGGGAGACTGAGTTGGTCCATCAAGAGGGTTAAGAAATGAGAATAGAATCAAAGATAATTTATTGCAATGTATTATTTCCAAATGCAGTTTAGGAAATTTGGAATAGGGATTTTAGGATTAGTATGATCAACTCAACAATAGTCAATACTAGTACTATTGGTGATCTGATTTAGATAAGTACAATGTTACCCGTTAGTCATAGTAATTTTGTGGAGTTTGATTGTACCACTAATCTATTTTTTTTATCTTCTGTATATTTCTTACATCAGCACCCAAGGGCAAGAAGAGGGGCAGCGCAGATGGTGGTGCGGGAAGAGCTGGGGAAAGGTGCCGACCACCAGCGCCACTGCTGAGGGTTCTGCTCAGCCCAGTAAGTTCTAATAATTATTATTATTAGCTCCCTAACGTTAACCTCTGCCCACTATTGTACTACCTTTAATTTTGCCTTTTTTATATTTTGTATACTGTCTCCTTTTTTTCCAACTCCCCTATCCAATCTTTTTTTAATTCCTGCTAGCCCTGCATTATCTTTTTTTTCCTTATTTCCTTATTTTTTTTTTGCTGACTTTTTTCGGTCTGTACTAGTCTGTAGTTTTCTTCTGCTTTGTTGGTTATTTTTTTCCTCTCCCCTGTATATCTTGTGGGACTGTGAGGTTAAGAACAGATTGTTTGTACTTTACTGTCTACTGCGAAGATTGCAGGACCCAGTAAGCTAGTATTATAAATAACATTCACCATGTATCTTTTTGTTGAGAGGGCTTTCTTTTTCTTGCTCATGCTCTATCAGTTAATGAGAGAGTGGCCATGGTCAGGGACCACCCCCAACCCCAATGTTGTGCAATGCATTTTATTTATACAGTATATCAGCAGTTCCCATTGCAGTGCAGCATGACTGGAAAGTATGATGTTCGATTGCATTTACCAACAAACACCATATGTCTTTCATTGACCATTACCTAGCTTTTCTAACATTGTAAAACTACAAAATACCCAGAGTGATGTTTTTCATAGAAGAAACTGCAGTGCAAACCAAACTGTAATGATGTCTTGCAGTTATATTTCTTTTAATGAAAATAATTAGGGTGAGGCATCTACAAAATTTATAATGCTTTTCCTACCCACATAGAGTGCCGCTGGCTTAAGTGCCGCTGCAGGAGGAAAAAATGTAAAAAAAAAAAATCTCCTTCTCCTCCTGCTGCAGGAGGAGAAGGAGATTTGTTTGGAGGAGGATAAGCAGCTGCAGGGACGGGCTGTGATAAGTCTCATTGCTTGCTTAGTGGCAATTACTAATATACTTATTAGCTATAAGGGGATTGTCATAACTCATGATCAAGAACCCCACGCTTTACCAGCTACAGCGGTGGTTGAGTTATGACCTTTTCTATCTACAACTCAGAAAAAGCTCACATAATGAATGCTTAAAATTATGTTTTGATGGAAACTGAAAAGAACGGAAGGATGAAAGAAAGGATAGGTGAAATGGTATGTGAGTGAAAGGAAAGGATGCGTGTGTGGGTGAAAGGAGGCATGGGTGGGTATTGGTTAAATGGATGGGTGAATGAAAGGATGATTGAAAGAAATTGTGGATATTGAATGGGTGGATAATGGATTGGAAATGTTGTTGAAAGACTGGATGAGAGAAAGTAAAGCTTAAATGATGGTGACTATATAATAGCATGATTCAATAATTGCTTGGCTGAATAAGCAAGGGAGCTCTTCTTGAGAGGTGCATGCTGCTCACCTACTTTGCTTACCTTGTTTAAGTGTTATCAAACCTATGCTTCAAAGTGGGAGATATTTTAATTTTTCTTCTAATTCCTTAACTCACGGTATTCATTTAGCGAACCAGATATGTATCCCACCCATCATCATTCAACACCCCCCTCCCTGCCCATGGCATTTCACCACCCAAACACCAAATTGCAGTATGGTTCAATTCATGATTGCAGTGTTGGCTGTGTAATGTGCGTCTGCTTCAGTTTTTGCAGAATTTACATAGTTTTCAACGCATTGCAAACCAAACACACAAGGTGTGTCTCCATTCTCCCACTCAGTCACCTCTTATTACTTCAGTCCTTTATTCTTTCCTATGTTATTCAGTCCCAGTCTACCAAAAAATTGAAAAATCCATTCTTCGCATGTGCCACACTTTTATGGCCATGTGAAGTGATTTAGAAATATATTTGGTGGTTTTCCATAACTGATTTAATTTACTACTGTTCAGATTTTTCCCTTTAGACTTTCGTCTGTTACAGTGACTGAATTGTAGTGAGGTCAACAATAGTCAATACTAGTACTATGGGTGATCTGATTTAGATAAGTACAATATTACTCATTAGCCTGTTATAGTAATTTTGTGGAGTTTGATTGTACCACGAATCTATTTTTTTTATCTTCTGTATATTTCTTACATCAGCACCCAAGGGCAAGAAGAGGGGCAGCGCCGATGGTGGTGCGGCAAGAGCTGGGGAAAGGTGACGACCACCAGCGCCACTGTTGAGGGTTCTGCTCAGCCCAGTAAGTCCTAATATTTATTATTATTAGTTCCCTAACGTTAACCTCTGCCCACTATTGTAGTACCTTTAATTTTGCCTTGTTTATATTTTGTATACTGTCTCCTTTTTTTCCAACTCCCCTATCCAATCTTTTTTTAATTCCTGCTTTCCCTGCATTATCTTTTTTTTCCTTATTTCATGATTTTTTTTTGTGCTGACTTTTTTCGGTCTGTACTAGTCTGTAGTTTTCTTCTGCTTTGTTGGTTATTTTTTTCCTCTCCTCTATATATCTTGTGGGACTGTAAGACTAAGAACAGATTGTTGGTACTTTACTGTCTACTGCGAAGATTAAAGGACCCAGTAAGCTAGTAGTATAAATAACATTCACCATGTATGTTTGTTGAGAGGGCTTTCTTTTTCTTGCTCATGCTCTATCAGTTAATGAGAGAGTGGCCATGGTCAGGGACCACCCCCAACCCCAATGTTGTGCAATGCATTTTATTTATACAGTATATCAGCAGTTCCCATTGCAGTGCAGCATGGCTGGAAAGTATGAGGTTCGATTGCATTTACCAACGAACACCATGGTGCCGATCACGATCCGGTAAAAAATATCCCCGTGCGACTCGTATCGGGTCTTTTTACCGTACGAATCGTACAAGTGCCGTACGAACTGGCAATCACGATTCGCATGGGAAAAAGTCCATACGAACCGCACTGGGAATCAGTCCCCACACGTCCTCGGGTCGGAAAATGTGTCCGACACGTCCTCGGACGAATTACCTTACAAACGTGAAAAGCCAAGTCCGACCGAGAAATCACGATCCATCCCGTGCGTCCGAGCGTACAACCGTATGGAAAAAAACACCGTCCGCACCGAACATCCATAGCAACCATGGAGACATGTGCCCGCATACGCGCCCAACACTCCCCCCAGCCCCCGTACGTACGACACGTACCCCCGTGTATGTATACCCCCACCCGTCTATGTACACCCCAGTACGTTCCAGTCGCACCCCCACCCCTGTACGTATCGTACCCCCGTGTACCTACACCCCAGTACGTTCCAGTCGTACCCCCACCCCAGTACGTGTCGGACCACCGTGTACCCACACCCCAGTACGTTCCAGACGTACCCCCACCCCAGTACGTATCGTACCCCCGTGTACCTACACCCCAGTACGTTCCATTCGTACCCCCACCCCAGTACGTGTCGTACCACCGTCAATGTACACCCCCCCACCCCTGTACGTGTCGTACCACCGTCTATGTACACCCCAGTACGTTCCAGTCGCACCCCCACCCCTGCACGTGTCGTACCACCCGTGTACCTACACCCCAGTACGTTCCAGTCGTACCCCCACCCCAGTACGTGTCGTACCCCCGTGTACCCCCACCCCAGTACGTACGAGCCCCACCCCCACCCCAGTACGTGTCGTACCACCGTCAATGTACACCCCCCCACCCCAGTACGTGTCGTACCCCCGTGTACCTACACCCCAGTACGTTCCAGTCGCACCCCCACCCCAGTACGTGTCGTACCACCCGTGTACCTACACCCCAGTACGTTCCAGTCGCACCCCCACCCCAGTACGTGTCGTACCCCCGTGTACCTACACCCCAGTACGTTCCAGTCGCACCCCCACCCCTGTACGTGTCGTACCACCGTGTACCTACACCCCAGTACGTTCCAGTCGTACCCCCACCCCAGTACGTGTCGTACCACCGTCAATGTACACCCCCCCACCCCTGTACGTGTCGTACCACCGTCTATGTACACCCCAGTACGTTCCAGTCGCACCTCCACCCCAGTACGTGTCGTACCCCCGTGTACCTACACCCCAGTACGTTCCAGTCGCACCCCCACCCCAGTACGTGTCGTACCACCCGTGTACCTACACCCCAGTACGTTCCAGTCGTACCCCCACCCCAGTACGTGTCGTACCACCCGTGTACCTACACCCCAGTACGTTCCAGTCGTACCCCCACCCCAGTACGTATCGTACCCCCGTGTACCTACACCCCAGTACGTTCCAGTCATACCCCCACCCCAGTACGTGTCGTACCACCGTCAATGTACACCCCCCCACCCCTGTACGTGTCGTACCACCGTCTATGTACACCCCAGTACGTTCCAGTCGCACCCCCACCCCTGCACGTGTCGTACCACCCGTGTACCTACACCCCAGTACGTTCCAGTCGTACCCCCACCCCAGTACGTGTCGTACCACCGTCAATGTACACCCCCCCACCCCTGTACGTGTCGTACCACCGTCTATGTACACCCCAGTACGTTCCAGTCGCACCCCCACCCCAGTACGTGTCGTACCCCCGTGTACCTACACCCCAGTACGTTCCAGTCGCACCCCCACCCCTGTACGTGTCGTACCACCGTGTACCTACACCCCAGTACGTTCCAGTCGTACCCCCACCCCAGTACGTGTCGTACCACCGTCAATGTACACCCCCCCACCCCTGTACGTGTCGTACCACCGTCTATGTACACCCCAGTACGTTCCAGTCGCACCCCCACCCCAGTACGTGTCGTACCCCCGTGTACCTACACCCCAGTACGTTCCAGTCGCACCCCCACCCCAGTACGTGTCGTACCACCCGTGTACCTACACCCCAGTACGTTCCAGTCGTACCCCCACCCCAGTACGTGTCGTACCACCCGTGTACCTACACCCCAGTACGTTCCAGTCGTACCCCCACCCCAGTACGTGTCGTACCACCGTCAATGTACACCCCCCCACCCCTGTACGTGTCGTACCACCGTCTATGTACACCCCAGTACGTTCCAGTCGTACCCCCACCCCAGTACGTGTCGTACCACCGTCAATGTACACCCCCCACCCCTGTACGTGTCGTACCACCCGTGTACCTACACCCCAGTAGTTCCAGGCGCACCCCCAACACAACCACCTAAGTACGGAGCGCACCCCATGCCCCAACATCACAACCGCATGTACGAGTCGTACAAAGCCACACACAAGGACATCATCGTACAACCAAATGGCCCATGTACACACCGTACACACGCTCAAAACGCACGTACACAACCAGGACAAAACAAAACAACACAAGAATACACCATTCGAAAGGCACAAAGCCACTAAGCATGGCCAACAACCACTAAAAAAACACTATCACTGACCTGCAACTGCCAAAAACAAACAGAGGCCCAATACACCACCACTCCTTATAACACACCCACCCAAACTTCAAACACTGCCACACCCACCCAAGGACCAATAAAAAGGGCCCACACACACAAACCATGAGCCTTTGCAACAGACTCACTGCTGCCAGACACCACAGAACCACACTACAAGCTACACCGCACCTTACACTTGCACACCTTTACACAACCACCCTCACAAACACCCTCTCATAACATTCACACACACACACACAACCATCCACCCACCCCCCCAACATCCACACACCCCCCCCCCACCATCCCCACCCACACCCCTCACCATGCCCACTACCAAGAATCCAAAGTTCAGTCACCGAGAGTTGGAGGTCCTTGTTGATCAAATCCTCAGAGTCGAGCCACAGATCTTTGGAACATTGGTCAGAAGCACCAGCCTGGCAGCCAAAACAGCCATGTGGCAGACCATCGTCGATGCTGTGAATGCTGTTGCGGACACCAGGAGGACCAAGCAGGATTGCCAGAACAGGTGGTACGATCTGCGGAGGAGGGTCAGAGCCAAGAGGCAGGAGGAACACGACCAGGCCAACGTCACCGGAGGAGGGCCCTCCCGCAGACCCGTACAGTACCATCCCTGGGAGGAGAGGGTGATGGCCATACTGCCGGTGGAGGCAGTCGAAGGATTAGAAGGACTCCGAGACCCGGGTGAGTACACAAACAACGCACCTCACATGGGGGGAACTGCAACCACAACCAAAATTACCAACCGGCACGCAACCACCACAAGCCATCGCATGACTCAACCACACTCCATGAGCAGGCACATGCCACTGCTGCCACCATGCCCCATGCACCCAGCTGGACAATGTCAAGTCACAGGCCACAGAAGACAACAACACATGACACGGTAACCCGGATGGCGGGAGGCTGGGCACCAAAAATCACATAGTGCGACTCCAAAGCAGACAACAATGCCCTCTGCCCATATGGCCTAGGTCACAGCCAGACAAACAGTGTGTCCCAACACAGGAATGACTTGCCAGCAAATGGCGGACGCCTTGCATTCAAACATGGGGGTGAAGGCACTGGTTTGCACATGACGGCAGCTAATGATCAGCCAACATTGTGAAAGAGTGGCAGCACACACCACCACAGCAGCAGCGCACACACAGACACTACACCCAATGGGTGCCTGGAGATCTGAAACAAACTCACATCAACAAGCCAAGGGCCATTCAAAGATCTGCTAACAGTCTGTGCCCAGGAAGCTGGGCCGATGTGACAGAGGGTGACACACAGAGGGAGGGAAAGGGGGACAGAGAAGGAGGGAGAGGGGGACAGAGAGGGAGGGAGACACAGGAAGACGGACAGAGGGAGGAGGCTGACACACAGAGGGAGGGAGAGGGGGACAGAGAGGGAGGGAGAGGGGGACAGAGAGGGAGGGAGAGGGGGACAGAGAAGGAGGGAGACACAGGGAGAGCAAATCAGTCCTTCGGTGTGTGGGAATGTCTGCTCGTCAGCAGCTGGACTGCGTGCATGTAGACAACGGTGGCCAGTGCCAGAACCCCCCCTCTTCAACATGGCAAAATGCAGGGCCATGTCACAACCTGTACACGAGCACAAGGACAGCTACCTGCATCATATAAGTGTGTGGATCCACTCCATGTGCACATGTACAGTGCTACAAGGAAGGCGCAAATGCATGGATCGCCACACCTGCACACTCCACTGCTGACTGCAGTCACACGTGACGCAGCAAGTAAGACTGTGCCACACATAGTTAAAGGTGCCAAATTGGTGCCCAAGGGACACACCCATGCACAAGTGCACTGTGAGTGGAATGCAAGACAGATCCTAATTCCACGAGGAAATGTGCCAAGTGTGAAACGGATGAAACATGGATGTTGCATGGACCAAAATTAACATTGTCTCTCTCACACACAGGTCAACGTCGTGCTGCACCCCCCAACACTGGGGGGGAACACTCACAGGACCCGGATCTGCAGGAGACCGATCCCACCGGCAGCGACCACTCTCACCACTCTGCGGACGACCCCGACCAACCTGGCCCCTCTGGTGTCCAACCACCTGCAGCACCTGCGTCAGGTACAACTGTGCCAACCACCACCCCCACTCCTGCCACATCCCAGGAGACACCCAGGATCCCTACCCCAACACCACAATGCAGCCAGGCTCGCCAGGAGGGACACGGTGTCCCGGGCACCCAGGAGGAGGCAGGCGACAACGCCAATGCCACCCCTCAGGGGTCCCGGAGACCCCATGTGCCCACAAGGGCAGTCCATGCGCAAGTGGGCAGGGGTGGTGGGAGTGGAGGACGGCGGAGGCACGAGCCTGACCAGTTGGCTGGGGATCCCGCATTGTCCCATGTCCGTAACATCCTGGACACATACCGGGAGGACACCACGGGCATGGCCCAGGTTGTGTCCACCCTCAATGAGATCAAGGGGAGCCTCGATGAGATAAAGACCCAGCAGGCCCAGCAACATGCCTGTCAACTGCAACACCAACGGAGGATGGAGGACAGACAGGCTGAGCAAGTGACGGCATTCCAGGGGATTCACGCTACACTCCGTCGGATGGCCGACACCATGGCCGACCCTCCCTGTGCCAGAAGGCGGAGAACATCACCACCCACAGGGAGGGATCAGGAGGAGGAGGAGGAAACATCCGACGGAGCATCCCAGACGTCGTCACGGCCTGCTGCTGAGGTTCCCCGCAGGAGGCCGGGTCGTCCACGGAAAGGACCGTGAGGGTGGCTGCTACATCACCATCTCCCAGGACACCTGGCCTGGCACCTGGCCCACTGGAGCAACAGCATCACAGCATCAAGAGACATTCTCTACCACATGGCCCTGCTGGTCACTGGCTGACCAATGTTGACAAAGACTGTGGCATGGACTCTGAGGATTTCCAATGCCAAGGCCCCCAACTCCCCTACTGAACTTTGGATTCATACATCCCGGATAGACCCTTACTTGCCCCCCCCACCCCCACCAATAAATCACACTATGATGAGTAGATGCCTGCTGGTAGCATTATTACCTAACATGTGTCTTGGAAAGTCTAAACATGCCTGAGTTATCTGTTCTCTTCAACCATCCACACCCTGGGGCCTGAGTCTGCCACAGGACACATGGGTCACAGTTGATTAGGCAAGACAGACATGGAGCACCATACACACCCGTGATGGGCACAACCAGCTGAGGGGGTGGCCGAACAACCGTGCTGACAGACACATTTAGTACAGCAACAGTCATGCGCAGAGGTCAGGGATCCTGTCCAGTGTCCTGGGTGGCACCCAGGTATGTGTAGACAGGTGGCAGAACCATGTCCTGCAAGCTTGAGTCCGGTGGATGCAGAGAATGGGGGCCTGTCCAACGTTGGATGCATGGGGATGGCACATGTCACAATACCCACGCAGTCATGGACATCATGCCCAATACACAGTGTCAGCCCACACACACAGCTTGCATCTCGCCACTCGACACATTGACACATAGCCACAATCAGGGAATACCATGCCAGACATGCAGGATGCACCGTGCCAACACACCAGCATTGACTGAGAAGGGGCACCTTGGAGGCATAGGGACACCTTTATTAGTCATGTGTTTGGGATAGCAGAGGCAACTTGAAGTACACATGAACACTTCATGTGGAGTAACATGTGGGTCCAACACTGGCACCCCCCTTCTGCAGCACAAATGCGTGATAGCCATGGAACTGGCACACAAGCGTCGGCTAACAGCTAAATACCCACAGCTGCACACGGAGAGCCTGCCATACACCATAGATCCGCTGATGTGGAAGTCCCACGCCATGTCAAGCCAATGTCAACCGTATGTGTCCGAGGGCAGTGTCACACACATTGATGCCATCATCACAATCCACCATCCCATCACTGATGACTGACAACCAGGCAGCCCATCTATTCTGGTGTACACAGCTGCATGTCGTGTCCCATGGGGATGCCACATGACTGCAGAGGAACAAAACCCCGACCTGGGCAGTGTGCACACATCGTGAACAACTGCCACACCCAATACACCCCAGATGCATCCCTTACCCCATGGAGACTTCCAAACGTGTCCGTGCCTGTAACGCTGAGTCAGCCCACGATGCCATGTCCATGAGGAATAGCAGTGCCACAACAATGCAACCAGCAGATGGCATGCGCAGGTACCTGGGGAAGAGAGACACACAAGAAGTCAGCCACAAAAAGCACAGCCACTTGCATGTGCATTGACTTGACACATGTATGGATGACCACATGCTAGGTCACAATTATGACTGGGGAAATACTACCATCACTGCCACCATCACTCCAGTGACACACCCACACACACCTCTGACTCACGTGCCAGACATGCAGGTGGAGACACACATCACAACACATGCCACACGGGGACCAAGGCGTGCACACTCAGACACTGGTACTCACCACTAAGCAAAGAAGTCTCGTATGAGCCGAGTCCGGATGTCCTCTTGCGGCTCCACATCCTCCACATCACTAGCCCCATTGCCAAGGCCTTCGTCCTCCACGGGTGGATGGTCCTCGTCATGTTGATTCAGGATGAGTGGCACAGCTCTTTCAACTGCCATGTTGTGCAGCATGCAGCAGACCATGAAGATCTTGCAAACCTTCGCCGGGGCATATGGGAGTGCGCCGCCGGTCTTGTGGAGGCACCGGAATCGGCTCTTCAGCATGCCAAACGTCCTCTCTATCACACGCCTTGTCCGTCCATGGGCGGTGTTGTAGCGGAGCTGGGCCGGCGTGATGGGGTTGCGGAGAGGTGTGAGCAGCCAAGGCATGTTGGGATAGCCAGCGTCCCCTACATGGAAAGCACATGGATATCGTTAGAACTGGCGAAGCGGTCGTGCTGCTCGGCTATACAGAATACAGGACAGACAGACTGTACCCACCAACAACACATGCCCGTTCGTTGCGCAGCTGCATCATCATATCAGGCATCCCGCTACGCCTCATGATGTAGGCATCGTGTGCTGATCCTGGGAAACGAGCACAGACATGTGAAATCACCATGTTGGACTGACACACCACAAGGGCATTGATGGAGTGGTAGTGCTTCCGATTGCGGTACGCCACCTCCCGTGCGTGTGGTGGTACCAAAGCTACATGTGTCCCATCTATGGACCCAATGACATGGGGCATCCCTCCCAGGGCATAGAATCCACGCTTGACCTCTGTCATCTGTTCAGGGGTTGGGAACTTGATGAAGTCATCCAGGTGAATCAACATGGCCTCCAAGAAATCATGCAGCACACCGCTGAACATGCTCTGGGACATGCCACCAACATGAGCTATGGTATTTTGGAAGGTACCCGTGGCAAGGAAATGTAGGGCAGCCATTACCTTCAGCTGGGGTGTCAGTGCCGTAGGATACCTGTGCTGCGGTTGCAGGTGTGGTGCCAGTCTCGCCGTCAGCTCCAGAATCAACGGTTGGGTGAAGCGGTAGAGCCGGATCCTGTCATTATCCTGCATGGCAGCCAAGTCTGGAATAATCCGGGCAAGAGGCGGTGCTCTGCAGTAATGAGGAAGTGACAAGGAAGAGTGAGTGCACTACGACAACAACTCATGTCTACTGAGCACATGTAAATCTGGCAATACACACATGCCACATAGGGAGTCAGATATGTGCTACATGCCCAGGACACGTATGGATGCAAGGTGACACTCCTTCCAAGACCCAGCTACACACGGAGATTGAGAACCTCCCCATGCCACGCCATGGGAATAGCTGTGTCCCAGTGCAAGTGAACTGCCAGACGCAACACAGGAGTGACATACACCCACACATCAGCAGAAGTAGGATGCCGATTGCAGAGACTGGTAGCGGAACACTAGAGCCACAGGTCACATGACATTACACTAGGACAGCCCACACACCTTGCCATGAAGGTGCACATGTCATGACTCACCACACATTCCTTGTGAGGATGCTGACATGGCCTTGTCACGCTACTCCGTGTCCCATGCATACATGTGCACCTCACATACGATAACACATGTGGCATGGTGTGCGGAACAGTGTTCAATGACAATCTACACACAGACACATGTTGGTTGCTGCAACGGCTGCAGCTTTTGAGGGTGCTACTACATCAACCTGATGTAAATCCCGGACACATATATGACATGGTCACATTGTGCACTGTGGGCAGTGACAAGTCATGTGTCATGACCCCTGTACCGGGCATCATGGGACACTTCCGTGTGTTGGTGTCCGTGCCATGCCAGTGACGCTCACCCCAAGTGCGCAGTACGACATGCACACATGTCATAGGAGTCAAGGGCATGCCTGGCACACATTGCACCCTCACACAGTACACCTGTACACATCTCATCATACATCTGGTGCCTCCTCCACTCAGGTGGCATGTTCCACATCACAGCCTGTGACACCTGTGCCCCACACATGTAGTAATGCACAGACGATGCCTTGATGTCCATTCCTGGACAAGTATGTCCATCCATGGACATGTATGTGCGCCCTATTCCTACCTGTGTGTCGCCTCTCACCACAGTGATGTGTACAAACCGCCGTACTGCTGCTAAGAGGGCCTGTGTATGTTTCCAAATCACTGTGGGAGTGCTGACGTATGTGTACCCATCGTGATGGCGAGCGTACAGGCATTTGTACAGTCCGTACCACTACGAGTACGCATACGCGTGCTGAACCATAGTGAGAGGGCCGTACACTCGCATGTACGCTTACTATCACTATGGGTCTGCACGCGTATGCGTACACGTAGTGGTAGGGACCGTACACATGCATGTACGCTCACTATCACTATGGGTCTGCACGCGTATGCGTACACGTAGTGGTAGGGACCGTACACACGCATGTACGCTCACTATCACTATGGGTCTGCACGCGTATGCGTACACGTAGTGGTAGGGACCGTACACTCGCATGTACGCTCACTATCACTATGGGTCTGCACGCGTATGCGTACACGTAGTGGTAGGGACCGTACACTCGCATGTACGCTCACTATCACTATGGGTCTGAACGCGTATGCGTACACGTAGTGGTAGGGACCGTACACTCGCATGTACGCTCACTATCACTATGGGTCTGCACGCGTATGCGTACACGTAGTGGTATGGACCGTACACACGCATGTACGCTCACTATCACTATGGGTCTGCACGCGTATGCGTACACGTAGTGATGTTGAGCGTACATGCGTGTGTACGGTCCCTACCACTACGTGTACGCATACGCGTGCAGACCCATAGTGATAGTGAGCGTACATGCGTGTGTACGGTCCCTACCACTACGTGTACGCATACGCGTGCAGACCCATAGTGATAGTGAACGTAGGCATGCATGTACGGGCCGTTGCCATGCATTTTGGGTGCCCTAGGGCCCCGAAACGCACCGTACCTGTGTGTGATTCTCCAAATTACATGGGGGACAAGTATTAAGGCCTACATGCATGCTGGTTGTCATGGAGACCAAGTTCAAATTTCAAAATTGTTCTGGAAGGTGCACAGCAGAAGTCAGTTGGAATTGTTCTACTTTGTTGCAATGTGTTTGTGGGGCTGACATCATGCAGGAGAATGAAACTGATAGAGAACCCACAGACTGCTAGGTTTGAAGGGATTGGTGGAAACATAGGATGCTAATGTGAGTGACCAATCACTCTGTACTCCTGTGCATAAGACTGGGCAGAAGGGCACATATAAGGCAGCCAGGTCCCATGAGGGAGTACTTGCCTGCACATCTTTGCATTTGTCGACCAAGCTGCTGCTACTGATTCCCTGGAACCATGTCAAGGGCTGTGGAGAGGTCACAGCCATTCACCCTGGAGGAGAACATGGCTCTGCTGGATGTGATCCTCCCACAGTACCCCATGCTGTATGGGCGACCAGGGTATCAGGTGAGTGCATAGGCCACTGCCACAGACTGTCCCTATGTTCTGACTGTGACTTCCGGCATTGTGTCCTGGTGTGACACACATGCCATGTACTGTCGGGGGGGTACCGGGGGGGGGGTGCCTGATTCCTCCCAGCAGTGCCCTGAGACAGGAGGGGTGTGTGCAGATTCCTCCCAGCAGTGCCCTGAGACAGGAGGGGTGGGTGCAGATTCCTCCCAGCAGTGCCCTGAGACAGGAGGGGTGGGTGCGGAGTCCTCCCAGCAGTGCCCTGAGACAGGAGGGGTGGGTGCCTAACACTCCCAGCAGTGCCCTGAGACAGGAGGGGTGGGTGCAGAGTCCTCCCAGCAGTGCCCTGAGACAGGAGGGGTGGGTGCCTAACACTCCCAGCAGTGCCCTGAGACAGGAGGGGTGGGTGCAGAGTCCTCCCAGCAGTGCCCTGAGACAGGAGGGGTGTGTGCAGATTCCTCCCAGCAGTGCCCTGAGACAGGAGGGGTGTGTGCAGATTCCTCCCAGCAGTGCCCTGAGACAGGAGGGGTGGGTGCAGATTCCTCCCAGCAGTGCCCTGAGACAGGAGGGGTGGGTGCGGAGTCCTCCCAGCAGTGCCCTGAGACAGGAGGGGTGGGTGCCTAACACTCCCAGCAGTGCCCTGAGACAGGAGGGGTGGGTGCAGAGTCCTCCCAGCAGTGCCCTGAGACAGGAGGGGTGGGTGCCTAACACTCCCAGCAGTGCCCTGAGACAGGAGGGGTGGGTGCAGAGTCCTCCCAGCAGTGCCCTGAGACAGGAGGGGTGTGTGCAGATTCCTCCCAGCAGTGCCCTGAGACAGGAGGGGTGGGTGCAGAGTCCTCCCAGCAGTGCCCTGAGACAGGAGGGGTGGGTGCGGAGTCCTCCCAGCAGTGCCCTGAGACAGGAGGGGTGGGTGCCTAACACTCCCAGCAGTGCCCTGAGACAGGAGGGGTGGGTGCAGAGTCCTCCCAGCAGTGCCCTGAGACAGGAGGGGTGTGTGCAGATTCCTCCCAGCAGTGCCCTGAGACAGGAGGGGTGGGTGCAGAGTCCTCCCAGCAGTGCCCTGAGACAGGAGGGGTGTGTGCCTAACACTCCCAGCAGTGCCCTGAGACAGGAGGGGTGTGTGCAGATTCCTCCCAGCAGTGCCCTGAGACAGGAGGGGTGGGTGCGGAGTCCTCCCAGCAGTGCCCTGAGACAGGAGGGGTGGGTGTGATGCTCAGTGTGAGCCTTGATCATTGATTGTGACATAGCCATCATTCCACCTGTGTACCCACTATGGCACGTACTGGCTTTACCCTCACCAGAGGATGATGTCCCTATGACAGAGGTGCAATGCGTTGGCTGCATGACATGCCTTGTTGTAAACAGCTAATTTGTTCTCATTTGTCTCTATGTGACATGTGGCTGGTGTATTGATGTGGTGTCACTTGTTCTTCCTCACAGGTAGGCGCCACTGCCAAGGAGCAGATCTGGCTGACCGCCGTCAGTGCCGTGAGGCGTGTGGATGGTCGGAGGCGGAGCCTGTCCCAGGTGAGGAAACGCTGGCAGGATATCCGGTGCTGGACGCGGAGGATTGCACGGCTCCTGCTGGGGGACTCACCTGAGAGCCACAAGAACCGCGGCCGCCGCCGTCTGACCCACCTCCACAGGCGTGTGCTGCCGGTGGTCTTTCCAGACCTGGAGAGGCGCTTACAGGCGATGCAGCAGGCGGAAGGGGGTAGGTACATGTGCGTTTGTTGTGTGTCACCGGCATTTGTAAGGGCACAGTGGCATTAATTGACTGGCAGGGTTTAAAGGTGCTGTGCACATCCAGTTTGCCCCAGTGTAGCGCTGCGCCCCTGCCACCCTTCCCCTCCTTGCAATGTGTTCCCTGGTCTGTGTGTAGTCCTTCACAAGGTAATGTAGGCTGGCGCTTTGTCCACGAGAACAATGACTGTAGCATCATGTGTGGTGGTGGTGGGTAACAGGTTGTGGGACCTTGCCTGTGAACTGTCAAGTTCACTGCATGTGGGTTCCATGTCAGTTGGCACTGATGCTGGCTCCAGACATGGGAGTTGGTCTCTCATGTGTCATGCCTTACAGCGCGCATGTCCTATGTAGTGGCCTGTGACATGATGTGCATGAGTGTGCGATACGCATAGTGCAGGGATGGTGACGTGTGTAGCAGTCATTCCCATTCAGTAGCATGTAGTTGCGTGCCCAATACTGTCCCCTGGGGCACCTTATCCTCAGTGTTGTTTGTGTCATCATCAACGTGGACACTCTCACTGTCTACAGCGTAGGTTGTGCTCTGTGCCATTGTCCCCTGTCACCATGTATATAGACGTGCTATTATGTACAGGTGTCCACTGTGCAGCCTGACCTGATTGTCCTTCTTCATACTCACAGTTGCCAGTGCCTGTGTGTCTTGTTATACTCATCTGAGGATGGGCACTGGTACCTCATTATTTGTACAGGCGCACCTTGGCTGTTTTGCGTCCAATCTTGCCTTTTGCCTGCCACTGTGTTTATCACCCAGACTATGAGATGTTGGTGCCACCTGTGTCTCAACAATTAGCATCGTGTGGGGGTTGCTTGGGGCGGGCAATGCCTATGTGTCAAATCCTGATTCCTAATTGCTGGGTCGGGCCAGTGTGTGATGTTACTGGACACACACGCAAGGTGCAGTGACCGAGTTATGTTGGGCATGTTTGCAGCATTACCTATGCAGCATGTGTCTCAAGTTCATGGTTATTGTCCCTGGTCATCGGTATTTTCACCAACGCTGTGTGGTGCAGATGCAGTGCAGGATTGTCCCCAGGGCCTGGGTGCTATGTCAGACTCCGTTTCCTGTCTTCAGCTATTGTCTCATGCTCTCCATGGTATTTCAGTGGCATGGTGGCTCAACCAACTGTGTGTTTCATGCCCTACATCGGTACCTTGTTTTGCAGATGTTAGGGATCTTCCTCTTCAGGCTATGCAATGTTGACTATGTAGATTGGACTCATGTGACAGATGTGTACAGGTGTCTGATTAATTTCTGTCTCTCCACCCTGCCCACAGCATCGTCGGGGGACACAGAGGGAGACATGGACACAGACCAGGCGGAGGGACCGAGCACCAGTGCCAGCCGTGACATCGGGGCTGGCACATCGAGTGGGACAGAGGCGGAGGATAGTGTGGCCGAGGACCTGTCGACTGGCACATCAGACTACGAAGCTGACAGGTCCGAGGAGGATGTCTCCGAGTTGGCGGAGGCTGCACCAGCAGCTGACAGTGGAACAACACCTGGCACCGCCCCCTCAGTTCCCACCAGCCGCCTCCCACTTGCTCGTGTCCCTTCCCAGCGTGCCCGGTCACCGCATGTCTCCTTCCTGCCAGGCACCGCACCCCCTGCCCCTGTCTCCACTGCTGCCGCCAATGCTGAGTCTATGGACATCCAGCGGCAAATGCAGGTTGGTCAGGCTGCGATCCTTAATGTCCTCCATTCCCACGGGAAAACCCTCACCAACATCGAGGCATTCTTGGAGGGCATTCATTCTTCGCAGGCTGACCAACGCAACTTGCTGAGGTCCATAGACTCCACACTGACTGCAGCAGTGGGTCTCCTGCAGCGCGACCTCCCCCCACCTACCCCTGCCCCATCCACACTTCCCACTTCCATGCCTGTCCCACGTACACCCAGACGTCGGCATGCACCCACCACAACAGACACAGGCACCACACCAGCAGGGAAGGTCCACCGCACTCCTCCTGACACGCACACACAGGGTGAGATAGGCACACCCACTGGGTCGGGGGGCAAACGTGTGACACGCAGCCAGAGTGGGAGTCCGCATTCCACACAATCCACTCCCTCCAAATCCCCTCCCCTCAGCTCTCCTGGCCACATCTCCCCCAAGGACTCCTTCATGGCCGCTCTGTCCCTGAGCCCCACAGTTACGCCACCACGCAAGCGGTCAAGGAAGTCCTCGGTCAGGGTGGTTGAGTCTCCCCCCCTGTCTCCACCCTCCCCCGGTGGCGCTGCAACCCATCCCTCTAACCCCCCCCCCTCCTTGGGGCCTGAGGTCACTTCGGGTGCAGGGGACTCCCTGGAGGACCTTGCTAAGGTGTGTAGTGCCATCCTGGCCTCCGCCTTTGGCCATGACACACCCCCTGTGGTTGAGTCCTCCATCCCTGCACCCACAACGCCGCCCCTTTGCCCTGATGTCCCTGCGGTGCCTGTTGCTTCCCCCCCCCCTGATGCCCTCACCAGTATGGAAGACGATGGCATTTGACTGTGCAGGCAAGGTAGGGGACACACATCCCACTGTGTCCCCCATGCAGCTGGGAATCATTGACTGCCCTATGGCCTTTGTTGAATTTGAACTGCCTTTGATCCACGGACATTGTGCTCATGCTGAATAAAGCTTATTTTTGTTGTCATTATCACACTCCTGCTATGGTGGTATTGGTGTTGGTGGGGCTGCTACATAGTTTTGGGTGGTGTTTAAGGCTTTGGGTGTGTGGGATTTGTAGTAGTGTTCTGCTCTTTGGGGCGACCCTGGGATCTGTGTGCCATCACAAGGTGTTGGCTAACTTCCTTAGGTCATGTCAGCAGTTACTGCATGGTTCAATTGTCCCAGGGTGTATTCCTTCCTCTGTGTACCCAGTTTCTTCCCTGCAGGGTGTTCACAATGTTTAGCGCAGAGCTGTGTGTACATGAGCTGTGTGTGTGACGGAGCCCTTCTACTTTGGCCATGCATGCATGGCCATGTCTCCACCTGCAACAATCGTGGCATCCTTGGTGATCACTGTACTTGTGTGTGGAGTCAGTTGACATGAGTTCATGGGGACATGTTCCCTTGTAGGCAGTATGGATGTGGGTAATTCTGGCATCACACACATGTGTTACACCCCTCCTGTGTCTGGGCACTGCTGGGAGGACTCTGCACACACCCCTCCTGGGTCTGGACACTGCTGGGAGGACTCTGCACCCACCCCTCCTGTGTCTGGACACTGCTGGGAGGACTCTGCACACACCCCTCCTGTCTCAGGGCACTGCTGGGAGGACTCTGCACACACCCCTCCTGTCTCAGGGCACTGCTGGGAGGACTCTGCGCCCACCCCTCCTGGGTCTGGACACTGCTGGGAGGACTCTGCACACACCCCTCCTGTCTCTGGACACTGCTGGGAGGACTCTGCACACACCCCTCCTGGGTCTGGACACTGCTGGGAGGACTCTGCACACACCCCTCCTGTCTCTGGACACTGCTGGGAGGACTCTGCACACACCCCTCCTGGGTCTGGACACTGCTGGGAGGACTCTGCACCCACCCCTCCTGGGTCTGGACACTGCTGGGAGGACTCTGCACCCACCCCTCCTGTCTCTGGGCACTGCTGGGAGGTCTCTGCACACACCCCTCCTGTCTCAGGGCACTGCTGGGAGGACTCTGCACACACCCCTCCTGTCTCAGGGCACTGCTGGGAGGACTCTGCGCCCACCCCTCCTGGGTCTGGACACTGCTGGGAGGACTCTGCACCCACCCCTCCTGGGTCTGGACACTGCTGGGAGGACTCTGCACCCACCCCTCCTGTCTCTGGGCACTGCTGGGAGGTCTCTGCACACACCCCTCCTGTCTCAGGGCACTGCTGGGAGGACTCTGCACACACCCCTCCTGTGTCTGGACACTGCTGGGAGGACTCTGCACCCACCCCTCCTGGGTCTGGACACTGCTGGGAGGACTCTGCACCCACCCCTCCTGTGTCTGGACACTGCTGGGAGGACTCTGCACACACCCCTCCTGTCTCAGGGCACTGCTGGGAGGACTCTGCACACACCCCTCCTGTCTCAGGGCACTGCTGGGAGGACTCTGCGCCCACCCCTCCTGGGTCTGGACACTGCTGGGAGGACTCTGCACACACCCCTCCTGTCTCTGGACACTGCTGGGAGGACTCTGCACACACCCCTCCTGGGTCTGGACACTGCTGGGAGGACTCTGCACACACCCCTCCTGTCTCTGGACACTGCTGGGAGGACTCTGCACACACCCCTCCTGGGTCTGGACACTGCTGGGTGGACTCTGCACACACCCCTCCTGTCTCAGGGCACTGCTGGGAGGACTCTGCACACACACCTCCAATTTCTGGATATGTACGCTTGGGACATACACGGTGTGGGTGCGCTCCATGCATTCGAGGTGAGGGTTCGAGTCGTACTTACACTGGTGTGGTGGGGGTACGCTCCTTGCATACGCGGGTGGGGGTACGGGTCGTACTTACACTGTTGGGGTGGGGGTACGCTCCATGCATACGCGGGTGGGGGTACGGGTCGTACTTACACTGTTGGGGTGGGGGTACGCTCCATGCATACGCGGGTGATGGTACGGGTTGTACTTACACTGTTGGGGTGGGGGTACGCTCCTTGCATACGCGGGTGAGGGTTCGAGTCGTACTTACACTGTTGGGGTGGGGGGTGCGCTCCTTGCATACGCGGGTGTGCGTTCGAGTCGTACTTACACTGGTGTGGTGGTGGTACGGTCCGTGAGTCCAGGAGTCGTACTTACACTGGTGGGGGTGGGGGTACGGTCCGTACGTCCGCGGGTGAGGGTTCGAGTCGTACTTACACTGTTGGCATGGGGGGTACGCTCCATGCATACGCGGGTGGGGGTACGGGTCGTACTTACACTGTTGGGGTGGGGGTACGCTCCTTGCATACGCGGGTGGGGGTACGGGTCGTACTTACACTGTTGGGGTGGGGGTACGCTCCTTGCATACGCGGGTGAGGGTTCGAGTCGTACTTACACTGTTGGGGTGGGGGGTGCGCTCCTTGCATACGTGGGTGATGGTACGGGTCGTACTTACACTGTTGGGGTGGGGGTACGCTCCTTGCATACACGGGTGATGGTACGGGTTGTACTTACACTGTTGGGGTGGGGGTACGCTCCTTGCATACGCGGGTGAGGGTTCGAGTCGTACTTACACTGTTGGGGTGGGGGGTGCGCTCCTTGCATACGCGGGTGTGCGTTCGAGTCGTACTTACACTGGTGTGGTGGTGGTACGGTCCGTGAGTCCAGGAGTCGTACTTACACTCGTGGGGGTGGGGGTACGGTCCGTACGTCCGCGGGTGAGGGTTCGAGTCGTACTTACACTGTTGGCATGGGGGGTACGCTCCATGCATACGCGGGTGGGGGTACAAGTCGTACTTACACTGTTGGGGTGGGGGTACGCTCCTTGCATACGCGGGTGATGGTACGGGTCGTACTTACACTGTTGGGGTGGGGGTACGCTCCATGCATACGCGGGTGGGGGTACGGGTCGTACTTACACTGTTGGGGTGGGGGTACGCTCCATGCATACGCGGGTGAGGGTACGGGTCGTACTTACACTGTTGGGGTGGGGGTACGGTCCGTGAGTCCGCGGTTGGGGGTCGGAGTCGTACTTACACTGGTGGGGGTATGGTCCGTAGGTCCGCGGGTGAGGGTTCGAGTCGTACTTACACTGTTGGCATGGGGGGTACGCTCCATGCATACAGGGTGGGGGTAGGGTCCGTACATATCCATCCCCACGCTATGTGATGCTTGTGCGGGCCGTACCCAGGCCTTTGCCACGTGGGTACGATCCGTCCCGCCATTGTTGGGGTGACGTGTGTGTGGGCGTGGTACGACTCGTACCCACGCTCTTCAGGCGTGGGTACGGGACGTACCTGTCTGGTTGTGTTGCCGGTTCGCGTGGTGACGGACTTCCGTTGTGGCGGTAGCTGGCTTATCAGGACACGCCCCCACCCCCTCGTGGTGACCAGGGCATGGGAGTCAGGTATGTCCAGGCCATGTGTGACTTATGTGGTTGTTTTGTGGCCTGCCCTGGTCGTGCCACCCCCACCCCACCCCACTTTCCCCCCTCCCTTAGTTATTCTTACCTTCTGCGGCGTCTGCGTCGGTGCCTGTAGAGCAGGTGGACTGCTATGAGGGCAGGGATGACTCGTAGGTTCGGGTCCATGTCTGTCCGTCGCGTACTGGTACTCCTTGCTCGCGTCGTCCTGTCGCGTACGGGTCCTCCTTGATCGCGTCGTCCTGTCGGGTACGGGTCCTCCTTGGTCGCGTCATCCTGTGTGTCCGTCGCGTACTGGTCCTCCTTGTTCGCGTCGTCGTCTGTCCGTCGCGTACTGGTGGTCCTTGTTCGCGTCGTACTGATTTCCCGGCAGTTTTTGGCTGCCGCAGAATCTTCACCGTGCGGGGTGACGTCGGTGCGAATCGTGATTCCTGGTTCGTGAATGGCTGGCTGCGAGCGTCCCGACGTCAGGTCTGCGCTTTCCCGGATCACATTGGTAGGTGTTTTTTTGTTCGGTCGGGCTTTTTTACGATTCGTACGGTAATGGTGTACCCGTGCGAATCGTAATTCCTTGTTTGTTTAAATTGACGACCGGGTACGCGTCGGACGGAGAATATGCTCCATCCGACGGTTCGTACCCGGTTTTTACAGGATCGTGATCGGCACCCATATGTCTTTCACCGACCATCACCTAGCCTTTCTAACATTGTAAAACAACAAAATACCCAGAGTGATATTTTTCATAGAAGATACTGCAGTGCAAACCAAACTGTAATGATGTCGTGCGGTTATATTTTTTTAATGAAAATAATTAGGCTGAGGCATCTAAAAATGTTATAACGTTTTTCCTACCCACAGAGAGTGCCGCTGGCTCAAGTTCCGTTGCAGGAGGAGAAGGAGATTTGGTTGGAGGAAGATAAGAAGCAGCAGGGACGGGCTTTGATAAGTCTCAATGCTTTCTTAGTGGCAATTACTAATATACTTACTAGCTATAAGGGCATTGTCATAACTCATGATCATGAACCCCACGCTTTACCAGCTACAGCGGTGGTTGAGTTATGGCCTTTTCTATCTACAACTCAGCAAAAGCTCACATAATGAATGCTTAAAATTATGTTTTGATGGAAACTGAAAAGAACGGAAGGATAAAAGAAAGGATAGGTGAAATGGTATGTGAGTGAAAGGAAAGGATGCGTGGGTGGGTGAAAGGAGGCATGGGTGGGTATTGGGTAAATGGATGTATGGATGAAAGGATGATTGAAAGAAAGGGTGGATACTGAATGGATAGATAATGGATTGGAAATTTTATTGAAAGACTGGATGAGAGAAAGTAAAGCTTAAATGATGGTGACTATATAGTAGCATGATTCAATAATTGCTTGGCTGAATAAACAAGGGAGCATGCTGCTCACCTAATTCGCTTACTTTGCTTACCTTGTTTAAGTGTTGCCAAACCTATACTTCAAAGTGGGAGATATTTTAATTTTTCTTCTAATACCTTAACTCACGGTATTCATTTAGCGAACCAGATATGTATCCCAACCATCATCATTCATCACCCCCCTCCCTGCCCATGGCATTTCACCACCCAATGACCAAATTGCAGTATGGTTAAATTCATGATTGCAGTGTTGGCTGTGCAATGTGAGTCTGCTTCAGTTTTTGCAAAATTTACAAAGTTTTCAACGCATTGCAACCAGATACACAATATCTGGCCATGTGAAGTGATTTCAAAATATATTTTGTGGTTTCCCATAACAGATTTATTTTACTACTGTTCAGATTTTTCCCTTTAGACTTTCGTCTATTACAGTGACTGAATTGTAGTGAGGTTATGGATTGTCTGCGTACATTGCTAAGTTAGCATAAGATAGTTTAAGGCTGGCTGCCATGTTGCCGCTTTTGCACACATTTCTACAGGCGTTTGTTTTGCACTACTCCTCTGCCTGTGCTCGCTCACATGAGAACCGTCTACCTTTCACTTCTCTTGCTGTACTCTGAGGCTCTGTCTGCACAGCGTGTTCAAGGTAAAAAAACAATGTGCTCCGTTAACCTGCTGTTGGTCAGTCCCACGCACGTTAGACATAATACTGCCATGGGTGCACTACCGAAAATCCAGTGCTTTTAATATTGCATTGTAGGCATGTTAAGGCACTTGAAGAAGACCTTTCAGAGAAGTAGAGCTGTGTTTGTCCGGAGATGTAAACCTTTGCATCTAAACCTGGAGGTATGGGGTTCCCCTGACAAAGCCCAGAGGTCTTCTATAATTATCAAAAACTAGTTCCTAGCACGGGGAGGGTGACAAGGCACATTAGGCCTTTTTTCCACTAGCGTTTATAAAATGATCTCCCCGTTCATATTTTATGGAATTGTAACAATGCTCATTATATTGAGTTTATGCATTTTGCTGCTAGTATTGTCTTGTGTACTGCATTATAGAGCATGTTAGTTAAAATAAACATTTTAAACTATACTGTGTCTCTGGTTACTTATGTTGTGGACAAGTATGAATGAGTTGGCGAAAGAGTGTTCTTGCTCCCGCGATTACTGAGAGAGTCTGAGTCACTTGTTCTAGGATGTCTAATCGTTGGTAGCTTCGCTGTAGTACGGAGAATGAATGAGACACTATAGCTAGTCGGATAGGGGTTCCGGGCACTAAGGTGGGTTGTTGGTACACCACTATACACTGAGGTCCTGGTTTCCTGCGCATAGTTCTGTATATGTGCAAAATCCCTGCAACTTGACGCAACCAACGTTTGGTCTGGCTCTTATCTGCGAGACTCTTGAGTAGTACTTGTGCTTGTCCAAAAAACCCTCGCTTCTGTTTCCGGAAACAGATGTGATGGTGATACCTCCTATATTGATGTTTTTATAGGTTTCTTCAAGCTTGATTTTCTTAAAAGGTATTTTCTTTTCATAGATGCCCTCTATTGTGCTACCGCGCATTAGGTTGTTAGACTTTCCTTGTCTTCATGGCTGAATTAGATATACCGACGCATAGTCGCACGGCACTCCATTGGCATTTAACAGCATATGGGGTGCCTGACGCAGGTGTCGATGTTGTCTTTGTGGTGGAAGCTGATCCAATACAACACTTTGAAGTGTTTTATTCATGGGTCACTTTTCCGGTGGTAAATGGGGACGATGATTTGTTTCATATTTATACTCCGTCGGATCTTCCTCGCAATTATCGGCCCTATACACATCTTGAAGTTCCGCTATCGGCATGGCAACACCATATCTGGTTTAATGGCGCCCTCCCACATCCAGTGACTCCGACCCGTTTGGGCCCTTTATCTATCGATGGGGCCACATGGCCGGTTTTGGCTGGGTACACCCCACACCCACGTTATCTGAGAGTTCGAGTGGATGAACTCTGCGTGATGCACACCTCTTTGATGCGGGTGCATAGGGCTGTTGTACAATATGTTATGCGCAACCGACAGTTGGGCCCACCTGGGGTTGCTGCACAATCAGCTGGACCTGGCGGTGTGGTTAATTCGGTAATGGGCAAGCGTCCTCAAGATAAAGATGATTTACCTTACTGGCTTGCTGAAAAATTTGACCAGCTGGAGGCTGTATTTCCGAATACCTCTCCTGTGGAGAAACACAGGATTTTGACAATTAATTTGCAGAAAGACTTAATACCCGAAGTAACTGATTGTAACAATAGGGGTAGGATATCCGCGTCAGTGTATGCAAAATGTTTCGGCACTCCCTCAATGATTAAGAGTGTTCAGGATGAGCACGGCCCAGAAGCGGCTGTCGAATAGGGGATGATACTTGTCGGGGAGATAGATGTAGTTGCTGATCTGATCCTTGCTAATGTTAAGGGGGATGCAGTGAACTTTCAAGTAGCTAATGCTTTGGCTCTGGTCTCAGAACTGGACAGGCCATGCGAATGACTAGAAATGATTGCACAGGCTTATAAGACCATTGGCCGCAATAGTTTGGGTGTTAAGCCTTTTGCTAAGATATCAGCTCAACCGCAAACACAAAAAAAAGCTTAGTCTGAGAAAGACGAGTGTCCAGTCTTTAATAAAAAAGGATTGGAGAAATAAGAAACAGGGGAAGCAATAACAGAAACAGGGGTCGCAGGCGATGTCACCGACACCCGAGTCTTCTGAGCGCACTTATGATTTACGCGACCGCACGAGAATTTGGTCTCCTGACAGGTTTCAGGTTCCTGATCAGCTTTTTCCTCGTTCTTTACAGGAAACATCAGGCTCACAAGCCGGTGGCAGAGAACGTAAGGAGGCGCCCCACTAGGACGTGAGCAGCCTCGTCAGACTGACAGAAAGGGAAAACAAGATGAGTTTCCACATCAGCGCCCACAGTTTCATAAAAAGAAAGTTGCCGCTTTAGCAGCGAGATATGCTACAGACGGTGAGAACCCGCCTCCTGAATTTAACATGGGCAGTAACGCTGCTAGACAGCGCAGTGGAGGTTACAATAGTGTGGCAAGCACTGCGTCCGTTTCTGGAGGCAACAGCAACTGACACTTTCATAACAGTTGAAACCGCTGACACTCGAGTGGCTCCCCCTGACAGACTATATAACATAGTTCTTTTAATTGAAGGTGACGTACAGCGTGTCATTAAAGGTTTTTTTGGGGAAAATCTGACCTCTTCTTACGGCATTTTATTGGCAGAGACAGACTGGCCACCACCTTTTGTTCTTGCTGCTCCTAAAGGGGAGGAAGTGATACTTTTGAGTTTTTCACGTAATGTCTCCAAGGAGCATGCACAGTCTTTAGCTGAAGAGTGGGCTTTGGTGCTTGCACCGGCTCTGTACCGTACGCATGTGGGATGGGATAAAGTCACACCGCCCCATGAATACCATTACGGTCTATGCCGCAGCCGCAACCCCAATATCCGGCGGGAAGCAAAAGGTCCCGTTTCTGAGATTCTAACACAGTTAGAGTATCAAGGAGTGATTGAGACATGTGTGTCACTAATGAATAACCCTCTTTTTACCGTTACCAAACCCGATGGGTCGTGCCGCATAGTTTTGGATTATCGACATTTGAACTCTCATTGTCGTACTTTTGCGGTGCAGAATACCCATAGTTCTGCTCTTGTAGACAGTCTTGTTCATAAAAAATATAAAACTACACTTGACATTTCCACTGGCATTTTTAGTCACAATCTGTCGCCGGCATGTAGTCAATGGATCGCCTTAACAGCCGGTGGTAAACAAAAACAATTTCGGCGATTAGCTATGGGCTATAAAAACAGCCCAGGTGTTTTCGCCGCATGTGTTGTCTCGTTGTTAGACATCAGAGACCCAGATGTGTACTCGTACGTTGATGATATTTATCTCATGGACGACGAATTATGAACGCATCTCTGCCGAGTCGACCGCATCATTGTTTTTTTTGTGCACTACGGTTACAAATGTAACTTTGCAAAATCACATATTGCAGAGTACACAGTGTTGTTCTTTGGCTATGAGCTCAATAACGAGGGTAGAGGCTTGGCGCCTCACTTTCTGGAGAAATGCACACGTTTGCGACCACCGACAAAACTGAAAAAACTACAATCATTGCTGGGATTTTTAAACTTCGGTCGTACTTACATTCCCAAATATGCCCAGCGTATCAAGCCTCTTTCTGCCTTGATACAACCAACCTTTTCAAAAGCCTGCTGGCTTCCGGAACATTCAGCTATCCTGCAAACTTTTCAGTCTGATTTTCTTGAATCTAAATACTTGTTAACACGTGATAACCACACAAACCTGTTGATAAGAATAGTACCAGGGGCAGTGGGTTTCACTTAAGTTATGTTTAATGAAGGTGATACAGTACCTATTGCCTACAAGTCACATTTATACACTTCTGCGGAGATGCGATTTTCCATTGTTGAAAAAGTCTTGACAGCTGTGCAGCTGGCGATCCTGAATGAACGCGCACTGGCACAGGGTAAGTGCATTTTAGTCATAACACCATACCCTGCACTTGAAGCAGTGACAGAGGCGAGTGTACCAAACTCTAAGGCTTTACATCAAATCAAATTAGGCTTTATACGACTATTTGAAAAAATTATCATAAAAGCACATTAAACAAGCATTGGCATAGCCAATAGGTCTCGTCTTTGGGACCTTATAAGTGTTTAGCCATGCAACAGTTGTTGTTGCACCAAGGATATTGTGCTGCATAAGTAAATACTTATAAGGTCCTAAAAGCGAGACTTATTGGCTATGCCAATGCTTGTTCTAAACTCTTTGTTGCCCACACTGGACAGCTGCTGTGGGAGGCCACTTCATAATACTCCACATTTTGTTCCTTACGTAGTTTTAGGTCATTAGAACTTCTTGCCCACCAAAAACAGATGGAGGCCTCAACACTCATTTCAATCCCCCAGTTGAAGCGACTATCCAAAGCATGGAGAAGCATTGACCTCACACATTTGAAAGGTTTGTGTCTTCATATAACTGTAGTACTCTTTCCCATTATGGTGATCTTGAGGCTTCTAATTGTATCGCCCACATAAAGGTACTTGACAAGGTGCAGCTGAAGTCATACCAGTATGAAGAAGTAATCTATGAGAGGTTGTATGCCCCCAGCATTTAACAACAACTATGTGTGCTCAGCAAATCTTTATTTATCCCATTCCTGTCTAAGCACTCATGATCTGATCAGTGTACAGTACAACAGTTTATTTGTTCACCACAAGTTTTCCTTTTAACAGACAGCTATACCTTTTGTTACCATCTTCTCCCCTCATGCCACTGTTCCAAAATACGAAAAAAGGGGTATTTTCTAGTGAGCAAGTTATCAGTGGTTTGATTCTTGCTTCCACCAGCTGACCACACTGTCTAATCCTAAGCAGGCCATTTCATCTCTCACTGGTGGCTCCACCAACAGCAGATCTGTGTGACAGCACGTCTCAGATGAGTGAAGGGCTCAGATGTACTATCGTGCTGTGTGGCTTAGTGACAGAGGAGAGCTCTGTTTGGCAGCTAGGCTAAGGAGGGTTCTGTCTGACAGCAGGGCTCAAGGACACTGCAATCTGATGGAAGAGCAGAGCTGCACCCAGGTACTTCTTGCATTGACACTTCATGTCTGAAGGACTCAGGAGTGACCAGCTCTCCCCTGGAGCTGGGCTGCGTGCACGCTGTGATGTCAAACAAGCTGAACCGGTTATGGTGCCTCTTTAAGAAACTTAAGGCCCCAAGCGACACCGCAGTCGTACCAGGCCGGCCTGCCCTTAAAATGAAATAATGGAAAGGACTTTGTGAACATACCAAGTCTCCTCTACTCCTATGAGTGCAGTGACAATATACTTCAATTTATGTATTCAGAGGTTTTGTACAGCCCTTTAAGAAGTCGCCACATGAACGATTTTAGAGCCCTTACCTGCAATTTAAAAAAGCATTGGAAATGCAATCGGTCTCGCATTTGTTTGAGTTAGAGCTATTAGCTTTGTCTATGGCAATGTCTTTTACCTATGTGTTATGGAGTGTATGTTTGTGGTGTAAAGTGGAATATGTGGATTAGTTAGTTGTGTATTTGTGTGGCGTGGGATTGTTTAGTGTGGAGGGGATTTGTGTAGTGGAATTATGAGGAATGGTATGCTGTCAAATTATGTGGCTAGTATTTATGTGGTATTGAGTTTACTGGAATTATGCGGAGTGGGATCGTGCGTTATGGAGTGTAACTATGTTGAATGGTATTTTGTGTTGTGGAGTGGTATGTAGTGGAGTTTAATTATGTAGTATGCTGTTGATTTTTGTACCATGATGTAGAATTATGTGTATTGGATGTATGTAGTGTGTTGTGTAATTGTGTGGTTGAGTTGTATTATGTGGTTTGGTGTTGAATTATGTGGTTTGGATTGGAAATGTGTGGAGTTGAATTGTGTGGTATGTAACTGTGTGGATAGCTTTGCCTTTTTAGTGACGAAAGTAACATATAGGTCGGAGCTAAGCTCCAGACACCAGACCTGTGTGTTTGGGTGATAAAAAAACAGAAAGAGAGTTAGAGCTATTGGCGTTGTAAATGTCTCCTACCTACGTGATAGGGATTGGAGTGGATGTATGCAGTGTGTAGTGAAATTATGTGGGTTGGAATTGGAATTGTTAGTTGTGGAATTGTGCCATGCAAATAACATGTCAGTAGGATCTTCCACTTGCATTAGCAAAAGCCGTCTGAGAAAATCCTGCAAGCGTTTTGTTGCTATTGGCCACTATTGCAGTGAGGTTGCTATAGAAAAGTCAGTTTAGACCGACTGTGAGATGCACAGCATTACGTTACCATACTGCTAAGGAAACTGGTGCCCGAGACATTAATGTCATTTCCACCATACACAAAGCAGCCTCCACTGAAGACATCATAAATAAAATGCAAAAGACTACCATTTGGGCATCATTGCATATTTCCACCAAGCACTATAGAGTGGCTATTAACATGAGGACTGAAGCAATCATAGAAAAGCCATCCCACAGCATGTTTTCTGCTTATCCTTTCTCAACTCCATAATGGCAGATATTTTATGCTGTTTTAAGTTAGGATTCGATGATGGGCAACCTAAACACTCATTATATGGTGAAAAGGTACTTAGCCGTGTATGTCGAGCTCAATTCCTCGATATTCGAATATGACCACTTGACCATGGAGGACTAATATGCAGTCCTAGACAGACTCCTCGTGCTGACAGATAATCTTAAACAATAGGAACGGACCTTTAATTTACAATCGCTTCAAACAGCCTAAATATTCAATGAGTCAAAGTACATATTCCAGTGGTGTTTGAACATGCAGCTGTGAGCGAGAAACCTAGGTTGGATCAGAGTTCAGTCACATCTCCCCTACTTTTTACTACAGAGCCTCATAAAGGTATACCAGCCTTTGGCAATGGGACGAACGAGATGAGGAAAGCTGCAAGAAAGAAAGTGAATTGCACACAAGCTGATAAGCAATTGTTCCAGTGCAGCACAAAGTGCTTTTTTTATATTGCCCTGGTACAGCTGGCAAAAGACCACCATCTGGGGTGCATGTCTCTCAAGGCCTGTGAATATGTTGCCAGTACCATTGTGGAACTGAGTAAACCAGGAGTTATCTTCATCCATGAATTTCTCCAAGAGGTAGAAGATTCCAGCCCCTCTAAAGAACCCTCGCAGTGGATTGAGCCTGACCCCTTTCACCACATCTTCACGGCATGAAACTTGGTACAGAATAAGGAAACATGCACTTTTCAGTTTAGTGACAGGGAAGTGTGAGGAAATCAATTCCTCACACTTGCTGCAAAATAGAGGGATGTTTGGATCTCCAGTGTCCCAACACAAGCTGCACTGAACACCAAGCAGGGTGGATGGCGATGCTCTCACAAACAAACACAGAGAATACAAAACCACCAGTCAAGTGCAAAGTGCCAGGAGTTAGGTTCAAAAAACATTTTTGGATATGAAACAATGTTCAACAGTATTTTAAAGCTTGTGAGTCCGTCAACAGGGGGCTTTCTGCCCAGTAAAAAAGAAACTAAGTTTAGTCAACGCTGGGAACAAGACAAGCAAACCACAATGGAAGACAAACAAGCATCCTGTGATTATGCGCAAATAATTTAATCTCCTGTATTTGTCAAAAGGCAGCAGTTATAAAAAAAGAATTTTTTTTATTTCTTATGGAAACGTAAACTATAACTACCCAGTGGTAACCGCCACTAGGTAATACATATATCATCTGGACAGTATCTTTCCAACAAAGTACAATGCATTGTGATGCCTCGGGGTGGGCAGCCCTCTGAAAGTAATTATCTTTATTTGCTTGAGATTTGAGTGGGGATGCAGGGGCGTAGCTATCATTAGTGCAGCAGGTAAAATGGCACTGGGGTCTACAGTCCTGTGGGGCACATATAAATCATCAACAGCAGTGAAAGTGACTATTTTCCTTGCTTGCAGCAGGGCTCGTGCTAAGGTTGGGAATGCAGTCAGAGAGTGTGCAGATACACTATGTAATAAAACGATTATTTTGGTGGGGAACAACAGCAGTCAGCCATGTTGCTATTTCTTTACCCTAAGTAAAAGCATTATTTCATGGTTTCAGAGCACCCCTCTATCGCCACTTGGTCAATTTAGACACTGCCTACTATGAGTTTTTACAGTAATACCCCCACGTAGCACAATTAAGTCACTTTGGATCATCATGGAGTGAATACTTCTAGTTATCACTACCAGTCTAATTAGTTATACGAAAAGATTAAGACCATGCTAAAATGTTCTATGCAGTAGCTATGGTGGCCAGGACTATCACAAGAGAGAGAAGGTCATTGTTTTGGGGTATATTTAATACGAGGTAAACAAGAATTTTGTGCACATCTGGTCCTTTAAAAAGCTATATCGTGTATTTGACCATATTTAATATGACACATGCACATTAATGTGCCTCATCGTGAATACTTTCCAAAATTCTATCGTTAGATTGGTTAAAGTTTTGAATAGCAAATCTCCAATGGCCTCAGTCAATTGTTTTTATTGTTTACTTCAGGTTTATTGGAGATGATGTGTCCTCTTGGGCTGACTTTGAGTAGCAGCTCTAGGTGCCCAGCATCTTCAATGTTTTTTTTATTGTTTGCAGATACTGAACAGCATGGACAAAAGACAATAAACAGCCAGGAGGTCGTCTATGGCAAAGCCAAAAGGCGAGAACTTTTAGCTTTGCCAATGCTTGTTTAGTTAGGTACGGAAATTAGGCGACTCGTCCAGAATCATACAATTGTGAGCTAATTGCGGGACTGGACCCTCTTTCGCTCCCAGTTTTGAGGTTAGCAGTTCTGGCCGCCAGACCACATCCCATCCAAAAGAGCTGAGGTAACGCGGTCAAATAATACACATAAACACACCAAAGAAAACATTGAACTGTCACACATAAGCAAACCAACCGCTGTGTTGCCCGAGAAGCGTTTTCTAACTAGCAGATCCGACGCAGTATATTATAGCCATGCATTTTGCAGGAAGCACCTCCCTAAGGACTAAATGCTGGATGGCTGTACTTCTGAAGAGCCACCAATACACGAAACCCAACACTTTCGGTGTGTGTAGTGACGGTACCACGTGAGCCCTACTCCTACCTTTAAGCATGGATGCATCTCAACCAGCTGAGCGACTGTCAAAGGCAAATGTATCCTCTGACTGTCAATGAGCAGAGGCATGTCTGCGGGAAGAGAAACGGGATATGGCAGGCTTGTGAAGGATACAGGGGAAACAAGCATTGGCCGCGCGCTCGTAAAAGTAACGGCCGCACGGCCGTGAAAGCGAATGTAATCGTGATCAAAGCGAAAGTGTTCGCAAGGACGGGACGCGCTGTGTGTTAAGCACGCGAGTGGTGCGTATGTAGCAGTGATAGGCGGCTGCGCATGTGCACGCTCGCGTGAACGCAAGCGTTAGGCCAGCGAGGTCTGGCAGCCCTTTGGAGACCCGTATATATAAATGTCGAGCAACAGCGCATGCGCTGTTCTAGGCTCGACCTAAAAAAGCATTGGCATAGCCAATAGGTCTCGCCTTTGGGACCTTATAAGTGTTTAGCCATGCAACAGTTGCATAACTAAATACTTATAAGGTCCCAAAAGCGAGACCTATTGGCTATGCAAAGCTGCCGTGCCGCCGCGAAAGTAAAAGTGATCGCGATCACGATCAAACACTAAAGTGAAAGTAATCACGGTAAAGCGCGGCGCGCGCGCGCCCGCGCACTTGCACTGTAGCTCCAGGCTGGCCTGGAAGCACTTTTTGGAGCCCTCTCAATAAGTCTCGCCAGACCAGCGCATGCGCTGTGTCAGGCGAGACCTAAAAACAGTTAAAAATGACAAGTTAAAAAGGAGTACATTAACTGGAAAAACTGGGTGAACAGCAGCATAAAATAAGCTCATAGTTATATTGTACAAATTAGTCAAATAATCACATAGAGATAGACTTTCTACAGGAAAAGATAGACTTTAAAAACGTCGAAACAGATAAAATTACAAGTTCTTCCCCAAGGGATTGCATGAGCATAAATGCTGGACGACATTGTCGTAGACCAAGTGATCTACGCACTGGGAGTATTCACCTTTTCCTCTGAACTAGGTAAAATTTACAGAAAAATAAAACATGCATGGTGGATTGTGCTGACAACTCATTGCATGGGCATCTAATTAACTGTCTAGACCAATCGTTTCTGACTAGGAAGCTAAGTGATCTATGAATGATGCCCAATCTAAAGCGTGTGAGCAAAAATCTTTCATAGTCAGAGGTAACAAGATTTAGGTAAGGATGCATCTTAGACGTCTCTTGATTAAATCTAATATTTTCAACAAGATGAAGACAGCTATTTTTAAAATCTTTCCTATTTACATTGATCATGGTGGTAGGGTTATCAAAGTATTCCTGGTGGCCAAATTTAGACAAAAATTCTCTGACGTATTTCAGCCATCCTATAGGAAAAACCCCAACTAGCCCGCAACAGTCGCTAATCATTTGGCGATTTAAAGTGGTCTTCTCTGAGGTCCATATACGATACCAGTGAAGAATTGGTTGGATGCTAATGACATCCGCTATATGTGGCATACCAAGTTCCATGTGACAGTTAAAGGTAGAAACACTCTCCGGGACGGCAAGCAAAAATCTAAAAAATCTATTTTCAGCCATCTGAATAGCAGTCACACCTGCATAACCCCAGATGCCCGCCCCATAGGTTGCGATATCAGCACATTTGGCTTTATAAATTTGGAGTAGTTCTGGGGGAGGGCGTTTACCCAGTTTCCTGCTGTAATTGGACAAGGCTGCCAAAGCCTTTGAAAATAACAGTCTCCTTAGCTTGACAGCCTGGGACCATGTGCCGGTGCGATCGAATAAGAACCCCAGGTAGGAGAAAGTGTTAGAACATTCTAAACGGTTCTTCTCTAAAAAGAACATGCGGCTATTCTTGCTCCCTGAACCGCATTTTAAAATAAAAGTTTTAGAAGTGTTAACACTGAGGCCCAGGTTACACATAAAATTGGCAAAGCTAGATATTACTTTCTGTAGGCTGTTCGGGGTGCAGGCCATGAGGACCGCGTCATCTGCGTACAGAAGCACAAGTAGTGAGTGCTTCCCCACCAATGGTAGGTCCTGGCACTCGTCTGTCAGAAACATTCCTAGGTTGTTGATATACAGAGTGAATAGGAAAGGTGCCAGGACACAACCTTGTCTCACTCCTCTTCCAACGGTAAAGGAATCAGTGCACTCACCCACTGTCCCATAGTGAACCCTGGCCCAGGCCCTAATATAACACTGTCTCATAAAGGAAATTAGAGAGATATCCACTCCCATTCTCTCCAAAATGATCCAAAGTTTATCGTGGATAATGCAGTCAAAGGCCACGGTTAAGTCCACGAAAGCCAGATAAAGGATACCCCTTTTGGCCTTGGTGTATTTGCCTATTATTAGGTCCAAATGTAAGCATTGATCTAACGTTCCAAGGCCGTGGAGAAAACCATATTGTATATCGCTAATGGTTAAGTGGTCATCTGCCCAATCCTGTAATAGGGTTAAAAGAACTCTCCCAATTATTTTGACCGTTGAGTCCAATAACGAAGTCGACCTATAACATGCGGGGTTGTGCCCATCCCCTTTTTTTAAAATAGGGACCAAGATCGATTCACTCCAAGTTGGGAGCAAACCAAGCGAACTGCAGGCATTAATTGCCTGTGTTACAATGGGTCCCCAAAACGCAATATTATGTTTAAAAAGGTCCACGGGTATGCCATCTGGTCCAGGGGCCTTACCCCCATAATCAATGTAATCGCCTCCATTATTTCACTTAGTTCAAATTTGAGATGCGATTGATGATTTATAAACTGGGGTTCTTCCCTATCCCCTGCTAATTCACTACTAATTAGTTCTGGGCCAGGTTTGTTATAAAGCTTTGAAAAATGCTCAACCCATTCACCCCTTGTTATTGCTATCTCTATTGTGGCCCTCTCGGAGTCTACCAAAAAGGGGGCATTAACCGCAATCCAGAATGCTGAGGAATCTCTCAATTCTGATGCTGCAGACAAGGAATTCCATGCTTCATCCTTTAAGAATTGTTTCCTTAATTTTAGTGCATGGGTATACTCCCATCTGGCTTCTTTTATTTCTTGCTGGTTTTTGACAACTCTGTGGAGGGCAAGTTTAAGATTGGCATGAGCTTTGGAGCAACTGGAATCAAACCATCCCCTATTTTGTGGGAGTTTCTTACTTGATTTTATATGGAGGGCATTGCTAATAAACTGCGATTTCAGAGAAACCCTCCTCAATGTCTTTCTGGGGGTTACCCACTCCTAGACACTTGTAATAGCATCACTACAGTTTGTAATGACCTTACTCATAAATAAATCTGGATCAAGTTTCTTCCAGCACAAGGCGTAGCCATTTTGTCTAGCCAGGGTGATGTCCACGGCGGGATGGGTAGTAGGAAACTTCCTGCTGACCGGCTTACGGTCAACCTTGACACTAATGCTCTGGGCAAAATGTTCACTAAGAGAAATATCATGGGTGTGAAAATTCACAATTCTGGAAGCATGTCTTGCTGAAATTAAAATAAAATCAATTATGGAAAACGTCCCTCGATCACTGAAAGTCGAACTAAAAGGGATTAGCGGGCTGCATGAGTTATTTCCAAATCCCAAGTCTTCAGTAAACGTTATTTTGTTTATAAAATCTCCCTGGATGGAGTGATTAAAATGGAGATAACTTGGGTCTTTAAACCACAAACCCCATTATCCACTTGTTGACATAAGGTGATGTTAAAATCTCCACCCCAAATGATGAGTAAGTCCTTTGAAGTAGCTGATTATAGCTTGTTAATGTGAGAAATGATTGCCCTCAATAGACCGGCTAGGTCTTCACGTGGCGTATTTACTAATACAATGCCAGTTATTTTATCCACCTCAGCCACTAGTATTGGGACATAACGATTAACAACCAGAGTTGCAATAATCCCAAAGTTTAAATGATTAGAAACATAAATGCACAGCCCCCCCATTGCTCTCCCATGGGTCGATGCTACCGCAGGTGTATGAAATGTTTTGAAGTCATTAATGTGAATGGGATCTGTCCACAGTGGGTTCACAGTATTCGTCTTTAGGCCTGCAATATTCCAAACATGAAATGACAGAAATTATCCTTCTTGGTTCTATTGGCAACCCGAGGACTATTTCCAAGGGGAGAAACAATGGAGACCGCAGGAGAGATAACTAGGCTATCAGCTGGGCTATGGGCAGGAGAAGCAACCGGAGTCAGAATGTTACTCATGATCTCATCTCCTACAATCTCTATGGGAAGATAAGTAGAGTACCCCTGGTAACGTGTTGGGCTAGGGTCTGGAGTTAATGGGGCGCTATCAGAGATGTTAATATGGCCCATCTCCTTTACTCCGGGGGCTAAAGTGCATGCATTTATAAGGGCCTTCCCACTTGACATATCCTCACTTGGGGGAGTGATGGGGCGTCAATCCACCTGATCTAAGCGTACAAAAGGTCAAAATGGTTTTGGAATGGGACGTTGTACATTGGTGGAAGATTCGATGGGGATGTCTCGTTATAAAGATTTAAAGGATTAGGACGAGGCAATTGATAGAAAAACCCTAGGGGATCACATTAATTTCATGATTCGAGATGGAGTGGGTACCTGCCCTGATCAGGATTTTATGTACCAGTTGTGGAGACTTAAAAGTCAGAATCACGCAATCCCCTGGTAATGACTTCTGCCCTTTCCCTAGCCAACTGACACGTCTGACCATTTTAAAGTTTGAAAAGAGGCTATATTGAGAACCAATCTTTGAACCCAACCAAAATAATGATTTGTTCCTAAGTAAATCCCAGGATTCTGTTACCCAAGCCGATAAACCAGGAACGTTAGCTAAAATGACCATGTACGGGGTCACAGCTGGAGGTAGATCCATAACTATTGTGGACGGATCAATTACATGATTATACATGGGGGCTAATGTAGAGGGGTTAGAAGATTTAGAGGTTCCTGGATGCGTTAAAGATTCAGGGCCTGTCTTGGAACCAATGGTTCTTGCCTCCGGGAAATGTAGGAAGTCCTTAGTTACGGTAGTTGGGATGGGCTTAGAGAAACCACCTAAAGGCTCAACAGGTGGTAATGGTGGATTAATGTACAAGTTTGTGTGATCCTTTGCCTGGTTTCGCCCCAATACTGCCGATTGGTTACTAGGAATATTCATACCATTCTGGGTCTGATTATTGGCGCTGCCATCTATATGATCACTCCTGCAGTACGCTGCGTTATACGCTACAAGATTAGAGGGCTGACGAGAATTGGGGAGTTTCATAAGTAGCTCTTCAATGGCGCCCACTCTGCTAGATAGATTAATTAGAGTTTCTCTCAGATAGGAATCTAATGAATCAAGCTTGCTGTCAAGTAGCGCCAAATCACTGGGGAATTTGGATCTGGGGCCATTAGTCGCATTTCCCTTGCGGCCTTGTTCCAGGACCAGCAATGGCTTTTCCTTAACCCTTTGCGTACTCTTGACGAGCTCAGCTCGTCATGAGTCACAGTGGAGCTGTGCTCATGACGAGCTGAGCTCGTCATAACTGCCGCGACCCGCCCAAATGCGATTATTTCTCTGCCTGTGCGGTAGAATTAATTAGTGGGCGGGGTCGTGACGAGCTCAGCTCGTCATGAGCACAGCTCCACTGTGAGTCATGACGAGCTGAGCTCGTCACAAGCACAGCGGCACCGCGCCCCCCGCACCGCGGGGGAATTACCCCCACAGGGAAGGGGTTAATTGCAGTTTTTCTCCGCACTATACATGGGGTCGGTCTAATCTCAGTTGCTGCGGCCTCTGGACACCTGGGCAGGGTATTAGTTGTATTTCTTAATCGTTTGGTTGGGGGCTGAGAATCACTGTCTAAATCACTGACAAAAATATGTTCCGAGAGATTCAAGGCGCTACCATTAGTAATAATGCCACTCCTCGGGGATTTAATAATGGCCGATGTAAGGGTGGGAGTTCCAGGGTCCTCAGGACCTGTGTTAGGACCTGAGACCGGGCCAGATCTTTCGGTGTTTATGGCCTCCTCCACCAAGGTGATCTGTTGCTCTATCGCCCCCATTGCCCCAGTTAGGTAATTTAAAAGGGACTGATGAGGCCCCTCCTCCCTCTTTGTGGGGCTTTTTAGGACCACTCAGAGTTTTCCTGCTACCCATTTAGATGGTACACCACAGGATAGCTTCAACGTTTAAATAAAAAATAAAAGCAAAAACAAAGACTGAGCGAGGTCACGGCACACCAAGATCGTAAGCTGGCGTACTCAGTGATTAGATCAGAAGAGTCCGCATGAAGAGAGTCCACAGGCCTATCACAGCGTGGCAAAGAGTCGTGGCCCAGACCAGCCTCTTCCAGCCTATGACGGGCTAAGAAGGGCCTGTCTTGGCCTGGTCTTCGCCCGAGCTGAGCCCAAGCACGCCCCGTGCAGCGGGACCTGCTCTGGTGATTTAAAGCTGCCGCCCACCTCCAGGGACTCCCAACAAAGTGGTGTGTCCTTGCTCCTCAACCCGGCAGGGCTCCGGTCAGTTTCTCAGTGTCCTGCGTTACATCCTTGTTCGATACAGTGGGCTACTTTTTTGACGTCTCCGAATGTTACCTTTATCTTTGACTCCTCGCTCCAGACACAGGAGTTCTTGCAGTATGAATTTGTTCATCCTCCTCCTCTGTCTATGCGCCCACTTGAGGAGTACAATAGTATCATTTACACCGATCGTTCAGCGCAACCGGCTACAGGTTCTAAGCATGGATATTCAGCGGCCTGTGCAATTGTGGCAGGTACCATGGTGAACAGAGAGTTCAAATCCAGTGTTGTGCACTAGGTGAATGTACAGCCCAATTGGCCAAGCTGCACGCTTTTGTGCTTGCACTAGAGTTTGCTGATCCTAATGTGAATACTCTAATAGTAAGTGATTCTTATTACTGTGTACAAGCTGTGTACAACTTATTCTTTTGGTCTCAGAATGACTATCGTGATTCCAAAGGCAGCACAATTAAGCATAAGATGCTTTGGGTTTGAATGGCAGATCTTAAGCAACATCTGCCACTCACACATGTTATACATACTCTTGGCCATCAATGTGTTGGCACACACGCTGTCGGAACTTGCTTGGCTAATGAAGTGGCCAAGTCTGCAGTAGCCACGTGTCAAGTTGCAGCCGTTACAAGATCCATGACTCAGATTGATAATGACATCTTGGCAGAGATCGCTGCTACTGAGCAGGGTGGTAATTACCCTTAAGGGTTCTCTTCAAAGTACTCTTATCATTTAAGTCCCGACAAAGTTCCATTTGTCAGAATTAATGACGTAGGCGTCAGGTTAATTCCCAACGCTGACCGCAGACTTTCATTGATAATAGCCGCACACGGAGGCATGGCTTCGGCACATGCTGGAGTGTCTGCAACGGTTTCTATTTTGCAGCAACGTTACTTGTGGCTTTGTTTATATAAACAAACCTGTAATTATGTGCTTTCTTGTGACATTTGTCAATAGATTAAACCCTCTACTGTCACGCGACCGCCAATGACACAACTCTGCATTTCTAATAAGCCTTTCGGCTGTATATATCTTGATCACTGGGATCCATTCTCTTCAGATACTGCCTATAAATGAATCTTAGTGGCAGTTAATTCGTGCACACGTTTCGTGTGGGTTTGGCCACAACGCAGTGCTGACACTTGAAATGTCATCAGGGATTTGCGTGTCTTTATGGGAATTTTTGAATGTGGCACCTTGCAATCTGACCAGGGTCCAGCGTTCGCCTCTAAGGCGTACAAGGATGCAATGCGGTCTTTGGGGGTGCCGGTGAAATTTTTGCCTCCATACAGACCTGAGGGCAATTCAGTTGTGGAACGAATGAACCGTGACTTAAAGCAATCCTTGACAGCTAGAGTGTTAGGTACTGGCAGGAACTGGCTAGCCCACTTGTATGACGTACAACATGCACTTAATAATCTCCCTAGAAGATCTCTGGGTGGGCAGACCCCGTACGAAATGCTCTTTGGCATACAAATGTTTGTCCCGGACCATGATGGTCTAGACATGGCAGCGGCAGCTGCACCCTTTGACGTAGATAATCATTCTACTATGTTACAGGACTTACAAGAAACCCGTGGCAGTCTTGCAAAAAAACATTTACCCTCTGCCACTGATGCTGCACTACAGATTCCAGTAGCAAGCTGGCTACCCAGAGTTGGAGATCTGGTCCGAGAGAAGGTGGAGAACAAAAAAGGATTTTGCCCCTCTTATCGTGCACCAGTTCCAGTGCTTGGTGTGAAGGGAACTCGTACAGTCATCTTACCACCACTTCCTAGTTGCAAAGACAACAGATACATCTCAGTGGACAATGTCAAGCTACAACATCCGGCCAATCCTGAATAGTATAACTTCAGCTGCATCATGTCCAGCAATATCCAGGTATCCTGCGTTTTGTGCATCTGACGACACACAGCGTGACACTACCATCGGGATGAACTCTGTCACTGATCCGTTGCTTACCCAACCAGCCTCCACTTGTACTGAGGAAATTGAACATGCTTATCCCACAAGCGAGTCGTTGCCTGGATTGTAACCAACTGCCCTTAGCCAGTCACGTTTTTCTTTTGACTCGACTTCCAACTCATCATTAGGCCCTAAAAAATCAGTATTTTGTCTCTTGGTTTAAACAGACTTATTTGGTCCCTCCTTGGACGTACATCTGGTTGGTGCTAATCATAATTTTTCTGTTCATGTCCATTGGCTTCGTGACAGTTTTTTCCTTCCTATCAATGGTCACTACCTACCAGAACGCTCTGCTGTGCAGTAGGTAACTGAAACTTTGGCTCCCCACTCGTCTTCTCACATCATGAAACGAGACCAGACTTTTGTTAACATCTCCGCCTTTCCAGTCGCTCATGGCATAGTCTGGGATGCTGTGGATTTCCAAATTTATGGTCCGACAGAGGTTGTTAATGTACCAAATGTCCTTCGTGTTTCAATGGGTGATGTAGTGAAACAGAACATTCATTCAGATGATTGGGATGTGCAAGCTGTGCAATATTTATTTTCAGATTTGAAGTTTTATGCTGCCTTGGATGCAGAAGATTTGTATTTGAATAATGCAAATGATGCTGATTTATATTGTTACCAGCATTTTAGACATAACTACCTGCATAGGGCTAGTACATTTAGACATGTTTTTAATTATACACAATGGGAACATTGCCCCTATCCATTAGCAGGCAGCTTCAAATCCCTCTTGGAAAAATTCACTTATTTCACAGATTTTGACAGGTCCAATCCAGAGTCCTTTTAATTTAAATTAAACATATCTCTACTCCAAAAGTGAAGTTAACTCACACAAAATTGTTGTATTCCAATTCGTTTATACATAGTTTATCATTGGGTGGCTATGACCAGTGGAAGGCTATCGTTGATTTGAAATTGGTCTGGGGTTCTAGGTCCTGGCAGGCTCGCGGCACTGAAGCTTTACATCGCGCGTGCCCCATCCCCACACAAATTCTATTTTTAAATGATTCGATTTATCAAACCACCTGGCTTGGTTTAGCAAATGCAAAACATATGAATGCCCCTACCATTCCTAAATTGGCCCTATATCAGAACTGGAGCAGGCATACTGATTATTCCGTTGAGGAGCTACAAGCTTTAGTCCAGAATGTTACGTTTAATGTCTCTAGTTTAGACCCACTAGGATGGTTAGTTTGGCAAACTGCTGCTGATGCTTGCCAATTACGCTTTCATAACAGGGTACCTGGGACAAACAAGATAAATTAGATCCCTGTTTTGCTGATGCACATTCTGTTACCACGTATTCTGTGGGAAAATTGTGTCAAAATTGGTTACAACACTCATCCCTATCGTCAGTTAAACAACACCTATCGTTGTTGTACGGTAATATTGACTTGTCCGATTTTATTAAAGGCCCTTCTGGTCCTAGAACTAAGAGATTTCTTTACGCGACTTACAATGAAATCTGGAAGCTTTCTCAAATTGTAGCTGCATCACGTTTGAGGGAAATAGATCAAGCTAATCTAGAAAAGGTTCCTGTGTTGTTGACAATAGTATTAACACACTATCTTCTCACATTTAATCATTAGATAATATTGTTTCATCTGTTGTTGATATTGTCCAAGAGGATGTATCTGTGTTGTATCATGGTTACGTTCTGTGATGCAGTTTGCATGGACTTTGCAAACTTTGAAAATGGAGAGGGTTCCATGGAATTTTTTTAACGCAACTGCCTTATTTTTACCTTTTAATTTAACTGACAAACAACAGTTCATGTCCATGAAGGATGCAACATACATGCTTTTACATATTGAGATGATTGACCCTTTACCATTCTCCGTGGCTGAAACGGACTCTGCTGTTTTGCTCATCAACTGGGTTATCTCTTTACCATTTTCCTTGTTTAAATCTACCTTGTGCATGAAGCATTACCCAATAAGTCGTTATGAATCCCTGGGCAGCGCTTTCCTCCATGAAATGTGGTCCTTGCCTTTTACATACAGATGTTTGTAAGATGACAGAGAAGTATACCTTACAGGGGAATCTTGTGACTCTGCGTTAGGCCGCTCACTTGTCTGCAAAAACATACAGATACACGGGGCTTGCAATGTTTCCACCCTGATTCTTGCTTGTGTTTTAAAAGGTATTCCTGTACCAGCTATTAAGCCCACTTTCACCCTACTTTCTAATGGTAGCTATCTTCTTTTGAATAACGAGGAATGTTGCGGTTTGCTTGCCGGCGTACCGTACATTGTAACAGTTTCACACCGCGTGGTTTGTTGTAAAAATTTACTTTTCCCACCCCCGCATGGGAACCTCGATACCTCAATTTGGCCTTGCGTCCCAACTTTCAAAACAGACTTTAATCAGTTGAGCAGAATAAAAGCGTTATTGTTCCAACAGGAGGTGCCGCTCACTTCTGCGCACAAGACATTTGTCCTGCAAGCCCTTTTAAATACAAACCTCCCACAACATTCCGGTGAACTAATTCATCATATCTTTAATGCCTCTGATACACATGGACTGGTGCATTTTTTTTAAATGTGTGGGCCCTGGCCTTGTGACTTCTTTTCAGGCTATATTTGGTGTAATACCAGCCTTTAATCATTCTATTTTTTCCAGCGTCTTTGGGGGATTACCACTGTTGCTTACCATAGCCGCTGGTGTCCTTCTATTGATTTGACTACTAAGCAATGGATGCACCGCTTGTGGTTCTCCTTCACCAAGACCGGTTACAATTGCTGCACGACTGGATGCTTGAATGCTATGGCACATTGCCACTGGCTACACTCAGCGTGGCTTATAGACTGTCTTTCCGCTTTGCGTACTACACTTGCTTGCAACCCGTCTTTTCATGCTTGGAATGCTCCTTTCAATGGGCATTGGATCTCTGCCTCTCCAATACGTCATCACCCGGCCCAGATTACGTCCTGTTAATGAGTCCCTTAGTGGCCCATGAGCAAGAATGCTCCACGGTTGGTTTTATGGAATGCGCGGCTGCGCTTGGAGTGTTGGCACAATGGGATATCTGTGTAGGATTTCCTACAATGTAGCTACATTGAATATCACGCAAGTTGTCCTACGATGGTGCTAGATGCACCCACCTGTGAAGATCACGAATGCTCGTTCTGCTTACTAAACTGGATGGATTTTATGTTTTCTAACGATGATAATGACTTCCTATTGGAAGCCACTGCTGTCTCCTGCTCGTACACTCTGATGGATTAAAAAGGCTGGAGCTCATCTTTGCCTATTTGTATATATATATGACATATATTTTTTTGGTACCTATTTACAAGCCCGAATAATTTTTTTTCCCATTTTTCGCCCATCTAATATAAATTCGATGAACTATAGACGCTTTTGAACTCTGCTCATACTTCCTGAACTCTGTGTTTGTCCTATGACTATATGCGATGGACTTACCAAGGGGAGGGTGTACTGAGGTTATGGATTCACTGCTTACATTACTAAGCTATCATAAGTTAGTATAAGTCTGGCTGCCATGTTGGCGCTTTTGCACACGTTTCTACAGGTGGTTGTTTTGCACGACTCCTCTGCCTGTGCTCGCTCACATGAGAACCGTCTACCTTTCACTTCTCTTGCTGTACTCTGAGGTCCTGTCTGCACAGCGTGTTCAAGGTAAAAAAATAATGTGCTCCGTTAATCGGCTGTTGGTCACTCCCACGCATGTTAGACATAATACCGCCACGGGTGCACTACCGAAAATCTGGTGCTTTTAATATTGCATTGTAGGCATGTTAAGGCACTCGAAGAAAACCTTTCAAAGAAGAAGAGCTGTGTTCGTCCGGAGATGTAAACCTTTGCATTTAAACCTGGAGGTATAGGGTCCCCCTGACAAAGCCCAGAGGTCTTCTATAATTATCAAAAACCAGTTCCTAGCACGGGGAGGGTGACAAGGCACATTAGGCCTTTTTTCCACTTGCTTGATAATATGAACTCCCCATTCATATTTGATGAAATTGTAACAATGCTCACTATATTGAGTTTATGCATTTTGCTACTAGTATTGGCTTGTGTACTGCATTATAGCGCACGTTAGTTAAAATAAACATTTTAAACTATGCTGTGGCTCTGATTACTTATGTTGTGGACAAGTATTGGTGAGTTAGCGAAAGAGTGTTCTTGCTCCCGTGATTACTGAGAGAGTCTGAGTCACTTGTTCTTGGATGTCTAATCATTGGTAGCTTCACTGTAGTACGGAGAACAAATGAGACAGTATAGCTAGTCGGATAGGGGTTCTGGGCACTAAGGTAGGTTGTTGATACACCACTATACACAGAGGTCCTGGTTTCCTGCGCGTAGTTCTGTATATTTGCAGAATCCCTGCAACAGAATAAGCATAAGCTTAGGCACATTATGAATTGATGATCAGTAACACCCCTCTAGTCTATAGCAACATCTCTACCTACCTGCCTAATCCCTCTACCTTACCCTGCAGTATAGTAAGTCAATTTTCCTTTCCTCAGTGCCTAGCGAATACATTTGTAGGAGATCATTTATGGTTGTGGACGAGGCCAGTGAGTAAAGTGGGACTATGTGCCTGATTTGATTTCAAGTTTGTCATAAGAGATACTCTGTGGTGAATGTGCCAAATACAATCTAATTAGCCCGTTCCTTCCCCTGTAGTGCAGTGCATAATTTACCCCACTGGCTACTTATGGCAGACAAAATAATAAAATCTGTGTTGTATATGTGACATGTGTGACGTAGTATCTTATTTATTATTCATCTGCCTCTGTGGAATCAGGATAGAAATTGAAAGGTATTTGGAGAATAGCAGGGCCATTTTTCTACTCAAAGTGTCTGTTTAGTTACTTTAAAAGCCCTTTAAAGAAAAAAAATCAAATCACTGTTTTTTTATCTGGTATTATTCAGCCTTAATTATTTTCTGCCAGACAGTCAGTGCTTTTGTTGTGAGGCATGTGTGGGTAAAACGTTTAGTGGACATTTGACTCTTCCAATCATAATCACATTAAATTCCAATGGCCTATAGGGACCAGCAATGCACTGTTACTGTGCTCCCGCTACTTAATTTTAGACGTGTGTGTGCACAGAGCATTGTTTGTAATTTGTCTTTTTTCTTTTAATTAATATAGCTCTCCTGCTGGTCCATCACCACCACTCATCAGGCAGGAGATAGAGGCCTGGCTGCGGCAGCAGAAACTGGCAACCATCCAGTCTAAATACCTATGGCTAGTGGCCCTGGAGGATGAAGAGGCAGGAGAATCTGCCTCTGACTCGGGCCCCAACTCAGCAATCCACCCCCAGCCTCCCAGCCATTACATCACCAGCACTGCTGCCAGCTGTAAGGGGCCCTGACTGCCACTGCTAACACCCCCTCCCACTCAGACAGGCAAATTCAGCATTGCATCCTGCAGCAGCTTGACTGCATTGAAAGCTGGCTAGGGAGCACAGAGCAGAGCCTGGACTAGCACAAGACCCATATGGGCAATTCCCTCTTATAAGAAATTTTTTAAAACATGGGTGGGTGGGACTTCTTGTTGGCAGAGGGTGGGAAGGGAGTTGGGACTAGGTGTTTTTTCCTTGAATGTTTGCTTGGACATTGGTTGGGAATGGCTCAATTTGTTTGGGGAGGGGAGTGGGACTGTTGTGGGTGGAGGGCATGGTATTTTAGTTTTAAAATATTAAAGAGGGAAATTATTTTACCACACTTTATGCCTGATGTAGTTTATATGTGTTTTACATTTACTTTGCACTGCTGACTTTTTGCCCAGCCTGTTTTTTAAATCTGTTTATAAAAGTGTATACTGGTTAGTTGTATACCCTTATCTTATTAGCCTCTGTAACTATCTTGACCATTAGGAATGATGCTGCCATGACCTATTTCCTACATCAACCTAGATAAATGATTACTTATCCGCAGTAGCTGTTAGTTGCTTACTTGCTACCTTAACTTGTTCACTTTACTCCATAGTTCTCGTACCTGAATATAGATGAAGCAATAACGGGGAAGGCATCACATCTTCACAAGCAAGGTCCCACTTATACCCAGGTGAGCTTCAACTGTAAGATTAACCAGAAGGATTATCCATCGCAGGCAACGAAATAGAAATAAAAACACTGAACTAGTGGGTGATAAATGATATCATAACTTTACAAAGAATTGGGACCAGACTACTACGTGACACAACAAAGAATTCCTGATAGTGATAAAATAACACACAATAGCAATAGTGACTTCTTCTGAGCAATGGGCAGCTAGTATTTAGTTAGAACTAAAGTTGCAAAGTCCTTGAGTCATCAAAAGTGGACTCAAACTCTGGAGTGGACAAGGTTAAGCATGTATGCAACACAAGGCCTGAATGATGATGCTGACGATTGATTTTCATCTATAGCTAAACTACGGATCACTTTTTTGTGTGGGTGGGTAAATGGGGCCAGTGTGGGCTAATGCTTAGGTAATAGAAGATCCTGCAGTAAGTTGGTGTTGCTTTCATCACTTACAACCCACCAAGTGTATGATCCATGTATGGCATAATTTAAGTCACACCCCTCAAAACATCACGTAGCTTGAGGAAAGAGTGTTAGGAGTTTGATGAATGGATGGGAAAAATGATTTGGGGATGGTGTGACAAAGACAAACACTACACAAGAACAATATTCATATGGGCGATGAACAGCACATAATTGTCATCAATCTGTTGTGGAAGGAAACAAAGGAATGAGTATGAAATAGTACAGCTAAATGCATTACAAATAGTCCTTCTGCCCCAGAGAAGAGGCAGAAGAAATTTGCATGTGCTGGCGTGCGCAAATGCCCAGTTTTCTCAAGCAATACCGGTATGGCGAGGAAGAGGAGGAGGGCAGCCCGGGGATGCCACTCAACAGAGGTAAGTAGTTTTAAGTTTATTTTTAATTAAGGTTAACTTATTTCTTAATAGGGGGTGGAGGCGGGCAGAGTATCGAAGTTTGTTTGCAACTTTGTGAACCTCCGTGTAGCCCCGCTACACCCACTATGCCCAGGGTTAGCTTTAAACCAAGTCATGCGCTTCTGTGTTTTCATTTATACCTGCGAGGGCAAACCTTTCAGACACCTTCTTTCTCTGGTCCTGTAGCAGATGCAACAATGGGATAGCTTGGCTCGTGGTACTGTTGCATTTGCTAACTTCCCATGTGAAAACCTGAAAAGGGACTATCATCTGTGTCAGGCATTTGACTAGGCTCCATTTGTCCACATCCATGGTCATAGCTTTTCCATTAGCATCGGCTCCTCTTTGAATGACATAGTTATTAATCTGTTTGTACTGCTCAAACAGACGTTGCAACATTTAATAGGTCGAGTTCCAACTAGTTGGCACCTCCTGTATCAGGGCTTTACCTGGCACTTTATTAGCACGCAAAATAATCCGCAACTGCTTCCGGGCTTTAAAAGAATGGCGGAAATTAGTGCAGATCCTTCTGAAGGAGGTCAGTATGCTGCGGACCATGTCTTCTTTTTTTAGAAAGTCTTGCACCAGCAGGTTGATGCAATGGGCCAAACACAGGACTCTGAAATAGCCACCGTCTGCCATGGCCTTCACTATGTTACTGCCATTGTCTGTGTCAACAAATCCAATTCTGAGACCTCTGGGTCACAGCCATTCAGACACCTTGCTGTTAAATTCATCCAAGATGTAAATTCTCTATGACGAACACGGCCACTGTTGCATGCCACCAAACGTTCTTAAAACCTTCTTCAGGGCAAAGACCAGTGGATTTCTTTTACTTTACTTCTGTAATAGAAATCCGGTGTGCAGTGATGCACATGTAATGAGTCGCCTGACCTCTGGTCCATATGTCTGTCGTCAGGTAGAAAGGGTGAACAACACTTTGCTGCAAAGCTTGTTCAACCAATTGCAGCACACCGTGATGCAGTGCAGGAACAGCAACACTGGCAAAATAGGTCCAACTTGAAACCTATTTTCGGAAGATGGCTGCCACAAATTCTAAGAATCCCTCTCCTTTCACAAAAAAAAGGGGAGGAGGTCCAGTGCTAACATTTTTGCCAGCTTCCCATTGTTCAAGCATGCCGTTGGGTGGTTGCAGTCGTAGGTCCCTTCCTTCCTAAACATGCCAATAATAGTAGCCTGTATATTTTACTTCTTTTGTGGGGCCACTGATGAAGGCGACTTTTGAGATGTAGGTGGTGGTAAACTCAGTGGACAGCATGGTGGTAAAGTCACTGTATGACGTGGTGTCTCCATCTGACTCTTAATCTTGTTCCATTGTGAAGTCGCTGAGGTGGGTGATTCTGCTGTGCACTGCTTGAGACAGGGCTGCTTTGTGTGAGGATGTCACCCTCTTCTTCCTCATCATCAGCTCTCACCATGATTGGACTTGTTCCCTGGCTTGCCTCACTTTCACCACTAAGACCACGTTCAGCAATTTCTTTCGAATACTCCTCCCACTGGACTGCGTGATGTTTTACCATATGGATCCTATGGCATCCAGCACCATAGTGTGAACCAGACTTACCGGAGCGAACACTCGTAGCAAATGGTGCATATTGCAATGTTCTCCTCATCTTTGCTAATCGCAAAAAAGTCCCAAACTTGGGAGGGTTACTTTTTTACTGGGCCACTGCCAAAGCCTGAAGAAGAACTGTCGGTAGATGGGCGTGTCATCGATTGCCTCTCTACAGTGCATGCTTCTACTGCGGTAGTAGTTAGTCCAGGTCTCAGCTAGGGCTTTGGAAAAAAGGCACCCTGGTGGTGCTACTTGTGCCACATCTATTGGAGCTGGTTGAATAGAAATGTCGGAGTCCCCTGTCACCTTCCACAATTTACTAGCTCATTGTCGTCATCTTCTCATCATCCCCTTCCATAATTCTAAGGCTTTCAGGAACTTTTCTTTTCCCTTGCTCTCCTGGTGTCTCCCGGACTCTGGCGGGGTCCACGCCACGTCCCTATCCTCATCATCAGAAGTGGTGCTTGAAGAAGATGGTGGAGTAGTGCTATTCCTATTCATTGCTGGAGATCTGGGAGCCAATGATTCTAAAAGAGGAGGATCTTGCTCAGCAAGATGGTCGACCTCCAGTTCTGCTCCAACATCAGGAAGATGATCTATTGCTTGCTCCAGCTGATGTCTACTTGGCTCTGTTCCCTGAAATGACTGGGTACTACTTTGCGAAAAGGACAAATACAATTCAATGTCACTGCTCGTTGGCATTGCCATGATTTCAGTAACTGCCGCACTGACAGACATGGTCTTCGGCTTCGGCTGGCATGATGTTGTTGATGCTGGAGTGATGTTCCCAGCTTGCTTCCCAGAGGCAGGTGCAGCAGACACACGATGTGGTCCAAAAAAGATTTCGGTCAACATGCCACTGGTGGAGAGCTGCTTCTTCTCACTGACCACTTTCTTGGGAGCAACTGTCTTTGGGGCCATCTTAAACCTCTCAGTTGGCAGTGGCACTAAGCTGCACAAGCGGAAGAGATTAGAGGACTGACGTGTGATATCTCTGCACAGGCCATCTGTTTGGCAGCACTGCAGATGATGTCACTCCTTCTCTTGTGTACCTAAAAGCATACAAGCAAAATACCATTTGGTGAAGCGTGGCATTGTTAAAGTTTTAGGACAAACAACAGCAATATTAGTGTGGTTGTTTGCTCAGGCAATAACCACTTTTTTAAACAAAAATTACATTTTATTTATAACTTTTCATATGATAACATCATTAGAGCACCATCATCATTTACACTATATTGCATAGTGCATAGCAGCAGACCAGTACAATATTATTATGATCAGTAATGTCATAGCAGGATTGCAATTCAGTAAACAAAAACATTAATCAGACACAGCGTTAATGCAAAATGAGTCATTAGTCAGGCAAGTGAGCTAACATATAAGCAGTGAACGTCCCCCAAATCTCACGTGGTCTTGAGGCTGTTGGCAGTTCCTCCCCATAGCAAAGAAGTTGATCACGACAATAGGCAATATCTCTTAGCCAATGTGCTAATTGTGGTGCAGGTCTACCGTCCCAATGTATTGAGACCCTGCGCTTAGCCAACAGTAGCGCCAGGCGGCCAATTTCCGATAACTAGTTTTAAGCTTCATCACATTTCCCAAAAGACAAGTGAGCATGTTACAAGCTACAGGTTCAAGTTCACCTACAGCCCTGTAACTTTCTCCCAGAAGTCAGCCACTCTTAGACAGCTCCATGCCAGATGCTGAAAATCGGCACTATCCGCACCACACCTTCTACAACAATGCGAGTCCCTAAGCCCATATTTATAAAGTTGCGCAGGTGTATAGTACATCTGATTAATATATTTATAGTGGATCAGACGAAGGTTCCCATTTGCAGTGAACTGACCCGTAAGCCTACAGCAGGTTTCCCACTCATCTTCCGTTAGTACCTGTGGTAATGCCTCATTCCACCTCCCCATCGGGCCCAAGCCGACAGTCGTTTCGTCAGTCTGTGTTGTATTATATATTCAAGTAACTAATTTAGTCCGAAGCTGCGTGGTATAGATTATTTGTAAAGCCGCTAGAGTAGAAGGCTCTTCGGGGAAGCAGGGATACAATGCCTTACCCGCAGCCCGCAGTCTGGTGTATACAAATGTCGCAATAACAGGTCTTTCCTCATCCCTCACAAAGGTCTGAAGATCTATGAACTGGCCATTAGGATATATATCTCCCATGGTACTCGCTCCTGCCTTCTGTAAAACTTTTAGTGAGCCTGTTTCACTTGTCACTGAAATTTCTCCATGATGCAGCAGCAGCATTGCAGGGGCATACAAAGGCAATCTCCCTGCACGTTTCCCTAGTTCCCTCCAAGCATGGGCCGTACATTGTACCGTATCGATTTCATCCAATTCAAACACCGTAGTCTTATTTACAATCATGGCTTTCAGTGGTATTGGGCGAACCGCACCTGCCTTAACCGCGACATGTGGTGTATATGGGGGCGCATTTTGCCAGTAGACTGCGTATTGCGCTTGGGCACATAAGTAGTACAACTGCATGTCAGGCACCCTAAACCCGCCCATCTCATACGGTAGTGTGAACACTTCCCATTTAACACGCGGCTTTTTCCCTCGCCAAACTAACATGATTAGCAACCCCCGTAGGGTATTGAAAAAATGCTTTCTCAATATAATAGGTATGGTGACAAATAAGTATAAAAATTTCGGTAGAACCACCATTTTAAGCAGAGCCACCCTGTCAGCAAGAGTTAGCGGAAGACAAGCCATCTATTGACTTGCTCCTCAAGTCAAATGATCGCAGTGCCATAGTTTGTACGGATGACTATCTGCGGGTCTCTGTGAACCCATATTCCAAGGTACTTAACCGGCTCCTTGCTCCATTCTAACGGAAATTCCAAGTCAACCTGAGAGAGATTACAACCGACTTGTTCCAGTTTATTCCCAAACCAGAGTGCCATTCAAATCTAATGTATTCTCTGGTGAGTTGTTCAAAATACAACGCTGGCTCACACACATATAAAACCATGTTGTCCGTGTACATGGAAACTGCTAACGGCCGCTGATGAAATCGCAGTGCTGCCCGTGCATGACGCTGTCGCAATATACAGGCCAGTGGTTCTAACACCACTGCAAAAAGTAAAGGCGATAAAGGGCAACTCTGCCTCGTCCCACGTCTAATCGGGAATGTATCAGATGTCCTGCCATTAACACGCACCTGAGCCCTTGGATCTGTGTATAATAACTTGATCCAGTTAGTGAAGATAAATGCCACCCCCATACGGTGTAACACTGCCAACATGTACTGCCAGGAAATAGAATCAAATGCCTTAACGGCATCCAGCAGGACCGCCGCAGCAGGCAAGGTAGATTCCAGAAGATGCATAACTGCAAAAAGCGTCCGCAGGTTGTGAACTGTGGAACGGGCGGGGATAAATCCCAATTGATCAGGCAGCACCATGACTGGCAACAGTAATTTCAACCTAGTTGCCAGTACTTTTGCCAATATCTTCACATCAGTGTTCATTATAGACAATGGTCGAGATGATTCGCATTTATCAGGTTCCTTTCCTGGTTTTAGTAGGGCTACAATTAGTGCCTCGCGTAGTGTATCTGATAGCATTTGCTGCTCATAGTCGTCTTCAAACATCGCATGGAGGTGTGGCACCAGTATATCAATATACTCTTTATAAAACTCCGCTGGGAGTCCATCCGTACCTGTAGCTTTGCCATTGGGTAAGGTAAGGATAGCCTCACGTATTTCGTCTAGCATTATCGGGTGCAGTAAAAAGTCTTGTTGTCCTTTTGATAACCAGAGCAGGGCTATATTTTCTAGATAGTGTACTATATCACTTTCGTCAGCTGTGTGTCTACTTTTATACATAGCTGTGTAGTAATGCACAAAAGAATCAAGGATACCTGCGCTATCACAGTGCCTAGTGTCCCCTTCCACAATAGATTGCACCATAGTGTTTTAAGCCCACGGTTCCGTTATTTTGGCTGCTTGTGCCCGTCCTGGTCTCCCTCCTTCCCCATAATATCTGGCTGTCCAGCGCCGGGACATATGTTTTACCTCTAAATCCGCCAGATCATTATATTCAGTGACCTTTGCTCTAATTGATGCTAAGGTAGCGGTATCTGATGCAGCTTCATACTGATGTTCAAGATCTAACAATTATTGCTCAAGTTTTTTCATAGAGCCGCTAAGTGATTTAAGCACCCCAGATTGTAATCCTATACATACCCCTCGTATCATTGCTTTAAACGCCTCCCACAAAACGCCGAAGCTTTGTACTGAACCAACGTTATCATCAAAATAATTTACAATGGCTTCCCGCACCCCTTCCCGAAACACCTGGTCCTGCAGGGCAGTGGATTGCAATCGCCACTGGAACTGTTGCGTTGTATATGTGAGCATTATCATTTGGAATAGCGATGGGGAGTGGTCAGAGAGTGTCCTGGGTAAGTGGAGGACCTTAGTAATCAAGGCATTTACGTCACTGGTAGTCAACCAATTATCGTCGTGAGACCAGGACTGGTGAGCATAAGAGTGACATGTACCCTCCTGCACCCCCGGGTTCCTCAATCTCCAAATGTCTATGAGGGATAAGTCTTGCATACCAGTTTTAACAGCTTGCGCAGCTTTCTTGACTGAGGGATCCACACTGGAGTGGCGGTCCGTTGATGGGTCTAGCACCACATTTAAATTAGGGGTGGGCGGAATTTGCGGAATTAACCTTCGCAAATTATCGCGAGAATGTTTAAAATTATCGCAAACAAGCAGAAATATCGCGAAGATGCGGAAGTTTTTTTCCGGCATGTTCGCGCGATTTTCTGCATGGTTGCGGGTCGCCAACTTACCCATGTGGCTGCTTGCGGGCGCGGCCATCTTGTTTTGAGTTGTTCTCGCGGTGCATGATCGCGAGAAGAAAGACGTGATCGCGCGACGCATGACGTCACTGCGGGCGCGAACTGTCGCGAGACAGCGCAAATGGCTAAAAACAATACAACATCTCATGGAGAACGCGACCGGATCAAGAAAACTTGTCGGCGAACGCAGGGATTCAGGTAAGGCGATCGCGCGCGCGCGAGAATGTATCATTTTACAGCGCGAGCAAGAAACAAATTATCGCCAAGCTGCGGAAACCGGAATTTTTGACATTTTCGCGCTCTCCGCGGAACGCAAAAATGTCAAAATATCGCAATTTCCGCGAACGGAACGAAATTTTTGCCCAGGCCTAATTTAAATCACCCCCACAGATGATGGCAGCGGGCTGCAATCTATAGATTTTGCTCCACACTGTCTCGTAAAACCCAGGGTCATCAATGTTAGGACCATATATATTAATAATAGACACCAACATACCACACAGTTTCCCTTGCACAATAATGTATCTACCGTGACATTACAAACAAGAGATTCTTTTTTATTAAAATCATGACACATCTCGCATAGGAGGAGTAGGACGATGCCCATTTTACCTCAGCCCACCTAGTGGCCTCTTTTTCAGCTGCCTGCTTGGTTAAGTGTGTTTCCTGCAGCAGCGCCACTTGTACATTGTGCCGATCCAGGTAGGCCAACACCTGTCTTGTCTTCTTCGGATGTTAAGGCCTCTGACATTCCACATTACCCATGTTATTTTACCAACCTCAGCTGCCATCTGTATCGTTTTTTATTTTAGTAGCAACTGTGAACATCCCGGCTATGATGCTTATCATACTCTGTCTGTCTACATGCATTCTGCGTTGCTCAATGTTGTACTGGAACAAATCCCCAACTGAACCCCCCTCCCACTTAAGCATCCCAATTATGCTAAGAATCCCCAATACAAGGAACACATTTAATAAAGCACCCCCTCCACCCCACTTGTAGGCAGCTAACCTGCCCACATCCCATTAGCAAAAACATAAACTGCTTGGGTTGTACCCACACGGAGGACACCAGCTGCCCAGCAACCCCTTGTTAGCATGAGGGGGGGGGGGGGGTCAGGGCCACATCAAGTTTCCCCCCAGCACATCATTCTATAATTTGACAAATTACATATGTCCCCAGAAAGAGGTACGCTACCATATTAGTGCGCCAAAACTAAAGAGGCATTGCGCACTGTCATTGTCTATCCCCCGCTGATGACAAGATATTACAAAGCCCAAACTTCGATCCCTATGCACACCATGAACAGTATACCCGTGACATAAGCCAGAATTATCCCTGCATCTCTACAATAAACGTGTAACACAGTGTTGCAACCTTGTCCCTCATAACCCACCTCCCATCCAATGCTGCAGATAGACCTCTAGGTACACTCCCATCCGTGTATCTTCTTCACCCACCGATGCACCAACACATCTGCAAGTATATACATTTGGAGGTACCCCCACAAATATGTCACTTCCACTACTGCACTTAATAATTGCGACTGTTGAACAGTACAGTTCCGTTCCACTGTCCCATACAGAGGGCTTAATGCATCAGTTTGTAGATCTGTAATGCTACTGTAAAATTATAAACAAATATATTTTTCGTACTGTGCTATCAGATAGAACCAGCTTACAGTCTGCAGACTATTTCAATCTTCATTATATGCTTCATCCCCGTCCACTCTAGGCGTTTCACGCCTTTCCAGATGCTTTATGAACTGCATTGCGTCCTTTGAGGTCGTGAAGATTCGAGGTTTGCTGCCATATAATATTTTGAGACTCACAGGGTATAGCATGGCATATGGTATCTTCATATTCTGCAGTCTTTTTTTAACCTGCTGAAATTCCCGCCGGGCCTGCAGCACCGCTATCGTGAAGTCTGGGAACAACGCTACCTCCATCCCCTGGTACTTAGTGGTGCCCATTTCCTTTGCAAGGCGAAGTGCCACATCTCTATCCCGATAATGAAGAAGTCTTGCAATTATCGGGCACAGGGGTGCCCCTGGAACAGGGCGCGGTGCAAGGGACTGATGGGCTCTTTCCACAACCAACATGTTAGAGAAATATTCTGTACCCAACATAGTGTTGAGCATTTCTTCAATGTAAAGCTCCATTTTACCCGTGTTGGTAGATTCAGGCACCCCCATGATTCGCAAATTATTGCGACGTGATCTCACCTCCAAGTCCTCACTTTTGGCCCTGATTACCTCCAATATCTTCTCCATCTGGGTACAGGACTCTGTGATGTTCTCCACTTTATCTTCTGTGTTTGAGATGCGCGGCTCCGCTTCCGTTATTCGCACGCCATGTTTGTCAAGTTTGGCTGTCATGGTATCCATACGCAGGTTTAAATTATCAATCTTACTGTCAATGGTGTATAAACTTTGCTGCATGGCCAACATAATTTTTTCCAATTTGCTGCTGCTGCTGCCAGCTTCCAGGTCTGTCTCATCGTCTGAGGCAGCCTGCATCTGTGTTTTTTTTAGGTGTTTGGACTCAAACGAGAGTTTAGGCTGCAGCTGCTTGTCTGGTTTACCCATCTTGCTGGCCGTGATCTCAACCTCGCTACCCAGTGGATTTCCGGTCACAGCTCTCAGCGTCGATAAGGCTGCACAGACCAGTATACTCCCACCACCAGGCCCCACTCCGACTGTCACTATCACAGCTCTTGCACAGGAATTTTAAACGAAAATCTCACCACCAGCGGAGCAGGGCACTGCAGCGCTGCTACCAGCCAGCGCTCAACCACGCCTCAAGGTCTAGGCCTGATGTCTGCAACACTCTATTGGTGAAGCCACTCTATCCTACGGCCGGCACCTCGTCGTCAAACGGCCTGCAGGCTTACCCCATAGCGCTCTCTTCCCCCACAGTCCAATCCACCACCTGGCGCTCAATAATACTATGATGCACGATGCTATATGTGCATACCTGAAGGTACACTGATCAGTTGCAGACGCCCGGTCTGACAAGGGGGGATATGCACTGTTCAGTATGTGCACCAGACCCGCAACCGCTCGGTTCAGGATTTCATGTATAATTATTTAGAGAGCAGTAGAGGCCCCCCACTCCACTGTGCATTTAGTCTTTATTCCGGTACGGCCACAGAGAGCAGCGGCTCCAACTCCTATTTCAGCTAGGCGCAGGAGAAATGCACCAAGTTAATGCGGCGCGCAGATCCGTTCAGCCGCCAGCGAGCTCGCATAACCCAGCAGCGGGAATCCATACACAGCTAATGGCTATCACTCACCTCACCAGTGCCGTTCTTCAAAGCCCGAGCTTGAACAAGCACACAGTCAGTATCGGCGCAACTCCGCAGCTGCCACTGGCTCATACACCATCAATCCGCAGTGCCTTTGATCACCAAATCTCTCAGGTGTCTCCGATCCAGCCCCAAAGCACCCTCTGGCCTTCACACCACAGAGTGTAGGCGCTGTCTGTCCGGGCCCGAATATCCAGCACTCACCAGGTCTCCTGTCAAGCCGGATTGCTGCACTGTCTATCGAGCCCAAAGTTAGTCCTGCAGCTCTCTCGTACATTGCCCCAGCACACAGATAGGCTCAGCTCCGGCGCTACGATTCAGACTCTCCTCCAGCAGTCAGTCGTGCGCACCATCCGCCGTGTTGTCACTAGGCCAGGTTCATTACGTTTTAAGCAGGAATTCCGATCTATATTTACCAGAAAACACCGCCAAACCGTGCAGTTAGTGTAGCTGATACCAAATTGGGGTCACCTATGCGTAGATGTGCATGGGAAATGCAGGATTTTAAACGGATTGCTGCCCCGACCAGCAGAGCTGCAGTAATGTGCGGCCATCTTGCTTGAGGCTCGCTAGCACCCCCCCAGGCAATAACCACTTTAAAGTCAAACTACACCACCATACCATAAAATGTAATTCCCCATCAGGATAACGGACAATATACAGATAGAACTCTTTCCTTAATCTCCATATAGTCTAAAGGAGACACCTGTGGCACTCAGGGAACGTCATGGGTAAATGGAATAATAATCTTTTAAAAAACTGAAGGTTAGTATGCGTTTATGGCAGGCAATGTGGTCCAGGGGGAAATGGAATAATTATTTTTAAAAATGGATGATGCTGATGTGTCTTCAGTGCACTGCAGCCAGTGTGTTCAGGAGGAAATGGAATTAAACCTAAAAAACTGACTGCTGATGCACATCTGTGCGCCTATGGTGGATGGATGGATAAATGAATGGATGGCTGGATCGACCAAGGCAAAGTTTAAAAAAAACACATTTTAACAAAATGAATTAAAACATTTTAAATTCAAAAAATAAAAAAAAATCATTAAAAAAATTACAAATTAAAATAAAAAAATAAAACAGTAAATTTAATAACAATATTACAATACTTTTTTGTATAAAAAAATACAATATTGTAAGGCAAGGAGGTGCTAAATATATAAAAATGCATATAATATATGAGCACTGTTCATCAAAATTGTATGCTTAATATACATACTACAATGACCCACAAGCATAATATTAAACTGATATCACACAATCCATGCAAGCCTATTGCAAAGGCACACTGGCTGAATGCACTAAATGGCTCCCAGACAGTGCCACATGGTCAAACAACAACAGCAAGCAAGAAGGCATGGGGAACAAAGAACACGTGCAAGCCTATAGCAAAGGCGCACTGGCTGGATGCACAAAAGGGCCAAACAACAACAGCAAGCAAGGAGGCATAGGGACAAAGAACAAATGCAAGCCTAAGGCAAAAGCACACTGTCTGGATCACTAAATATCTCTCACAGAGCAAAGTTTTTCCCTCGCTTACGCTTACCAACGTTAAGTTGGCAAGAGCAAGGGAGGAAAATCCAACACTAGACCAGCTCCCAGTAGTCCAGGCTCTGCTCTGTGCTCCCTAGCCAGCTTTCAATGCAGTCAAGCTGCTGCAGGATGCAAAGCTGAATTTGCCCATCTGAGTGGGAGGGGGTGGCAGCAGTGGCAGTCAGGGCCCCTTACAGCTGACACGCGGGTGGTCGTGGATGGTTGCAACCGCGTGTTTTGGGAAACCATCCATTCGCTTTGAGGAAGCTGCTGCGCGAGTAGAAAATCTACTCGAGCAGCAGAAAGAAGCGGCACCCTCTTGCGCTGTGCATGGTGCAGTTTGTGCTGATTTTCTAGCGCAGCACAAACACACGGTACTAAAAATCAACGTGCACGACCTAACGGACTCCGCTGCTTGCGGAATTCCACATAGCGTTGCAGAGTTTTTGGGTCACTTTGCGGAACTCTGCCCAGGCTTAATATTAATGCTATCATCAACAGCAAGAACTTTATCCAAATTATCTTGATCAATTTACCTTCAATGTGCAGCTGCTTCCATTCAAGACAATTTCCAAATTTCATTATAAGTTGTATAAATAAATCTTTTAGAGTGCGGGGACTTAGACCCCCAACAAGAAATCAGATAGTTCTATGACTTCGGACAGGAGGGAATGATGTTGTTTTACTGCAGACAGTGTGGAATGTTCAAACCAATTTTGCAACAATTTCCCTACCAATAGGTGGTGAGTATCCCTGAGTGTTCCGAAACGAGGGTCGGATCTGCTTGCTTTAAACTCCGGTGTGGAATTCAGAAACTGGCAAAACAACCATTTGTGTCCACTGACTACAATACCCACCGTTTGGACCCGAAAGTGTGGAGGTAAATGGAAGGAGGATTAATTTCTTCAGTTTTAGAAAATCCTAGACAAGAAGTCAAAGGTCAAAATAAACTTTATTTCAGTACTATTGTTATACGCCTTAAAAGTAAATATAATAAATATAAAAAGACATTAAGTTAAAATATAACATTTCAAAATGCAATTACCCCGCACCAAACACAATTCATTCTTGAAGTTTCAAAAACGTTCTTTATCTTTAATAGGGAGTGAACAATAAAACAACACATTAGATGGCAATTAACCTTTAGAAGCAAACCCCAGATACATACAGAGCTTAGGTATCTTAGCACAAACTCTTCCTGATGCGGATTGCATTTGAGATGTATGGTGCAATGCTAAAAAATATAATTGGGGATTATAAAGCACATAAAAATTCATAGCAGAATTATAGTCCTTTTATTATGCACAATAAATAAGGGTTTTGAAAAGTATTTCCTTAAATTTACAAAAAAACGAATAGAAAAGCATAAAATGTAATGTACATTGTTTAAAATTACCATCACATGGACTTGGAATTGATGTCAAGTTCCATTGTTTAATTTTGGGGAAAGAAATTAGAAGATGCGCAATATTCAGGCGTAGCCTGATCCGGACATAACGATGCTGATTATTTGATACCCAGGTTAAATATGGTTGAAATTCTGTTAGTAAGGAATATGACGTATATGTTATAGTGTGCTTCTCCCTTTCAGCAGAAGCTCAATTTATTGTCCTTGTAACTTCATATTGCAGCCTTTACATTGGACATCTTTAATTTAAAAATCTTATCCAGGTCATTAAGAATGGGGAACAGGAACACATTGTTAAGGGTACTATTGATAGAGGATAGCCATGGAATTTTGAGAGCATGATCCAGAGCTAGGCATCCCAAAATAATAGCCTTAGTGTGTTTGGTTTCAGGTTTGGCCCATATAGAGTACCATAAGGTGATAGGTTTAGAGAACAAAATATCATCCAAAATGTTCAACTCTACTTCCCTATGCAAGATGGTAGGTGGGGGGGGGGGGCGGTGAACAGCAAACAACATAGGAAATTGTTTTCCTCCACCTGTAAGGGTTTGATATTTGCGTAGCGCCACACACCTCCACAATAGGTCGATAAGGCCATAGCATTGTAAATAGTGACTGGGGGGCATATTATCAAGAACGGCATTAAAATTATCACCGCTTTAGCTGCAGGAAACCGCCGCTAAAGCGGCGATAATGGGCTTGATAATATGCCCTTGAGAATTCCAATAGAAGCCCAGGTTCTGGTGTGAACCTGGGCTTCTATTGGAATTCTCAAGGGCATATTATCAAGCCCATTATCGCCGCTTCAGCGGCAGTTTCCTGCTGCTAAAGCGGCGATAATTTTAACGCCGTTCTTGATAATATGCCCCCATGTCTTTAAGAGGTCGACTTCCTAATTTAGAAGAAAATCGAAATACCCCCTTTTACACTCTTTTTATCTTCAGCTGTGTATTATGGATATGTTCAGCAAATAAACCATTTTCAGAGAATAACTTGCCCAGGTAGCGAAAAGACTTGACCCTTGCAATCTGGGTGCCCCCTACATAAAATGAACGTAGATTCTTAGAGGTTTTTCCACAGGTCATTATGAATGTTTTTGACATATTGATTTCTATTTTTTTTTTTAAAGCATGAAATCTGCAGAGGAGTCCATTAGTCTCTGCAGCCCAACTGCAGTCCTTGATAAAAGTACTGCGTCATCGGCATAAAGGAGGACAGGCACCAAGCAGCCAGGAACATTTGGTGCATGAGCCTGCAGGGATCTCAACATAGCATCAACCCAATTTATGAACAAGGAGAACTAAAAGGGCGCCAATGCACAGCCCTTGTGGACACCCCACCTAATTCTAAATGAGGGTGACAGTTCACGATTGAGTCAGAACCTTACTGTGGCTGACAGATTTTCATATAGCTGCGGGAGGAGACAAAACAATTCCTTAGCAGTGGCGGCTCCTCAAGGGAGTGCTGCGGAGCTGTGGGGCGGGGAGGGGCAGGGTGGGGGGTAGTAAACTCCGGCATACGGCCGAACGGAGTTCAGTAAATAAATAAAATGAATTACATTGCGCGCTCTGCATCACCATTTGGCACAACAGCGCAGAGCATCCAAGGTTTTTTCAACATAAATGTTAGAGGAGGTTTGTTGCTACAGGTAGGTCTTTTCATCAAATTATTTTGGTCCTCTGATACATGTCTTAAGTCATTATTCAGATCCTTAGCAATAATTGTCTCAAAATGGTCCACCCAGGCCTGTGAAGGTATCAGGGAGGTAAGCACTGGGCCCGCCTCATCCTTCAGGAAATGAGTATTTACAGTGCCACAAAATAGTGAAATGCCATTGGTTTAAAAGGCCTGGAGCAAACAAATGTAACCAAGCTTTTTCCCTTGATTGCTTTTTTCTGCCTATTATGGTCTTGTTATACTGTTTCCTGAGGTGTTTAATCAGAGATTGATCTCTTGTGCCCTGGTATAAAGCGGATCTCAGTAATTTAGAAGCTTGGGTGCATCCATGGTCAAACCAACCCTGTCTATCTGTTGGACCTTTTATTGGGGACAGACCAGTAAAGAGTTAAGGACTACAGTAATCTGCTTGAATACTGTGATCTAGGTATCATTCTCCACATCATCAGCTAGACAAATTGCGAATTCATTCCACATTAAGGAAACCAACTTCTGTAAAATGCACTCTGGGTCTGTTCCCATCCATTTAATGTGGGAGCCAATTGGTTTACTGGGGGCAAAACAAGAGGTCTTAATATGTTCTTCATAGTTGGCGTGTAGTTGAAAGGTTAGGGATAACAGATTATGATCACTAATAAGTGTTTGTTCTACTCTGACACCAGTAGTCACTGGGATGAGATTTGAATCAATTAGAATGTGATCAATTATAGGCTGGTGGCCACCACCCATGAATGTGTGTGTTTGTATAGTACCTAACTTCAAAGATTCTTCCAGCAGTGTTAGGTCGTAGTTATTCAACATGGTATTCAAGCCTTTCCCATAGTCAGAATGTTGGAAATGGAAAATTCCCTCCCCATCTCCATCCCAAAAAACACACACTCATTTAGCTGAGAGATTACATCTTTGGATGTCAAAGGCCCCTCCCCATATAATTGGCAGACAGTTTTACCCCACGTAATCAATGCATCAAGGTCAGTTTCCAAGGCTCTTTCTAGTAGTATGTTGAACTGTGTCTTTTAGAAAAATTATTTGTGTTGGAATTAAATAGGCTCTAAATAAACTGTCTGGTCCCTGAACTTGCCAATGTTAGGTACTCCAAATTGATTTAATCTCAATAGTATCCTTCCAATGCTCATAACATTTTAAGGATAACTGTTTTACAAACAAATCTGTATATATTCGCTTGGTTTGCATCAGCATATATTTCTTTGCTGGTGTAGGGACAGGTTTAAAAAAAAAGCATTTTGGGTTAACTGTATCATGTCCAGAAAAATATGTGAATTTATCCCTGAGGGGCTCATTATGATGTCAGGCAGAAAACCTCCTTCCGACAGTCGGCACCTTCACGAATGCATCGGAGCCCTTCCGACCGACTCGGTCGGTTTACATTCCGACCGCTCGATCACGATGTTTGCGGTTGGAACGTAAACCATCTGGTCATTCCGACTCGGTTTCAAGCGACTTGCGGAGTATTCCTTTCAGTTGGAACCGCAATGTTCACCCCTATGGACGGCATGTCTGACGTCGGGATTATGATGTCGATTGTCGACAGCTTTTACATGTCGCCTGTCCAACACGGAAAGGCTGTAAGAAAATGACTTTGGGGAACCCTGGCAGGGCCCTCTAGCCCCCAGAGCCTGCGGTTGATGGCAGAGGGGGTACCTAAAGGATCCCCTGTAAAACCCTGCACTGTGTGGCAGGCACCGTGGGGTGTCTATGACAGGGTGCAGGGTTTTTCTCACACACCGCATTTCCCCATAGGAGCCTGTGTTACGGCCAGGTCTTGGGCTTAACCTGAGCTCACATAGGGAACAATAGGTTACAACCTAACAGTGTTCGGTCGCTTCGTAATCTGGCAGTCGGAACCACTGACCGCAGATTGGTCGGTCCTGAATCCGAGTCGGTGTCGAGCAGAGACTTTCAGCACAACATCGTAATGAGCCACTAAATGTTTTTGAGCTCCCTTGTGTGGGAGTTGGACAATGTTCACGTTGTGTGTGAGTACAAATTCTGCTTTGAACACTAGCTCAAGGTAAATAATGTTGTCCATAATGATGATAACATAACATTTCACCATAATTAGCAGAATTTAGATACAGGTCCTCAAAGACAGTGTAATATACCAACTCTGAAAGTGTGTAATTTACAACCTAAACATCCCAAATGTCTGAATGTTATCCCAGTACAATAACATCACCCACAGAGACCTTAAAGATGTAAGGACTCTGCAGTATTTTTGTAGAGCTGAAGATATCATAGGGAACCTTGTCCCAAACAATTCCATCAGTTCAAAAGGGACAGGCCTCTATTCAGTTTATGTGAAGATGAGGGAGGCATCAACACCTCATTGTCGAGATCTGTGGCACAGAGTTCTGGAAGGTAATGGCCATTTATCAGCAAGAAGAAAAAATCACAAATCCAATCCAAAGAAATAGAAAAACCAAGCAAAATATTATCCAAACATATTTCCAATGAGGGACCAGGTAAGTGCGTCTCAGCCATGAAAAGAAAACACCAGCCCGTGTAGATGGAGTGTAGGTGGAACTGTCAAAAGAGTTGGATAAAAAATCATCTGATCCCACACAATAGCCAGAAGCTGTTCAATGAAAAACAGAAGCCACAGGTGCTGGAAGCAAACTGGTAGATTCCACAATGGGTGGATCAGTATAAACTATATCATCTTCAGGAGATGCAGTAGTAAGTACAGTAATTATATTGGTTATTGGTTTGGATTTGTAGCAGTATTTGAAAGTAACGAAAGTTCATTCTCCACCCCCCAAACACCCGCAAGCTGGGAAGAAACAGCTTTGCTCAAAAGCTGTAGAGGAATTTCCTGTACTGTAGCAAGAGGAGTTAGGGAACTACCAAGGACTCCTCATGGCCTACTGTTTAAAATCAGCCACATGATGTAACTTGATGTGATCAATGGAGATAAATTGCTTTTTCTTTAAAAACAGCAAGTGGTGGCAATATTACAGTCCTTGTACCTTGAATGCCAAGGACTGGTACCAGTGCGCAGTATGATGGGCCAAATTCCTTCTTTACTGCAATCTTTTCATAAACGAGACCTCCAAGTTGTAGAATATAGCCAGAAAGTGCTGGCTGCTCCTTGATTCCGGGAGAGGCAGACATCTTCAACTGCTTGTTGGATTGGTCATCGCTGAAGTTTTGTAACTCCTGTAAGACAGCACAATGATCATTTATATCAAAGGGTGTGGCTGCCATCATGATGTCTGGACCGTCAAGGTCTGAAACATATATTTTGATGCCAAAGAGTACCTTCCATGGGGTAATTTAGGGAAATTATTAAGTGCCCTTTGCACCCCATGTAGGTGCTGGATCCAACTATGTGAAGTACCTAATATTCTTGCTGTTAAGGATTGCTTTAATTCATGGCTATCCTCTCCTCCACTAACATTCCCTTGGGACAGTATGGGGAAGAGTAAAGGACCTCTACACCCAGGGAAGCCATAGTATCCCTATATACTTTTGCAGCGAAAGCAGGGCCCTGGTCTGAGTGGAATGTAGTATGTGGATATGCTCCGATAAAGACTTGAAAATCTTACTAACAGTGCGAGCATCAGCCAAAAGTTGTGGCCCACCCAGAGGAATCTTGAGCAAGAATCAACTGCAAGTAGTATAAATTTAAGCACTGCATCCGAATTAAGAGGACTTCAATAGTTCAAATAAATGCAGCTGAAAGGTTTGTTGGAAATCAACAGGCGTGTCTGTGGTGGACGAGCCATGGTAGAACTTTTAATATGTTGACAAATGTCACAACAAAGGGCATATTTCTTGGTCTGATTTTGTAAGCTGTGCCACCAATAACGTTGCAGTAGCAATTACATTTTGGCCGCCACACTTACATGTGCAGAAGCAACACCTTCATGCAAGGCTGTCACTAAGGCTAGTCTGCGATCTTGGTTGGGAATCAAATGATCACCAACCCCTGGTATAGTAACAAAGGGAACCTTTTGTTTACTTTAATAGTATGTAGATCGAAAGCCTTTAGGCAAAGGAGAGCCATTACATGAAGCAGCAACAGCTGCTAATATATCTTTATTTTTCCTCAAATAAGAATAAGTCATCACAGCAACTGTCACAGTCGCAACTGCAGATTTGGCGTCTCATCTGCCAAAGAATTCCCGACAACATGTAGTCCTACACACTGACAGCTCAATGTATGAATGACATGAGTCTGTGGCAACCTATCTTTTAAGTCTGCCATTTTCACCCAAAGCGTTTTATGCTTTATAGTGTTGCCTTTAGAATCTTTAAATCTATTTTGGTATCAATAGTGCAAATTGTCATTAAAAGACTGAACACGATAATATGAATCACACACTACGAGTGTGGGGAATTCCAGATCTGTATGTTCCAGTGCAAAAAGTAAAGACTTCAGTTCTGCCAACTGCTCAGGGCAGTCTCAATGATTGTGTGCACGTTTTTTGTGGTTGGAGTTTTCCGTCCAAAATCACACCAAGACTGGTGGCGCATGCTGCGGTATATTGGTGCTTAGTACCTATAGCCGGCTGGACTGAACCATCAGTATAAATAATATATTTATACCATTCAAGAGTCAAAAGATTGCTCTGCATGGGATAAGCAAGCTCATATTGAAGAAATTCTCGTATCTCTAAAGACACGTCAAAGACGAAGTCTACATTAACAGCTGTTAAGGACGTTGCCCATTGTATGCATCTAGGATAGAGAGCTTTAGCATTGGGAACGCTTGCATTTATACCAGCCTCTAAGGCTGGAATAGGCATAACAACAATAATGTGTTTCCCTTGGGCAAGTAGCATTTCTTTTAATAGAGCCATCTGCACCACAGTCAGTATTTTTTTATTGGATACAAAACACACTTTTGAATTGGAATATATATATCCAATTTAAGGCACTGTTTTACCTTCATTAAAGGTGACATATGTGTAAAGCCAATGGCACCCGCGACTATACGGATGACCAGATTTGTAGTATTTACACGGTTATGTAAGTGATACTTTGCAAGCAAGTCAGATTGTAGTGAACTTGGTATTTCTGTGTTTTGATGTCCAATGTGTACTGGAAAAATCAGAGTCAATAAATTCATACAATGATTTAAAGTGTTGTGCATAATCCGGTATGTATGTTTTGCCAAAATTAAGGAATCCTAACAAGGAGTGTAGCTTCCTAAGGGTTTTTGGTGGTTGTAGTAGATCACACTTCTCTATGAAGTGTGGTGCAAGGCTTTTTCACTCTTGGGAAAGTTTTTAATCCTATAAATAGGACATTTAGAAATGCATTATTAGATTTCTTAGAGTTGAACTTGTAGGCAAATTCAGTAAATCCCAATATAATGCGATCTACCCATGTCAAATATGTGTTTAACAATATTATGTAGAATTGACACAATGTGGGGCAGCAAACACTCCTAGATTGTTCTTATACCCCATAGGTAGTCGAGAAAAGTGACTCCGAAAGCCTGGCACCAAGAAGGCATTCCAATCACTGCTTTCAGGAGCTATATTTTGGCAGAAAAAACACTGAAAATAACCAAGGTTATTTGTATTTTTATGGACTATATAATTTATAAGTGTGTACCGTGTGTAATTTTTATTGCAAATGTTCATGTATGACTCTTTACATGTCTATAGTCTAAGACAATAAAATATGAAAGATTCTGTTTTAAGACAGGAAAAAGGGGATTATTCATTTGAGAGACACAGGATTCAATTACTCCCTGGTACTCTAATTGTAAGAACATTTCTTGAACAGGTGCTTTAGGATCCATTTTATTGGCTATTGTAGTTACATTTGTGGGCTGGACCTTATGGGTATTACATGATAAGGAGAGTCCTTATCACAGCCAACATGATTGCAATATAAAGCTGGGGCTACTGCAAGAGCATATTCTGCGGCATATGCTTGTTTGACCTCATCAGGGACAAGCACAGAAAATGATGATAGTATTATATATTCACATTGTGGAGATGTTCGGACATATTCCGGGGGCCAATCTACCTCCGCTAAGAGAAAGTTGTATGATAAAGTAAAATTTTCTCAGAATAGTGCATTGTATATCACCCTCAATTTGTATGTCCAAATCATATAATCTGCCTGGAGGAGCTATGCATCTGTCTAGGTTTTCAACTGTTACATACTGATCAGTTTATTTTGCTGCTAGCAACTCCTGAAGATTCTGGCACACTATAGTGACCTCTGCTGTGCTGTTGAAGAGAGTCACCTCCCACCTCTTGTTCAGTAGGAGAGTTCTCATTGTTTGTGACATACTTTGCGGTTAAAGCTGCAACCTTCTTTTTCTGAATTTGGGTTTTAAATTAATGAGGCTTCTTCTCCTTTATCTTCCCGTCAGATGAAGCGTTGTGAGTCCTTTTTTGGTTTCACCTGCTCTTCTTTTCTGCATTCAGAACACCCTCCTCTCTTGTATTGTTTCTCAAAAGAGTCCTGAAAGCAATAAGAAGGACGAGTATCAGAAAGCTGATACCTATCAGTTGCTTTCAATTGTGTGCACAAACGCAAATTGTAGCATCTGTCAGAGGGCTTTGGTGGCAGAGAAGCTACTTCACCTTTAATGTTAGACAGAATCACAGAGGAGACCACAGGAAAGTTTCCCATTAATTTCATCCCCAAATCCAGGGCAGCAGTTGCCCCGTGTTCATTCTGCATTTGTTTTAACACGTCCAGCAAGACTGTTATGGACGGTATGCCATGTGTGATGGTATAGAGAGCAAAAAGACTGTGCCCCAAGTGTTACCTGTCACCTGTTTGGAGAACCATCCTATGGGGTAAGCACATAGTCAATATGCTGTGCTTGTCCTGTGGTCCCATAAGGGGAAACACAGCTTCAATCTGATCTATTTTGTGGGCTATCCAAAAAGGTAATTCCTCACGGTTTGAAGGAATTTTACCCATAACTGAATGAATAATTACAGGACTTATTGTAGATCCTGCAGACAGCTGCGGTTGCCCTGCTAGGCCTGCCCTCGCTGGAACTGCCATCAAGGTGTACAAAACATACTGAGTTAAGCGTCTATATAGTCTGTCCAGACCAGTGTATGATTGCTGTAGCTCATTAACACTGAGACCATGTGGGTTAGGAAATGGTATATAACCAACCAAAGCTGGTCAGGTGGTCCCTTCATTACTAAATGAATCCCTGTGCATTAGAGCAAGTAGGTGTATAAGGGTACCTTAGAACCAGTTTTAATCTTCCCAACATGAAAGTGAAATTATCAAGAACTGATACGCTATGTATGCTTGTCGTGGTACTCGTTGGTGTATTCATGAAATGTTCCTGAGTTAGCATCCACAGCTGAAAAATTAAACAAGAATAAAAGACTTCTAAATTTTAGGCATTGTGGGCTTCAACCACGAAGATTATGTCACTGCCTACAGTGCCAAAACCATGTAAATTATCTGTCTGTCTAGGGCTATTCTTTCTGTGTAAGCAAAGGGACATATCAGTGATCTTTGGGATTTGCAATGGACTCCATACCTGGTGTGCATTCCTTTCAGGACAGGTATCTCTGTCCGAATTCTCTTCTCCTCCCACAAAGGAACAAAACACAGTTCATATGATAAAACGACTGTATTGGTAAAGCTGCAGCCGGGCTATGGTGTTATGTCTAAAACTGTTGCTGATTGAACAGAAAACAGTAGAACATAGTGTTATGTATTCTAAATGTCCTTGTATAAAATGTGCAGACGGAATCCCAAGAAGACTTACGGTATAACAAAACAGCATGTATAGCATTTTTCAAAAATAATGTCACAAAAACAAAAGTGTTATGTGCGGCTGTGCAAGTAGAAGCAGCCTAAAACATCTAATACGCTAAACTAAGGGAGAACCAAAGTGGGGCCACAGGAACATCACTACAAAACTTGACAGAGCTACTCCTCCTCAATCAGGAATTACAACTTAAAAATGTAATAAGAAATTCACAATGTTAACCTATGAGAAGAGTAGGCTTCACAGAAGCAAAAAACGAATGTAGGTGTTTTGCACTACCAAGACATGTAAAACTTAAAAGTACATGTCCTATCTTTTACTTACATAGCACCCTGTCCTATGGACTAGCTAGGGCCTACCTTAGGGGTGACTTATATGTAGTAAACAGGAAGTTTAAGGCTTGGGAACCGGTTTTAAGTGTCAAGTCGACATGGCAGTGTAAACTGCACACACATGCTCTGCAGTGGCAGGCCTGAGACATGTTTTAAATTTGATATTTTACTTTCTAAAGTGCGACCTGTGCCCAAAGGTGATTTGGTGCTAGTACTTTAACCAAGGAAGATCAGCTGCATTTGATGAATAGCATTTACACGTAGCATGGAAACAGCCACCTTCTTGAGCTGTTTTCGGAATATCGTCAGGTTTGCCTGGTTTGTACCAGGGGAGCAGGCACCAAAGCTTGCATGTTGCATACACAAAACATCTGACACCCTATGGAGCAGTGTGAATTCTTTGTAACCAGATGATTTGGGCGGTTCCCGAGTGAGCTCTTCTTCCTGGGACATACCATCCATTTTGTTTTAGGTATCTAGGCCCAATGCTGTGAAGTGCTTTATGTGCTGTGCACAGTGACTTAAATGCCACTCTCTTTTGTTCTTATAACGAGCCAGTGCAGCTCCTCCAGGGCCTTTGCAATGGAGTCAATTTGTTTGATATTATTGAGCAGCCTAGCAGCTGCATTACAAACTCTGTAAATTCTTGAGAGAACCGTGCTTCAAGCCAAAATGCAGGGCATTGCAGTAATCTAGTTGTGATAGCTCAAGAGAAATGACCACAGTCTTTTGTAATTCTACAGGGATGAGGGTAATACTTTCCTGAGGATATTTAACTGGTGAAAACAAATAGATGCAAGTTGATTTGATTGTTCCATAAACAAGAGTTTGGCTTCAAAAAAGAGCTACTTCTGTTGGGTGGCACAACCAGTGCTGCAGGCCAACTAGTAGCATTTAATTTATTGGTCTTGGGCACAAGTAGTTCACTCTACTAGGGACTATCAGATAGCAAACTTTTACTAACAAAATCCATTCGTATTTATATAACACCACATAGTATGGTTTTCTGATTATAATCCATCCTTCAGAAAATAAACTTTAAAAATTTGTAACATCATTGTTTTTGTTTTATTTATTTTTTCTGCTGGACCTTAGTTTGTTACAGATTAGGGGGAAACATCCATTACAACGCATGTATTACATCGTAATGCTTTTACAACGTACCTATTACAATGAATGTGCACTTACAATGCATTCTATTAAAAAGCATGCCATGACAATGCATTTGCCATTACAACGCATGCTATTACATCAAGCATTAAAGTAAGTGTTAAGGTAACTACTGATAAATATTTTAAATATTTATTTTATATTTATATTTTAATACCTAGGTATTAGTACTTTATAAATGTAATATTCGTTTTCAGTAATTTAATATTAATTCAAAATAATACTTGTGAGGGTGTGACGCCCTTTGCCTGGCATGGGATGCACAGGAATTAGGGGTTTTGGCTGAGGATATGTATTAATGTTTAGGTATTTATTTTAATATCTGGGTGTTAATATATATTCCATTTAAAAAATATTTTTAAGTAATTTATTTATAATTTAAAATAATACTTGTGAGGGTAAGACACCATTTTTCTGGGACAGGATGCAAGCGAAATAGGGGTTTTGGGTGGGGAGTGTATTAATAATTGGGTATTCATTTTAATACCTGAGTATTAAAATGTATTATCTTTGCGATTATTTTAAGTAATTTAATAATAATAATCAATAATAATACTTGTGAGGGTGTGACACCCTTGGTATGGCCTGGGATGTAAGGGAATTATGGGTTTGGGTGGATTTGTGTATTAATACTTGAGTATTGATTTTAATACCTGTACATTCATTTTAATTACATTTAACATTTTTTTAAACTAATGTATTAATAATTAAAAATAATACTTGCCGGTGTGTGACACCCTTTTTCTGGCACAGGATGGAAGGGAAATAGGGGGTTTGGGTGGGGGTGGGGGTGTATTAGTGCTCAGGTATTAATTTTAATACCTGAATATGCATATTTATTATCTTTAATAATATTTTCAAGGAATATAAACAATAATATAAAAATAATACTTTTAAAGGAGTGCCACCCTTTGTCTGGTCTGGGATGCAAGGGAATTACAGGTTTTGGGTGGGGGATTGTATTAATACTCAGGCAATAAATTTAATGCATGGGTATCAATTTAATAATCATTAAAAATTATAACTTTGAGGGCGTGACACCATTTCTCTGGCACAGGATGAAAGGGAAATAGGGGTTTTGGGTGAGAGAGTGTATTAGTACTCGGGTATTATTTTGATACTTGTTTTTTAATTGAATTTAATAATATCAGCAATGATTTTTTTTAACTAATTTAATTTAAAAATTATGAGGGTTTCACATTTGCAATGTGGCATGTTAAGATATAGAAATAGATTTTTGGGGAAGGGCTGAGTTGTTATGAAAAACATTATTTATAAAAGAATAGTTGATAAGCAAAAAATTATTATACATTTTAAACATAGGTAAACATGCTTATATGTACACTGCATGTATTTTTAAAATAGACAGTGAACAATATAATAATAAAAGGACATTTATTTATTATTTTAAAATAAAATAAAAAATAGGACACATATAAGTATTTATTAAAAATACATTTTTATGTGAAAAATATATAACTCTGAATTAGTTTTTTTTACATAAACATGGAAAACTACATATTATTCTTTTTTAAATAAAAAGTTTATCAAATGACTAAATTCACATTTTTTAAACATATTTTTAAATAGTTCCCATGTTTTTCCATTGGAGTGAGTGGATGAAATTGTCCTTTTTTCCGTTTTACTTTTACACATGACGTACCCTGTTGAGTGTTTGTTTTTACCACCGGTTTAGCGCTGCGATCAAGATCGGAAGCAAGGAAGAGCTGCGGTCTTGTAAGATAAACTTTATTTATTTAATAGAAATTGTGGGTGGCATACTTTACTGTAAGGAGAGAGGTAGTTAGATAATGTTAGTATTTGGAAGTATGTTTTTACGTTTTTAACCAAAATTTCATTCCTATACAGGTAGCAGTTGTAGGCCCACATCGGGTGATTGTTTTTTTACACTCTTGGTATAAAAAAAAGAAAGTATGTGGATATAATTATTAATATTTCTTTCAAACCAATGTGTAAAGGAAGCAATTTTTTTTTCTTCACTTTTTGGAGCGTCGCATTGTTTTAATAAGATTTGCGTATTCATGGATGTTTAAGCATGTGGAATTTTGGAGAAAACAGATGGCATGGATGGCCAAATGGATATATTTTTAAATGTTAGCACACCTTGAACAGTAAATCGAAGGAAAGAGGATTGTAACGATGGATTTCTTGTTGCGTTTTTTGCCAAAATATTTTCCTTTTTTGGGATGCATTTTGTTTAGTTTACACAGTTTATTTGGCAGCAGTTGGTTTGCTGTAAAATATGGCTAAGCTAATCTGTGACTCTTTTGATAGTTATGCACATGGTTTGGATTGGATAGTGGATTTTGGTTTGAGACTTTGGATATTTGGTGAGCTGCAGACTCTTGCTGAACATTGGAATTTTACAGAAGAACAAGAGTCAAAGTAGGAAGACAACAGATGGTAGGAAGCCAATTTTTGTAATGGTTTTGGAATTTAAATGCCTATTTTATTTAATAAAAAAAATGCTAAATGCCGGAAAAGGGCCACTGCACAACCCGCATTTAGAAAAATAGATTTTTCAAACACCCCTGAACCGTGTGGCAGACACAATGCGGTGCCTGCCACACGGTGCAGGTATGTTTGGGGGGCACCATAACAGAGGTCCAGGGGGAAAGGGGCCTTACTGGAGGCCCCCAAAGAAACTTCCTGCCTGCCTTTTCCTCGTGGGCGGACCAAAAGAGACATCATAATCCCCATGGTGGAGCAGAGGCTGGCTCCACTGTAATTTTGGGATTAAAATTCTGCCAGCCGTCCGGTGGGCTCTGTGAGCCTGCTCGAAGTGGAGCGGAATTGCCTCGTGAGTTTCTCTCCTACCGCCAGTATCATAATATGGCGGTCGGGTGGAAACCTAAGATGTCGTGCGGAGAGCCTCTGATGAGCTGTCGGATGGCTTTACCCCCAACATCATAATAAGGGCCAAAGTTAGTAATAAGTCTCCCCAACATCACATCATTTATCACTGAAATATCAGCTTACTTTAGAAATGCAACCTTTTTTCTCCCAAGCATCAGCTTATGACTTCTGAAAAATCACACACTTTTATCTCATATGCACACTTTTCAATTTGGTGTACAGATATCAATTCAACCAAGCAAATCTCATTTATCAGGCTGTGAAGCTTTGTAGGTAGTTGGAGAGGTACTAATAGCTCCTGAGCTACTCATTGGAGAAGCGTGTTTTAAAAAGTGTCCTATTCGACTCATCATTATTAGAACTAGTTTGCTTCCATGAGTATCCTAGTGCAGAGCCTTCTTTCACAGAGCTATTGATACATTTGGCCCTTCCTTTATTCTTATAGGGGCCTTTGTCAGAACTGTAAACGATTAGAGAACCATAGAAAAGTGCATCCTTTGTCAAGATGAATTAAGTAACTGAATTTGCTTGAGGAGCCGGGCTTAAAACGTGTGCTGCAGTAGGGCATGGTATGCCTGTGCAATGATCTGTCTGTTTTTGGCTTTTGATTTTTGACTTTCAGTGCAGGCAGCATCACTCTATCAGAATAGTTCAGAACTGTTATGTGTTGCAAGTTCTTTTTTGCCACTTGAAGCTCGAATCTAAAATTGGTAAAATAGTATGATACAATGCTACCTGAAGCACCCTCCCCAGGGCTGGTACATGCAAATGTTCACGCTACACATTGAGCTTGGTATTACACATCTGTATTCCTCAGCGTGTAACTGTTAACTGAACATTCTACTTCATGAATTCTGTTACCCACACCCAAGCACTTACATCACTGCTCTATGGAGTCCATCAGAAACCAAAAGGATACCATCATCACTAACTCACAAGACACTACATCTACCCCGTTGGTAAATACAAATTATAAATAATATACATATGCATCCCAACTCTTCAATAAGTCATTTCAGTGCTCAAATTATTCACCCAGATCTGGCCATGTGAGGTTGAGAGATACAAGACAAGGGTCCATGGCTGGCCCTGGTGACAGAGACACTGGTACAGTCATGTGGATCTCCATATTCTCAGGTGGATGAGTCTCACTTCTGACATCTGGAGCTGGCCAAGGTCAAGGCAGGTGCTTGAAATGCAAAGAATGTCATGTAATGGACTTCCAAGGATGGTCAGCAGTCACCATGTGTCCTTTACTAGTCACAACCCTCAGCGGGTCAGCAACTAAAGAAGCATCAGACTTGCATTTACATTTCTGCTTGACGATAACTTGGTCTCCTCTTTTGAACACAGTGCTCTGAGCACCGCATGATCTATCCACATGGATCTTAATTTTGCATTTGTGAGACAAGTCGGTATTGCAAAGTTTACCAAGGTCAATAGATCTCTCTTTGGTCCATTGTGGCAGCTGGATTCCTATGGCCTCCCGAACATTAAAGTGGCAAGCCTTTCGTTGGTGGTAGAATGAGGAGGGAGTTGAGCTGTATGCAAGAATCACAGACTGAAGAACTGAGTTGAGTTCAAGCTTTTCCAGTGCAACATGTTGAACGGTCTTTGTGAGAGGGTGAACCCCGAGAGGTCGACTTCTTTCCCTTTCCCACTACAAGGACCAGAAACCCTCAGAACAGGGGACACTCATGTCAGGGACAGATACCCACGAGACAGAAGCATGGGAAGAAAAGCACCTTTTTCTCCTGTTTCCCAGCAGACCAGCATTTGTCCGGAAGATCTTGTGTGGCCACATCGAGCGACGGAGAAGCGGGGAGGAGCTGACCCCGGAAGTGAAGCACCGAGAGAGGTAAAAGTCCGACCCGCCCAGGAAGAGACGTCGTCGTTGGGAAGAGGACTAGTCCGATCAGTGGAATCGAGCGGAGAGTCACAGAACACCCGACCAGAAGAAGAACACACCGACGGCGATCCGAGCGGAAGTGATGAAGACGAAGCAGGCGATCGCTGGACCGAGGAATGGTGGAGTCCTCCGGAGGTTGCTGAGGAGCGGCCGCAATTCCGGAGAGTTGCGACGGGGCCGGTGAGTACCGATATCCACGGGACAAGTGGGGAAGATCGAGAGAAGGGTGGCGGGTGGAGGGTGTTTAAAGAAGGAAACGGGAGAGGGGAGGCTGCTGGAGGAACTTCCTGACCTACGGAGATCCGTGTAATGTACACCTCACCCTCGTGGCATAGCCAGCCGTGACCAGTGTGCGAATGACTTTGTTGTTTATTTAAAAATACCTCTTTTGTCGATTGCTTTACGTTGTGTCCCCGAGCCTATCTTCCTAGCTCCCAATTCACCTCACTATACCTCGTACCCCTCACTAGTCTAGTATCACCGTTTCCCCTACAGTACCCAGAAGCACCGGGTGTTGGTGACGGCACAACATAACAATAGTACTACGTAACCAGAACTCACAAACGGCCACCATTGTTTGTTTTTCTCTCCTCTGAGCCTCCGGTCAAGACACCACGACGGACGGAGCGGAGCCTCTGTACGGGGCCACAGGCCATATTGGCGAAGTCACCGAGACCACCCCCCACCTTCACACGAAGAGGATTCCAATCGAGAGGAAGAAGATATCTCTGATAACTTGACCACCCCGTTTGTGCTACCTGACAATAAATCCACTTCTGCTAGACAATATATCAAGCCTCCGCGTCTGTATATCCGACCCCGTCTCCCACAGGTAGTGTCAGAAGTGGGATCCAGCGGAGACATGGAGGCCGTATTAGTCAAGATGGCGGAAAATCAAGAACATTTGGGTAAAATGATGGAACGATTTCTTAATGTAGTCGAAGAAGATCGGGACAAGATGCAGAAAGTACTGGTGGGGCAAGGACAGGCCCACGGGACAGCCATGGACAAACTCACTGAGGCCCTGGGTCAGCAATGCGGTCCCACCTCCCTTCCGTCCATGTTCTTACAAAAATATGTTAGCGGCGAAGACCCGGATTTTTTCTTTAACAATTTTGAACGGATAGCCACAGCGGCCTCCAGGCCAGCTGACAAGTGGGGACAATATTTGGGACCCCTGTTATCTGGAGACCTCCAAACTGCTTATCAAGCGGCAACTATACAAGGATTGGCCCCTTACTCGGAGATTAAACGTTGCATTCTAGAAAGGCTTGGGATTGACGACGAGTCCTACCGGATCAAACTCCGCCAAATAAAAGAGGGTCCCCAAGAGACTCCCCGAGCTTTATATTATCGAGTGAAGGACATGACCGATAGATGGCTGAAGCCTGCCACAACGGATAAAGATGGCATCATGTCCAAGATTTACCTCGAACAGTATTTAACGTCCCTACATCCTCCCATACAGCGATGGGTAAGACAACAAGCCCACCTTACCCTGGTAACAGCGGTGGAAATAGCCAGCGCGTACAGCCGTGCCCAAGACATACAGTTCAATAGTGGGAAAACCGAGGTTGTCTTCTGCTCACCATCCAAGATCCTAAAACACCTTTCCCCCGAATTCTGCCTTTCACCAGAGGAAGGACCGCTTATACCGGTCCGGAAGGTATGTAATCTCGGAGTGATCATTGATGACGACCTCCAGATGATATCCCAGGCCAGTAAGACCGCCAATGTCTGCTTTGCTCTGCTGCGGCTGCTCCTTGGCATCCTACCTTTGCTCCCCAGGGAGTCTCGGGCCACAGTACGCAGCATAGTATTAAGCAGGCTTGACTATTGTAACTCTTTGTACCTGGGGGCCCCACAGTACATCTTCCAGGGACTGCAAAGGATCCAGTCAGCAGCAGCCAAACTAGTGCTCAACAGATGTCGTAGCTCTTCCAGTACCAGAGCACTGAGGGACCTACACTGGCTCCCAGTTAAGGAGAGGGTCTCCTTTAAGTCCTTATGTCTGACTTTCAGAGCTGTGCACGGATCTGGACCAGTCCCCCTACAGGACAGGTTTGTTCGTCACCTTCCAACTAGGCAACTTCGATCCTCCGCAGCCGGTTTATTAGTAGTCCCGAGATTTAAGCGCTCTAGGGTAGGTGGAAGGGCCTTCAGCATAGCTGCTGCCAGTATGTGGAACAAGCTCCCACTGAACTTAAGACAGTGCAACTCCTTACTAGAATTCCGTAAGGGTCTCAAAACCTGGTTATACCCCAAAGTATAACTTGAGGTTGGCTATCCATCCCTCCTCTGTCACTCCTGATATTGGTTCATCAGTCTGAGCGCCAGGATGCCCGCAGGGCGAAAGCTGCGCTATATAAGTTTCTCATCAATCAATCAAAAGATGATCCGTCCTGGAAAGGGGGTAGTTCTGGAACACAGCGACCTCGGGTACCCATGAACAAGGAAACTGAACCAGTGACCATCATTCCTGGGCCTCCGGGACTACCCGTGCCCCGACCTCCCACCCCTGGACCTCAGTGTTACCAGTGTGGCGGTATGGGACATATCGCACGCTTTTGCCCCAAGAAGGAGGAACCCATGGAAATAGGGATGGCACGCAATTACTACTGTTCTGCGGGGGAGAAAAAGCTTCCCCCTTATCACTGTAAAGTGACCGTGAACGGACAACCCACCATGGCTCTTGCCGACACCGGATGTCGACAAAGCATTATCAGGCCACAAGATATAGAACCCTGGATTGGTCCTGTTGATGGGGTCGTAGCTATTCGGTGCGTACATGGTGACACTAAACAGTATCCCACCACGAAGGTCCAGATCCAACATACGAATGACCCCGGTAACTCCTTGACAGTGGGACTCATCCCCAATTTACCGGAATCGGTCATTCTTGGGAATGACTACCTGAACCTAACCCGATTGCTAAAACAAACGACCAGGGAAGAAGAGGACTGGTGGATTACGGCCCCCTTTTCTGGAGAAGAAAACAAAGAATGGCCGGAGTCCAAACCGCGGAAGAGTAGGAGACAACGAAGAGCAGAAAAACGAAGAAACCCGGTAGTCTTGCAAATCACATCTGACGAAAACCCCTGGGAGACGGATAGGAATTTCCGTACTGCTCAAAGAGAGGATGCAACGCTATAAGAAGCCTGGAACGTTGCCCATAATCAGGAAGATCCCCTACATGTAGGTCCCAATTTTTTCATTAGAAATGGATTACTGTATCAGAAGGGCAACCCCACCCAGACACCCCAGTTATTGATTCCAATACCCTTTAGAGAAAAAGTGTTATTTCTGGCCCACAGTCATTTACTAGGTGGTCATTTTGGGACTGAAAAGACAGAAAAACAGATAACAGAAAGATTCTATTGGCCGGGCATCTACCAACAAGTAAAGCGATACTGTCAGGAATGCCCAGTGTGCCAGACCAATAGCAGATATAGACCACCGCCTGTACCTCTCCGTCCTCTTCCAATTATAGAGGAACCCTTTAGCCGAATAGGGATGGACATTATAGGCCCCCTCCTTCCCTCCCGCAGTGGGTGCAGGTATGTCTTAGTTATAGTAGACTACGCTACTAGGTATCCTGAAGCGGTAGCCTTACGCCGACCGGATCCCACCAACATAGCCAAGGCCATGATAACGGTATTTTCAAGGGTAGGGTTCCCAAAGGAGATCTTAACGGATCAGGGGACTCCTTTCATTTCTAAGGTTATGAAGCAGGTATGCGCCCAGTTGGGGATCCATCAAATCCGAACCGCTGCCTATCACCCCAAACAGATGGGCTGGTGGAGCGGTATAACGCCACTCTAAAAAGTACCCTCAAGAAGCTTCTAGCCCTAGAGACCAGAAAATGGGAAGACATGTTACCCCAGGCTCTATTTGCCATAAGATGTAAGGTACAGAAGAGTACTGGCTTTTGCCCCTTTGAGTTATTGTTCGGTCGTCAACCCAGGACTCTCCTAGAGATGGCTCAGGAGAAATGGGAAACTGAACCTGACAATTCTAAGCCCCTAATCGAATATGTATCCAATCTTAAAACACACTTAGGACAAATCAGGGCTATAGTTCGCGCCAATTTAGATGAGGCACAAACAGCACAAAAGATGCAGTATGACAAAAAGACCAAAGAAAGAACCTTTGAGGTAGGTGATCATGTCCTCCTCATGATGGCATCATCAAAACACAAACTGTTGGGACAGTGGCAAGGCCCGTATATCATATCAGAGAGGGTCACACCTGTCACCTACCGGGTCGTCACAGATCCGGCCAGGGGTACCTCCCAGATATACCATATCAATTTATTTAAAAAATGGGAGGGGCCTTTGTCGACACTTGTTGCCGAGACGGACGGTGCAACCCCTCTGTTTGCGCAGTGTATGGATCCGACCCTTTCTCCCAGTTTACAAAAACAGTTGATAGACGTCCTCATGCCTCTTAGCGACATCTTCTCTTTAACTCCTGGCCTAACATCCATGGTGGAACACGCCATTAGGACGATCCCGGGAAAACGGGTATGTCTCAAACCCTATAGAATACCAGAAGCCCGCCGGAAAACCATCCGAGAGGAAATAGGAAAAATGCTACAGATGAATATCATAGAACCCTCCAATAGCGAGTGGAATTCGCCGATAGTACTGGTACCGAAGCCGGATGGTTTGGTACGGTTTTGCATTGACTTTCGAGAAGTAAATAAAATCTCAGAATTCGACACGTACCCCCTCCCCAGAATTGATAAAATGGTGGAAAGAATAGGGAAAGCCAAATACATCAGCACCCTAGATCTCTGTAAGGGATACTGGCAAATACCTCTGAGAGAACAAGATAAAGAGAAAACCGCCTTTTCCACCCCTGATGGGTTGTACCACTTCAAGGTCTCACCCTTTGGATTACATGGGGCTCCGGCTACGTTCCAAAGGGCCATGAATCACATTTTGAAACCACATGAAAACTATGCCGGAGCATACATAGATGACATTGTAATATACAGTGATGATTGGAATCAACACTTGTCCCATTTATCATTAGTGATAGGATCTTTAGGACAACATGGTCTTAAAATCAACCCAGCCAAGAGCCACCTGGCCCTCCAGACCGTACAGTACTTAGGATACTTGTTAGGTGAAGGAGTCATACGACCACAAAAATCTAAAATAACCGCCATTTCACAGATCCCATTTCCCCAAACAAAAAGGGACCTTCGAGCCTTTTTAGGGTTACTTGGTTATTACCGAAGATTTATACCCCGGTTTTCCCAAACCGCGGCCCCTCTTACCGATTTGTTGAAAAAAACAGTAAACACGGAAGCAAGTCTGAGACATCCTACGAAGGACATTGTACATTAAAAAGACTCTGACATCAGAATCGGTATTAGTCAGTCCCGATTTCTCATTACCATTGATTCTCCAAACCGATGCATCAGCACACGGTTTAGGGGCTGTATTGTCTCAAGTGACCAACCAGGGAGAGGAGAAACCCATATTATATATTAGCAGGAAATTGTTTCTGAGAGAGAAAAACTATGCAGTGATTGAGAAGGAGGCGTTAGCGATCAAATGGGCCATAGAGATTTTATGATACTACCTAGAAGGCAGGAAATTTACACTTTTTACAGATCATGCCCCTTTAGAGTGGATGGCCCGAAACAAGGGAAACAATGAACGAGTGTTGAGGTGGTTTCTGGCCTTACAACCCTATCGTTTTCACATCTGCCACCGAAAGGGGTCTGAACAAGTTAATGCGGACTTCCTATCAAGATATCCCCAAGATAACCCCAAGAAGTAGTAAGACAGCAAGGGGAAGGGGATGTGAGAGGGTGAACCCCGAGAGGTTGACTTCTTTCCCTTTCCCACTACAAGGACCAGAAACCCTCAGAACAGGGGACACTCATGTCAGGGACAGATACCCACGAGACAGAAGCATGGGAAGAAAAGCACCTTTTTCTCCTGTTTCCCAGCAGACCAGCATTTGTCCGGAAGATCTTGTGTGGCCACATCGAGCGACGGAGAAGTGGGGAGGAGCTGACCCCGGAAGTGAAGCACAGAGAGAGGTAAAAGTCCGACCCGCCCAGGAAGAGATGTCGTCGTTGGGAAGAGGAGTAGTCCGACCAGTGGAATCGAGCGGAGAGTCACGGAACACCCGACCAGAGGAAGAACACACCAACGGCGATCCGAGCGGAAGTGAGGAAGACGAAGCAGACGATCGCTGGGCCAAGGAATGGTGGAGTCCTCCGGAGGTTGCTGAGGAGACTCCGGAGACTTGCGGCGGGGCCGGTGAGTACCGATATCCACGGGACAAGGGGGGAAGATCGAGAGAAGGGTGGCGGGTGGAGGGTGTTTATAGAAGGAAACGGAGAGGGGAGGCTGGTGGAGGAACTTCCTGACCTACGGAGATCCGTGTAATGTACACCTCACCCTCGTGGCATAGCCAGCCGTGACCAGTGTGCGAACGACTTTGTTGTTTATTTAAAAATACCTCTTTTGTCGATTGCTTTACGTTGCGTCCCCGAGCCTATCTTCCTGGCTCCCATTACACCTCACTATACCTCGTACCCCTCACTAGTCTAGTATCACCGTTTCCCCTACTTACCCCTACAGTACCCAGAAGCACCGGGTGTTGGTGACGGCACAACATAACAATAGTACTACGTAACCAGAACTCACAAACGGCCACCATTGTTTGTTTTTCTCTCCTCTGAGCCTCCGGTCAAGACACCACGACGGACGGAGCGGAGCCTCTGTACGGGGCCACAGGCCATATTGGCGAAGTCACCGAGACCACCCCCCCACCTTCACACAAAGAGGATTCCAATCGAGAGGAAGAAGATATCTCTGATAACTTGACCACCCCGTTTGTGCTACCTGACAATAAATCCACTTCTGCTAGACAATATATCAAGCCTCCGCGTCTGTATATCCGACCCCGTCTCTCACAGTCTTCTTGAGGATATTCATGAATCTCTCGACCACTCCCTTTGCCTGTGGCCAGAGAGGTGTGCTTTTCTAAGGCTTGACATTTAGATGGGTGAGAAAATCTGTAAATTCTTGACTTTTGAAACTCGTGCCATTGTCATATTTCAAAATCAAAGGTACACTGCATGTTGCAAAAATACTTTCTAATCTCTCAATGACTCTGTTGTGAGTAGTTGACAACAGATCTTGCACAGGGGGAAAACAGTAATATTCATTAACAATCACTTGTAGATGATGTTCGTTGTCAAGGGGTCCAAAGAAATCAATTTCAATCTTCTCCCATGCATGTTTTGGAAGATCAGACAAGTTTAACAGATGTCTGCTTGTCGTTGATGACTAGCAGTTGCACAAATGACATGCCTTTAACTCTTTTTCAACTCTTTCATCAAGATGAGGGAGCCATACTCAGTCCCATTGAGCTCGTTTAGTAGCAACAACTCCACGATGTCCCTCATGAGCCAGCTCAATAACCTGCTGTCCCAGACTCTCATGTATGACAGTTCTCGACCCTTGTAAGATGATGCCTTCTGGGGTAACTGAAAATTCTTACTGCACATTTTTGAATTTCTTATATTCAAGGTCATTATGAAGAGGTTGAATATGTTTTCACCATGATTTATGTGTAATAATGTATTTGAGTATCAGCAAATCTCGGTCATTGCTCATGGCAGCAATGACTTGTTCCACTGATAGGGTAGCCGGGTCCTGGATTTCACAATGAAGTTAACATAAGCATCAGCCACTGTAGAAGTAGTGCCATTACACTGTATTTGCACACATGAGAAAGAGTCAGCAGGGTTTTGATCTTTCCCTGGACCATGCACAATCGTATAATCAATTTACTCCTGCAATCGCAAACCCCCCCTCTCATTGAAAGGGGGCATTGTGGCTTTAGGATCGCTGAAAATGGTGAACAATGCTTGGTGATCAGTGACAGCTGTGAAATGCTTTCTATACAGAAACACATGAAAATGCTCACAAGCTGACACTACAGCAAGGCTTTCTTTTTCAGGTTGTGAATAGGCACGTTCCGTCAATGAAAGACTTTGGCTAGCATTGGAGCATTAGGATATCCAGTGTGCTGGCCAAGGACTGCACCCAACCCCACTGGGCTTGCATCAACAACAACCTCCATCTGTAATTTCGAATCAAAGTAGGCCATGTCAGTGTAGTTCTCAATTGCATGCTTGATTCTCTTCAACTTTGGTCACATTCACTTGAACATTGAAATGGGACATTTTGTTTCATTAAGTCTCTCAATGGGGCACTTACAGTGTTAAAGTCATGTATACACTTTGAACAGTAACTGGCCATACCAAGGAAGGATTGCAGCATAGTTACACTTGTGGGAGAGAAGTGGATGACAAGGCTTGTACTTTCAAACCAGGCAGAAGGAGAACTGAAATTTGGATAATAAATCTATAGAGTATGCATTGCCTACGTGGCCTAAAATAAAGGCAAAGTACAAAGTCACACAAGACTATAATTCATCATGTGTTCCAAGAAAAGCATATCAAAACACATATTTTCTCAGTGTCCTTTCTTTATTTTTTCATTTTCAAAAGGAACAAGGACAAAGCCAATGCGTTTTGTTCCAAACCATGGGAACTTCTACAGGGCTGTTAAAAACATATATGACAATGACTTATAAGCAAGCAAGCAATACCAACATTTAGTAAACAATATATTACAACCACTGCATGCACATATAAGCAATCACACCACAGCCCCTCTGCCCTGAGCCCTAAAACCCTGCTCCCTACCGTATAAACCACCCAACCCCACCAGCCCTAAAAACTACCCCATTTCTAAAACCTAAAACTACCCTGACCCTCCCGCCCTGAGCCCTAAAACCTGGCTCCCTGCCCTATAAACAATCCCGACCTCCCCTGAGACCTAAAAATGACTCCCACACCAAAAACTACCCCCAAAACTCGACCCCCGCCCTACTTACCAGTTCGAGTCCTCTCCCATTCCTTCCTCTTCCTAGGCCCGCCCCTCCACGCATCTAGATTGCGTACTCTCTTAATCACGCATATGCATGGGTAAGGCATAAGCATGGTTAAGGAAGCGTGTTTGTGCCTGTGGGGAAATGGCACAGGTGGCTCTGCCCGCATTGTAAAGGCTGTTTTCCAGTCTGACCAGTGGCTTGATCAATGATGTTGTGCTTTAAGAGTGCCATGTTCTTTCTCAATAGCCTCTTGTAAATGAAATGCAATTTGATGATGTCGGTGAGCAATAAGATGAACGCTTTCATTTATGTGAAGTTGCACCTTCATATTCTTAAGTCTTCTCAGTCCATGAAACAAGGACGGAAATTGATTCACTATCTCATGATAGGCATTTACATTGTAGCTTACTGAAACCAGCCTCATGTCAGCAGCAGTACTGAAACTGTGTAAACATACATTTGATGAAGTGCCTGGCAAGACATGAATTGGTGCTTGTACTTTTGTCTTTTTATGCTTCAAAGTCGCTATGAATGAACTTTGACTTTGCAGTGATGTTGAAGCAGCCCACATATAAACTTTGGTTTTCAACAGGGTCAAACATGAACTGGAGACAGTTCTTTGTACTTTTCCTCTGGCATAATGTTCATCGATGCACTATTGTCTATGATAAAAGGTATGGGGCCCATTCACTTTCAGTGTGATCTTAGGACAATGTCCAAATGAATTTAGCACTTTCACTTGTTGACCTAGCTGTGACCGGCATTCTTCCTTGCAAGAAGCTAATCCTACATGTGCACATTGTCTAGCAGTCAACATTGACATTGCACACCCATTTTCCTCACTGTTGCTTGATAATGACAACTTTTAGACCATTAATTTGATGACAATAGACGTTGTTCAGTTTCTACTTGCCTCAACTGGTGTAGTCTCATGGCCTTGTGAGTGGAACATTCTGGCATCCATTTTGTATTTCTGAAGTGATGCACTTGATCTTTCCTCCATTTGGTTTTCCCAAAATGAAACACTTGATCTTTCCCTCGCTTTGCAAACCGTTACAAAATGATTCTGTTTCCCACAGCCTTTGCATATCTGTCCAATGGAGGGACAGTTACCTTCATGTGGCAAGGAAAATCCACATCAAAAACACAACTTCTGTTTTTTTGGAAGACATTACTTTATGGCCTTCTACCTTGTGTTTTGACTTACTTTCCACACTCAGTGCTGATTCAGTTTGGGCTACTCTGGCCTCCATATTTGCTGCTTGTCTCTCAGCTCTTTCTTCCGCTCAGGCAGCCATGAGTACTCGCTCAAAGATGGGTGTCTCCTTCATAATTCGTCATCTGAAGGGATCGGGGAGATAACCATCTATTACTCTGAATCGCATGGCCTTTTCATCATTGAACTTGTTGAACTTGCAACGCTTGATGAGCAAATTAAGTCTTTCTACAAATTCATTTATCGTTTTAACAGCTCTCTGCCTTTCCTGACTGAAAATTTACCTTTCTTAGTCAACATTCGACATTGGGTTCAACTTGATGTTTAGTGCCTCTTTGATTTGATCGTACGTCACTTCATCACCTTGTAGTCTTTTTTTCACTTCTTTTACTCCGTCTCCGACCAAATGTTTTAGATATTTAATTATCTTTTTGTCGTTTACTTCTTCCAGCGTATCAATGCAATCATTGAAGGTTTCAATCCAGGCAGTCCATCTGCCACCAATATCTTATTTTTTGGTAGTATCAAAAGGAGGCAATGGCTTTAGGAAAGTGGCAGCATCATAACATGTAGAAATTTCTGCTGTCGAGAGCAGAACCCACTCCGGCAGTGTCTGGCACCTTTGTCAAGCACTAACCATGTGCTATCACCCGGGTCGTTGTGCCTGCTCTCTGGCACTGAGGTGCTGTTTTCTTCTTTAGCAGTGAGAACCGGCTTTGTTTCTTGCACGGGTTCTTCACCCTTCTCGCCTCTTTGCATTGCATTTGTTTTCTCCAGCCTTAAGCATTTCTCTGCTTTAGAAATATTTTTTGCTTTTAGCACTTCCTTGCACTCAGCGATCACTTCCTTTTGCCCTTCTCTGTACCTGCTTGTCACAGACTTTAGCATTGTCGCACTCTATGAATGGCAGCTCTGTGTTATGCTGTGCCTCAATATCTCTTGTTTTGACTTTACTAGCAAATTTCTAGCTGACAATGACAAACAAACTTTCTACAAGGCCTTCACTATCTTCACAGACCTTGCACTGGTTGAAGTTGCGCTTTGACTCCACATATGTCAGCCGTAGATAGTCACTCAGACAAAGGCACACGTGGCATGCACAAGCAGTTTTCTGGACCACAGCAAACTCTCTGGGAGTGCGCTCTTCATTCTTCGGGTCACAGGGTTTACCTAATCCCCTATTTTGTCGTCAGTTGTAGCATCCTCCCCAGCCCAGGTACGTGCACAGGATTATGCCACACACAGAGCTTGGTATTACACATCTTTATTCCTTAGTCTGTAACCATTAACTGAACATTCTACCTCATGAATTCTAGTACCCACATCCAAGCACATACAGCACTGTTCTACGGAGTCTGTCAGGAGCCGAAAGGGCCCCATCATCGCTAACTCACAAGACACTACATCGGGTACCTTTTAAGCCCTCATTATGAGTTGACGGAGCGTTTTTCCCCAAGGTGATACTGCTCTGGGCAACTAGAAGTTTAATAGCGTCTCAAGGCCTGAAATTATGTGATACTTAATCACTGAACCCTAGAATTACTTTCCCAGCAACACTAGACCTGAAGCCATCTGTGAAGTTGTGGGGGCAGATGACAGCTGCTCTGCCCGATTACTGCCCACATCCTTCAGCATGGGGGAAACTGATGAAGCTCCTCATACTGTAGAAAAATTAAACCTTTCACCCGCAACTCTTTGTCTCCTTTTACCCCCCACCCCCCTGAAATAAAAGAAAATGCCCTCATAACATTTACCAACTGGTCCAAGCAGGTGGTAAATGGTTGGAGATTTGTCCCTGTTATTTTCCCAACAAGGGGGTAAACATGCAGAATTGGGTTTTCACATTAATCCCCATTCCAAGGGAAACAACTTGTGATTTCTGTTAACTTGCATGGTGGTTCCCTTTGTAATCGTTAATTCTGGCCCAGCATTTCCCTGTGACGTTAGCAGGGTACTCATAAGGCACACCCTTAGTGTGATGACAGAATCACCAAAAATGTATCTATGTTCAAGAAGTTCAGAGGTAAGATGCCACTGAAAAAAGGATGACCAAGACTGTTCCTTTCAGTTATTGAATAGTATAATAAAGATGGTTTTCAAAATCAGGTGTTTATCTTATACTCTCTGAGTATCAGATACCATATGATAACTTTAAGCTATGGAAGTATTTTGACGTCACAAATCTTATGATTCACAACATCACAGGGTTTGGAACTTCTAAAATTGTATTTTCAGAAGTGCTAAACCCCTATTGGGATTCAGAAAAGTATTTCTGAATTGCATAATGAGTGTTGCACCTCTTTCTGTACCACAATTATGAGGCGGCATGAAAGGGGGTGTCCCCTACCTATGAGATTCAACAATTATTTTGACTGCAGCTGTGGTCGCAAACCATTAAAAAGTTATCCACATTTTAAACAAAGGTGCAACTCATTGCAAAGGGCAAGATGTCCCTTTTGGACAGACTCCCTTTGACAATGATGTTAGGGATCCTCATATGGAAAGAGGGAATAGGCATTGGGCAGGGGGCCTGATCCTGCTCCCCAGATGCATTTCTTAGAAGGAAACATTCTTTAAAGCAGGACTGGTTCCTTTAAGGAAAATAGACTGCCTTAAAAAATGGTTTCCATTTGGGAAGGCAAATACAGGAATGGTGGTCTGTTGTCCCTTGCAGGCGAGCATCCCTGTATACTTAACTGATCGCATGGGACATGGAAATAGTGACCTGCCTAAATAATATTCACAAGGTATGTCATTCTGAGACCCTCTGCGACTGGACATTTTGGGACATGACCAAACTATCCAGGGCATTAAAGGTCAGTGATCAGTTTTCACCTAATATTTGTTACCTGTCTATTAGCACATCATGCCTCAAATCACCCTCACCAGAAGGGTAAAATGATGAAGCATACCAAATTGCATTTTATAATTCTGCAAACTTCTCAAAACTTGCTTTGTCTTTCTAAATAGGCAATCATTTTTGTAGGCTTCTATGATTAGAACATTTAGGACCATGAAACATCAATGAATATACACTCCTCTGATAATTAAAATTTAAAAATGAAGGAACTAGAACTTCAAAGTTCCTCATGGCTCACTCAACCATCTGTGACCTTGTCCCTCGCCACTCTCTAAAGTGAAGCACTATCTGGCATGAAAGAGGCAGCAATTCAGACAACCTGACGATTGGTCAACACAGTGTCCCATATATGTTTTTTTAAAGAATTATTTTTGTTGTGTGTGTCAACAGCTGCAAACCCGCTAATCCAGGCCAACAAACTTCACACCTGCTACATTGAGCGAGGAGAGCAGGTAAACAAAAAGAGGATTCTCAGTGCTGCAATATAGAGGGATCCAGTTGGATGTGAGATCCATAAGTTACTGAGCCAGATCCAAGATCCCGGTCGGAACCAAGGGAATCTTGTCCGTAATCTTACTGTGTCCTGGTGAAGTGTGTGAACACCTGGGTACATGCTATGGTTCCTGCCAATAATGTGGGAAAACTCAACTTTCATTTACCGCTGGGCCCGGTGACCTTAAAGAGCAATCAGCATCTCCCTTTGTTCATTGAAGCAGTGAGCAGTTAGATGTTAAAGGGTCATAGTTAGAACCCAACTCCCTCATAATAGACTCAGACAGAGGCCTAGCAGAGCAAACAAAGACATGTAACTTGTCACTTCACAAGTTGTTAAAAGATAAAATAAGATTTGCAAGTGTTTTTGTCGTACTCAAGTTTTATGTAAGAGGTAGGCCTTCACGTGCCATCTCACAAAGTAAGATGTATCTGTGCATTGAAACTAATAGTCCTTTATTGAGCACTTATCCATTACTATTTATAATTACCCTAATGAAATGATTTTAACAACCTTAGAATAATGCAAGATTTAAATAATTGCAATGGTCAAAACATATGCCTTGCTGGTTACGTGCAGCTTTTTGACATGAGTTCACAACTCACTAAACTATAATACCTTGAATGTACGTGTGACCTGAGGGTAATAAGAAGGATCTCTGCTATCTTTATAGAATACAAATCTATTACCTACACTTTATGCTCTGAAACTAGCACATTAAGCGCCTGTGCTATTTAATGAGGCTTCTAAACTGTGAACGTAGAACAAATACACATGTATCTCTCCAGCATTTCTATTAACCACCAGAGTTAACTTGCCACTGCCATCTCCGGAAACGTGCTGGACAAAACATAGGGCCTCATTACGACTTTGGTGCAGTTGTGCTGGCTCTCTACCAACATACCTGCGCATAAGACGTGCAAGGTCCGCCCGCTTTATCACTAGTTGAACTGTAAGGAGGATGGTCCTTTGCCTTTTCCTTGGTGGTGTCTGGAAAACAGGCACCACAAGGGGAACGGCAAAAAAGTTCCAGCACGTCATGGGCGGTGACGTCCATGCCATGCTGGAACTTTGAGGGAATACAGACAGGGGGGCACATGTTATGCCTCCCTGAATGTATCCCCAGGCACCCTTTGGTTGTCCACCGCCAGTCTTTTCAGGGCGGAACTCGTAATATGCTCAGTGGGACTGCGCCAGTCCCGCTGAGCATCTTACATTTTGGTGCAGCTCCGCCACCGCCAGGGAATGACTGATCCCTGACACAGTTTGTCGTCCTCCGGCACAATGACTTTTAAAGTCATAATGCAGCGGACAGTGGACCCCCAATGCTGAGCCACCACGAGCCGCACTCGTAATCAGGCCCTTAGATACCAGGAGAATGGACCTTAACCCAGTGTTTTAGAGGGTAGATCCTGCTATAGTTCAGCACCTGCAAAGAAGGAACAAGAGGTATTGACCGGCGTTCCTACTGAGCTCTCTTTTTCTGTCCCCAATGGTTTCCCAACCAGGTCTAAAAATTGGAAAGACTTAAAAAAGAAAAACATGATTGACAGTCTTGAAGGTGGTTCCTGACTGACCTGGAGGAAAAGCAGGAACACCAACAAGACCTGAAAAACCAATAGGAACAAGACGGTCAGCGAGATAAGGATGACCAGGATCTTGATAATCAAGAGGACTAGGGCCCAGAGGGCCACAACCGACCATAAGCACCAGGACCAGAAGGACCAAGGCCAAGGGGAACAGCAAAAGAGCACCCTGTCAAAGAAAACCAGGGGCACAAGGTCATTTTTACCAGCTCCAGCAGGAACAGAACCAGAAGGATCAAAACCAAAGGGATCGGAACCATGTGGACCAGTTCCAGGAAAACTGGCATCAGGATGATTAGGATTAAGAGGACCAAGAGGAACAAGAAGAACAGGAGCAGCACATGGCCTGGGAGGGGGTAGGAACAGGACCATGGAGCCTCAAGATCTGAGAACAGGATCAGTACCTGGAGGAACACTGTAGGAAAGTGCCCCTTTTTGACATGGTTACCCCCCACTTTTATCCTGGAATCTGGTGCAACTTTGACTGAAAGTGTGCTGGGCTCCTTCAAACTGGTCCTCAGCACCAGTGTTCTTTCCCTAAACTGTATGACTGTTCCACATTTGGAAACCCATTAGGGTCCATGCAAGGCCCTAGCAAATGTTACCGCTGGTACCTAGGGCATTTCACCTAAAGAAGGTCCCTAAGGACTGCAGCACGAATTGTGCCACCCTAAGGGTCCCCTCACCAACCTCATGCAAACTGTCACTGCAGCCTGCATGTCTTCGTGCCGAGAAAACCGAAGAGTCGGCATGGCATACATCCCTGTGTGCCTTGCCTGCAAGCACTATCTGTGGTATAGGTAAGTCACTCCTATGGCGGGGTGCACTATACCCATGTGAGGGCCTATCTGCGAGAGTGGATATGTCCCAGTGATATCTAAGTTCACCCTTAGATATTACCAGTGCACAGGGAAGCCATAACGAGTACATGGGCTGGACACTCATTAATATGAGTTCCCCAGCTGCATGACGGCTTCACTGTATCCCTAAGGTGTTTGGTACCAAACACCTAGTCTTAATAAACCCACACTGATGCCAGTACATAATTTATTAATACAAGCACACAGACGGCACCTTAGAGGTGCCCCCTGAACACCTAACTACTACTAGTATGTATACTGACTGGTCTCGACCATCCAGCCACCAGGGACAGGTTTCTGACCTCCTGAGGTGAAATCCTTTGCTCTAGGAGAACAGAAACAAAGCCTTCTCTGGGCGGAGGTCTTCACACCTCCTTCAAGCAAGATGGGCATTCCGCAGCAGAAAGCCTCAAAGGTCCTGCCGTCTTTGTTATGTGACCCCGGGTCTCTCCAGATAGTGGGGGTGCCCACCCACCTGTCCTGGCTCCACTTTTTGGCAGCAAAACAGGCAGGAAATTTTGTTAAATTAGAAGGTGTGCCCACATTCAGCCAGTGCCAGCTGATGTAGACAACACCTTTCTGATTCCTCCATGTTGTTTTGGGTGGAATTAGCATTCTAGGGTCAGGGTTATGCCCACTTCCCACAAGAAATGGTCATATAGAGGGAGTAGAGACCCTAAAGGTAGATTGCCCATTGGCTATTACCTGTCACTCCCCATAACACCCCTAAATTGAGAATTTAAGTGGCACCTCTGAAGCCAAGAACTCAAATTCAATGAATCAACAGAAACCATCCTCAGCCCTCTCTCAACTTTCATGACAGAGTGACTCATCCTGCAAGCTGGAGAATGACCAAAGCCTTGTGTAGCCTGCCAGCACTTCAACAAACACCAAGAGTCTCACTCGGAGTAGAAGAGCTAATCCTGTACAGTCCGCAGGCACCGACAGGCAGAGTCCAGTCCACCGCCTTGCAGCTCCCTGGTCCGACTGATACCACAGATGACCAGGAGAAAGTACTTGTGGTCTGAAAGGTCAGATCTGTCTCCTCACCAATTGTGAAGATACTAGGACCAACAGGAGCTGTGCAACACCAACCCCTGGGGTACCGGAAGCCTTGTACCAAACACCAACAGTGAGAGTCCAGTCCGGATTTTCACTGCACCAGGACCAAGCAGCCATGGAGGGATATCAGTATCACTGAGACTCACTTCGAGAGTGGCCCAGCTGCTTTAATTTTGAGTCTGCCAGCTGTTGGTGCCTGACCGCGAGGTGCATCTTTGCACACCAGCACAGCCGACATAACTTCTCTGCACCCAATTCCCCCGGCCCGGGTCCTGACGAACCGGCTGTGCCTCCGTGCTCCAAAACCCCTTGCAACCTAAACCCCAATTTGGGAGCCCTTGGACTTGCCCGCATGTGCCCCTGCGCAGCCTCTTTTCAGGAGCGGCGTGCACCAGCTACCAGTCTCACCAGCACCCTGCTCCTGGTAGAACTTGGGTGGTTCCTGAAGAACTGCTGGTAGTACTTTGAACCTTGGCCCACTACTACTCCAATCCCAGAAGGTGAACCCCTAAAACTGACTGTACCTACCTTTATTAATTTTTTCCTTTTCCTCCCATAGGATTGCATTGTGTGTAAAACTGCACAGGTTTGAACATTAACTTACCTATGCATATTTTTTTTGTCAAAAACTGTATTTACCTTGAAATGAAGGTCCTGAGTTTGAAATATATACAAAAAGATGTGTTGTTTTTCTAAGTTGGTCTCAGATTCATTCTTTGAGTGAGTGTCTCATTTTTTGCTTCTGTGAGTACAACAAATGCTTAGCACTACCCTCTGATAACCTAACGACTTGCCCATACTACCATAAAAGAGAGAGTCAGTATTATCTACTTTAGCCTCTGTGAATCCAATTGGGTACCCACTGGACTTCTTTTTAGTACACTATATAGTAAGCCAGGTTCCTATAAAAATGATCAGGAAAAGGTCCTGCAGCCACCTCTAGACCAACACTGTCCACACACCTTCAGAGAACAAGGAACTATGGGACTGATTTAGAGGTCAGTGGACGGGATATGTCATCCCAAAAGTGACAGATATCTTCCCGCCTTATTACAAGTGCCGTCGGATATAATGCACTTGAAATATGGTGGACCAGTAGGGCCACGGAGACCGGTACAACCAGAAACAGGTAGGGCAAAAGAACCAAAAGGGCCAGAACCAGGGAAAAGGATGGTCAGTTCCAATGGACCAGGAGCAACACCAGAAGAATAAGGCTGAGAACCCAAAAGACGATGAAGAGCAGAACAAGAAGACCAGGAGGATCAGGGCAAAGCAGTGCTTAATTTGTGCTGGTGCTTTCCGGTGCTTAGCACCGGCACTTTTTCATTAGGGCCGGGTCTACACTACGCATCTGCCACAATGTCATATGACGTGCAAAGTAAATATAATTACCGCACTGACTCACCGCAGACAGTGTTGTTCCTCTCCTGAGTCCCCCGGTGAAGAGTGTTGTGGCTGTGACAGCCAAAAATAGAAAGACTTTAACCATATCCATGATGCAAATTTGCCGGCTTAGTTCTTAATTCAGTGTTGCCGGTGGGCGGGACACTGATTGGGCTGGGTTTGGTTCTGCATATGTAGGGACTGGGCAGGAGCGTGTGTAGAGTTTTTCAAATTGCCATGCCCTGGCACACACGCACGCACCCGATAAGTCACCAGCTGTTCAGCTCAACATCGAGGGCAGGCAGCAGCAGGAATTAATAAAGGTAGTGCCGACCACCAGTAACCGAAAGTAGCCAAACCAACGCTGCTTGCTAATAAACAGACTTACTTGGTATGTGAAGTTAACCGAATAGCAGGCCTGCCCTGAGCAATCGTGCCTCTGGCGCCTGGCACCGTGTGCAAGTACAATACCCCGGGCCAGAAGGAGGCTGAAAGGGCAGGGCCTTTAACTTAACCCCTATCGTTGATTCTTACAAATATGCAGTTTTTCAATTAACAGTACAGTGCAGTGCTGTGAGAATTCACTCCTCACAATCAAGGACACACGCATCTCTCACACAGAAATTTGATCTTGAAAAGACACAAACACACATGTGCACAAACCCCTACACACACATACATAATCCCCCAAACACATACATGCACAAACGCACGTACACTCACACAACCACACTTAGATCACACACAGACATGACCATTATTTCAACATCGTTCACACATACATGCACACGCTCGCAAACAGAGGCACCTGGGAATGCCTCAGACACATAGCTACACCCACATTGTAAATATTTCACCCCATGCTTGCACACATTTTTCAGCATAATTTGCACACTCGCGCACTTTCGCTGAGCAATAGCTACACGATGCAAAGGTGAACACACACACTGCTATGTATGCTACGTACACACACCCAAGTATATCTCACGTGCGCGCTTACATACACAAACATAGCAGTGGCAGCACATATACACATGTGTTCAAAGTATTACACGCCTTTATAGGGACAGTCTAAAATAAATATTGAATACATTAATGCATCCAACAGAGGCACATCTCTCACGTCCTAACCCAGGCGGTCCAGTTTTCTTCTGTACTACACCTATAATTGTCCTTCCACAGGCACTTCCAATATAAGCATATACGTAATAAGAGGCTGATAGCTCAGAGGTTAACAGCGTCGGAAACAGAACTATGCGTGTTTGCCAGGGTCTAATTCGAAGACAGCCAACTCGGCTTCTCATCCTTTCAAACTCGATAAAATCAGTACCATTGAATTGTGTGACAATAAGATGAAGTATTTGAGTTGTGCACTGATACGTGTTATATACTTTTAATCAGTGCTTAATCTGAGCTGGTGGTTTACGGTGCTCGGCTCCACCTCTAAATTGTCAGCATCATCTCCGACTCTAGTGACAGCCTACCACATGGTAGAACTGTCTGAGATGTGCACAACAACTGTTTTTATTAAGTCAAATAGCATTGAAATTTAATTCAGCCTCTCATGCCATTATTATAGCTTTGTGTGGCCTGAAAAAGTCTGAAAAGTCACATTTGTAGGAGTGCGATGGTTAGGTGTTATGTTGTTACTGTCATTGGCTGCGCTGGCAGGGGCAATAGGTGGTGCTGGCTACAGTGGGCTTTCGAGAGGAGCCCAGGCACTTAATTTTTTACAAATTAAGCACTGGGGCCAAGACCAGGAGGTCAATGATCTTGAGGATCGGGACCAAAAAGAGCAGAAGACTGGGGACAAAAGAACCAGATTCTGACCCACCGGTGGAGGCCCAAAAGGCTGTGGAGTAGACTGGAAGAAAGAGAA